>NW_023416292.1:3600000-4200000 GCF_014176215.1 Rousettus aegyptiacus
TTAAACACAAGGGCTACCAGATTCTTATATGTTATCTCCTTTAAATTCATTTTCATGACAGCTCTGTGAGGTAGGTATTATTGATGCTTTCAGATAAAAACAAAAAACAAAAAACAAAAAAAACAAAAAAAAAAACTAGCTCAGAGAGCTCTGATAACCCTCCCCAGATCACCCTCCCAGTAAAAGGTGCAGGGGCAGGACCTGAATCCTGGTGTGCCTGGCTAAAGGACAATTTTGCCCCAGTAGCATGTGGCTTCATTTTTTGCATCATTTGAAATGAAACTACAGGGGTTCCTCCACTTATTTGTAGGTCCTATTATGCCTGCAATATGGAAAGAGCTCACTAAGGAGACCCTGGATGATTTCTTCTTTACGATAGATTTCTAGATTGTGCAAGGCGTGAGCCCAGAGTTGAGTCTCAGAACACCTATTCCCATTCTAGTCCTGGTGTGTGGCGCCTAACTTACTAAGAGGGTCAGGACAAGTAGCTTCCACCACTATAAAACAGAGGACCTTTACTATTTGTGATCCCTAGCCTGCTCGGTGAGGGAAGGGAATGAGGCTGCCCTTGTTGCTTAATCCCTAATGGGCTATACCTGGAATTAGAGACATTATTTTCTAAATAGGATTTTTAAAAATGCTCTGGGAACATGTTATTTCCTCACGTCCAAATTTCTGTTGAATGTGCTGAAAACTAAATTCCAGATAAAGGTGTTCATGTTGTATGAGGAGACAGGAAACCTCAAGTTCATTTTCAATAATTAGGGGGCTTTTGATGACCGCCAATAAGGGTGGGTGTTTTCTAGCTTGGTTTCACATGGTGCAGTCTTGGGAATTTCCATCTGCTATCATTGCTCTAATGACTAGAAATCCTCATTATCTGTTTAGCAATTGGAGAGGCATGCCAAGTCTTTTCACAAACCTGCTTGTTAATCCTCCTTGAAAAGTTTTATAAGAGCGGCGTCAAAGCAGGGCTGTCCGAGGAGAGCTCTCTTTAGGACCCTGACAGCCGCTCTCCTTTTCAAAGCTGAATGTAAAGAGAGGTGAAGCCCAGCCTGGGGGCTCTTCCAGCTGCAGCTCAGATTAGTTTACCTGCAGTTAAGCTCCCAAAGCAGCAACCCTGCCCCCACAGGCCTTACACAAACCTCTTCATTCAATGCCCACTGATTGCTGCTAAGAAGGCCTAGGAAGATTAATTTTCCAAGTGAGTTGTCATTTCTTGTTCTCAGTCTCTGGAGGGTAAATTTAAATGTCCAGAATAGTTAGTTCTAAATGAATTTCAGGGTGAATAGTGATTTTTATCAGTCCAATTTGGCAGAACCATAAATTAATTCACTGCTAGTCTTTGAGGCCTTGATGTTAAAAAAAAAAAAATGAAAATAGGTCAGGGAATACATCCTTTATCTAAATCTCTTTGAACCGTGGTTCTGGGGTTCAGGGTGGGGTGGGGAAAAGGGACAGAAAGAACTGTTAGTAAGGATTTGAAAACCTATTTCTTAAGCGTGCTTCTTAGCAGTAAGTGCCTGTCTATTGTTCAGCGACTGCTAACTAATGAGTCAGGCAGGACCCTTGCCTAACACCGTGTAGCTGGAAATAAAAGGAGGGTAAATTTTTATATGAACAAAAGTCCTATAAGTTAATTCTGGAAAACAAACAAAAAACAAACTTTTTAAAAGATCTTTCAGTATGTTGACAATGGAGTTTGTCAAGGCATATATGTTTACCTTCAAATTAATTTTTTTTCCTCTGTGGAAATCCATAAGAAAAAACTTCTGGAGGGTTACCTAACCTTGCAGGCAGCAACTCTGATGGGAAGATAAAGATGTCTTTTTGTTTTGCTAAAGATTTACACCCCCCTAAATGGCCATGACCTTCAGAAACAGGGGCTATATTTGAAAAAATGAAGGCAAAAATGACCTTAATCTGAACAAGGCTATAAGGACATGTCATTACTCCAAGGAACAGAGTGGCATTTTCAGAAATTGCTAGGGCAAATTTATGTGCGCTTTTAATTGGGTCAAGTGCTTTTCAAGGCAGGGAGCGCACAGTAGGCACTCAATAAATGCCGAATAAACAGGATATGGTGAGGAGCCAGCTCTTCGCATCTGGAAGGCCTCTGGTGCCCATTAAATAGTCAACAGAACAATGAGAGAAAAAAGCAATGTCGCCCACTTCCTAAGGGCAAAGTGCCATCCCTGTTTGGATCTCCAGCTCCTGATGTAGCAGGCTGGCAGCGCCACCCTGGGGTGTGCCCTGTGGGCAGGGAATGAAGAGGAGGCGGAGAGTGGAGATGGGGAGAGAGTAAGAGAGAGGCCACTCCTGTAAGGAGGCTTCCGGGCCTGGGCAGAAGGCAGCAGAGGGGCATAGTTAGATGCTGGATGCCAGCGTCTGGATGATCAAGCAAGTCCTTCCTATGAGAGGCACAACTAGAAAAAGACTGAGGAAACTGGCCAGAATGCTCAGCGGGTGATGGAGGCTCAGGGCAGCCCGGCGGGCGGAGGGCAGAGGGCGGAAGGCGGAGGGCCGGATGATCTGGGATTAGAACCCCGAATTCTTGCTGCGGCCAGCAGATTCTTCTCGACCCACCAAAGATGCTCTGTTTTCTCTGGCTCTTTCTTTGCAGTGTCCTCTCTTACTTTACAATGTATATTTATTTAAGATCGACTCTGCACAGGACACTGAGTTTCAAAATAGACTAAATATAGAGTGATGCTAACGAGGCTCAGGGGCCGGGTGCACTAGATTAAGATGACATTTACTGAAACGTGTTTTGAAATGGAATCCCAGGGAAATGGAGACGGTCTAACCCTTGCTCATCACATATCAAAATAAATTCACGGCAAAAAAAAAAAAAAAAAAAAAAAGACAAACCCAGGTTCATCGCAGAGCCGCTTCACCGACCTACATTAAAAGCAGCAGATGTTAATAGAAAGAGGTCAGAGTGGCAAGATAAATAGCGAGCTTTGCTGGGTGCAAGAAAAAGACGCCCTGTAAATAAATAGAAGGGAAAGCCTTCTGGTGGTAAAAAAGAAGTTTTACTGTTGTGAGATTTTTGGTTTTTGTTTTTTCTCCAGGCCCTGGGTTCACAAGCTGCTTCAATTGTGCCCACACTGTCTTTTGGCAATTCCATTGCCTCTGAACACGTTTTGTTTTTGTTTTTGTTTTTATTTATTTTTTATTTAAAAAAACAGTGTTCACTTTGCAAAGCTTCTGTTTTGTCAGTACCGGAGCATTCGGAGCTCTCAACTCAGTCCCCTCCCTCCTGCTCTCCTAATTCCAACGCTCCCCTTTGATAGTGCGGGTCCCCCTTTCACAGTCAACCTCCCGGGGCCTGACAGCCCCAGGGGAGGCCGGCTCTCTCTCTCTCTCTCTCTGCTCGCTCACTCTTTTATCCTTCTTTTCTCTCTTCTCCTCCTTCCTCTTCTCTTTCTCTCTCTTTAAACACATACACTCACTGCAGAAAAATTAGGTAACAGACGGGAAAGAAGAATACAAAAATCACCAGGAATCTTTCCACCCAAGGGTAATTGTTATTAATGTTTTGGGTATTTACCTTTCCATGACGTGGACATGGAAAGATCACAATAATATATTATTAAGTGGAGGAAAAAAATAGACAGCACACACATGAAGACACGCATACATACAACGTATTTATTGTAATGGCATGTGTTTTACATTCCGTTGTTTTATCTGCCGTTTATTGACTTGACAATAGGGTGTGAACATTTTTCCCTGTCAATAAATTGGTTTCCCAAGATCACTTTCATGGCTAAGTTGTATTCTACCTTACAGGTGTCCCACAATTAACACAACAATTCATCGTTACTGGGTGTTGAGGATGATTCTCAAAGGCTGCTGTTGTAAATGATTTGTCGGTCACCCACACATCCTTGGCTATTTCCTCAAGATAAATTCCTCTAAGTGGTCAAAGAAGGAGGAACATTTTCAGGGTTTTTTTTTGAAATATACCACCAAAATGTCCTTCACAAACACTGTAACAACTTGCCTTCCTCACAAGGATTGTCCATCCCCCAGAACACTTGTTAGGGCTGAATATTTTCATTCTTTTAAAAAAAAACAACACTATATAAATTTCAGGTGTACGACTTCATAATTCTCTATCTGTATACTTTATTGCGTGCTCACCTCCAAAATCTAGTTTCCATTTGTTGCCGTGTATTTGACCCCCCTTTACACATTTCGGCCTCCCACACGCTTCGTCTCCTCAGGTAATGACCATTCTGTTGTCTGTGTTTATGAATTTGTTTTTGATTTTGTTTTGTTCGTTCGTTTGTTACTTTTTTGTTTTATATTCCACATATGAGTGAAATCATATGGTTTTGTCCTTTTCTATCACATTTACTTCACTTAGTATAATATCCTTGAGATCCATGCATATTCTTGAAAATGATAATATTTTCATCGTTTTTATGGCTAAGTAATATCCCATTGGATATGTATAGCACATCTTCTTTATCCACTTATCCATTGAGGTACACTTAGATTTTTTCCATATCTTGACTATTGTAAATAATGCTGGAATGAACATTAGGGGTACATATATCTTTTTGAATTACTGTTTTCATATTCTTCAAATCAATACCCAGAAGAGGAACTTCTGGATCATATGCTAGTTCTGTTCTTAATTTTTTGAGGAACCTCCAGACTGTTTTCTACAGTAGCTGCACCAATTTACAATCCCACTAACAGTGTGTGAGGGTTCTCTTTTCTCCACATCCTCGTCAACACTTGTTATTGCTTGTCTTCTTGATAGTAGCCATTCTGCCAGGTGTGAGGCGATACCTCGTGGTTTCGATGTGCATTTCCCTAATAATTAGTAATGTTGAACATCTTTTTATATACTTGTTGGCCATCTCTCTGTCTTCCTTAGAAAAATGTCTGTTCGGATCCTCTGCCCATTTTTTAATTGTTTTTTTTTGTTTTGTTTTTTGTTTTTTGTGGTTTTTTTGCAGTTGAGTTATATGAGTTCTTTATGTATTTTTGGCTATTAACCCTTATTGAAAATATTTGCAAACATCTTCTTCCATTTGGTCGGTTGTTTTTTGTTGTTGTTGTTTTTGATGGTTTCCTTTGCTGTGTAGAGCTTTTTAGTTTGATGAGTCTACTTGTTTAAAAACATGATTTTAAATTATTGTTTTAATTTAACTTCTTCGATTGTTAGTGAGATAGAACTCATTTTATAAATGTATGCATCTGACTGTTTGCATGTGTCTTTGTCTAGACATTTCTTGAGCAACAGTTAGGTGCCAGAGACTGTGTGCAACAACTGATGAGATGTGGCTTCTCCCTGGAGGGACTGCAGTCCAGTGAGAAGTCAGACAAGGTTACAGAAGATTACAGCTGTGTGTGACAAGTACTATGTTCAGATGTGATATATGGGAGTGTCACCCAGCCTAGTAACCTTGAAAAATGGGGATTGGAGAAGGAAGACTTCCTGGAGAAGTGGGACAACTCAGCTTACTTACAGTGCAAGAGTAGCAGGCAAGGAAAGGTACCCTGGGGTCTCTGTACAGGCAGGGGTGAGCACAGGTTTAGAGGAACTGTCAGAAGTTCAAACAGATGGTAGCATCAGGTATAGAGGAACTACTAAAAGACAAGGCTGGAAAAGTGGGTAGGCACAGATGGTGAGCTTTTCATGCCTGTGTATAGCCTTTTGACAGTATGTTGAGCATGGCTGGGAGACACTGGCCACTGTCGGGCAGATTCATGCATGATAATAATACATGTGAGGCAACGTGCTCCAAGGGGAGAACCATGCTTCATTGGCTAACCTTCACCCGCGTCACTTTTTCACAAATCACTAGAAGACGCAGAGTTACTGCTGGCCCCTTCGGCACCTTTGTAGGAATAAGGAAGAAGTGCTTCTTTCTCAAGTAAAATCTTTTCAAATTGGTAGTTATGTACTTCTCAATAATAACAAAGCAAAAATATAAGTTGATTCTATATAAATTATATACATAAAATTATTGACTACAAAAGAGTATAATATTAGTGTTTTTGTCACGACCATTAGGAACAGGAAATCTTAGGGATGTAACAGTTTGTCATAAGATAGTTTCAGTCACAAAACAATTTTCATGAAAACAAAACTTTCTATAGTGATTTTAATGCTTGCTTGTTCCAATATCTTATTTTCTATAGTAATGGTCACTAGATTTGACAGTCTTTCTTGTGACATTGTGGGTATTAAGTAGTTTTTATTAATTTTAAATGCGAGGAGATACACTTTCCACTGGTCGCTGATACCGCCAAGGTAAAAATATCCTGAGAGCTACAATGATTTTAGTAAAATGTGTCCAATACATTATTGCTGCAAATAAATCGAGGCACTTCACGGGCATTCACATTTGCGAAAGCAGCTTAAGGATTTTAGTTTCTTGCACATCAGTTTTGTCATTGCTGCATTTTCTACCATGCTCTTCAATTTCAATCATATATTTTGAATGATTGCAGTTCATGTTTATCATAATTTTTCAAATTATACATGTCACTTAGAATACTAAAAAAGCCATGAGACTCTTTGCCTGTTAAAGAGATTTCGCTGTTTCCAATATAGAAAAACATATGATTCTGATATTGACCCTTAAATTGTTAAAGGGCTAGTATAGGATTCACAGTTAAAATGAGTCTTCCCTTTCCTGTTTCTAGTACTTTCTAGTTTGGAGAAATTAGCATCAGTGTCAAGAGACTAAAGTTGGTTTAGCAACAATAATACATATTTCATAAACTTTGTTTTATGAATTGTGTAAAACTTTGTTTTTTTCCCCCAAAGCTTCTTAAACCCTTTGATGTTTTCAAAGACATTATGTACATTAATTTCTGATTTTTGCTTATTTTGATATTTATGTTGTCAGAAATTTGTCATATGTTATCATTATGTTGTCATAAATCTTATACCAAATTGGTACTGAGCAAATATATTTTAAAAATGTATTTTCAAAAGTATAGCTTTAGTTTGTGTTCTAGAATCTATATCTTTGGTGTCATTAATGATTTGTAAAAGAATATTCCATACTGCCTCTAATTGAGATTTTGGGTCACAGTGGTTTCAAATTGACTTTTCCATCATCACATATTTGACGGTAGCCTCAAATTTAGGTTTAATTATTCTATTTTCAATATTCTCCAGCGTTCTACTGAAATTGAAAGGTTCTTACATGATATAACAGAATTCGGTGATATCTAAATAAATTTTGCCATATTATTCACTACTAGGTTTAAAGAATGGTCAGCCTTAGCATCTTTAGGGGAATTTTATGTTGAAATCCATTAAGTTTGTCATAAGTTTTTTTCATTATTGTTATATCTCTGCCCCTTAAAATTATTATGATCTAGATTCAATGTTTTTTTTTTTTTTTGGTTGGTGCTCTACTACAAATCTGTATAATTCTTCTCCAGCTGTGTCATTTACTGTGGGAAAAAATATTTTTCATGTTTATATATATATTTGCATTTTGAAAATTTACAAATCCTAAAAATAACTGTTTCATCAGGAAATGTGCCTCAGTTATTCAACTGTGTAATATTTAACATTTCTTACAATGTTCAAAATAATTTCAGTCAACAAATGTGCTGTATTTTAATTATTTGATTTTTATTTTACATCTGCTAAGTGATCTATAATGTTATTTGGTGTTTGTATGTTGGACACATATTCTGCTATAATGCTATTAATCTATGATATCTGCAAATTAAAATTCTTACATAATACTCATACATTTTCTTGAATGATCCTCTAAATGCTAGACCATGTCTTGCTAAAAACAGAATTGTGTTTATTATGTTTGACAAGAGCATGCCAGTATTTTCTTCATCATGTAGAATCTGTTATTGCAACATTAATAATTACATATATTTCAAATCAGATTTGAAATGTGTATATATACTACTACTATTGATGTTTATTTCAGATTCATCATGTTTACAAAAAGAAAAAAGGTGCTAAATGCCCCCAATATTTGTATTCTTTCTTATTTTCCAGTTGATTTTTCATTCTACAAGAGCTGCAAAATGCAGACTCTTTTGAAATAGAATAAAGTAACCAGAATGATCCTCCCCCTCCCCACAATTTGGAAATATTTCTGTCCTTTGTATTTCCCCAAACTTCCAACCTGTAATATCTTTTGCAAAGTAAAAATTTCTTACTTGAGGTGGATAATTCTCAATAAGAATGTGCTCTTGTTTCATATTTAAATTAAGTGTCTATGTATTTGGATTCTTTGCATTTTCCCCCTACTTTTTTTTTTTGAAATCCATCAGGTATGGTTGACAATAAAACTAAAAAGTAGATTAATATCCTGCTCACATTTCTGTGACATATTCACTGAAACCGATGGTTTTAAACTTTTATTTTTATTTTTTGGCATTCTACCTTTTTCTTACCAAATTTATTAACAGTACGAATAGTTCTATTTCATTTCTTCTATAGGCAGCTTTTCATTTTTTTTTGGTTCAACATCTTTTTGTCTTTCCAATACCTTGGGAGAAATAATATATGAGCTTAGTATTTAATTTTAGAATTTGTAACTTTAAAAAATAATATGTAGCAAGTATTGAAATTTAACTACAGTTAATTTTCATCTTGAAGAAATTTCCTTTAACCCATAAACCATAGCTATGCTTTAACTAGCAGTTCGTTATGTAGAAATCTGTAATTTATGAATATAAAGTAATTATTTTGTGAATATGTAATGGTAAATGAGCATTAATTACTACAAAAGTGAGTTATATCATAAGGAAATCTGGTAGATTAAAATTAGGAACTCTGAACTACCGTTCAGGCAAACAATATGAATTATAATGCAAAATTTCAAATTTAGCTAATACACAAATACTAATAGAGGATTTTTAAAAACAGGTAGAAAAGCAGCTCCTTGTTCGGAAGCACTAGTTATTGTAGATGTTTTAAATCAGCAAGACTTTATCAAACTCATTCTGCTTCAACTTATGAAGCAAGTAAATATCAACACTGTTAAAAAAAAAGTCTTCTGTCAGAAAATTATCATAATAAACACATTTTTGTTAAGTAAGATATTTTACTGCTATCTTCCAGAAAATGATTGTAATAACACTATAAATCACCTACCTTTGCAGTTAGCAGTTAAATAAAAGTGTGGGAAAAACCTCAAATAATAACAAAGTCTATGATGTGGGTAGTCTCCTTAGAACAATGAACACTCCAAACAACCATCCTTGGCTACTGCGAACATCCACATGGCCATTACAGTTAATAAAGTACTTCCACGTACATAGAAACAACCTATGTAGGAAGTGGAGGAAAGGCTAAGGGATCGTGAGACCTGTGTTTGGATGCTGGTCATGCTATTTGCTGTGACCTCGGGCAATTTACTCACCACTCCCCAGCAATTCTTGGTCACCTCATCTATGAATGGGGATAAGTACATCTAATCCTTCCAACTGCTAACTGGAAGGCACAGGAGATCCCCGCTTCTGAGTGGTAAATGAAATTATGAGATGTGCATGGCGTTTTCACTTGGTTCTTGATAAAATGTGCTTTCTTAATATTTTGTATTATGTTTTCCAAATTGAATAAAGTATATGTGCAGGGCCAGCACAGGGCAGCAAGTCTAATGAGTTTGGGATCAGTTCCTGTTAAGCCACGTGTAGACAGCTGCGTTTCGTGTGTTCACTGGTGATCTGCAGGAGCCCAAGAGGCTGACATTCTGATTTTCTCAGGAAGCCAGATGTGAAGGTAGTTGTTTGAGGCTTGCAAAGCAGCCACTGTGCAAACTGAAAACATAAGGTGATATTTAAAGCAACCCCCAACCAATAAAGGGCTCTGTTATAAACCTCAAGAGGACACAGCATTTCTATTTTGAGAAATGGAAATTTGCAAAAACAACTAGAAAAGCCCTTAAAGTCCTAGAAATGGTGAGAGTATTTGTTTCAGAGGAAGTCAGAGGAAGTTGGCTTGCACATCTTCCTCCCCTCTCTTCCCGATGGCCCTGCTTGATTACAGCAGTACTTCTGTGGCCAGTCTGGAAAAAAGGAGTGTGTCTGTTCATCAGGCATTGATTGTGGGCCTCTACGTTACAGGCACAGGCTTTTGTGCTGGGAAAACAAGTCAGGTCAAACATGATCTTGGTTCACACAGGGCTCTTGAAATCTAGTTTGTGAGCTATCTTCCTTGTACCCTATCTTCCCAAGGTTCTGTCCCTCCTTCCTTCCACCATTCTTGATGACAATTTCCCATCCTTTTCAAGTTCCCAGTGCTTCTTCTCTTATTAATGATTTCAGATGTTCATTCAGGGAAAAATGACTTCATGTTCCAACTGCTGTGCCTTGTTTCAGAGCACACTGGTTTGTCCACGGTCTCAGCACTGCCCATAGGTATCCTTCCCATTGTCCAAAACCAGCACAAATGCCACTTCCTCCAGGCAGCCTTCCCTCATCACCCAAGTTAGGAATGACTTGTCCTTTCTTTCTGATCCACTTATCCTTTAGCACTGACCATACATCTGCCTTTTCTATAGCTGTGGGTGTCGATAGCTACCTTCCCGGATAGAGTAGGGTGAGAGGATGAGGTGGAAGAGCAACTCCCTGAGCCATAGACATACACTCTCGTTTCATTAAAGTGCAACCTCCTAATCTATCTAAATAGCCATGAGGTTATTTGCACATTTGTGTGAGTTTCAGTGACACTTGTCATTGTTTTGGATTGAATTTACCTTTGGCTCAGGGAATGAAGAATTTCGATGCAATTTCAGGCACCAGCGGCCAGTGAAGAAGTGTTTGGGGCAGGGCAGGTGACCCCTGGCATCGTAGTGGGAGGCAGCCTGCTTCCTCTCCAGGCTCCCTCCATCTCAGAGCTTTGGGTCCCCACACCTGAGCTCTGTCCCCTCTGGCAGAGCTGTGCCACCACATTGCCAGCTGAGAGGCCCCAGAGTCTTTCTCTGACAGGAGATTATCTGTCCTCCTTGACATGTGCTGCTCTTTGAGAACGCCCATCTCTGTTTCTCTTGTGTCTTTTGTGCTGCACCCCCTGACATTTTTGGTGAAGTGCCCTTTTCCTGCCCCCTGGTGAAGAAACGCCAGAGGTCCTTAGACCAGCAGTTCTCGAACTTTTTGGCGTCAGGGTCCCTTTATACTCTGAAAAAATATTAAGGAACCCAAAGAGCTACTGCTTATGTACCATACTATTTATTTACCATACTAGAAATGAAAACTAAGAACATTTAGAAATATCTATTTAATTTAAAAATAATGCTAAAGCCATTAAATATTAACATAAATAACATATTTTTATGTAAAATAAACATACTTTCCAAAACATAAAAACTGTAGTGAGAAGAGAAGCATTGTTTGACGTTTTTTGCCAATCTTATTAATATTAACATCCGGCCTGGTAACAGAGAGCTAGATTCTCGGATCTTCTTTTGCATTCAGTCTGTAGCCACACCCTATGCCATGTAGCCTTTGGAAAACGCCACTGTACACTTGAGCAAGAGCGAGAGTGAAACAGGCAGCCAGTATCTCAGTACTACTATGAAAATTGTTTTGACCTCATCAGCACTCAGAAAGGATCTCTGGAACCCCCAGGGGCTCCCCAGACCACACTTTGCGAACTGACCACCATCCTAGACCTTCAGTTTCCTCATGGCAAGGCCATTCCCTGTTTATCCTTATAGCCTGGGTTTTAAGTAGGATATGGTTGGGACTCAGTAAACCCTGTTTGAAATACTTGGAAATATCCATTCCATTAAGGGTTATATCAGCCATCCCAGCCCCCTGGGAAACACTCCACTTATTCCAGTGCTGCTAGTGCTGACGGCGTTTGGATTCTGATGGAGGACGGTTTCTAGAGGCGCTGGCAGTTTTGTCGAATACCCTCAGTGGTCTCAGATCTCTGTCCTTTGAGGACCATTTTGATTTTTGGAAATAGCCAAAGGCCATTTAGAGTGAAAAATAGTCATTAATACAGGTAGTCAATTGGGTAATACTACATTTAAAATTTTTTAAAAGCCACACTGACTTCTTAATATTTAGATTGTAAATCTACTTTAATAACTATTCCCCTAATTCTACACATATTTACATACCTACAAAATGTTTGTACAGTTTAATAATTGCACCATCATTTGAAGAACGAAACTTGGAAATAATCTAAATGTCCACTACCAGGAGACCAATTAAATAAACTGTGAGTATCCATAGACTAGAACAATCAGCAGCTGAAGGAAAGAATGAGAAAGTTTTGTATGTATTAATAATAAATTAACTCCAAGATACATTAAGTGAAAAAGCAAGAGGCAGAACAATATATATAGCATCCTATCATCTGTAGAAAAAAAGTGTGTTGTGTGTGTCTATATGTCTGTGTGTATCTATGTGTTTGTTCATATATACATAAGGCATATAATAAATTGGAAATGCTTGTTGTCTCCAGGGATCAAAACTAGCTGGCTGGGGTGAATGGTGGAAAAGCAGCCTTCAAGGACTATCCTTTGGTACTTTTAAAATTCTAAACCATATGAACATTACCTTATAAAACAACTTTTAGAAGCCTCAAACTGGGCTTCTAAAGAAGCCTCTCCTCTTTTGGAAATGAAAAATAAAAACAATTCCTAACACATAGAGTTCTTAGTAATTCTTGATCAGTAGTATGATTATCAGAAGAAATGTACGATGTATAAGGTGACATGTGCAAAGGTGATTTTAGAAGGGGATGATGTGATGCCTTTGTGAAAAAAATTAGTAATTTTTGTAGGCATGCCTTATTTTCTTACTCTTACTTCATTTCACAAAGAGGGAAACTGAGTCCAGGTATGCTAAATGACTCATCCACATCACCTGGGCGGGGGATTTCCATACGGCTCCTGCAGATCCCTTTTGGGGAATGTGGTGGTTGGTGGTGGAAGGACAGAAGATGACAGGTCCTCTTTCATTTTGTCTTAAACACACTGTCTCCTCACCTCCCACCTGAAGCAGAGGCTGGAGGCCAAAGTAGGAAGTAAGTGCCTTTGATGGTGGCTTGTGGGTTCACACCTTCCCTACTCTCTTCCCCAGGTCACCCACATACCCAGGCACGGCACCTCCTCCTCCAGCCTCCTCCAGTACATTATTCTTGGCGTTTGGTTGGCACGCCTCTTCTTTTTCCAAAATTGGCATTATCTGGTTCAATCCCCACCTACTTTATGACACAATTTGGTTGGTTCAGAGTGACTTTGGTCTGTCTCAGATCAACTTCTCCTTCAGAGGTTAAAGACTTGCCAGCAATCATGGGATTCAAAAGGCTGTGGTCAGAGGCTCGCCACTATTCCAACAGAGGTTGAGTGGTGATATAAAGGAGTCTCTGGCATTCATTCATTCATTCATTCATTCATTCAACACATATATAATGAACCTATTCATTGTGTGAGGCACTGTTCTAGGCACTGGAGAGAGTGATGACCAAAACAGTTAAGGTGTCTGTTCTTGTGGAGCTTACTTACATCCATCCATCCATTCATCCATCCATCCATCCATCCATCCATCTGTCCATCTATCCGTCCATCCATCCGTCCATCCATTTCTCTATCTATCTATCTATCTATCTATCTATCTATCTATCTATCTATCTATCTATCTATCTATCATCTATCTATCTATGTCTATCTATCTATTTATTAAAATTATTGCGGTGACATTGGTTAATAAAATCCAATAAATTTCAAGTGTATGATTCGACAATATGTCAAATGTACATTGTTCACCACCCAAAATTAAATTTCCTTCTTTTGCCAAATATTTGACCCTTTTTACTCCTGTACACCTCCCTGGACCTAACATTCTTGTGATGAGAGTCTGGCAATAATCAAGTAAACCAATAAATGATCGAGGTAAATTCATATACTAATAGATCAGAGGGGGACGTGGCATAGAGGTTGGGAAGCTGACTTTGCACCATGTGCTTGGGGAAGGACTCTGTGAAGATGCCTTCCTTACGAGGAATGCTACCTCGCTGCCTTTAGAGGCCCTGCCCTCCAGTGGCAAGATTCTAACATTCTCTGCATCCAAAAGGTTCTTGTGGAAGAATGAAAGAGATAGAGGTGAAGAGAGGGGCCAGCTCCCTGGGGTCCTGTGTCTGCCAGCTGCTCCTAAATACCTCTGAGAAACTCTGCTTCCAGCTCAAGGGGACCACCTGTCCTGAGAACCTCAGTACCTGGGACAAGAACCCCCTGAGTGGATCCCTTGTCAAAATGAATTGGACCAACTGTATGTTCCAAGACTCCAGGGCCAGCAATGCCTTCCTGGACAACTCCATACCATTGTTCTGCTCAGGTAAGACCAGGTGAAAATAGGCAAAGTGGCTATTACTGTTAAATAATAGTATGAACATTTAGGCCTTAAACAACCCCTCAAGGCAGGTATTCATGCTATGCCCATCTCATAGATGAAGAAAACGAGACTCAGAATGGTTAAGTGACTGTCCTAAGATCACAGATAGGAAGAGTCTGAGACCCTGGTCACTGGACTCTCAATCTCAGGCTCTTCAATGCTATCATCCTCCATGTTTGTTCCACTCACCCCCACCGACCCTCCTTTGTCTTCCTAGGATATGTCCTTCTCTTTCTGATCCTGGATGGATACCCCCATGCCGTCTGTCCTTTTTGCTGTAAGCAGATGTGCCCTACCTCAGCTAACCACCCCCGGATAGTGTCCTAGACTCTCCTCTCACTGCTCTGGATTTGCATGTGACATTTCACACTACGTTGCCCTACTCCACCACACATCAAGCCCTGTGACTTGGTACCTCATCCTGGGTGTTAGTGATACAGGCAATGAAAAGATCTGGTTTCCAAGTTCCCTCCCTACCCCTTGCTCAGAAGGTGGGCAGGAGCTGTCAAAGAGAAACTTGATGAGGTCAGCCGTCTTACTTGGAAGGGGGACAGGAAGTGAGACGTTAAGGTGCCTGACACAATTCCATCTGGCCTTAGTGTCCCAGGAGGCTGTGATTCCTGCTGCATCTACTCCTGGGTGCTATTTATTGTCAGTGGATATTAGATTGCCTTAGTGATCCTGTATATTCCCGCTGCCTCACCTTGGCAGCAGTTTCTGCATTTGGGTGCCTGAGTAGGCAGCTCCACACGTGTTTGGAGAAGTGTTACCCTATGATTGGGAATGAATCACACAGTTCCTCTTTATTGGGAAAGAAATAAGAAGAGGTCTGAGTGCAGGAAAAAAGAGCTTTGGAGTTGGAATTGAAAACATGACTCACGTCCTTGATCTATCACTTGCCTGGGGCATGTGGCATATACCTGGACAGCAGGAGAGTTTGGCTAATATGTTTTAGATTCCTTGATGAAGGAGAAATGTTTTCGCAGTGTGAATAATAGGAACACTACTTCCTCACCAGACCATGGGCAGGCTCTCATACCTGCCACCGCCACCTAGGTTCAGACCAACTAGCTGATGTCCTGACCCCTTCCTACCCACTCCATGCCCTTCCAGGTGTACCTAACACCTGCATCATCCTGGCTGTCTTCTTTCTGGACCTCCTGTCATATATGGTAACCTTTAACCCTTTGTAAGAATGGTAGAACTCAAGACTGAAATGATCATGTAAAGGCAGCAAAGTGTAGTGTTCATAAATGCATAATTTTAAGTCAGAGAGACATGACTTCAAGTCTAGTTTCTGCCACTAACTAGGTCTATGACTGTGAGCTGGTTTCTTTGCTATAAGACGGAAATAATAATTATTCCTATCTCATTGTCTATTTATAAAGATTAGATGCGATAATAAATATGACCAGCATATTTTAAGTCCCCAATAAATGATGGCTAATATTACCATTTAGATCCTCTAGAGCTCATTTGCTTGTGTGTTATTTTAGTCAGTTTAGGCTGCTATAACCAATTACCATATACTAGGTGGCTTATAAACAACAGAAATTTATTTCTCATAGTTCTGGATGCTGGTAAGTTTAAGATTAAGGCCCTGGCATGTTCAGTGTCTGGTGAGAGCCCACTTCCTGGTTCCTAGCTCTCTTCTCACTGTGTCCTCATGGGTAGACGGAGGTGAGGGGGCTCTCTGGGGTCTCTTTTATAAGGGCACTAATCCCATTCATGAGAGCTCCGCCTTCATGATCCGGTATCTCCTGAAGACCTCATCTCCTAAAACTATTACATTGAGAATCAGGTTTTAACATGTGAATTTTGGCAGGACACAAACTTTCGGCATGTGTATAAGAATTACTCTCAAATTTTCTTTTTTTCCCCTCTCTGTCCCTTCAGAGAACATCACCACCCTGAATCCAGAGACTACACCCAAAGAACTCAGCAGGTGGGTAAGGGAAGGGCTGGACCTATGGAGGAGCACTGGGGATCTTGGGGAAGGGTTCTACTTGGCCCAAATATGAAGATTGGTGTGAGCGGGGCCATAGCCGTGGAGACTGGGGCAGAGGAGAGCAGTTCAAAATGGGAGCAAGAGATGATTAGCTACTGAGGACATGGAAACCCAGAGGTAGGAGCTCTGTAGGAGTGGGGAGGTCCCAGGGCATTTTTATAAATGGTCACCCATGCTAACCAGGGCAGCTGAAGTGTACTCTTTTCTCTTGTTTGCTTTCCTCAGCTTGGGCACAGCAGCCACAGCCATTTCCGGTTCCATTGGTGTCGTAGCCCTTATCTTGCTCCTGGTGGGTCTCTTGTCCATGACCCTGAAGAAATGGAGGCATGAGAGTGAGTTGAACAAGTTGGCTCTGGAACTTGAAATGTAGAAGGGGGAGAAACTTTGGGTGGAGATGGAGCAAGATTTTCAGGGAGAAGAGTAGGTAAGCTATATGGTCTCTTCTGTGAAGTTGCAAGGGACTCTGCATGTAGCAACATTTATTTATGACACAAATTCTTTATGCTGAAAGCCATATATAAGCAATCTCTATGTACAATGTGGTTCATATGTATCAACTAAAAGAAATATTGATGCCAAATAATCTCATCCAAATAATAGCCAAAACTATAAAGTGCACCAGTACCACCACCACCACCATCACCCCTCCCCCCTCCCCCCTGCCACCCCTGTCTCTTCCTGGGCATTTAGCTGAGTCTCAGAGGCCCAATGGGTTGAACATGGTAGATGCTGAATTTCAAAGTTTAACCCTAAGTCCAGCAATCAACAAAGTATAGATGGTTATTGTCCCAACTCAGGCTGACTCTAGTTTGTTAATTTTTCTAGGACTATTTAAGAAACAACTGAGGCATCAGAACAACTTTCTCTACAAATCCTCGGTAAGGAGAGTTAAGTCACACCTAGAGGGGCTCTCAGTCACCTCTGCCATGATTTCATGCTCTTTCCTAGATAGACCCAATACATGGGGTGGTGGGCATGAGCCAGAGAACAGCCCTAAAGGAAATGTGTTTGAAAATCGAGGGGATTCGTCAGCAAGAACCCAGTGATTCACTTGCTGTCCTGTAGGAAGCCCAGTAACGGGTTTGTCTCTGGAAGTCTCTGGTGCCCAGCCATCTGACTCTAACCAGGGTCCTGTCTCTAAAGCAGCTTTCCTGCCATGCTGATGCCATATATGCCAACGTGATCAACCTGGCCACCTGGAAAGAGGATGACTTCGCTGTCTATGCTAACGTGCCGCCTTTTGATCACCCCAGGAGACCATCACCAGACCAAGTGGAATATGCCTCCATTGTGTTCCACTGATGGGAAGCCAATGAGATGTTTCAGCACAGAGAGTCAGACCTGTGCCCCGGCTGGGTCTTGACATGGTTTTTGCTTTAGATGTATGTGAGTTTGTGTGTTCAAACGTACATAAAGCGTATTCTGATGGAGGCAAATGACTGTGTATTTCTTTTTATTTACTGGAAGCAAAGTACAGTACTATTGAAAAGGAGTGACATGTGTGCAACAAGGAACATGCTCGTCCTAACCACCTGCAGCCCCAGGTCCCTGAGACAGACTGGCAAACAAAGGAGGCCTTTCTAGCTCTTGCCCTTCCTGAGGCCAGGTCTGAGTAGAGGAATTTACACTATTTAGGGTCCAGCTTCTGGATTTTGTCTTTCCTGTTCTGCCCTGTCAAGAATTAACACCCTGTAGGAGTTAATTGTGAGTCATGCTCATGTGGTGTGCGGAGGAGATGTGAATGGCTGACGACCTTGAATGTCTGGACAATGCACCAAGGGTTGGGGGAGGAGGTGCGAGGGGCACTGCTTCTTACTGAGAGAGTGAGACATGAGCTCCCACAAAGAATGGAGGGCCATCAGGGAAGGAGCTGGAGAACAAGCACCTAGAGGAAGTGGGTAGACGTGATGACTAAGGGCAGCTCCAGAGGGAGCTTTGGAAGATGTCTGGAACTTTGCAATTGAGTCACTTCTTTTCCCCTTCATTTAAAAACATTTATCAAACACCACCATGACCTAGGCTCTGGGAATACAGTGGTGAACCCAACAGACAAACCCTGGTCCTCGTGCAGCTTACCGACTAGGAGAGGGAGACAAGTAATGAACACGTAAGCAGATACATGGAGTGCCAGGTGGTGGCATGTGCTATGGAGAAAATTTAAGCAAGTTTTAGAAGGCAGGGAATACCAAGTGGGAGTGGGTTGCTCTTGGGTGGTCAGGGAAGGCTCACTGAGAAAGAAGTGAGAGTAAGACCTGAGGATAAACGAGGAAGAACGTTCAGAAAGAAGGGGCGAGAAGTGCAAAGGCCCCGAGGTGGAGCGAGACTTACCTGGTCCGAGAACAGCAAGGAGGTGAGTGTGTCTGGAGTGGAGGGGGCGGCAGGGGAGATAAGATTTCACAGCAAGTCAGCTCCAGAGTTTGGGAATCAGTGATTCAAGGTAGTGTTTCCTGCAGCACAGTCCATGGAACGTTAGTGCAGAGCTCGCTGTTCCTTTGGGGCTCCTGCCGCTCTCTGCACTCCAATTGCTCCCATTGTTAAAATCCAGATTTCCCCCTCATTTATAGGTGCTTGATTCCTAGTCTCCACTGCGCCCTGATCTTGGCATCACCTGAGGTGATATCAACCGCAACGTAGACAGTCCTCCCTTCCTCTGAACTCCCCAAAGTGTGTTTGTCTAGTTATGGAAGGCCAACGTTAATAGGTCAACGGAGATGGAGGGATTAAATGACGTGGCTAAATAAGTTTGGGAAATAATGAATAAGCAAAAAGTAATGGAGAAAAAGAAACTTTCACTTAAAACCAAGCTGAAGGAAGCTACTTTTTGTCTCCTAAGGAAGATGGCATAGTTCATATCGATAAGAAAAATATACTTTATGGCTTCATCCACTTATAGGGACAGGTGAGGGAAGGAGAAGGGAGAAAGGAAGCCTGACAATTTTCAAGCCTCTGCCACCTTTTCTGCATTGATAAAGGGCAAGTTCTGGAGTAGACAGTTTTTGTTTTAATGGAGATGTGTAATGATCATGTGCCCTGTTTTTCTGGGGACTTTCCTGGTGTACGTCTGTTGTCCCAGCAAAATTATTATTAGGTCCCCTTTCACTCTCACAACTGTCGTAGTTTGGATGATAAATTATGTAGCCACCTGTTAACAAGGTTTTCAAAGTGAAAAGTAGGTCCATGAGATCAAGTAAGGAGAGAAAAGAGACATTGTCTTGTACAATAAAATGAGGATCATGGAGTTGGGGTTGGGGAGAAGGATGCTGGAAGAATTGTGAGTTAGGGGGATAGTGAGGAAAGTTTCGAGGGGAAAGGGGCCTGAAATCACAGAAAAGACTTGCACCGCTACAACCTCAACAAGGGATACTGAGCACACCAATGCCATTGCGGGTATTTTGGGGAAGGGAAAATCATGTAAAGGAGACTGAAATCCACATCTTGGTCAGCAGAGAGCAGAAATAAGGGGAAAGTGGTAAGACTTGCAATATGAATGAGTCTGACAATTCAGGGGGAGGCTGAACTCAGAGCCAGGAGTGACTCCAAGAGCACAAACCCTCTGGAAATGCTCAGAAACTGCAGAGTGTCCAAATAACCTACATTTGGGAAACTGAGCCAATGTGTTTAAATCTTAATGGATAGGTTGACTTCAGCATAAATCTGGGTTGTAAAATTTAAACAGGTTTTTTTCATTGCAAGACTTCTCAGAGCCTTCAATACGTAATGTACTTTGTGAAGAGCCAGGTATTTACTATTTTTAAACTCCCATTTTCCCATAGAACATCTCGTAGGACAGGAACTGTTCCTTATGAAAAAGAGCTTGTTTAAGGGGGCACCTGCCCTGGCGCCCCTATGGCATGGGACCCCAATGACAAGGCTAACTCTATTCTTCCCAGTGAAAGTGCAGAGTAGCTATTAGACTTTCATGTGGGCAAATGAGGTGGCTCTGCCTGGCCCGAAGCCAGGAAGCCCCCTCTACCAGCCTTGATTTGTGCCCTACAGCCTCAAATCATTAGGGAGGCAGCAAGAGACATCTCTCTGGGGCTGCAGCTCTCAGCTGGGAGCAGTTTTGCTCTCCCTCTCATGTGCAAATATCTGGAGACACCTTTGATGGTCACAACACAGTGGGGTGTGTGTGTGTTCTACTGGCATCTCATGGGTAGTGGCCAGGGATGCTGTTAAACATCCTACAATGCACGGGACAGCCACCCACAAACAGACTTACCCCACATAAAATGTCAACAGTGCCGCAGTTGAGAAGCTCTGGTCCAGGGTCTTCCTGGAGCTTGCGTGTGAGCCTGTCCTGGTGCTGGTTCCTACAGAAATCTAGAAAGTGTTGCCCAGGCTCTCGATGCCTTTAGCTTGAGAGACACAGTAATTCCAACAGCAGTAAAATGAGCACCAAATAATGATTAGGAAATCTCTCGGCAACTAGAAGGATGGATGATCAGCCATCTGATTTTCCTGAGACTGTCTCAGGTTAGCAGTAAGAGTCATAGGTTCCAGGAAATCTCTCAGGTCTGAGCTGTTGGCTCCTAGGACTCTCCAACACTGAATGACCCTTTGTAGCTTGGAAGCAAGCAGCTGCCCTGCTCAGGATGGGAGAAGTCTGGATTTCAGCTACAGCCCTGAGGGAAGTCAGTTGTATGCTCCAGAGAGGCCCAGGTCTTGGGCATTAAGACAAATTCCTCCAGCTCTTCTTCAAAAGCAGCTGTCCACACCCCCAGCTGGGCACGGGTAGCTGTCTTTCTCTCCTTGCCAGCCACCCACACCCACAGTTCCAGCTTGCATCACTCTCGGAGGAGCTGCTCAGTGCATTTTGCTGAAAGAGTGAATGGGCGCTGTTTTTCTAGAAGATTCTTGGGAAATTCTGTTAAGTGAGTTGAGGAGCTTCTCAATGTTTGGTCATGTGGCAGTTGTTATTTCTCCCGAAAGGCCCTGAACATCCCCAAGGAAATGGTATCTGTTTTAATAAAGGCAGGGATTTGGAACATTAAACATTTTGCAAAGTCCTGAGAGAAATCTCTCTGCGTGACTGGAAATGAGGCTCACCTGCTCTCTTAATGTCTCCATCGGAGGATAGAAAAAAGCCAGCTTCTCAATGCCCAGCAGGGAAGTGCTTTATTACTGACATTATTTAGAATTACTGGTGCATGGTGATAATAAAAAAGCAGCTTGCCTTTAGTTGTTTTTATTATTATTATTCTTTAACTCTTCTACAGACAGTTCCCCCCTTTCATGCCCGCTTCCGGGATGGGCAGCTTCCTCTGCCGCCTGCCCCTCCATCTTGGTTCACCGCTCCCCTTTCAGCTGTCGGTCTGGGCCCTTCACTTACCGTGTAAAACCTTTGTCAAGTTAATTTCCCCAAGTCGAGGTTTTCTCATCTGTAAAACAAAAATAATAACGACTACCTCACAGATAGGTATTATCTAATGATGTTATATGAAAATATTCTGCAAACTACATGATGCTTTGAAAATGTAAAGAATCATTCTCACCTGATTATGTCACAGTTGATTAAGTTACAAGGAGTTATTCCTCGCTGATGAGCTGACTGGACTAGATCGCCAGTACTATTTTGTTATCATTGAAAGGAAGTGGCGATTATTGGTTAACATATTTTTCCTTAGATTCTGCCTCAAGTATCATTTGGCATCAGCTCCTCACAATGGGAACCCAATAACTAAATCAATCGCTGGTCAATCGTTTTTCACTTCCTTAGGAATGGGTGGGTGATCCAGGTGAGGAGTCGAAACAGACACAAAACAGAGGGAGAAAATTTGTGTGCAAAATGGGCTCGCCTGGATGGAGGAAAGGACACCCTTGGTGTGCACAAGTCCCGACTTGCGAAAGTGTGGAGGGATGGTCCTTATTTCCAAGAGTCTTGTTTTTATAGGAGAATGTACTTTAGGTTTTGTAAAAATAATTTACTCCCTTAATATTCTCCGAAAATATGTTTCTGGGAATAGATGTTAAAACTCAATTTACTGAATTTGCCAACGTCCCCTGGATACACCCCACATGCGGCAATCTTGACTATGCACCAAGAAAGTTGGGGGACAACCAGAGGCCCCAACAAGTAAGACAAATGTTCCTTGAGGCTTAACATCTGTGCACTCCCACTCCATTCCCCCTGTGTCTTTGTCATGCCATTTGGGTCCCCTCGGCAGGCTCCACCTGTCCCTCACATGTTACAGCACTTCGGGGCGCCTCCACTCTACTCCCAAAGACTTCAGTGACTTCTGTTTGCTGATGCCACTGAAATCTACATCTCTAACTGCAGACAGACACACATCTAACTGCTGACTGGACTTCACCTTTTGGGTGTATAATAAAACAATAATGATGATAATGATATACACTTATATTGTCTTTACAAGGTATAAACACTTATATAGTCTCTACACACACTCTGTGAGTGCCTCACATATATTAACTTACATAATTCTCACGACAGCACTTGAGAAAGTTATTATTATTCTCATCTCCAGGAAGCTGAGTCACAGAGAGTTTAAACAACTGCAACAGACGCCTTCAGGGTCTGGGTCATTATATTTATTTATTTATTTATTTATTTATGATAAATAAATAGATATTTTTTTTAGGGAAGGCAACCTTTGGTTGACCTCACAGATTGCAAGGACCTTGCCAGCTTGCAATTCTTTACTTTTTTATTTTTCACCCCGATAGCACCTGATCTTCCTAGGTGGTCTCCCATCCAAGTACTAATCAGACCCAACCCTGCTTAGCTTCTGAGATCAGACGGGATCAGGCTTGTTCAGTAGGGTCTGGGTCCTTAACCACCATCTATCCTGGCCCCCTGTGTTCTCACATTCGACACTCAGAAAAAGAAGGCATCCTGCTGCTGCTTCCTTACTCTCCATCTCACCTCGGTCACTCATTCGCCCAAGCTAAAAATGATCAGTCACCTTGGAATTCTCTTCCTTTCATCTCCACTCCAAGTAGTTCGATCACCAAATCCCCGCTTCTACCTCCTACATATTTTAAAAATATGTTTAATTGCCTCCGTTTTTATCTTCTCCAATCTACTCTCCACATTGCAACTAGAGGGTTCTTCTGAAATCAAACTCTGATTTTTGCCCCTCTTCAATCGATCAATGCACAGTCAATGGATTCTTGTTGTCCACTGGATAAAGTCGAATTTCTTAACAAGGCCCACTGGGATCACTTCCAACCTGCCTTTTCCCCTCCTCCTTTATCCTGGCTGGCTCTCAGCGTTTCAAATGCACAAGGCTCTTTCTCTCCTCACCGAGTCTTCACACATGATCTTTTCTCTGCTTAGAGCCCTGTCTCCACTCCCTAGGTCAGAGCTGAGGCCTTCTCTGACCGAAGACTGTGATGAGGCCCCATGCTGGATGTCCCCTGTCTCCCTTTAACTTTCCATAATATAGCAGTCATCACACTTTTGTGTCATTTTTTCTCTGAAGTCCATTAGGATAAGGACCGTGACTATCTCTTCACCTCTGTATCCCAGATGCTTAGTCAGGCGCATTGTAGACTGTCAGGCAATAACAGTAGAATGAATGAATGAATGGCAGAAACATGGGAGGAAATAGCATAGTTGCCATAGTGGCAAAACCCTCAATATTTTATATAATTCTTTTAAAATATCAGCTTTATTGAGATAGAAGTCATATACCATACAATTCACTCATTAAAAGTATACAATTCCATGGTTTTCAGTATATTCACTGAGTTGTGCGACCATCACCACATCGATTTTAGAGCATTTTCATCATCACACCAGAAGAAACCTTGCTCTCATTAGCAGGGTTTCCCTCTGTGTTATTATTTAGAGATAACAAACCTAACATTTGTAGAGTGTTTTATAGTTAACAGAGTACTTCATGTAGGCTCATTGATTCTTAAACAATTTGGTGAGGTGGGCATTTTAATGCACCTGTCACTGAGTTTAAATTTGTTTATGGAGTGAGACCTTTAATCAATAAAAAGTATAATCTGAAAGAAAGGGGAAGTCTGATGGGGGTGGCCAGCAGGCAAAGCTCCTGTCTATAGGCTGCTGATTCTAGAAAGGCACAGGGCTGGGTGCTTCATATGTGTTCTTGTATGACCTTGTGGTGCTACACGGTACCCTAAGGCATGACATGTTGAGTGTCCACATAACTCATAGCTGATTCGGAAAGTCAATTAGGGGATAGAAGGTAGAAAAATATTGCATAAAGCAAATAGCTTTTGAAATAATAATAAAAGATCTGAATTCGAATTCCGATTTGGCTACTTACTACAATTCTAATGTTGACAACTTAATCTTCCCAATTTTCAGTTCCTCTATTTTAAAACAGTATCCACGGTATCTTCTATGTAAGTTTGTTGTGATGAGTTAGATGAGTCAATGTGTATGAACCAACCGGTACAGTTGCCGATGCTCAATAAATAGCAAAGCATTTTAGTAGCAATAATAAACAAATTTTAAAAAATAAAACAGCCTTGAAAATAATGGTATATAATTACCATAATCCATTACTGTACAAATTTTAGTGAAATGGACAGGCTCAAATACAGCAAATGGAATAAATGTTCTGAAGGCAGGATGTCAATACGATGCAGAAGCCATAAGACACTTCCTTTTGGCTTAGATATCTACTTCTGGAACTTAATCCTAAAAAATTAGTCTAAACCAAACAAATAAACAAACAAAAGAATAAAATATGTACAAAATTATCCATCGTGGTGCTATCTCCAATAGTAAAGATGCTGGAAACAACTGACCGGTGACTGAGGGATGGTCTGGAATTTAGGGTTATATCAGCAAGGTGGGATATTCAGCAGCCATTACAAGTACCATTAGACCTGTTTGGGCACAGAAGGACCCACACGGGCAGGCGCCCTAAGGCAGAAGGGGCCTGGAAAAATGTGAAGAGAGAAAAGCTAACAAAGTGTCTGAGATATGGCTGAAAGGGTAGGTGGCTGCCAGTTAGTGGGAGCCTTATAGCTTTGTTCGGGACCTTGGATTTCTTCCTAAGTGCAGTGAGAAGCCACTGGAGAGTTTTAAGCAGACAGTGACACAGACAAAATTGTGGGTTTTAAAAGCTCATTTGTTATAATGTGGAAAACAGTTTGGAAATCTATTTTTAAAAAAGCTCCAAGTACGCAGGGAAAGCACTATGCAAAAATATCTTAGAGTGATTGGATAGTGAGTAGGATATTTTTCCCTTTTCAAAAATCCCCTAATCTTGTTGACACACCATTTTCATCCCTTAAACATGGAGAGAGGATTGATTGTACTTTGGAGAGTAGCTGCAAGGAGGAAAGGTTTGGAAGGGATGTGGTCTTAGAAATGTGAGGGCAACGGCGGTGGGAGGTGAAAGTGTGTTATCCGCCTCCATCAGCTGTTTTTCCTCCAAATTATCAAAAATAGCTTCCTGTTGATGTTAAAGATGTTATAACTCATTTATCACTGTTTTGATCTCCCCTTGAATCCTGTCTTTGGGGCTGGAGTCTATCAGCTCAAAGCAGAGAGAGGGGGGCCATGTCACAAAGGGCCTAGCAGATGAGCCCTGGGCCGGGGTGCTCTTCAAGGAGTGCAAGTGCCAATCCATTCCCAGTGCAGGAGCAGACTAAGTACGTTGTGAGTGAATCGTCATCTCATCTTTGTCGAGTGCATATAGTTAGGCAGTGTGTGAGATGTGGGCATACCCCATGCATATGTAACAGCACTTTAATTCATTCACTCATTTATCATGCCATAAACATTTGTTGAGCATCTGCTAAGTACAAGAAGAGTCCTGGTGGCCGGGGATACAAAGAAGAAGATGATGTAGACCCTCGATAATTCTAACTTTGCTATTTAGAGCAGAGTCATGGATGATCTAATCAAAAACTCTTATAATTCCATGTGACGAAAGTGTAGTACAGAGAGGTCAAATGCCTCTGATCTCCAGGTCACTGAAGTTTAACTCAACTTGACTTTCTATTGTTGCAACACTGTCTCAATGAGAGTACACACAGAGGATTCAAAATATGTCATGTTCAGAGATACTTAACAACTACATGATATTGTGAGCTTTAGAGTAGCATCATAGAGGATTCTAGTCCGAGAATGGTTCACACAGAAGAGCAGAGCCGTGTGAATGTTGCTTGACTTCAGCTGCTGCCACATCTCCTAGGCTCATGTAAAGGGATGACTGGGGTAGCGAGTCAAGAATCTTGGCATGATTCCCGTAGGTTAATGGTACCTGGAGTTAATTACTTAGAGGCCATGGCAGAGAGAAGTGTATGTTGATACTGGCGAGGCGAACCTGGAGGGTTCGGAGAACCCAGTTAGGAAGTCACTCTGTACAGCTTCCAGTGTTCTCATGCATTCCTAAATCTTGTATGATAAAGGGGCTTTGTGTTTTTAATGTAAGCTATGAAAAGGAAAGAAAACCGCCCCTACAGACATTTACACAGTGAGCCGATGCTTAGGTTCCGACAACAGTGAGAGGAACTCAGCCTAAGGGTGCCTTTCTAACTTTCATTTAGAGAATAAAAATGCGGATAGCTACCATTGGGCTCTGCCTATTTATTTATACTATTTAACTTTAAATGAACTTACGAAATTTTTTAAAAATTAGGTATTTATTATTAACCTAATTTTACAGATGAAAAAAACTGAGGTTCAGAAAGGTTAAGTGATTTTTCCCAAGTCATCCACCTATCAAGTAGCAGAGCCAGGATTCAATCAAAGTATATCTGACTCCGAAGCCGTTATTCTAACACTGGGTAACTTGTCCTGAGCAAGAGGTGACATCACAGAGGCCTATAAAGTTCTGCTTCTTATTTCTATATCAGGATCATTTTATCTTTCTCCCATTCTTGTTTACTCTCAAATTTTAATTTTGGGGGTTTAACATGAAACTCCCAGAAAGCCTGTAATCGACCTTCTTTCCCTTCCTGGCACTATCTGTCATACAAACTGCAAGAGCCATCTCAGCTTGGCCTCATTCGATGTTTAAAGGCAAAGAAGTTGCCCTTGAAAAACTATTCTCTTGGCCATTAGAGGGGACGAAACACTACCATTTTCAATAACATGGATGGATGTCAAGATAATCATGCTAAGTGAAATAAGCCAGACAGAAAAAGTTGAAAATCACATGATATCACTTATATGTGGGATATAAACCCCAAAACAACAAATGAACAGGACAAATAAACAACCAGAGACTCATGGACATGGACAATAGACTACTGGTTACTAGAGGGGAGGGGGGAGGAGGAAGGGAGATGGGGTAAAGGGGGTCAAATATGTGGTGACAGAAGGAAATCTAACTATGGGATGTGAACGCACAGTATAAGAATATATGCCTTATTGTTAAAGTGAACAGATGAAACTTATTAGATTTCATTAACCAATGTTATCATTAAGAAAATTAATTAATTACTTTAAAGAAAAGAAAAACTAACCTTATCAGCTGCCTACATCCCATAAACACAGCTCCATCACATACAGATTCAGAGATGAGCCAAGTTGGAAGGGACTTTTACCAATATCTAGAAAACTACTTCTTCATTTTATAGAGGAAGGACATGAGTGCCCTGATGGGAAAATGATTTGTCTGAGCTCAGGCGGCAAGTTTGTGCCAGAGCTGGGTCTTGAACCCAGGCCTCTTGACTCCTCCTCCAGTGCTCTTTCCGCTTGACCAGGTGTTGTGCATATTTGTGGTATTAAAATGTGAGCTCACATGGAGAGAAAGAGACTATTAATCTCCTCCATCTAGGTAAACTGCTTGCATGGAAGAGCAGGGTAAGGCCCTGCTGAAAGACGAGGCTTTATCTGTGGTTTCACCCCGCTCTACTCAACTGAGCTAGATTATTATCTTCTGAGCAGCAGCCCCCGCCCTGTTGGAAATGATGAAACATTTGTGACTGACCTCCAGTGCCTGAGAAGCTTCCGGGTGGGGCTAGCGGGTGGTGGGGCGATGTTTCCATCAGGACATCTCTGAAACACAGGCTGGAATCAGCCCTTGCTCATGGTCCCAGGGGTAAGTATTGCCTGGGTAGTAGGATTTTAAATATGTTTGAGGAATGTGTGTCTGTGAACATATATGTGAAGGAGTTTCAGAAGGGATTCTCAGTTTATGTTCTGGAATTGCAAGGTGTGAAATTCAATTGCAGTCAGCTTGGAGTGAGCTTAAATTTTGGCAGTTTGTACTTTATGACATTAATCTCTTGTCCTTGAGATTGGAGATCTACATGCAGTAACAGCAGTAGCAGCCATCAGGATTCCGGCTACAAGGTACATGGACTTTGAATTCAGACGAAACAGGATCCAAAGAACTCTGCTAAATTGTTGTAAGCCTCAGTTTCCTCATCTGTAAAATGGGCATAAAACCACCCACCTGACAAGTGTTGCTATGAGGATTACAGAAGTGCACAGGTAGTGCCCAGTACAGTGCTCCATCAATAGTAGCTATTAATTATTCTTTTTAACTGGGAACCAGATCCCTGAGAACATCTCCTCTATAGGTAGTTTGTCCTTAAGATTCATTCTGAGCTGCAAAGGACTGGTATGTGTGGAGGGAAAGGGAATAGCCTGGCAGTTAAAAAATGTTATGGGTGGGAATCAGAAAACGAATGTTGTCAAGGAGAAAAGCCATGCAAACATCTGGGCAAGGAAAAGCCATCAACAACAGCAAACAGTAATAGTTGACACCTATATGGAGCTTACTATGTGCCAGGAATTGTTCTAAGAGCTTTACGTAGATTAATTCATTTAATGCTCAAAACGACCTTTAAAATGTAGGTGCCATTAGTAGTCTCTCTCTACAGTTGAGGAAACTGAGGCACAAAGGCGATTAGTGACTTGACTGAGGTCCAACAGTGAAAGGAAACTCTTCTGGAGAACTTAGCACTGAAGTGTTCTTAGAGCATTTCTGTCTCCATCCTCTCTGCAGCCTGGAATTGCGAAGGCACCGTGCTCAGAAATGTAGCTGGGGCCCTCGGGGAAGACTGGTGATTGGCCAATCTACTTCTTGGTCTGGGTATTGACCTTGTCGTGTGAGCTTTGGCAACTCTACTCAACATAATGCTGCATAATTGCTAGGGCCTAGAGTAAACGAAAATCTGGGGTTCTTTGTTTAAAAATACTTAAGACTTTAAAGATGGCCACAGCAGAGGACTAAACCAAGCAGGGGCCCTTCCGAGCATGAGGCCCTCTTGGACTGCATAGATGGCATGGCCATGAAGCTGGCCCTGGCCTTGAGACCCAAAGAGGGAGAAACAGTGGTGGAAGGGAGACTTCCCTGTTAACAAAGGAGAAAACCAAGACTTGGGGACATTAAGTGGCTCCCCCAAGGTTAAACAGTGTTTATTATATGCAAATTGGTTTAACTGCAATGTACAGAGTGTTAGGAAGTGCTGTTCCCCACACATTGTCTCTAAGTATTGTGCTGGGAATTGTGGAGTGCAAAGCTCTGACAAGACCTGGTACTAGCCACCAAAGGGCTCACAAAAGGAATGTAAACTGTAGAACGTGCTGAGTTCCTCCGAATTTTTGTTGGACAATCTATGAAATGGAGAACAATTTGGCCCTTCCAATTCACCTGGGGTTTGTGGGCACCAGCAAAACGAACCCATGAGCACTGCTCAGCTGCTGGCAATTCTTCGTACACTTGCTGATTTTGTCTTGAGACTAAGTTGCATTCAAATTGCATTCGTTTCAAGTAATTGCTTGTAAAAAATCTTTCCCCTAAACTACCAAGCTATATTCATGTCTAGTATTTTCTTGTGAAACCACTTCCCCCAAAGTTCTAATTAGAAATTTGGATAACTCATTTTTCTCCTAAAAAATTGGCAATGCTCGCACCTAGAAATATGTGCTACTAGACATGAGGCCTATCTAGCTGAAACTCAAAGTTGCTATTTCTAGTTAATTTGAGTCTCATCTTTTATGTCCATTTTAGGTGGATGGAGTTTTAGAACAACAAAATGTCAGAAATTAGACCTATTTAGCCCACCCACCTCAGTTTACAGACAGAGAAATAGGCTCAGAAAGAGGAAGCGACAAGCCCGAGGTGGCTAATTTTATAGTGGCCGAGCAGTAATGTTGATCTAGGTTCTCATTTCATATTCTTCAAGATGTGTCCCAGTCGTCTGAGGTGAGGCCCCTGCCATGGTGACCAGCACCGAAGGGATCCAGAGATGATTTCTCTGGTACCCAAGACAAAGGTGATGCCATAACCTTCTGTCATTTCCATCCCCATGGCACCTGGTAGACCCCACTCCTGCCTTCTCACAGCTAAGATTTGACCTTTCTGTCTTCTGGTGGGTGGACACAGTGACTGTTTGGAACTAGGGACTTCCAGAACCAGAAGGTTTTATACATTGGAAATGAAAATCATGAGTGAGCCCAGTTTTTTAAAAGGGCCCTATGGAAATGGTTGCATTTCCAATTTTGGGTTGAATTTTCTGTTTTGATCTGAGGGTTACCCCCTATCGAGCACCTGTACAGTTGATTTTTGAACAACATGGGGTTTAGGGACACTGACCCCCTGAGCAGTTGAAAATCTCAGTCGAACTTTTGAGTCCCCCAAATTTAACTAATAACCTCCTGCTGACTGGAAGCTTTACCAAAAACACATACAGTCAATTCACACATATTTTGTGTGTTATATGTGTTACACACTATATTCTTATAATAAGGTAAGTTAAAGAAAAGAAAATGTTATTAAGAAATTCATAAAGAAGAGAAAATACATTTGCTGTATTTATTGAAAGAATCCATGTATAAGTGGACTGGCACAGTTCAAATCTGTATTGTTCTATAGTCAATTGTAGATGCCAGGCCCTTGACCAATCTTGTGCCATGTGGTGAAGGCTGTGGCCCAAATGGCCTGGGTTTGGATTCTGTCTCCTCCATGGAGGATTAGAGCCTGATTTCTTCATATGTCAGTGGGAACAACAACAGTATCTACCTTATAATGTTGTTAGTATTTTGCATAAAGATACTTTATGCAGCTTATGATGCTGGCACGTAGTAAGCGCACACATGTGAGTTAAAATAAAATGAAACAAGTACCATTCCCATGTTTTAGATAAATATTGAGGCCTGGAGAGAGAAAACAACTCACAGTTAGGAAGTTCAGAGGTGAAATTCCAGACCCAATCTATCCGGTCACTAACTCCCTGCCCCTCGCCATTTTCCTTCACATATTTTTGAGGTTGCCGTGCATTTACCCAGCTTTCTCCCACATTATCGTAATTACAAGTGGTCGTATCTGTACTGAACTTTGTGGGAGACAATCAGTTCCACTCAAGTTGTACCCTACAGCCAGAGTTGACAGATACTTTTAGTCGAATTGCTATTTTCCCCACTCATCATCCATTAATTGCCTGTTCTTCAATTAATTCCCTCTCAGCAACTCTTCTCTAAATATTCTATTGCATAGGAATCTCTTTTTCCTCTGAAATGTTACATGTTACTGATGCCACTTCTGACAATTCGTGCTTTGTTGTGGTATCTCTTCAGCTTTTTGTATTTTTCACATCTTAAAATCTTGATTTTCCAAGTACAACATGAACTCTTAAAAGTTCAAGCAATGTTCTCTCTTTCTTCACGTCCACCTGAGTAGCTCACAGACCATGCGCATAGACCATTCAAATACCTGATTGACTGAAATGCGGACACTTAGCTGACTATCTGAATGTTCTATTAATATGGTGAGATAACATTTAGATGTAAATGCATTTTTTATACAAATAAATTTGGTATGCCAATTTAAGCCACTTAGAATTTCTGGGCTTGTTTCAATATTCATAAAATTATTTTTATGATTGAAAAAGATACATGTTAATTATACAAAAACTTTGGAAATAAACATAGTATAAAAAACTAAATAATAATACATCATTCACAATCTTAATACCCAGTTTTGTTAACATTTAGGTAAATTTTCTTCCATTTCCCCCTTTATAACAAAGTACATTTAAACAAATTCCTAATTTTCATAAATTTATATTTATAAATAATAAATCTATACTCGATATGCAGAATTATTGTCAATGAACTATTTTGGACTGGTAAACTGAATCAGGCAAATGGGGGGGGTTATTACTAAACTAATACGATAGACAAAAATGTTTAATGACCCAGAATTTTCTTTCTCTACAAATTTTTTTTATTTTTATACTTGCTTTTTACAAGTTGTGATACTATTGTATATAGCTAAATAAGTACTATATAAGTACTTATAAGTACTATATTGTACTTCCCAGAATATACGTCTTCCCCAAATTTAATTCTTCCTAAACGTAATTTTAAATGTCTGTATAACATTCTACTCTAATTTATAACTTTCCTAATTTACTTAATTTTTGTTTTTCAATTGAATTATTTCCTGTTTTTCACTTTTATAATCAACAGTGGGTACAGCTCTCTTGCTATAGTAGCTTTGGTCCTTTCCTTAATTGTTGGTGACTTGTCTGTTCCATACCTTTTAACCATTTATCATTGAGGAGTGCTAGAGTTTTTTTAAACAACTTTTGTAGGAAAAAAACTGTAAAATATTTTAAAACATGTGTTGTACATATTTGTTCTATTTTTTCTGTTTGCTTTTAAATTGTATTTTAACATATTAAGTTCTAATATTTTAGAGTCAAATATATCTATTTTTCTTATATTGCTTTGTGATTTCTTCCATTGCATATAAACTGAGACAGTTTTCCCTATCTGGGGATTTAATAAATATTATTGAATATGTGAATAGCCAACCCTATTTCCTTCTAATTTTAATAGCTCGATTGAAAAATATCGACTACCTTAATCCTTTTGGAATTTATTTTGTTATATCTGGATCTAAGATATTTTCTCTTTCCTTATAGGTAGCTTATTTGTTATGTGCAACATTCCTTATGAACCTTTGCTTTCCTCTCTCTACTTTGTGAACCATTTTTATGATATATTTATTGTACATACTGGCATTTCTTTTTTTCAAATCTATGCTACATTTAAAAAAAGTGGTAATCAGGAAAAAACTTGTCACAATTCCTTTTCAAACATGTTTTAGCTCTTGATTGCTATTATTTTTTCCCAGACAAATTTTAGAATAATTTAAAATTATCAAAAATTTTCACTGTAATTTCGATTGGAATTAAACTGAACCAACAAATCAGTTTCAAATTGATTCCCTTTACTCTGTTGGCTTCCCAGTCTGAAATATCATATGCCTTTCTACTAGTTTAAATCTTTAGATTTTTCAGTGAGTTTTCATTATTTTCTTCAAACTAACTTTCTTATAAACGATTCTTAGATTTATCCATTGTGATGGTTGCTAAGGCTTATGGTTCTCACTTTCCACAATTCCATTTTCTAACTGGCTATTGCTAGAATAATGGAAAGAATAGCAAGTAATTTTAGAATATTTATCATGCCCTCAGGGCTTTCCTGAGCAGTCTCATTAATTTCACAAGTTTTTCAATTGATTCTTTTGGGATTTCTAGGTATAAAGTCATATCTTCTGCAAATAGGATGAATTTGACTTCTTGCCCAAGACTATACTTTCATTTCTTTCATGTATCAGTTACTAGCTCAGGCTCCTTCACCAGCCTGCCTGGGCACAAAGCCTCATTAACTCTTCATATTATCTTGAACAAGTTACTTAACTTCTCTTAGTCTTGTCCTCTTTAAAATACAAATAAGAATAGTTCCTGTCTTCTACTGTGGTTATGAGAATTGAATGAGTTAAGATGTATAAAAGTGTCTGCCACAAAGAACACGCTCAATAAATATTCAATATCATCATCATCATCATCATTATCATCATTATTATTATAATTGGAAGGTTGGAGGAACTTCCAACTTTCAGGAATTAAAATTTCCAGGACTAATTTTTATTCATTTGTTTGTTTGTTTATTTATTTATATAAAATGTATTGGGGTGACATTGGTTAATAAAATTATGTAGCTTTCAAGTGTACAATTCTGTAATACATCATCTGTCTATGGTATTGTGTGTTCACCACCCAAAGTCAAATCTCCTTTCCTCACCATATATTTGACCCCCTTTAACCTTATCTACCTCCTCACCATGCCCTTTCCTTCTGGAAACCACTAAACTGTTGTCTGTGTCTAAGTTCGTTTGTTTGTTAGTCCTGTTTGTTGCTTTCAGTTTTATATTTCACATGTAAGTGAAATCACACAGTTCTCGACTTTTTCTATCTGACTTATTTTGCTTAGCGTGATATTCTCAAGATCTACGCAGTCGTCACAAATGGCAGTATTTCATCTGTTCTTATGGCCGAGTAATATTCCATTGGCTATGTGTAACACGTCGTCTTTATCCAGTCATCTATCAAAGAACGCTTTGGTTGTTTCCATGTCTTGACCACTGTAAATAATGTTGCAATGAACACAGAGGTACTTAAATATTTATGAATAAATGTTATCAAACTTTTTGGGTAGATACCCAGAGAGGTTGCTGGGTTGTATGGTAACACTATCCATAAATTTTTGAGGACTCTCCATACTGTTTCCCATAGTAGCTACAACAGTTTGCATTCCCATCAACAGGTACAAGGGTTCCCTTTCTTCCATATTCTTACCAACACTCGTTATTTCTTTTCTTTTTGATAATAACTCTTCTAACAGGTGTGAGATGATATCTCATAGTAATTTTAATTTGCATTTCCCTAATAGCTAGGGAAGTCGAGCATCTTTTCGTGTATCTGTTGGTGTTCGTATGTCTTTTTGAAAGAAATATCTGTTCAGGTCCTCTGTCCATTTTTTAACTGGATTGTTTTTTGGTGTTGAGTTGTATGAGTTCTTTATATATTTTGCATATTAGGTCCTTGTCAGAAATGTTGTTTACAAATATTTTCTCCCATTTGGTTAGTTTCCTGTTTGTTTTGTAGATGGTTTTTTTTGCTGAGCAGAAGCTTTTTTAGCTTGATGTAGTCCCATTCCTTTACTTTTGCTTTATTTCCCTTGCCTTTGAAGTCAAATTCATAAAATCTTCTCAAAGACCAAGGTCTGTAAGTTTAGTACTTATGCATTTTATTGTTTCAGGTCTTATATTTAGGTCTTTGATTCATTTTGAGTTAATTTTTGTGTATGGTGACAAACAGCAATCTAGTTTTATTCTTTTGCATGTGGTTTTCCAATTTTCCCAGCACCAAATAACTCATTTGTAAAACTGTTTGGACACAGATTTTTAGTGAATAATTCTGATAATGCTTTTTAATGTCCAAATAATTTGTCGTCATTTATTGGATGCTTATTACTATGTGACAAAAGCTACAACTACCTCACACACCTCATCTTATTTCATCCTCAGAAGTAAGCATCATTTGTATTCACCTTAACAAATCGTGAGAATTAGTAATTACCGTTCCTATCTCACAGATAAGAAAACTGGGGCTTTGAGGGTGAATAGCTAGACCAAGCTCATGCAGAGAATGGCTCAGATGTGAATCCAAGCTGTCTGACTCCAACTTCTCTGCTTTTAGCAGTGAGTTACCGTGCTTTTCCCTGACTTCTTTCTTGGTTTTGGTCTGTTTAAGTTTCCTATGCCTTATGGAATCAATTTTGCTAATTTATAGTTTTCTAGAAAATCATTAATTTTACTGAGATTTCATTAAAAAAACCTCTTAATACTCTCACAATTTTTCATCTCCTGTTTCTATGGTTATATTCATTACTAGTTTGGTTTACTTATGTTTCTTCCTTTTCTTGATTATTGATGTATTCAAAACTGCATATTAAATTAGGAAAGAGAAGTCTAGTAATATGAAAGAGGCTGGGTGATATTACAAAATGGAAATAAAGATTTTTTTTCTTTAAAAATATTTCATTTCCATCCACTTTTAGTTCCTTTTCTCTTTCCTCTATCCTAGTCATTAAGAACAAAATGCTTAGGGCTAGAAAAAAACTTAGGAGTACTTTGCTGAGCCCCTTAACTCAGTGGGACCTAAAAAGAGCTTCTACCTGTCCCAGGTCACACAGTTATCAAGTGACAGAGGTACAATATCATACAGTCGTGCTATCACTCAAATTAATTCATTTTAAAAACAATAAATTAATGAAGATTGCAAAGAAATCTTTTTTAAAGCTTTAAAAAGTTGAAAGCTACTTAATTTTAAAAGATTGACAAAGTCAGCTTAATAATATTGATTTTGATTGTTTCGATCCATATGATTTTCACAGAAATCATCTTTATTGTGCTCTTGTTTTAAACCACTCATTCTAGTATACATCTACCCAAAGAAAGCGTGGCGTCAGGCGGCAGAAGGTGTGTCTTTATTTGTTCACCTCTAATGCACCTACTAGAAAGGCCACGAGAGCGCGCCTTCCTCAGCAGAAGGGGAAACAATAAAATGGAATCCAGCCCTAGCCGGGGTCTCAGGATGTCCTCCCAGGTCCAAGAGAGCAGAAGACACTCCCTTAGTGCTCTGCTGACGCCAGTTGGAGGCGCCCAGCAGGGCGCTGCCGGAATGAGGGCCTGGGCGTCAGAACTCACCCACGTGAAAGAGGATGGCAGTCCCCATCTCAATGATGGAACAAGGCGCACTAAGCTCTCACATGGTCCAAGCGTGTTCTCACAACATAATTGCTGTAAATTGCTCATTTCCTGGTTGTTTGGTGTGTGTGTGTGTACAAATGAGCAGATGTTTCTGCCAACTGTCTCATCAGCAATCTGCAATTAGACCCCAAGGAACCAACTGCTCGTTGTGGTTTAGGGGCCATTAGCCGCTGAAATAATGACATCTGTCATAATTTTCATACCTCATCCTGTCCTGGATCTTATCTCCAAACTGCTCTCAAAATGAATGCCTAAGTTACCTAACATAGACCAACCAGATTTTATTAGCTCTGTTCCCATAGCCATCTTGGTGAAGTGTTTTAGGGTTGAATAATACTAATAATTATTGAGTGTTTCCCACATGCCTGGCATTGTATAAAGTTCTTTATAAGCAGTGTAACTCACTAAACCCACATGGAACTCTGCGAGGCAGATACTGTCATTCTCCACATATTAGAGGTACATGAACTGAGGCACTGAGAAGTTTCATAATTCACATCTAGAAGGGAACAGCACTTGGATCCATATTTAGGCCCGTTTGACTTTCATGTTGTATATTGACACAGGAACTGCCTGTCATTTGGCTAGTAAGATACTCATAATACATTAAAATGATGAAAGGAAGAGTAGGCAATCTAGTTTTGTGTCAGGAGCCAAAATAAAATATTGGTTTTAAAATAATGGAACATTTACTTAATGCAGGAATTCTCAACTGGAGGCAACAGCACCTGCCTCAGGGGGCATTTAGGAAGGCATGGGTTGGTCATGTTCGGTCATTCTGGTTGTTGTGCTGGTGGTTTACCAGGATGTTAAATGCCTGGCATTGTGCAGAACACTTCTAGACCACAAGGAACTGTCTCCAAATGTCAGAGACTGTTAAGAGCCACTAACAAAATGAGATAGTAAGAATTTGAAAGGATGCCACAGAAGTCAGGGGTGGCAAACTCAAATGCCTTTGGAGATCAGCCAGGGGCTGCAGAGTACATGTCCCCTCTTAGTGAGTCAAAATCCCTAAATCTTTAAAGTACATCATCAAACAAAATCATCCAAGCACCAAATGGGCCTGCGGGTCCCCAAACTGGGGCTTTCGGTGGAGGTTTTTCTAATCTCAATACATGTTTACGATAACTTACATGAAGAGGAAAAGCTGTTAATTTGACTTTCATGTTATATATTGACATGGGATAATTTGACTTTCATGTTATATATTGATCCCACATTTAAAAAAAAAGTACATGTGTATACATATATTTACACACATATACAAAACATATTTATAAAAATGTATAGACGATTTTATGGAATAAAATTTGGGGTGATTTTATGAAGTGCTTTACTTATTTGTATTTTTAATTCTTCTACTACAAATATCTATTTCTTGTTTAAATTTTAATAAATAAAAAGGGAGGGGAGCCTTAGAAATATTAAAACTTTGAGTGTGGTGTCAGAACATGCCCCGGTAGCTTACTAGCCATACCCTTGAATGGGAGAGGGAGAATAATTTCTATGATTAAGGACACATGAGACATTCAGCATGAAGTAATCAATGCACTAAAGCACTGGAGTGCCTTAAAAACGGACCACGGGCGATTTTGTGGACGCTGGCCTAGCTTCTAGCTCTTTTCTGTGACTTTTATGTCTTTTTGACACCATAACGCTCTTCTGATCAAGTCCAATCTGCCTTTTGCAGCTGCCCCAGAAATCAGTCTGGTACTGAAATTTGCTTGAGACGATAGTATCTGTCCTCAGACATATCTATGCCTTTCTTTCAATCTAGTCACCAAATCCTTTGAGATTATTGTTTTTCCTGAAAAATCCCCTTCTTGCTTCATCTTGATCAATTTTGTGGTTTTTTATCCACACCCCCGTGCTCCCCCCCTCCCCCCGCCCCCGCTCGGCTCACTTTTCGGTGCTTCTTGGCACTGCAGTGGCAGACCCTGGGACAAGCAGAGAGAGAGGACTCTGACACAGACTGGAAGGAAAATTCTCACATCTAGAATATTCTCACTGTTCATTCCCCCGACCCGCCCCCACCAAAACCCTACCCATCTCACGTGCTGAATGTAAACAAAATAAACAACTCATTTCTGGATCCTGAATCTATTTTATAATCCAAACTAAATAGAACTCTTTGGGAGCTATAATGTTAGGTGTACTTTGCTCATATAACTTGAAAAGCAAAGGATAGATAAAGTTCCTTTGGGAGAAGTGTCTAGAATTTATTACGTAGGAAAGAGGGAGCTTCAGTAATTGCAATGAATAAATTGGTCAGTTTGCTCCCAACTTTGACCTCCCACAGAAAAGTCATTCTGAGGATTAGCTTGCTGGTCTGTGAAGGGTGCGGGAGGAGATAGTGTTTTCTGTCTGGTGGCTTCCAGCTGACAAACACCTACAGCCTTGGAGAGGCCACCGTGGCAAACCCCTTCCCCTCTCCCTGTCACTGACCTCTCTCTCCGACTCTTGGTCCAAAATTTGATCTTAGAATGTCCCAGTGCGAGAACTATAAATAAAAACAAAATATTCAGGATGTTGCACACTGCCCTTAGCCTTTGGAAACCATGACTGGGAAAATAAGCCTTAATGGCAGTAAAAGCCTTTTTAAGGTCCAAGTCTGCAGCAGGACAGTGAGTGGTGGTGCAGCCCCATCTCCGTGCTCCGTGAATACCATTTCAAAGGCTTTGGATTACCCTGCCTTATCTTACAGTAAATCCACGTCCAGCCACATGTCGATGGAATTCATAAGCTAGTTTTTAAATTAAACATATTCATAAGGGTGTAACGGAAGCCAAAGTCTTGGTCCTAAAGCCCAATGAAGCCATGCAGGATGTGAGTGTGTGTGTGTGTGTGTGTGTGTGTGTGTGTGTGTGTGTGTGTGTGTATTTGAGGTTTGGACTCCTTCAAAGACTGTCTCCCAGTGTATTTGCTCTAGGTGGACCCGTGTGCTCCTGGCAGGTTAAGTCTCTCTCGGAGCAAAGAGTAATGGCTGAGCGTGTAGGCATGGACTTAGACCTCATATCCAGGCCTGGCCATTTGCTGGTTGTACAACCTCAGACATGTCCCTCAGCTCTCTGAGCCTCACTGTGCTTGTGACAAAAGGAGGGCAATGATACCTGGGTCATAGGAGTGTGTGAATTGGATAGGATGGTATGTAAATTCACAAGCTGACATCTGGGGAGAGGAAAGTTAATACTCCCTAAGCAGTGAGTTTGCCAGAGGGGAATTGGGGCATAGAGGTTAGGAGTCCTGATCAGCTGCCTTGCCTCCTGCAGGTCTCTAGGACAGTCCCGCTTGTGGTGCTACTTGGAGACGAGGTGCTCAGGGCTGTTCTTCTCAAGTCTCTTCCTGCTGTACCAGGAAGAGCCTGAGCCCCACTCGTGACCCGTGGCTGCTGTGCAAGGAGCTTGTCATGCTGACAGAGTGAGTGAGGTTCCAACAGGGCGAATTGGTGTAGCTGGCTTCCAAGCATGCACACTCTCCAGAGAGGCAAAGGGACCGGTCCCGAAACACACAGCAGCACCGGATGGCTGCCGCTGGCTGGGGGCGGGGATGGCTTTGCAGTTGTACTGGCATCTCTGCAATCTCCAGCTCTGACCCCTCTCTTTTCCCAACAGAGACATGCAGTTCTGGCATGGCTTAGTGATCGCGGTCGTGTCTCTCATCCTGCAGGCCTGCCTCCTCGCAGTCGTCAACTACCTGCTCAGCAGGCACATTGGTAACAGGCTCAGCGTCCTCTCCTCTCCTGGTCTCCCTTAGGGACAATTCTTAAGCCTGCAGCAGGACCAGCTCCTCTTTGGAGGCCCCGAATATCACTTGGAAACCTCATGGATCCACTGGCCAGATGACCCTCACCCTGCCAACCTCAACTGGGGATCCCCGCTCTGACCCAATCTATTTCTGAGTCTTTCCCCTACCTGGACCTTCTGCCTAGAGATGAGCTTCTGTGACGCTCGTGAGGCGGCGCTCATTAAACCTGGGCATAACTAATTTTCTTGGTCACCACCAAAGGGCTGAATGTGAAGAAATGGTTTTCAATGGTAACTGAAGGGAGTCTGGTCAGACTAAGAGATCATCTTAAGTTCTTGAACTGCTTTGCAATGGAAAGGAGAGAAGCTGTGTCCTAGGAAGGCATTACAATTAGCAAAAATAAAATAACACTGCTTTGGTGAAGGCAGGGGACTAGACAAGATGATGTTAAGAAGGTTTTTTCAGTAAAGGAAATCTAGGCTTCTCTAATCATTAGTTCGTTCATTCATTCATTCATTCATTCATTCATTCATTCACTTACTTGCTCAATACAACAGGGAACAAAACAAAAATTCCTGCCCTTATGTAACTTACATCCCACGAGAGCAAACACAACAAACAAGATAAGTAAAACACATGTGGGTTAGATTATGGTAAGTGCTAGGGAGAAATAAAGCAAGGCAAGGAGATAGGAATCGGATGGTGGCCGGCATCCCTGAGATGCTGACATTTGGGTATAAACCTAAGGGAAGCTGCACCTGCAAAGGCCCCGAGGCAGGAGAGCATTTGACATACAACAGCAGGAGCAAAGAGGCTGGGGTGGCTTGAGCTGAGGATCAGGGGGAAGAAAACGGGGTGAGGCCAGAGAGAAAGAAGGAGTGAGGCCGTGGAGGGCCTTTAAGGTTGGGACTTTGGGTTTTACTCCAAAGGAGATGCAGGGAGTTGCAGTGTTTTGAGTGAAGAAGTACTGAGACCCGAAGAGATCCCTCTGAATGTTTTGCCCTAATGAGAGTTGTGCTCAGAAATAGGATGTGCCTGACCCAGCCACCTTTCACATTTGACCCTGCCCTGTCTCCTCTAGCCAAAGAGAATGAGCAATTACTACAAAGAGCCAGGCTCCAGGCCCCCAAGCTTAACCCTGCCCACCACCACCCACCTGCTGCCCTGGAGATGAAGGAGACTCGGGCAGAGAGAAGCACTCCTGCGTCTGAGCCCTGTTGCAGGCGTGAGTAATGGGGCGGGGAGAGAAGTGGTCATAAGTTCATAAAGAATATTCTGCTCTGTCTGGACAACTGGGGTTGGGGGCACCATGCCAGCCCAAGCTGCTAGCCCGAGAGGTCCTCACACCCACCCCAGTAATGACTTCGCCACCTTACCTTTTTCAGAAAGCTGTTCCTCCTGTCATGTGGGACAGACCTCAGTGGGTTTGTGTGGGTCTAAGCTCTTTCCCAGGTTTGGTTATATGTGAACAACTGCATATATGTGAACAGACCGCCTATTTCTGTCTTTATAATACTCTGGCATCTTTTATTTCTCCTGGCCAGTTAGTGGTGAGGCCGAGGTTTCGATTGTCTCTGTCTACCCCCAGCCATGGCTGCTGCTATGCATCATGCCATCTGGCCAGTGTCATTGGCCAGTCCCAGGTGACTCAGCCATACTCCCAGAGGCCCCTTCTCTACAGTCGTAGATCCTCATGGATATGTAGGCATTTTAATAAATACGAGTCTTGGTGATGGTTCGAATGGCTGTCTGCCTCGGGAAAGTGGACCAGCACGCTCACCACCCTGTGGTTCTATCTCAGGGAGTGGACGACCCACCAGGTGAAAACTGTCCTTTCTGCAGCGAGACAACTACCTCTGGAGGTGCACTCACCAGAGAGTGAGCTTTTCCATTGGTTTATCTCTCGATTCATTTGGGTTTGCTCCATCCTTCTAGTTTTATCTTTTGAGTTGGAGATATCTGGCGGCCACACTTCCCCGGCACTGAGAGATGGCCTCAGGGCACGTGGGGACCGGAAGATGCCACTGACATGAATTCAAGGTTTCAGCATAATGGGAGAGGCACTGACCTCATCATGACCCAAAGCTTCGCCAAAGCCTGGCCAGAACCAGACTGGCTTTCAGAGTTCAGAGATCATCGTCCGACCTTCTCATTTTACAGGGGACAAAACCAGGGCACAAAAAAGAATGTAACCTGCATGGACTTAGTGGCAGGTTTAGATGACAACTAGTGCCTGTGGCTTCTGAGGCCAGAGCTCTTTGCCCCGGGCCACATTGTCTCAGCATGTCCCTGTTTACTCCTCCCAAGTTCAGGAAAGCCTAGTGTGTTTGTTATTTGTTTCAGACGCAGCTGGACAAAGCAGCAGTGCCTAGACTCTTCGCTGTATTCCTGCCCATATTTGGAGGCTGTCTCTCCCACCACCTTTTCTCTGTTCTAGTCCTTCTTTCCCTTTGGGGGGTTTTATATCTCTCTTCCCTGCTCCTCTTTGCATTGCTGGCTCTGCCTCTGCCTCTGTCTCAGCCTCCCTTCCATTGGCTCTATCTTCTCCTAACACCTTGCAGCTATCTTTAGAAGAATAACAGTTTCCATGTCTCCCTAGATGACAGTGATACATCCTCAGTCAGCTCCAACACCTCGGACAGCTCCCACGGCCCACTTCCCACTGGCCAGGTAATGGAGACGCCTAGTGAGAGCTCAGCCCTCCACGTGCAGCCTACGGTCCCTTCTGTAAAACTCAGGACTGAGGCCCTCCCAATACAGAGGAGGGAGCAAGAAAGGAGGGGCTCCTTGAGTCAGTACAACATCCTTAGGGGGGGGGGGTGGTCACACTTCCACTCAGCCCCATGTCAGCACGCATCATCCAAAGTGGGTCTGGGTGGGCTGTAAAAACCGAAGTGCTGATGGGAAGCCTCCTTCTCCCCATATCCCAGTCACTGGGCCACTGCTCTGAGTCCTGACCTCATTTGCATTGATTCTCTACATTTTTCTTCCTTAAACCCATTCATTCTCTGAAGACAGAAGGAACAAAGTCACTGGCAATCCTCCTCACTGCCCTGGCCCTGCTCTCAGACGTGGCTACCTGGGACCGGGTTCCTTCCCACTCAGCTTAGGGCCAGCCTCTTGGAGTGGGAGTTCAGTCCTGGGGTCCTACCTCCTCCAAATATGATAGGAATCTTGACCTACATTTCTCTGCTCTTTTTACTTAAGGCCACCAAGAATGTGAATTACACACAAGTGGTCTTTTCAGCCACTGGTAGACTGAAAAACGAATCTGACTTGGACTATGAGAACATAAAGGAAACCACAGATTATGTCAATATCGATCCCCAAAGTCACACGCTCGATTCCTGGACTTCTGCGAACCCTGCTGTCTCTGAGCCGGTGGAATACACTCAAGTGGCCTTGTGAATTCTAGGCTTTTTTTTTTTTTTTTAACTGGGTGAAGTTCTCTATGAATTCTTGTACTTGTTTCACAGAATTATTTCTTTTTTTAAAACAAAACATAGGAGAAAAAAAATAGGCTCGGCCTATGGCCATGCCACCCTGAACAAGCCCGATCCTGTCTACTCTTGGAAGCGAAGCAGGGTCGGGCCTGGTTAGTACTTGGATAGGAGACCACCTAGGAAGACTGAGTGCTACATGCATTAAAAAAAAAAAAAAAAAGCTTATCTCTCAGCAAGGAAGATTCATGAGATGTTAGGAAGAACTTCCAGGGTAAATATGAAAAGATTAGAGCACATCAATAGAGAGAGTGATGAAGTCTCCAAAGAAAAACTTTTAAAATAATTTAATCAGGTGTAGTAGAATCCTGCTTGGCAATCTTATGATTACATGACGCTCTGAGCTCTTTAATTATTGGCAATAAACAATTTACTTAAAAGTGTTAAATAAAATGGCGACCGTCAGTCAGTTCCTTTTCCCTCTTGCTTAACCTGGCACGTGGCATGCGGCCCTTGTTCAGTGCCTCTTGCGGAGTAATCCTGCTTTGCCCTCAGAACCTTAAATGGTCCACTTAGAAAGCCCACCATCATTCAACCTTTGAATGCATTGTTTCCTATGAATGAAAGATGACAAATAGTCCTGGTAAATACCAATCAGCATCACGATCTGTTATTACCAGAAAAATTTAATCCAATAAAATTCCATACCCATTCCTGGTTTGTTTGTTTGTTTGTTTTGTTAACCAATTAGGAATAAAGGAATGCTTTCTTAACTTGATTAAGAATAGCTTATCTTAAATCAGCAGATTGCATTATACTTAACTGTAAGGTCCTAGATGCGGTCCTATTAAATCGTCAACAAAGTAAGAATGTCCACAAGCCTACTATTTCCTTTATCCTACATTGCTCTAGATGTTCTAAGCAGTGCAATAAAACAGTTAACAAAAATAAGGGCTGCAACTATTGGAAAAAAAGGATAAAATTTGTCGTCATAAAGTATTTAAAAATTGATAACATGCAGTAAGCAGTGACTAGAGAAATGTACAATATACTTTCTCCAACAGCTAATAAAGACATAAAAAAAAAATTCTCACAATACTTAAACATTTCAAAACATAGAAACCCTAGGAATACTCCTAGCCGAACCCAAACCCCAGATGAGTTGCATTTGGGTCTTAAAGGCAATTTATGAACTAGCTCTGTCTGCTGGCTGTAAATTACCTTTCTAGCCCTGGTACTGGGAGTCGTGGGCAGCTCATATTCCCAGCTCCTTCTTTCCCAAGAAGATCTAGATAAATGATTCTAGTTTGGTTTCTGCCGGTCTACATGTCTTTCCACCTTTTATCTGCCATTGTTGTTTTTCTTCTGCTAAGATTTGAATATTTGTGCCCCACCCCCAAATTCATAAGCTGAAATCCTAACTCCCAAGGTGACGGTGTGAAAAGGTGGAGCCTTTTGGAGGTGATTAGGTCATGAGGTCAGTGCCCTTGTGGCTGAGATTAGTGCTCTAATAAAAAGGACCCTACAGAGCCCCCCAGCCCCTCCTGCCTTGTGGAGGTACAGTAAATCTGCAACCCAGAAAAGGGCCCTCACTGGCCAGGCTGGCACCCAGTGTGTGGCGTTTTGTTGTGGCACTCAGAACGGACTAAGACCTCTCCTTAGTAAGCTTTTCTTAACAGTGTAAAAGAGATTCTATCGGTTAGAGAGGCGGAAAGAGAAAGTAACACCAACGAGGACACTGTCTCTGCATCCAGAAGTGAACCTACTTCTTACTGGTCTGTTTTGAAAGAGAAAAAAGTCTAGAGTGAAGAGGTTCAGACAAGTCACAGTGCACCTGAGAGGGACGGCACAGGGACTGCGCAGCAGCTGCCCCACCAGGACGGGAGATGACAGAGCCTGCTCTCTGCCGAAGTCCGGATGGACCCTGGGGGTTGGGAGGAGGATACGAACAGAAGACTTGAGCACCCGGGTGGGTGGGGCTAAGGCATGCATGACCTAGTTGTGGGACAGGCAAGAACATGTGCAATATAACCTGTGACAAAGCGGAAATTAACACTGAGCAGTGAAACTACAGCCTGTTAATGTTTAGGCAAACTGGGCGCGAGACTGTTAGGATCAGGTGGACCTAATCAGAGAAACCATCCCAGAGAGAGGTGTTTCTGACCTCAATTTAGAAAGAAGGGTGGAAACCCGATTGACTGGAGAAAAGGGAGCAGGCCTGACGAGATGCAGGCTCTCTGAACTGCCTGGAGAAATGTCTGTGGCTCCGAGGCAGTGGTGATACTCTGGAGCAGGGAGTAGGTTCATAGAGAACAGAGACCTGAATGCCACTGACCATCTGATTAAGTTCTCTAATGAACTCTGCAATGATTGGAGCATCCACCCAGATTGCTTATGGGAGGCATTTTTGGAGAGTGCTCTTTAAGAATAGAGTTGACTCCACGTGACTTACAGAGATTCGATGGTCAACGGTGCAGGTGACTTTCTCAGATGCCTTGATAAGTAAAGAGGGTTGGTTTCATGTCCTAAGGAGTTTGGGCCAACAAGCTGATGATTGGGGCCAGCTAACAATTTGAACTGATCCTCAAAATTATTGCCAGCCATGTTGCTAGAAATGAAATGGCCATTTGTTCGTGATGCCTCATGAATTTAGAAGGCTAGCTACCTACACCTGTGTGAAAGGTGGCCTGTATGAGTAATCACCCTTTGAAGAGTGTTGTTTCTAGTACAGTGAAGTCATTTTCTCGCATTGTATGTCATCGGAACCTCCACGGAACGATCGTGCTGCCCCACTCTGGGTTCCCCTGTGAGTGAGAACTGGATGAAAATTCCTCCCAAACTATCTTGTAACAAGATATAAAGAAATTGATTTGCTACTTGCAATCAGCAGATGGTTGATTACAGAAGACCAGAATAAATGTGACCTGTCTTTAATGAATTCTTATTCTAAGCACCCAAATGCACACCATAGAACTTCAGCAGAATTTCAGGAGGGCCACTGTCTCATTGGCCAACAGGACCTGTTGGGGTGAGGGGGTATTTTATGCCCAACATCAGCGGGTTTTATACTTGTGGTATCAGGACAGATTTCTGGCTTCAAGAGGACATCTAACACATGCCCCCAGCCTCTAAACAGAACACATTAGTAACCCCATCTCATCTGTTTTGTTTGTTGGAAGTCTCGCTGGCTCCCTCAAATAACTCATCCTTTTGGACAGGAATTTCTACACTCAGTTCTTTCACCTGCAGAGGAAACTACCTGTTCTCTGCCCCTCCCTGCCAAACACATCCTCTGTGAACTTAGCAATGAAGAAGCACATGTCCGGATATTTCAGGAGAACTAGGTCCAGTGAGAGGCCAAGACTCTAGAACTTGAGGGGAAGTTAGTACGGCTTTAGAGTTGGGAGGCTGGATGGCTTTCCCAGCCTGCCCTCGTGGGTTGTTACTGCTTCAGACCCACTTTCAGCTCTACACTGCCACCGTGTGGCTTCAGGGAAAATTGCAGGACAATCTTGTTTCCTTTTTCCTCTTAAGCTATATGAAAGGGCACCACCACCAGGAAGCCAGCTCCCCACACCCCAACCTTCCCCCTGCCCCTTCCCTGCCCTGCTTAAGAAGATTAAAACTTCATTTTAGTATTCCTATCCTATTATCATTGCATCTAGGAAACAAATATTCCCAGAAATTTCTTGGTTAAGGAATTTTATTGTTAATCTCAACCACATCTCTAGGTTCCTGACCCAGGGGTGAGCTGCTGCAGCCTGGGCTGAATCTATAGCCTCTTGATAAGTACAAAACCTATTTACATACAAAAGACAGATAGAGTCATCCGGAAAACGATTGGGTTATACCAAACGACATAAAAAGCCATTCTGAGAAATCCCCACAGTCAACCAATTAACCTCCTTCCGCCATCCTCTGCCCTGCTTGTCCACTTGCCCCATGCTCCCATGTGGGATCTGAGGGGCTGAAGTACTGTATTTCGCAGAGCATTAGCTTCCTGGGGTTAGCTGTCAGAAATGAGATTGACTCAGAGAGCACGGAATCTCCTTGCTTCTCACAGAACCCCAACCCTATCCAGGGCCCTTGTACTGTCCCAGAATGTCCGTTAGGGCTTCCTACACATGCTGCAGAAGTGTCATTCATAGATCCAGACACGATCCTGCCATTTCCTTCAGGAGTCTCCTGGAATAGGCTCCCAAGGCCCCAGCCCAGTTGCTCCCCACTGGCCTCACTATAGGACCGCACCAGCTTTCTGAAAAAGATCAAACACAGCCTTTCCATGGAAGTAACAGCAAGGGCTCCCAAGCCACCACCACAAGTAAGTCGCCCTTGCATGATGCAAGACTGAAACTCTAATAGTGGTACTGTTTGACACAGCAGGCAAAGAGCAGACATAGAAGGCGCTCTGGCCAACCTGGATTCCTGGCCTCCCCTCCTCCCCTCTGAACTGTAGAGTCTCTGGGCTCAGCGCCCTAGATGTCACCCACCAGATGCAGCCCCGAGTCAGGTCATCATCATCTTCTCTAACATCAGTAGAGTGATCTATTGTCTACAGTCTCCCAAATCTCTCCAACAAAGTGGCATTGTTATTTCCATTTAACAAATGAGGAAACTGTGGCTCAGAGATCGGCTAACTTGCCTAAATTCATACAGGTAGAAAAGGGGTGAGATCAGGACTCGAACCCATATTTTAGGGGTACAAGGCTGGTTTTCCTTCTACTTCCTGTTCATCATGATAAGCAAAGATTTACTTAGTTCCTATTATGGGCACTAGAGTCAGGACCCATGGTCTGAAGGGAGGAGGAGGTGGCTTATGTAAGCAGGGGAAGGAGCAACTTCAACAGCGCAGGCTGGCGTGGGAGGCTCCACCGGGGTGGGTGGACAGGGAGGTGGTTGGATGTCAGGGACTGACATGAGCAACAGACTGCAGTGAAGAGACTGTGAGTCCTCATCCTGAGCCTGGTCCCACTAAGGGCCTGTGTCCTGCCCTCCAGTTCTCCAGCACTGAAGGGTTGGGATGCTTGCTCCTAACACTCAGATCCGCCCCTTTCTTTTAAGGAAATTTTAGGAGGCTTCTCAGAGCGGAACGCCTCATAGAGAAGTGTATCCTCGAAGCCACAATCACTTCTCCAAGCCTCCCTAAAAGAGGGGGGCAGATTGAACCTGCTCTCTAGAATTGCCCTTAAGTAGATTAGCAATTACTTACATTAGTACAGAGCTCACGGGTTTACAAACCACCTATAGATCCACAGTCGTACTTGACTCTCATCACTGAGAAAGCAAGCATTTCACCCATTTTGGTCACCAGTGATGGCATGGTGGTAGAGCCAGGACCCAGTTCTCCTAACTTTTTAGCTAATGCTGTTTCTACCATCAAGGCCATCTCTGAGATTAGAATCAGAATTAGGGCAGAAAAGCTACCCTATGATATAAACCCCATTGGTGATAGTTCAGGGCAGAGCTCCCAGATTCTACCTGCTCTGCTGTCTCTCTCCTGGCATCAGCATCACAGAATTGAGGGCAAAATTGGACAGTATGGCTATGGCAGGACACTCAGCCACCAGAACTGAGTCAAAGAGTATAAATGTCATTGTCACGAAAGTCCAACAATTCTTCTAGGACCTGTTGGTTAGAGCGCCCTTTGTTGTAACATCATTTTCAGTCTTCCAAAGTCACAAAAGGTTAGAGCTCGGAAAGACCCTGGAGATCATCTCTCTTCTACAGGGGAGAAGACTGAGGCCCAGAGAAGGAGGCGACTTGCCCAAGGTCATACAGTTACCCAAAAGCAGACCCGAGCCTTGAATCTCGTGCTTCTGACTTTATCACAGCACGCATATTCATGTGAAAGCTCTGAAGAGCCTTGAGGAAATCCATGGCCATGATCGCATCACATTTTCTCAAAGGATATCTCTTCTGTGCAGCCCCAGAGGGAGGAGCAGTCTGGACCCCTTGGAGAAGGAGGGAGCGGGAGCCCTCCCTGGTGCTGCCTCTGAGGCTTCCTCTCCTCTCAATCTCACTGTGGCCATTTTCCTCCCCTTCTTCCCTCCCCTATTTTTCCTCACGCTCACTCCCAGTGGGTCATGCCGCTAAGAATATACAACACTTTCCCTGCCTCCACCCTATAAAGGGGGTGGTACAGGGAGAAGAGAAGCTAGGATTTGCAGAGTTTTTGCTGGTTACCTGATGCTGTAGTAAAGCCTGCATCTCCCTCCATTGGACAGGTGAGCATAGCAGGCGAAGCCCCCGGACCCATTCACTGTTCCTCATTAAACAATCCTCCCTCTACCAACAAAAAGAGGGGAAAAATCCAAGATCCAAATGTGGTTTTCCTCACAGTTTTTCACTTTTCCCTCCTCAGGTTGGGCTGGATGTGCTAGTCAGATTAGGATGAGGACAAGCAGACAAGGTAGGAGACCAGCCTCTGAGTTCCAGCCACCTGTGGACCCCCAGACAGGGCCATCGTAAGCCTGCTCCAGATCTGGGGCACCAAATCTTCCCTGAGGGTGTGTTCCCAGATGCCCTGTGATTATGGCAGGATCAGGGGAGCAGACAGTTTGATGCTTCCTGACTCCTAGCATGTGAGATTGGGAGCAGGGGAGGGCAGGCCAGACACGAGGGGTAGCCCTCTGGCCTGCTCACGCTGCCTCAAACTGGGCTCCCCTAATTCCAGCCCTGACCCTCCCCCTGAGTTTACACCCTGTGCTGAGATGAGTAGAGGCCCTGCCTCCTTTAGCTCTGTGAGCAGCGCCAGATTCCAGGGAGTGTCCCCTAAAAGATGCCTGTCTCAGTGACGCCTTCCCCATACACGTGCTCTGACTCCTTCAGTGACTCCTCTGGCCCAGGCCTCCCACTGAGGTTGGGCCTGAGGCTGAGGGCGGGCAGGACGCTGGAGCGGGTCAGTAGCGTGGTGCCATTGGAGAGCTGCCTGCGCATCCGGGGCCTGGGACTCCCGCAGCAAGCCAGATGGCGCAGGGGGCGTGGCCACAGGTGGCTGTTAAAGCCCATGTAGATCCAGGGGTTGCAGCAGCTGCTGAGGTTGCCCAAAAGCATGGAGATGGTGAAAGCAACATTGGTTGAATCTGCCAAGAGAGAAGCACGTGAAGCCTTAGAATGACAGCTGGGAGGGATCTGGGAAAGAGTCCAGGACCTCACTGAACAGAGGAGGAAACTGAGTCCTAGAAAGGAGAAGAAACTCACAAAGGAGGAGGAAAAGTGCTGAGAGGCAGAGTTCATGGGCCACGAATTGCTATCCTGGACTGGATCATTTGAAAATCTTTTTCAACAATATTATTCTATCATTCTAATGCTCATTTAGCAAACTGGCAGTTGGTTGGCCCAGTCTATCAATGAACATATTTCATTCGGGCCACATAGTATTTTAAAATGTTTAAATTAGTTACCCAAATTTCAAAGTACGGAAATTTCACACAAAGCTACTATGTGGCATGTGTCGGCTGGATGGGAGTCGTAGCTGTCCCCCTTCATATGGGGCAGGCACCGCCTCTCTGAACCGTTTCACTCATTTCTCACCTGCCTGGCCCTGGGAGGCACTGGGACCTGTCCTGATCCTTCCGTTCTCCCTTCCCTGCTCTCTTCCCCTCGCCCCGCCCCTCACCCCGACCACGCACTTGCCTTCATCAGGGGCATTCTCGTCCCACACAGACCACATCTGGACGCTGAAGAAGGGCGCCCAGCAGGCGACGTAGGCCAGCACAATGACAAGGCTCATCTTCACGGTTCGGATCTTGGCCCTCGAGATGGTGCTGACACTGCTGACCCGGGACGGCAGTTCTCGCGTGGCCGCCGCTGGGGCAGGAGGCGAGGGCCTGCCCCAAATCTTCCAGTCCCCTCCTTCTACCCTGCAGGTCTTCGTCTTGACTTTCAGGTTCTTCCAGATCTCGTGGCAGATGAGGCTGTAGCAGGCTGTGAGCACGGCCACAGGCAGGACGAAGATGGCCAGGGTGGCCCAGGTGATGTAGGCCCGTGGCCCCCAAGGGAAGTGAAAGTCTGCCCAGCAGTCCAGTTCCCCCGAGCCCTGAGTCACCTCCCGCAAAGAAAAAATGAAGACTTGCGGGAGGCTGAGGATGGCAGCCACCAGCCAGGGAGCGGCGATGAGTGGGTAAGTAGACTGGCTGGGCTGCTGGAGGCTGCGCAGAGGGTGGCACACGGCCAGGTAGCGGTCCAGTGTCATGGCCAGCAGCATGTAGGTGGAGGCGAACATGCTGAGCACCTGCAGGTACTTGATGGCCCGGCAGAGGAGGTCGGAGCCCTGGAAGCGGTAGGTGATGTCCCACAGCAGCTGGGGCAGCACCTGGAAGACCGCCACGCCCAGGTCGGTCAGGGCCAGGTGCAGCACGAACAGGTGCATGCGGGAGAGCTTGCGGCCCCGCCGGCCCAGCGCCAGCAGCACTGTCAGGTTGCCCCCTGTCGCCAGCACCAGGACAGCGGCCAAGACTCCGATCTCCACCTTGGCCAGCTCCTGATCCCGGCCAGGCCTGGGCGTGGTGGCATTGGGGGCAGAGAGGGTGCTCCCAGGGACAGGGTTGGCTGCCCAAGGAGGCCCAGATTCCATGGTGAAGTTTGCTAGAGGGAAGGGAGGGGGGAGAGGGATGGATGGAGAGTGTGGGCGCAAGGAGAGTTTCGCGGGATGACCTGATGCGGTTGGGAAAGGTGTAAGATGGAGAGAGAGGAGAAGGGCCGGGATGATAAAGAGAAGGCTGCAAATAGGTGGAAATAGTTAAGAAGGTAGGGACTGAGAGGAGGGAGGATGAGGTAAGGAAAGAGAAGATGCTGATCCAGGACAGGGAAGAAGCACCTCGGAGCAAAGGAGAGGTGGAGGGGAGATCCCGGGTCAGGAGGGAAGAAGGAGCAGGCTGCAGTCCTGGGAGAGAGAGAAGTCTGGGGGAGCTGCGCCACTCCCAAATACACCCCAAATTCACTTTCTCGGGACTGGAAGCCGAAAGTGCATATCCCTAAGGCTGCTTGGAGGCGCTCTGGGCCACTCGCGTCGCTCGTCGCTCGGCCTGTGAGTGGCGACAGGCAGACAAGCAGCAGCGGGAGCGCAGCGGCTCTGGAGGGGCAGGTTTTATGGGCTGGTGGCCCTGCCCAGCGGCCCTCAGAGCCGGTTGGCTCCTGCAGAGGAGGGCGGAGTGAGACTCAGGCCCCCAGGAGAGAAGGGGAGGGAGGGTCCTCAACAGAGGGTAAATGGGAAGGGACAGGGGGCGAGAGAAGCGGACGCCGCAAGCAGTGCTCACCAGCCGGCTGGACCCACAGACTTGCAGACGGACAGACAAACTCATCTACGCTGTACCCTGGAGCGGTCGGACTGTCTCTCAAGACAGGTGCGCACCTGGGGGTGCGGTGGCAGTTACCCACCTCCGCGGGACCCTGCGGATGGCAGCGCTGTTGGGCGCGCCACCTGCCATGGACTCCTGCAGGCCCATGAAAGGACCAAAGTCCGCAGGGGTGGCAGGGGGGTGAGTCAGCGCCCCAGACCTGGGGAGAACATCTGACCGCAGACCCTGGTGGGAGACTTGGAGCCATGCAGGGAGAAAGAAAAAGCGAGAATGTGTTTGTGTGTGGTGGGCGGGGGTGACCGGAGAGAGGTGGGTCTGGAAGCAGCTAGACCTGGGGCACCCGCGTGCTTATGGGAGGGGCTGTCAGGGGAAATTCAGGTACCTGCGGAGCAAGGGAAGGCGTGACTCAACCGGACCCTGAAACGCAGTTAACTACTCAGTGAGGTAGAAACTCAAGGCCGGGGCCGGGAGAAGTTCTGTGACTGGCTCACAGAACTGGTGGAGGCAGGACCAGGCCCCAGCACAATGTGCTTTTCCTAGAGCGGACTTGACTAACATCCAGTAACAGGCAGAGGCGTGGATGCTGAGAATACGAGTAAAAGTAAATCGCCGCCTACAGGAAGCCTTCAGCTCAGCAGAGTGTGTGGTACTGGTCACAGAATTCACTTTCTTTTTAGTTCATATACCAGGTGTATTGTTGGGACAGGGAGCAGATTGGAAGTTCATTAGGAGCGACAAGAGCATGGTCCATGACCTTCAGAAAGGGCAGAGTTCATCGATGTTCGGAGGTCCTCTTGTCTTGCCTTTTAATCAAACCAGATCCCCATTTGGAATGTCACCCACCCTCTCATTCATCCAATTAGCATCACTTCTTGAAGAGTCTCCTTCCTAAACACGTACAAATTCATCTCCATTTCGTCACATTGCCACAGTTCAAATCCCATTTCTCACTGAAAATACTATAGCATCTCCCTTTGGTGCTTTGCAGCTCAGCTCCAGCTCCTCAAAGATTTCACTCTTTATGAGTGATTATTTTAAGTGGTTCATTCTCATCTGCAGGCAAACAAGCTCGAGTGTTGTCCATTAAAAACAGGGGGGGATTATAACCCTCCTGAGACACTGTACGTCCCCCTCCAGCTACTGTGACCTTCGCCTTCACAGCAAAACTTCTCAAGAGGGCTGTCCACCCTCATCTCCATTTTCTTACTCCCAATCATTCATTTCTTGATGTATTCATTTTAAATGATATCTATTTGAACATGTTTTTAAAATCTTACATAATATGTGGACAATATAGTAAATATACCATTCTGGAACTTGCTTTTAAAAAATATATTGAGATAACATTGGTTAATAACATTATATAAATTTCAGGTGTACAACTTGCAATATGACATCTGTATTCTCTCGTGCGCGCTCACCACCTAAAGTCTAGTCTCCTTCCGTCACGGTATATTTGACCACCCCCCCCCCCTTTACCCTCTTTGTTCTCCCTCTGCTCTCCCTCCCCTCTGGTAAACACCATTCTGTCGTGTATATCTATGAATTTATTCTGTTTGTTTGTTTCATTTGTTCATTTATTGCTTTCAGTTTTATATCCTACGTATGAATGAAATTATATGGTTCTTGTCTTTTTCTGTCTGATTTATTTTACTTAGCATAGTACTCTCAAGATCCATCCATGTTGTCACAAATGACAATATTTTATCTTTTTTAATGGCTGAGTAGCATAGTATTCCATTGTGCATATGTACCACATCTTCTTTATCCAATCATTCATCAAAGGCTCTTAAGTTGTTTCCATGTCTTGGCTACTGTAATAGTGCTGCAATGAACATAGGGGTACATATATCTTTTGAATAAATGTTTTCAAATTTTTCAGGTAGATACCCAGAGAGGGGGTGATGAGTCATATGGTAACCCTATCCTTAAATTTTTGAGGAACCTCTATACTGTTTTCCATAGTAGCTGCATCCATTTGCATTCCTACCGACAGGATGCAAGGGTTCCCTTTATTCCTCATCCTCGCCATCACCTGTTATTTCTTTTCTTTTTGGTGAGAGCCATTCTAACAGGTATGAAGTGATATCTCATTGTGGTTTCTATTTGCATTTGCCTGAAGATTAATGGTGCTGAACATCTTTTCTTGTATCTATTGGCCATCTGTTTGTCTTTTTTGGAAAACGTCTACCCAGATCTTCTGCCTATCTTTTAATCAGATTGTTTGTTTTTTTTGGTTATTGAGTTATGCGAGTTCTGAGTATATTTTGGATATAGCCCCTTGTCAGATGTATGATTTGTAATTATTTTCCCTCATTCAGTAGGTTGTGTTTTCATTTGTTGATGGTTTCTTCTGCTCTTCGGAAGCTTTTTAGTTTATTAGTTTATTTATTTTTGCTTTTGTTACTTTTGCTTTTTGTTTCAGATTTTAAAAAAACATTGTCAAGAACTGTGTTAAGGAGTTTATCACTGACGTTTTCTTCTAGAAATTTTATGGTTTCAAGTCTTACGTTCAAGTCTTTAATTTATTTTGAGTTCATTTTTGTTTATGATATAAAATATTCATTCAGTTTCATTTTTTTACATGTGTGTGTCCAATTTTCCCATTACCATTTATTGAAGAGACTGTCCTTTCCCCATCGTATATTCTTGGCTCCTTTGTTGTAAGATGTGTATGTGTGGGGTTTATTTCTGGGCATACTGCTATTTCTTAGCTTTTTGGTTTTAAGCATTGTCCATTGTTCTTCCATTTGGTAGATGAGCATACGATGCCCTTTCAACACAGACCCGCCACTCACATGCACACTTCCTGTACACGTCGTCTTCCCAATATAGTAATGGGAATGGTGACTTGAAGGTCTCCATTTGAGACTGAATTTGTATGAACTTAAAGTTGAATCTCAAGGAAATAATAAAGATTTTGTAAAGCCTCCCACTAACAATATTAACAAATTGTAAAAAGACATGATTCGTCCTCAAACTATTTAATCTAATCCTTTACAAAAGGATTTGCTTCCATGGATTTGAAGGCTGGTTTTTATATTTCTCAGAGGCAGAGAAATCAAAATTGAAATTGTTAGGTGCCATTTCAATTTAAAAAAGAAAGGATTCCATTTTCATATAGTCAACTTGAACTCAATGTGTTCTGAATAGACCCATCATAAAAAAAATAAAATGTATTTCTCAGAATATAAATGTGTCAATATCTCTTCCCTTAATAATCTTCTATTTTGACCAAAAGGGTGAACTCGAAATACTTCCTGCATTATTATTGGCCAGGGAAGAGTGAGGATGTGCATCCCTCTTATGCCATGCCATGACCTGGGCAGAAGAAAGTGGAGAAAGGCATTTTCCTCCTGCATCCTCTGGGCGCCTGTCTGCAGAGGCCTCTTCTTGACTAGGATTCAGAATCCTCTCAGCATGTTGCGTTACTTACTAGAGCTAGCATTTTACAAAGATGCCTGGGCCCTTCACGACACACCCATCATCTACCGGGCACTAACCTTTCTGCCTGCCTGGGCAACCCTTGATTCATGATCTCATAAATGTCTAGATAGAGGAAGTGGTCTGGGGAAGATGGGCCATTACAGGGACTAATGCATCTTTTACAGCCGGGGCAAGGTTTGGTGTCACCACTTTCTTCTGTTAATTTGGCTTAATGTTGAGATTGATGAGTAAAAGGAGTGGGTGTGGCGGATGGGAAGGTCCACCTAATCGGCGTTGATTTCAGGGCCTCCCAGAAAGTCTCTACTTTGTTCTTCTCACCATAAAATATCTCATACAGTCATAGAATGTTGGAGTTGAAAGGGGCTTACCTTTTGGTCCAGACCAAGAGGCTGAGGAGTGATAGGAAGGACCTGAGGGACCATCAAGTCCCATTTTCCAGAAAGAAGTCCAACCTGAAAGCCAAAGACTCAAGTGAGGTTCTCAACATCCCACGGATATTGGAGGTGAGAGTGTGACCAAGACCCAGTTCTACTCGTACGCTCTTTTCATCCCATCTGTACACTGGTCCCTCAGGGCAGTGGTTCTCCACTCTGACTGCACGAATTGTAAAGTGCCCAGGCCTCACCCACAGAGGTTCTGATCCACTGCCATAAAGCAAAAGTTTCAGCACTACAGCTAATAAAGCCAACTGAGTGCTTGGCACATAATAGAAGCTCAACAAACTTTTGCTGAATGTTAATTCAGAATGTAAGGGGCACAGGTGAGTAAATGAATTATCCCTGCTGGGTAACATTGCCTTGTTTTTTCTCGATTTTATTGTAGAAGTGTTTAAACATTTCATAAACCTAGAGAGAATAGTATAATAATGTGTATAGTATATAATTTGTCTTTCGACAGAGGTTTTCTGGAGAGTAGATCAGAGAAGTAACTCTAATGCTGCTGAGAGTCTCAATAGCACCACTAGGTCAGGGTCAAGTTGTCTGTGTACAGTGTCTTTGGGAACCTCTTGGACCACAGCCTACTGAATGTGTGGCTGCGAGAGATGTAGGTTATGGGATCCAGTGCCTGGGCATCCTCGTGGCCAGAAACATAGCAGGCAGCTAAAGAGGGGGCTGGGGGCTTTATACAATGTGAAGCTCTCCATGCCTGGTGCCTGGACAGACCTCAACTACAAGAAAGAGAGGGAATTAGTACTAGATGGTGTCTCTGGGGCCTTGGGGCTGAGTCTCCCAGGGGACTTAGCTCTCTGGCATGGCTTCTTAGAACAGGAGGCAATCCTGTTATTCTCAAATGACACTGCTCCTGACTCCCTTTGCAAGACAGTTGAAGCTTCCTCCCTTAATTATCATCAGTTCACGAGAAAGTTTGTTTTTCTTTTAAGCTTATTGTAGCTATCACAACTTTAATAAGTTTCCTTGGAGTTTAATGAAATGCTGGCAGTGTCTCCCAGAGGATAAATGCATAGCATAGCTTCCTAGTTTCTGGGCAACTGACTTAGTGGGATTGACAGTTGGAGGCTAGGAGCCCTGGAAAGAGGATCCCTGGGGGCAGGGGTTGGGGGGATGGGAAGGCAGGAGCAGGGAGGGGCACAGTTGCTGAGCCCAAGAGGCGGGGAGGGTGGAGGACAGCTGCTGAGTCCAGTGCTCCTCTCTCCCCCAAAGAAGTAAAGTCTCAAGACTGACGGGTAAGCAGGTCAGTAGTGTACATACCCCAATCCCTGCCTCCGGCTGCAGGGGAGGTGGACATTTGCTTCCAGTGCCCTCCCAACGCTGCTTTTGGATGGAGGTCTGCACTTCTTTTTCCTTTCACTTCTTGCCTCACCCTCCCTCCATGTTCCCAATATTCTCGTGCTGTGGCCAGCAGCCCAGGGACCCCCATGGCAATTTCAGTACCCAGGTTTGGTGGGGGGATGGGTAGGTGCCAGCCCATGTTAGGCATTCCTCTTCATTTATCTTCTTGTGAACACGTACTTCTGTGCTCCGCTTGTGATGGGCAGGGAAGGGAGCTCATTGACTGATATTGCTAATGTGTACAGAGACCAAGGTGTCTACATATATTCATCCGTGAAGGTAATAACACTTCCAGCTCTTACCATGGTTCTTGGCAGACAGTGAGTACTCAATAGTCTGTTGGAAGGTTGGATGGAAGACCTGGAAAAGTCGTTGAACCTAAAGTTGGGAAACCTAATTCTCCTGATACTATTAGTAACTCAGTGTGTCCTTAATGAAGTCACCTCATCACTCTGGCCTCAGTTCCTCCTTATGTAAACCAAGGTGGTTGAATTAGTTGATGTCTAAGTTCCCTGCAATGACTCTTTTGTGGTTCTTTGATGGTATAATTCCACAATATCCTGCCCTATGCTGAGCTGTTCATGCTAAATATTACCCTTCTTAGGAGATAGCGTTTAAAACAGGTATTCTGAAAAACAGCGCCTAACCCAGGGAGGAGCTCTAATTCTAGAAACTCAGCACCGGAAGTTCAGAGTCATGGGCCAGATTGGTTTTGTGGGGACAGATTCTGAGCCAAAATCCCAATCAGCAGCTGCCCCACAGAGGGTGTTAGGGTGTCATACGACAGGACCAGATGCAGGGTGTTGTGGGAACATGAGGGGAGAGAACTCATCCTAAGAGCTAATGCTACTCTTTGAGATGTCACTCTCTGGCCCACGCCCATGTCCTCTCCCCGGGGACAGACCGAAGTTCACATCTGGTCTTTAATATATTTCTACCTTCAGAGTTGGGTGTCCTGACTGATTCAGTTCAAGAAATGTCATTGAATAGCCAAATTATTTTTTTTTAAGGACCAGTTTAAAATGAAATTGCCAGTCAGTTCCCACGGTGAAGTGTTAATAAAAAGAAAAGGAAGATACTCTGGACAAAGGATTACCTAGGAGAGTAGATTTGAGTGAAAAAGTATATTGAAGAGATGTACAGACTTGTGTGTTTGTGTGTTTGTTTTTGACTGTCTACCTCGTGCCAGCACTGTACAGACATCTCGAATTCTCATTGCAACCCTGGGAATGAATACCGGATCATTATCCTTTTCTTTCCTTAACGGAGAAGAAATTGAGATAATTCAGAGAGGTTCAGTGACTTGTCTGAGGCTCTACAGAGCCAGTAAGCGAGGGACTAGGTTTCTAAGCCTTTTCCAGAAAAGACCGCAGACCTCAGTCTTTCTGCCATAATATGCTGCTCCTGAGTACTTGGAATAGGTGATATGAAAAGGCGGCAGCATCCCCGTTATCTGTGTAACAAAAACAATACTACTAATAACAGCGAATATGTACATATCCTTTGGAGTTGAAAAATTACTTTGCTCTTACATTATCTTATTTGATTCTCACCATAGTCCTTCAAGTTATAGAGGTTCAAGGGAGCTAATCACACAGGACATAAAAATTTAGATAACAGACAAAACCAAAAGCTCTCTGGGGTCTTCATAAGGAGTGTAAAGGGATTCTGAGAACAAGGCTTTTGAGCACTACTGCTCTAAGCCAGGCTTCCTTCTCAACTTAGCATTTCTGCCTCTTTCTTTCTAGTAACATTTCGAGAAATGCAGGAATCAGAGACTCATACAGCTTTAAATGTGAAAAGGATCTCAAAAATTACCTAGCCTATAGGTTTCAAAGTAGAGTCTGACAGTTCCCCAAAGGTGATCCAGGGGCTGCCTTGGGGACGAAGGGAAGGCTGGAGCTCCAAGAAAAACTTATTCATGAAACTGGCACCAGAGTCCCTCTTGCCAGGAATTGCCTTGACTTAGGAAAAGGACCAATAAACTGCAGGGAGATAGAGGTGAGACCCTAACGGTATGACTTGGAAGTCAGCAAGGAAGAGGTGGTTATACTACTAACATAAAAAAATAAACAGGATTTGGAAAGTGAAGAAGAGTTAGAGAGAGTAGGAAGAGGGAGAGAGGGTATCATGGCTGAAGGCCAGTATGGAGCGGCAGGGAAGTCTCATTTTAGGTCTCTGCTCTGATGGCCCTCTGATGGACACGTATTTTCCCAATCCCTTCCATTCTCCTACACAAAGGATGGGAGAGGACTGAGAAAAAGGTTACATTCCAATCTATGCTGAGGCAGATTTGAAGGAAAAACTGTAAGATGCAAATGAGCATTTGTCAGAGCCCAAGGTTACCAGGTGCAGGCAAGGGCTATGGACCTCGTGCAGGGTGAGGATTGAGGGTTTAGTTGATCTTCCCCAGACCCTGAGGAGCAGGTGACTCAGCTGCTACCAAAACAAATGCCATAGCCCCCAGCTGGCCTATTGGCCTCTAAACTCCCCTCTTACAACCCCACTTCTTGTGCTACCTGATTACATATTTGGAAGTGCTGTTGCTATCCTAGCTCTTCCCTGCACATGTAGCTATATGGTTTCCTGCTTATAAAATCAAACCAAACTCCTTAGGCCTGGCCTCTCACACCATTGCCCACGAACCTTCTGCTTTGGTCAGACTTTTCTTCAGCAACCTCAGCATGTGGTTTATACCCGGGCATCACTGACAGTACCATTTGCCTCCAGAGATCACCGTGCGCAGGATAAGCCAGTTAGAAGCTCCTTCCTTCTCTTTTCTCCTCTGAATAATTTTAAAAATCACTTCAGGGTGAAACTAATCAATCAACACTGTACCAGATGCTGGGGTAAAGGAAAAGGGGAATTAGTATCTTTTCAGGGAAGGTGAAATATACCTGAATTAATTTGAGAACAAACTAAACTTTTATCCATTTATTAGGTTCCTAGCAGACTTAAAAGATAATGCTTCTCCATTTGGAGTCTGTAGACCTCCCACACCGCAATCTTCTGGGGGCGCTTATCTGGAAATAAACGGCAGATGCCTGTCCCCGCACCCCAGGACTACCAGGTCAGAGTCTTGGGAGTGGGAACTAGGGAGCTACATTTAAATAAGTTCCCCATCAAAGTCTGAGAATCACTACAATATAGGAAATGTAAAGGAGTAGAGTTTGTCTTTAGGCAGCTTACAATATAGATGGGGATGATAAAAAGCAGGAAGGTGGTACAATAATTGTGTGTTTTAAAAAGATTATTCTGACAGGATAAACTTGAAAGAAAAGCCAGAGACAGGAGACCTATTCAGAGGTGTTGGCAGGAAGCCTAGAGCGAGATAAAAGCTGGAGGTGCCGAAAATGAAGGAACAGATGCCACATGTCAACCCTGGCATAGATGTGTATTTTTTACTGCAGGCGGTCACCAATTCCTTTGGAGGTTGGAAGGCTATAGATGACAAACAAATAAAATATATGAAATTATCTGAAAAAACTGATCCAATGTATGCTAGCAGAGGTCGTAAGCCCTGGAAAGATGGTGTGCCTTCTCTGACTATAATTCAAAATAAAACAACACCAAAGGCTCCTATGAATGCTGAAATTAAAAAAAAATTTTTTTCCAGATTCTTCAATTAGAATATTCTGGATAAATTCACTAGACCTGCCCTTTCCTTAACTTTTTGGTTCCTCTGCTCTGCTGGGCCCTAAGTACATACTTAGTCTTCCTATGAGGTTATCAGAATCAGCTAGGGAGGCAGGGTGGGCAGAAAAAATTCTACCCTGGGGATTCTTTGGGAGGGGTTGGTGGTGATGAGCTTTGCGTCCGGTTTCACATGGAATGATGATCACGGGATAAAAGGAAGAAGTGAAGTCATTCTTGGAGGTGAGACTGACAGGGGCGGAGGAACAGCAGTTTCTGGATAAAGCTGAACTCAGCCCACACTGTTCTAGAATCTAGATAAGCGAGCTGGGTAAGGAATGTGGATATCGGTCCAGAGTGAGGACAGGCTGTCTTTGTCCTGTGCTTCGCTGCAATCAGCATCCGGTGCACGGGGCTCTGAGATCTCAGAAGAATGCATCCCTGACTTAGGGAAAAGGACCAGAAAATGCCACTGGTTAAAATGAAGCCAACTCAATGGATGAACTTGGCCATCTTCAGACACTGATCTTAGGGGGCCGCGTGTCTGTGTGAAGCTAGTGAGCCTGAATTGGAGAGATCCAAACACGCATCTGTATCTGAAAGGCCCTGATAAGTCCTGTAGTTAAAAAGCAACAGCAAAAATCTGCTTATTTTTTTTTAAGCCAGAATTTTCTAAAATACTTAATCATGGGATCCTTTTAAAACAAAAGGCAGAAGTTGCAAACTAACTGACTGAATCTGGCTCTGACACATTTTGTTTATTTAGTAGAGCACTAAAAAAAATTTTTTGAATTAGTTGCCAGCATTTAAACATCAGGTGATTTCACCTAAAAATCTAGATTACCAAGTTCTCTTTAAAAAAATCAGATTTGATAACTTTGGGGCCTAATTCCCTATGGCCACAGTCTGCTGGAGCCGAGCAGTGGCCATTTTGAGAAAGGATGTGCCCTCTCTAGTTTTCGGGGTCCCCAGGACTCACTGTCGTCCCCATGCCCCACTAAGCCATCAGTTGTTACTTATCTTCACACTCATGTTAATTTTTTTCTTATAGTAAAAAGCATTAAGAAACCTATTTTCACTCAAGTTGCTATTGAAATTGTTCTTTTATTCAGCCTGCTTCTCTCCTTTATGTTACACACCTGGTCCCTGTTGCTTTTAAGTTGACGAGCCATTTTATAACACCTGTTAACAACACACACACCCAGGTGAAGGGAAGAGCTGCTGAATTGCATTCCCCACTATTTCCACATCAAATATGGCATAGAAATACCAGAACTGGTACTTCAGAGAGCCTTGGGCCACGGTGTGTCCCAGGTGGTCATTAAGTCACCTACTGTCCCCCCACTCCCACCACCCCCCCCTGCAAAATCTCAAGACAACCTCAGGAAAGCACAATTGGAATATAACTGATAGGAAGAAAGTTGTCTTTTGAGATGGGGTTATGTGGCTAACAAAAGAATAGGTGTTTAGAAAGAAGCATATCAAGGAAAAGAGTCCATGCAAGGGTGTTCCAGGGATAAAGAAGTCCAAGGGGCTCTTCCTCAGCCTTTCCCGGCTTAAACAAAGTCTCCTTCACAGCTACCCCCTTCCTCTGGGCTGATTCCAGGCTCACCAATCAACCTCCTAGTTACAAAATATCTTCCAGGAAATGTGTATCTTGGAAAACAGATGTGAATATTCTGGTCACTGGTCAGCTGTGTTCATTTGATGCTCATTTGTAAATCAGCCTTCTGACATGCATGCTTCTTGTAAGGAGTGGTTAGCATACGCCTGTATTTCCTAGGACCTGAATTAATAAAACGGAGCTCCTGGCCTTGCAAAGCTGAGGACTAGAATATTGATGAGTGGCATCCTCACCAAGGGACAGAGTCACCTGCCAGCCAGCCACTTCTTCACTGCCACAGGGAGATGGGCCTGCCCAGGGTCCCGGGTGCTGCAGCTTCCACTCCAGCTCTAGGGTCTGCAGTCAAAGACCAGTGTGTCTGGGTTTGCTGGGCTGCACGAGGCCTCTTGGTTCAGTTTGCTCCAGAGTTCTCACTGTCCCTGGGAGATGATACGGGTCTCTGACCCAGATGAGTGCCTTGTGCTATGCTGGGCCTGACAGGGAGGAACGTTCTGTAAATATGGAAAGACTTTTGAACAGAAACTTTTCAGTGGAAGCCAGGTGATCCCCCAGGGGAGGTTCTTGAGGGGATTCTTCCACTGCTCAGGCAGGCTGTCCTGGATTTTGGAAGTCCCCTCCATCTCAGGTCCTATGATTCAGCCTCCCAGGCTGGCTGTGGTAGAGGGCAGCACAAGGAGACATGAAAACAGTTCTGGCATTTGGCCAGTGGGCAGTTTAAATTGGGTCTCTGAAGTGAAAGGGCAGATCACCCTAGCAGGCATCTGTCAGCTTCCTGGTAACAAGAAGTGCTCTCCTAGGGTTCCTGGATACCTGGGAGAGGGAGAGGAGGCGGCGGAGGAGGGAAGGAACACGTTGATAGCTCAGTTTTCCTCTGAGGCAGCAGTGCCAGTAGTGACTCATGGACAGGTCAGAGCCGGGCAGAGGGGATGGGGGTCTGCTGTGCAGGAAGAGGGGATCTTACCTCCTCAGCAAACAAGCGGGAGGGCAGCAGCCGGGGAGGATGTGCACGGGGCCAGCACTGCCCCTAGTGTTAAAAAAAATATATCGTGCATTCTTTACCTAAGGTGAGTTTTAGGGTCTAGTTTTGTATCCTGTCAGCACCCATGAGTGGCGAGTCCATGGAGAAGATGCAGCAGACCCACTCCCTCTGTGGCCCGCTCTGAACTGGCACCCAGCGTCTCAGACGAAAACCGTGCTGCTATAAACAGAAGCCTGTTCCTACTGTGACTGCCACAGCGTTAAACTTTGCTTTTGCATTTTTCGGAAAGATTATAATGAACCCCATAAATCTACCACCTAAATTTAACAGTATTTTCATTTTTCCGTATTTACTTTTTCATGCAAATCCCAGACATCATGGAATAGGAAACTTTAAAAGATAAGGACATTTTCTCACATAACTGTGACCATTCATTTTCCCACATAACCATAATACCATTATCGTTCCTAATAAAATGAACAAATAATCCCTTCACAACATCCAATATCTGGTCTATTTTCAAATCTCCCCGATTGTCCCAATAATGAGTTGGTATGGGTGGTTTGTTGACAGCAAAGCTTTGTAAACAATATTCCCAGCAGCCTCCGGCTTCTGCACCAAAGTTTCAGAGACCAGCAAGGGTAGGATTGAGGGGGAGGCCTAGGCCTTCACCCCTGCTTCAGTCTGAACAGGTTTCATTATTAGGAACAAAAGGGGTTTTCTGTTACGGGGAAAAAAAAAGATTCGAAAATCATTTCCACAAGTCATTGCTTCTCTCAGAATGCCTGGTGCTGTAAGTGCCTTAAATCAAGGCGATAACGTCACAGTGGTGGGATAGGGGGACCCAGTGCGGGGGCGGGGAGATGTGGCGGAGGGTCTGATGTCTGCGCCAGAGAGATTTTACTTCCGCCGGGCAAGAGCCTGGACTCGCACAACCGACCTTCCTAGTACCGGGAATACTGTGTGTCCACCTGGCGGCCTCGTCCCAGGCACTGACACATCTACCGCTTTGACTCTTCCCTTCTGAGGTACCTGGGTCCCACTCTGTGAATCCTGCCTCGTCCTTGCTTGTTTATAGGGCAGACTGGCACACTCCGAGGCCAATGAATTTTGAAACCATCCCCTGCTCAGTCTATACTTTCAACTTTCCTAGGTACACTCTCAAGAACCAGACCTCAGTCTGGTCTCCCAGAATTCTAATCATTTCCGTTTGCCATTACCAAAACCGGAGGAACAGCGAGTTTCAGTAGCACAGACCTGTGAGCAGCAAGGCCGGGAGCATCTGCCACGGGCGCAGCGCACCAGGGGTCTGAGGCGTCCGAGCCAGCCTGGGCCTCAGCTGTTGTTGCACCAGCCCAAGAAGACAGACCCAAGTAACAGGGCAAGCGAGAGATTCTAGGAAATTCCGACCTTTTGCAAGGAGCCCCAATAATCTCAGTTTTCAGTAACAGCTCAAGACCTTTCACTTCCTTCAGGACATATACCTCGAGTAACCTGCCAAAATACTCAATTTGCTTTTGAGATTCTTTTATTTATTTATTTATCTATCTATCTATCTATCTATTTATTTATTTATTTTTTAATTTTTAACTACAGTTGGCATACAATATTATATTAGTTTCAAATGTACAACTTAGCGATTAGACATTTACATAACTTACACCCTGATACACGTAGTACCCATCCGATACCGTGCACGATTATTACAGTATTATTGACTATGTTCCTTAGGCTGTACTTTGCATGTCCATGACTAATTATCAATTTGCACTTCTTAATCCCTTCCCCTTTTTCATTACCCCCAACCACCTTCCCATCTGGCTACCATCAAGATGTTCTCTGTATTTATAGATTCATTTCTGTTTTGTTTATTTTATTCTTTAGATTTCACATGTAAGTGAAATCATGTGGCATTTATCTTTCTGTTTGACTTACTCCACTCAGCACAATATCCTCTAGGTCCATCCATGTTGTTGCAGATGGTAAGATATCATTTTTTTTATGGCTGAGTAATATTCTATTGTAAAAATGTACCACCTCTTCTTTATTCATTCATCCACTGATGGACACTCAGGCTGCCTCCATATCTTGGCTACTGTAAACAATGTTGCAATGAACATATGAATTCACATGTCCCTTCGAAGTAGTGGTTTGGGTTTCTTCAGATCAATACCCAGAAGTGGGATTATGGGGTACTTCTTTGTATCTTGTTATAGCCTTTGTTTTAAAGTCTATTTTGTCCGAATAAGTATTGCTACGCCAGCTTTTTTTGTTTGTTTTCATTTTCATGAAATATCTTTGTCTATTCCTTTACTTTTAGTGTGTGTGTTTCTTTCAATCTGAAGTGATTCCCTCTCATGTAGTCTTCATTTCGGTTATTGTATTCTTCATTTCTGACTGGTTCTTTATTGTTTTCTCTCTTTATTTTAATGTTTTCTATCTCTTTGTTAAAGTTCTGAGTTCATCTACTCTTCACCCAAATTTACTGGGCCTTCTTATAACCAGTGTTTTGAGCTCTGTGTCTGGTAGATCGTTTGTAACCATTTTGTTTAGTTCTTTTTCTGGAGCTTTGTTCTGTTCTTTCATTTGGGACATGTTTCTTTGTCTCCCCATTTTGGCTGCCTCCCTGTGTTTGTTTCTATGTATTAGGTAGGGCCGCTATGTCTTCTGGCCTTGTAAAGTGGTCTTATATAGTAGGTGTCCTGTGGGGCCCAGTGGTACAGTCTCCCTGGTCACCTGAGCATGGTGCTCCAGGTGTATCCCTTGGTTAAGCTGTGCGTGCCCTCCTGTTGTAGTAAAGCCTTGGTTGCTATTTATACATCAAGGGGAGGGATCGACCCTCGGGCTAATTGGTCGTGAGGCCTGGCCAGTGACTATAGTGGAGGAGCTGCTGTGCAGGGGCTGACCCTCTGGAGCAGGATATCCTTTAGTAAGGTTCTGGTGCGTCCTAGTCTGCTCTTTGGATGTTTTGTTCTTGGATATGGCCCTGAGTGGTGATTCAGCTCAGTCTGAAGCTAGCCACTGGATGTGCCAACTGTGGGTCCTCCTGGGAAGGGGCCCCTCACAAGCCAAGTTCAGCCACAACCTGTGCTCTGCCCAGGGCCTTTTGGTAGGAGCCACCAAGCAATCTACAGATGGCCACCACTCATGTTGGGTTTGGAGGTACCTTGAGAGACCAAGCCTTGAACCGAGGCTGGCTGCTGCTAGTGCCAGGCTTGGGGCTGCTCAGTAAGATGTATGGGGCACGCCAAGGGCAGATGCTGCTTGTTTGGGTTTTGTGACCCTTTGAGAGATTTTAGGAAAGTCTGCAGCATGAGCCAAGACAGGCCGTTTGTATGAAAAAGCCACTAGAAGCAGCTTGGGTGAGCCTGCAAGTTAAGTCTCATGGAATCACCAGGGCAAAACTAATGGGGTTAGTCAAATTGATGAACTCAGATATGATGGCCACCTGCATCTGCATGCCAGGAAGGGGAAGAGATCAACAAAGAGACATGGATTCTGCCAGCATTTCTGCCTGGGAGGAAGTTGCCCCTCCAGCCCTTGCCTTGAAGGCAGACAACTCGGTTCCTCCCCATATATCCCTGGCGCCTTTCAAGCTGCTGTTCCAGCACTGGAGCCCCAAGCAAGTGAGTTTGTTGGCAAGCGAGTCTGGGCAAGGGCCCTTTAAGAGGAACATCTAGGACTCCAGCTGCCCTCTGTCTCAGTCAGCCACAATCTCTGCTGGTTTTCACAGCCAGCAATTGTGGGGATTTCTCTTCCCAGCACTAGAACGCTAGGCTGAGGAGCCTGATGTGGGGCTAGGACCCCTTGTTCCTCCAAGGGAACCTCAGCAGCCATGATAGCCCTCCTGAGTTTTAACCACCATAGGCAGGTGGAGACAGCCTTTTCAGTGTCTCCACCCCTCCTACTCATCTTAAGGTGGCTTCTTCTGTATGTCCTTAGTTGTAGGACTTCCGTTCAGCTAGACTTCAGACGATTCTCAATGATGATTATTCTATAGTTGTAATTTTGATGTGTCATGAGAGGAGGCAAGCACAACATTTACCTACTCTGCCATCTTGCCTGGGAATCAAGATTCTTGAAATTATATTTCAACTGATATTTGTCTGTCTTGTCTGTCCTGTTCAACTATAAAATCTTAAGCTCCATAAGCTCCATTTTATGTACACACACACCAATGAACACATGTATTCACTAATATGCAAATTATACACAAATTAGCACAGCTTGGGTAGAGAAAAACTTAACATCATTTGAAATGAGTCATTTTTTCACAATGCCAATATTTTTATAAAGTTTCAATAAGAGCTGATAAAACTTTAGCTTGCCCTTGAATCTAATATTGAGTATCTACTAAATACCTGGTTCTCTTTGGATATAAGAGATGCATAAAATGTCCCTGGGATGTTTTCAATTTAGTTGGTGACACAGACCTGGACATGAGAACAATGAAGTCATGCAAGACAGTATATGCTCTTCCCTCTATCTATTCAAACATGGTCCTACCCTTAATGTCCAAATCAAAATTTCCCTTATACTAAGCATTCATCATTTATTCAACCAGTCCTTACTGAGGACCTTCTGAGTGCCAAGTACAAAGATAGTGAGTGAGAGAGCCACAGTTCCTGTTTTAGTACTTAAACCGATCTTGAAAAGTTATTTAACTGTTACATATGTAGGTATGCTCACTGCTAACAAAACAATTTTCTACTGAAACGTGTGACCATATCTTACATTATTTTGTCTTCCCCTAGAATTTGGTTGTAGAAGTTTTTTGATTATAGAAGAGACTGAGTGAATTAGTTAACTTCTCTAGGTCTCAGTCCACATCCTAGCTATTAGATGAGCTTTTAGATGAGCTGTTGAAAGGAATAAATGAGATTATGTACAAGAATTTAGGACAGTGCCCAGAATACAGTAGGTACTAAAAAAGCATTTGTAGTAGTAATAGTAACTGCGGAAGGGTTAACAGGAGTGGAGGTAATAGTAGCAGCAGAGCTGCCAGTGGTAATGATAATGAGGAACTAGTGAAGGGTCTGATTGCTGTAATTGAGGTAGCTATGAACTGGCATTGAATTTGAAGTCAGGACACCAGAAACCAATCCTATTTTTTGCTGAATGCTAGACATATCATCTTATTCCAGTCAGTCAACTTCTTTCAGCCTCAGTTTCCTCAGTTGTCAAATGGAGATATCCACACTGTTTGTAACCTATTCCCAGAGTTCTTATGAGGATTTCATCAGACCCAGGATCTGCCCCCACCAACGCAGCCTCTGCTCTTAATAGACACTTGATGAATAGTGCCTGTGCCTGATGGTCAGGACTCACCAAGACTGACCCGATGCTGAATTGAATGTTCTCACACTTCCTTGAGGCAAGGTAAGGTCCAGGGTTTGGGCCAGGGTGGACTTACCAATGTGCTTAAGTGCTCTCATCAGATGCATTATGGTTTTGGGGTGGAGGACAGAGAATTAGGCAGATCACCATTTTCCCCTCGGCCATGAACAACCTCCAAATGATCCTGGCCTTGACCATTAGAAAGCTTACACTCATTCTTGAAACTAACCTTTGAGTTAAAGGAATTTGGGAGTCTTTCTTTGACATCCTTGGTCATTTAGGTTTTAAATTCATTCATAATTATTAGTTTGGGAGGAAGTCTGGAGTACTTTATAATCCAGGTTTGTGATTTTTTTACCTGAAGCCAAATTTCTGGTCTTTCTTGTAGCATACTCAGCTAACTGGAAAGTTTGAAAGTAAATACATTTTAAAGAGATGAATAAAAACAAGATAGAATTCCCTACTGCTCACTGATGAATCCTTTGCAACCTGTGAATGATGTCATCATTTTGTTGCCTATAAAAGAACTGGATAGAAAGTTCTGTTTTTACTTCCTTCCAAACCATTATGTGATTAGGAAGGCAGGAGTTATAAGATTTGTTTCTTAACTGCTTTAGTGCCCTCTTTTGAAAAACGAAGCCAAATTATCTACGTAGAGCACTCAGTGAGCAAGGTGGCTCTGAGCGAGGTTCCGCAGTGTTTGCTTTCTGAAGACATCTGCAGTGGGAGTCATGGAGACCAGGTGTACCAGACGGCCTGGGCACACCTCTCACCCAGGACTTAGGGAGCCAATGCATGGAGATTGGATCAAATTAACATTTTAAAACCTACTAATGTATTTATCAATCACACTATATCCACTTTGACTGGTGGATTAGGTGTTTGAATTGAAAGAGTTCTGAAGAGATGGGGGACCACCCTGCTTGGTCACCAGGACCAAAGACTTCCTAGGATATGGAATTGCCAGGAAACTGGGAGAGTCCCCCACAAAATGGGATGGCAGCCATCCTACTAAAGAGCCTCTCATTTTCCTACTGTTGATGCCAACAAACGGAGACCAGATGAGAAGAGTTGAGACAGCACCACTTTTAAAGCAGCAGCTCTCAAATGGTAGCCTCAATCAGAATCACCTGGAGGGCTCACTTGAGCGGGTTTCTGGGCCCACCGCCAGAGTTTCAGGAGACTGAGCAAGACCTACGAACTTGCATTCTAATAAGTTCCCAGGTGATCCTGCTTCTGGTGCTGGTCAGGGACTGCATTTACGAGCCCCTGGTCTAAAACACTGGAGTCTTAGCTACACATTGGAATCACTTGAAGACTTTTCAAATCTACAGGCAAGTCTCAGAGATAGTGCAAGCTCGGTTCCAAACCAGTGCAATAAAGCAAGTATCACAATAGAGCAAGTCATAATTTCTGCTGGTCTTGCCTAAAAGTTGTGAAAACAGAAACACCTGTAGAGCACAAAGTGAAGTTCAACAAAACAAAGTATGCATGTATCGGGTCTCATCCCCAAATGTTCTAATTTAATTGCTATGGGGATTTTTAAAGCTCCCCAGGTGATTCTAATGTCCACTGCTCTAAAAGGCTCTGCTACCCTGAAGTGCTCCAGCCTGAACTCATTTCCTGAGAGTCGTTCAATTGACATTCAACACATATATGTTGAGTAACCACACTCTGAGCCAGAGGCCGGGTGGCTAAAATATATATGATCCCTCTTTCAAACAGCTTACAACTTAAGGGGAGACAGCATAAACGAGTAAACAATAATAGTGTAGAATTAAAAATCATGACAAGACCCCTGGAGAACAAGATCAGGGAGTTGTAAGAGAGAGTAAGTGCAGGCAAGGGGAGCTATCTCTGACAGAGTGGTCATTGAAGATGTCTCAGAGATGATGTTTAAGCTGAAATGAAAAATCAGGAGCCAGCTATGCTGAGTGTGGAAGAGGACTGTGAGTGCCAGTCATGTGGGGTCAAGGTGGCGTCCTTGCAACTCCTTTGTGCCCTGAGTGGGCTAATTCACCAGATATTAAGTTACATACATCAGTTTAACACCTCCACCTTTTTTTCTGTGTGGACTTGGGCTGGAGGCTGTTCTAACGAGAGGCCAGCTTTACAGTTCCGTGCTAGATGAGCTTGAGGTTCCAGGGCTGCCAGCCAAGCAGGGAAGTCCAAAGCCAGGCCCTGTGGCCCAGGGACTCAGGAGTCCCAGGTGCATGGCCATCTGCAGTGGTCCTTTGCATATGTGGGGATTTAAAAACTATTGCCCAGATGGAAGGTTGGATTAAATGGTTCTGGCAGGTAACCAGAGACCTGAGGTGGAAAGGCAGCAACTAGAACAATCTGTGGAAAAGCCTGTCTTGAGTAAGCAGGTGCTGACTCCCTTAGGGCAAGAGAGGGGGACTCTCTCTTGAAGCATCTATAAACTCTTTGGTCCTGGAAAATAATCACAGAATATAGTTGAGCAGAATGTAAATCCTTCTGAAGAGTAAATTAACATGCCTCATGCAGTCTTTCGTGGCCAAGAACTTCCACCTTGCCCTAAACTGCATGCAGCAGAAAGAGAGAAGGGCACGCCTTGCCTCACAGTTTCATAGTCAGAGAAACAGCAGCTCAGAGCAGGAAGGGGAAGTGGGGGACTGCCTCTGGCTTGTACATGGGATGGGATGCCTAGGCTCTGGTTCATGTCCTCTCCTAGTTCCCAACACACTGCCCTCCTTGGAGATAGCTCTGGGAGGAAGGACTTTGTGACAGGGGTGCAGCTTAAACACCTTGTCTGGGCCCCGAGGGAGGCAGGATTGGGGTGAGATGAGTGAGGATGGGCCTGATAAAAGAGTCTCAATCATGTACTCAATAAACACTTACTGAGGGCTCTGGGCTAGGTGTTGGAAACAGGAGAGATACCACCCCAGCAGAGGGAAAGAGATAGAGTCACTACTTGGGCACAAGGACCTGGATGACAGGAGTTATAAAATGGAAAACAAGGACAGGCCTTTGAATAGAAAGGAATTGTGAGGCACCTCAGGCAGCTGCAAGGCTAACTTCCAAAGTCAAGTTCTTTTAAAATGGTATACAATTTTCTGTTTGCTTTGATTCTATTTGCTTTGATTCTCACTTCATTTTTTTTTCTCCTCAAATCTTCGTCATCCCACCTGTTCTATCTGGCATCTTTCTTACCAGAGATTTTCTAGACAGAGTCCTCTATCAAAGAAACATTTTAATGTGTTGAAAAAACAGGCATGGACTGCCTACCAATAGCCAGGGCTATATTAGTGAATTCAATAAGTCTTTAAATCATTTCTTTCAATAACCATGTGTTGAGTGTCTACTATGTGACAGACACTGATAATACAGAGATAAATTTTCTGGGTCGAATGGAAATTTCAACCAAATTAAACTATATTCCTTGGGCAACAGCTGAAATAATGGAGAAAACCATAGGGTTTGAGAGGAAGGGTCAGGGTAGAATCAAAGTTTCAAAGCGAATCTTCTGGTTGCTCCTTGTTCGGATGACCCAGTTTTCCCCAGAATGATTTAGCTTCACACAGCTGTGGACAAGGGAGCTTGACCCTCAAAAGAGGGAAGAACAAAATAGAGGAAGGGAACAGAATGCCAGGGCTCGAACGAGCCTTAGAGACAATTTTGTCTGATTCTCTTTGCACAAGATGGAGGGTTGCGAAGTTCTGTGCAGCTGGGCAAAGAGGCAGCGCTGCCAGCAGATTCCGGGTGTTCTGACTCTTGCTAGTTCTCTTTCCCTCAGGACACCCCTAATGAAGGAGGCAAGGCAAGTGGAACTATAGTCTGGAACTACAGTGAGCACTGGCTGTAAATCAGGAGACCTGGATTCCAGGCCCAATCCAGTGAAAACCAATCGTTTAAACTTGGGGAAGTCACTTAACTCCAAACCTGAATTTTCTCATTTGTGGGCTAGATGATATTCCAGGAGGTTCTGGTTCCCCACCAGAATGTCAGATTCCAAGTTTAGAGAGAGAGAGATTTCATACTAAGCATGTCTGGAAAGTCTAATTCTGTACCTAAGATTTGTGACTTTCTCGACCCTGTTTCTTGACGGGAAATCCAAATTCCATACTTGAAATGTCAGGTTCTAGGCCTAATATTCAGATTGTATAATTGGTGGGCCCTATAAATACCTTGTTATTCTGGTTCTAAAGATTACATTTTATGACTACAAGGCCCCGTTCCATGCCTGGAAGTTCAGATTCCATATTTGGGAGGCAAAATTCCAGACCTAGATGTCCAGGTTCAATAGCTGCGGGGACGGAGGGAGGGGGGCCTAGATGATATTCATGTTTTACCTGGATACTACAGAAGACCAGGCTATAAGCCAGGAGAGGGAGATTTCACACAGTTTAGTAATTCATGGCATGCCTAAAAGCCTGATGTCTACATGGTCTGTCTCCACACGTAGAAGCATAGGCTCTGTACCTAGTGGGCCAGGTTCTGTGCCTGGTATACCAGTTTCCGTGCATGGAGAACCAAATTCTGAGACTGAAATACCAGGTTCCATATCTGGAGTTCCAGCTTCCACACTTGTATGGCCACGTTCCATGCTCGGACATTGCAATTCCATACATGGAGTGCCAGTTCCATACTTGTAGAGCTAGTCCCCACGCTTGTAGATTGAGATTTTACATATGGAATGCCATTTTCTAGTTTTTTTGAATGGAAGACCAAGTAATTACTTTGATATCTACCTTTCCACAGTCAGAAAGCCATTTTTAACCCTCATTTTAGGCCCCATTACTTACTTGGATAACCAGATTCTATTTCAGCGGATCAGTTCTCATGAATGTGAGGCCTTGTATCCTGCCTAATATTGTAGGTTTCATACTGAGAAGGCAAGATTCCATGCCAAGATGGCTAGATTCCATACCTACTGGGCTAGATGACATCCCTTGAGGTTCAAGTTCCAATCTAGAAGATCAGGTCCCAAGCTTGGAGAGAGAGACTTGGACTGGGAGGCCTAATTCCATGCCTAAAAGGCTCAGGGTCTTCAGATAGAAGTAAATATTACAACCCTGCAGTGCCAAATATTATGACTAGAGAGGTAGGCTCACACTCAGAGAGAGTCTTCGTGGCTAGAATTCAGAATCCATGTTGGAGTGCCAGGTTCCATGTTTGAAGGGCATGTTCTATACAGAGCAGGCAAGTGTTCATGTTTAGATATCTAGATTCATGGCTAGAGCACATTCCATGCCTGAAAGGTCAGGTCTTGTAGACCACCATGTCATATTCTTGGAAAGGCAAACTTCACATCTAGAACACATAAATCAATACCTGTTCTAAGGCCATGCCACCCTGAATAAGCCTGATCCTGTCTGATCTCGGAAACTAAGCAGGGTTGGGCCTGGTTAGTACTTAGATGGGAGACCACCTAGGAAGACCAGGTGCTGTTGGCGTGAAAACTAAAAAATAAAGGATTGTAAGCTGACAAGGTCCTTGTAATCTGTGAGGTGAACCAAGGGGTTGCCTTGCCTAAAAAATAAATAAATAAAAAATAAAAAATCAATCAATCAATACCTGAAATTCCAGATTTCATTTATGGAGTGCTACGTTCCATGCTTTTATGACGATTTCATGCTTAGAGATTGAGATTCCTCTCATGTAGCACCAGGTTCCATTTAGGGATATTTTGGTTCTGCACATAAAGTTCCAACTTCCATGCCAAACAGGGAAACCAGTTTCCATATCTTAGGCAGCCAACTTCTATGACTGAGTCAGACACCAGGTTTAATGTCTGGAGTGCCAGATTCCATATTTATTAAGCCATGTTCTGTACTGCAAGATTGAGATACCACCCATTGTGTGCTATTCCATTCCTGTAAATTTAAATTCCATGCTTAGAAATAGAGATCTCTGTATGAATACCAGGACTCATGCCTGCAGGGACCAGGGTCCATTTTGGAAATTGAGATTCTACATATGGAGCACAAGATTCCACACTAGCTTCCAGGCTTGGATGTTGGGATTCCATGTATGTGATATTTTATACCTGGAGAGGCAGGATTTACATCTGGAGAGATATTCCATATCTGGAAAGTCAGGTTTCATACTTGGAGAGCCATGTTCCACGTGTGAGGGGACACACAGTCTACATCTGTTCTATAAGTTTTCACGTTTAGAGAACTAGGTTCTGTACTGGGAGGTCCAAGTCCCTTACCTCTACAGCAAGTTCTCGTGTGGAGGATCAGACAATATGCGTGAAGAGGTAGAATCAACACCTCGAAGACCTGAGTCAGTACCTGAAAGTTCCGATTTGATATAGGAGTGTCAGGTTCCATGCTTGGAGATTGAGATTCCATACATGGATTTTCAGTTTCAACCTTGGAGAGCAGGTTCTGTGTCTTAGATTTTTAAGAGAATCAATTTCCAATTTCCTAACTTCTTAAAATTAATCTGCCTTTTAACATGTCTGAGGTCAAGATATTATGCTGGCTCACCTATTTCCCCTCCCTTTTCTCAATTGCTATTCTCCATTTTACTAAGAATGAATTAAGGAAGTTCAGTGTTTCTGAACTTAATTATGGTGCATTGCACTGGAGTGATATACCCTCTAAGGTGGTAATGGGAGAATTCAATATATTATAGTTAAGAAAGCCTCCTTTGTTGAAGGCATCATAATCCTACACTAGGGCTTTTCTGTCTTATCCATATCCTGATAAGGGGTGAAACATAGTACAGAAATAAGGTATTTCAGGATGTCTTGAATTCATGTGTATTGCAGAGGGAAGTGGCAGGAGCAGCCACAAATTTAGTTTAATGATCTTGCCTCTTCCATCTTCTGGTTATTGTATTACTATTGCATTACTATTATGGGAGAGTTCTGTGAGAGCGCAGTAAAAAGTGTTGCTCAAAATATTGAATTTAGCAGAGCCATTTTATCCAGTCGACAAACTCATGGCAAGGCAAGACTGTGCCTTATTCACCCTTGCTTCCTCCTTCCTTTTCCTCTTTCCTTTCTTTCATCCTTCCTTCTTGCTTTGCCTCCTTCCCTTCTTGCCTACCTTTCTGATCTTCCTCTCTCTAGCCTCCCTTTCTCCCGTCTTCCCTTTCTTCCTTTCTTTTATCTACCTTTCTGGGCATCTTAGAATTTATAGATCAGAGTTTGTAACAAACAAACAAACAAACAAACAAAAAGTGTTGGAAAATCGCAGTATGCTACAAAACTTCACCAGCTTTGCCCCATGTCTGTCGAGCGTTCTGCATTATTTCAAAATGCAGAAGATGAGAAGTCCCATGTTTACTTCCAACAGATTGACATTGGATATTCACATTACAAAAAGATAATATTAAAAGTACACAGTGGCTCTCTGTATATACTTAAACACTCACTCAGACTTGTAAAAGGAACACTTTCATTCATTTTGAACGAAAGACTATTGATACCATAAACTGATGCTCAGTTTTTACTTGGGTGCAAGCTCCTGCTGTTCCTCAGGTTTAGTAATTTGTATTATGTATTAATTAGGTTTAGATTAACTTAATGGAGATATATTGTAAATTCAACTATAAGTAATGCACTTAAAATAATAATTACTGTACCTTTCATATGCACCACACTTACCAGTGGCTCAATGCCTTCTTTACCTTTTGCTGTTTATTTCTACAAAGTAGATTAAACTGTACCCTCCACAGCAGAACACTTACTTATGTAGAACAAAATGTTCCTAAAATGCAAGCTGGTAAGTAATGACCAGAACACTTTAGAAAACCAGCTTATTAAATTAATTTTGGAAGTACATAAATTAAAATATTTAAAGACCATTGTATTAAAGGATATTAAATCATTGGCATAACCTCAAGGAGAGAGAACCAGAAACCAAATTTAGAGACTGGGCAGCCAGAACCAGTGCTGCTGCCACTGTCCTTGCCACTGGACAGGCCTAACTCTGGGCAGAAATACTGTGTCAAGCCCCTGCCTCTCTTTGGTGTGGAAACCGGATATCCCTCTGCCACCTCTGCTCTCTCACCTTAATGGATTCCAGTCATGGCCCCATCTTCACGACATTGCCTTCCACACTGAAATCACGTGCAGGAACACTGATGAGAGAAGCCTGTGCCATGTGCCTGCGCCCCAGATGCAAGGGAAGCTGGGAAAATTTGGCTTCTATTCTTGAAAGGCACTCACTAGATGGGAGAGTTTCCAAATACAGAAAGAGTGTTCAAAGCATCTAGATGTCTAAAAAGAATCACGCAAAGTATGTAATAATGACATTATTTTAAATAGAAATGTTCAAATCACAACATAATCAAGGGTTGCATTATAATATTCATTGTTCTATGATGCTTTTTAAAATAATACTTTATTGTAACATTAAGACAATTCCCTCCTTTTCCACCATTCAAAAATGATGCATATCCCTTAATGTACTTTAAATTAATTGCATAAAAGGGAATAATAAGTCAACGAATAAATATTAAAAAGACATGGTCTGTAGTGTTTGGTTTGGAGTTTGCATATCAAAATACAAAATGAAATTCAATTACTTTTACCAATTTTTAAAAAATGAAGTAGACACCAATTTCACTTTAAAGATGGAAAGCCCCTGGGACGACATGAGAAACTTATCAGGTGTCACTAGCCACTGGTTAGAAAATACTGCTTTACTCTTCTGTGGGAGATAATCTCAACTTTGTGTTGCTTCTTGAATTGGTTTGTGATACAATCACAATTCGAAGGGTGATAGCTAATCCCAGACTTGTTCTGCTGCCTGAGGTTCAGCTAATCAGTTGCCCGCCCCTGTACCCCACCTGTGGCGGCTTGCTGTTGAAATCATATTACATGCTTGCATTGATTAATGAATGAATAGCCAGGGCCATTTTGAGTGGCTGCCTTCCAACCTTCCAAAAAATAAAAACAAAAACAAAAACATAAAACTGACCCAAACTAAGACTCTCCAGAGCAAGAAAATCACACTTGCTCTAGAGCACCCCAGCAGTCTGGAACCAGAAACCTAGATGACCTGTGCTATGTGGTCAAGAGCAAGGAGAGGCTCAGGTGGGCTCTACAATATCCAATCACATTTGGCTTTTCATTTACTGGGAATAGAGACTCTCTGCACTCACAATGTGTTATTTGCAGAAGGTACTTATATATAGCTGCCTGAAACCTTTTATCTTATTTGTTCATTTAGAGACAAAACAGTAGAGACCTTATCTTTACTTAATGCATGTGGTATTCCGGTTACGACCAGCAACCTTTTAGAAGAAAGTGACAGCAGCTTTTGCTTTTGACCTCCCTTGCAATGGAGATAAGGGAATAGATTAATACTAAAATAGGAACCGAATCCCCTGGCAGTCTTGTAGGAGTTAGAAGGGGAGGCTCCTGCTATTGAAAGGACACCTCTTTGAGGCAACGAATGACACATGTTAGCAAGGATCTCGCCTAAGCTACACTTCTAAAAAGGTCCCCAACCCAGAACAGCCAGTGCCTATGGTGGTATAAATGGTGCCTGGAGAGACTGAGAGAGCTACATTGGCTTCACCCACCAAGTTGTGTGTCCATTGTGGGGCTATGTCTGCCATGTGGGTGGAACATGGCCCTCGGTGTCTCTATCATGCCTTAAGTTTGACATGTTCAGGGCCTATTTTAAGTGTGGCTCAAGACTCTACAAAGCTGTCCTGGCTAGTCTGTCTCATGTTATTCTCTCCAGGTCTTTCAATTCTTACTTATCAACCATACCAATTATTTGGGACTTGATCATATACTGCCTTGCCCTGTTAATTACTTCATGTGTGTGTCTTGCCTTCCTTTTGAGAGAATAATTCTATTGTTACCGTATTGTGCTATGATTGTTGTATTAAATTATTGTTCTATTCCGCACTGGTAATGAGTGGGCATTTTTCTCACAGGATCCTCATAGAATACTCCAGGTGGGACACCTGGGATTTTAGACCTGTAAGGGTTAGCTTCTTCCTAGGGCTCTGTCAGGGATCGGTGTGACAATCCTGTAAAGTGCTTGAGGCAGAATATGGGGCCTAATATAGAAAACATCAAAAGCAAGTGGGAAGGACTTCAAACCAAAAGAAAGCTTGTTTTGTTTTTTTTTTAAAGGCAGATTGTGTTTATCCAGGAAAAAGACAAGATGCCAGTTAGACCAGCTACTGAAGACAGTAGGAAGACAAGAGGACAGGTGATGTCAAGTCAAGAGCCCTTCAACATCATCTAAAGGCCGGAAGCTTGATCTTTGGAAATTTGACAGCCATACACTCTGTATATTAACAAACCTGTTTTTTTTTCCTTTCACCTAGTATCAAGTAATAACATCTTGGCGAAGATGTGGAGAAAAAGGTATCCTCATACAGTGTTGATGGGATTGCAAATTGATACAGCCACTATGGAAAAAAGCCTGGAAGTTTCTCAAAAAATGAAAAATTGATATACCTTTTGACTCAGCAATTGCATTTCTGGATATTTATCCAAAGAAAATCAAAACAATAATTTGTAAAGGTCTATGTTCACTGCAGCACTATTTATAATAGCCAAGATATGGAAGCAACCTAAATGCAATCAACAGACAATTGGATAAAGAAGTTATGGTTCATATATACAATGGAATATTACCTAGCCATTAAAAAAATGAAATCCTACCAATTGGCAATAGCGTTGATGGACTTAAAGGTTATTAAGCTGAGTGAAATAAGTCAGAGAAAGATAAATGACATATGATTTCACTTATATGTGGAATCTAAGAAACAATAAGAACAAACTAATCAAAAACAGACTCACAAATATAGAGGACAGTCTGGTGCTGGCCAGAGGGGGGTTTTTGGAGGGCTGGGAGAAAGCGGTGAAGGGTTAAAGAAGTACAAATTAGTAGTTGATAGGTGATCATGGGGACGGGGAGCAGGGCATAGGGAATGCAGTCAGCAGTAATGTATGGCTGGGTGTAGAGCAGAGGAGAGAAAGAGCAATCGGGGGGCATCATTTCATAAACTGTATACATGTCTAATCGTACTGTATACTTGAAACTAATAATAAAAAAATAGAAATTCCATGCCTGACTGTGATTGGAGGATGAACTTTTCCCTGCATATGAAGGGTCTAGTTAACAAGAAGACACACGAATTTGGCCTCTAATCTAAGTTTTCCTTCCTACATGGGATATCATCTTGAAGAAATACTCTTCTTTGACCTGTTTTTTTTTTTTTTCAACAGTAAAATAAAAATAACAGTAAATGTCCTGATTCTTCACGAGATTGTTTGGAGGTCAATGATCAATGAACTATTTGGGCAAGATGCTTGAACACTGTAGAGTACATTAAAATGGAAGGTGTCATTATTAACTTTTCTTAACCTAGGAGTTATTGCCTCCTACTCTCTGGCCTCTTAATTGTAAGTGTCTTTTCGTCCTGTCAGGTTCCAAGTGTAACTGGGACCCAAGCATGTAAGCCTCATCTGTACTTATTTAGTTAATTGAGACAGGTCTAGGCCTGTGGGGGTGGGTGGGCTGGGATCTGGATACAGAGGAGAAATGGCCTATCAGGAAGCTATTTATGTAACAGTGGAGGTATCTGTGGGAGGAATATAGTATTGGACATGTGCTGTTGCTTTTTTAACCTTCTCATCCCTCAAATTCTATAAGAAGAACCTAGATTAAGGGGTAAACAACCAGCTGAACAATTGCCTTAGCTTTAAGAGGGGTAAACATCACTAGGGCACTAAAATCACAGGTCAAAGAAGAGTGAAAGAAGACTTTAGTTTAGAGAAATCCTCATGGAGAATCCTGAGTGGAGTTAGAATAAATACCTTAATAAGCCATTCAAAGATGGAGTTGGAAGGTTTTATCTATTTATCTTACTTAAGCCTAGGCCAGTGTCTGGGACTCAAAACTGGAACTATTCATTAGCCAACAGATTGAGTGGAAGACGTATAAGATTTCTGAATCAAGTGAGATTGGCAATATTTGGACCTTTATGATATCTGAGCCCGAATGAAGCCAAGAGGAAAGTCCAAGCAGGTTGTATTCTCCTGTGACCTGCAGAGACAGGGTCCCAACCTGGCTGGCTAGTGTACAGGGCAGCTCTCTTTGACATGATAGCCAGTAAAAACCTGGGCTGAGTACTCGCCCCTCATGGGCCTCCTGGGACTTTTCACGTCCTGCCGTGGGGAGTTGACCTCAAGAATCTGTCAATGCTGTCTCCTTTTCAGGTCCTCCTTCATAACGAATTTCAGGAAGTCACTTCTTCAGGTTTTGTTTAACAGGATCCCATGTGGGAGCCAACTTTGAAAGGTTACAAAGATATAGGCCATTTTGGCTCCTTCGCCAATTTGCTAGATGACTTTGAGCAAGTTACCTAAACTCTCTGGCCTTCAATGTCCCCATGTACATGGAAGCCAATTGTTCCTGGGCCACCAATGTCCATGGTAGCAGTGAGGCCACATTAAGATCAATGCTAGAATGTGTTGACCACTTGACTTCTAGTTATGTAACTATGGAACCTTAGAGCTACACTTTCCATCTCCTCTATTATTTCTGGGGACTATAGGACGTCTCTCACATGTGCTCATGTTATGCTGACAAACTGTTTGGGGAGGATCCCTGGCCACCATCATTGCTGCCATACTTGAGTTCTGATTTAAAAAACAAAAAGTTTACATTAACCTTTTCTTATCGAAAAAGTCTTAGTGATACACTCTTATTATGCATTTTCAAGGGATCGGAACTTTTAAGTAGAAAACATAAAAACATGGACATAAAGAAGAGACCTAAATACAAAAGCATAACATTAGGAAAAACCTTTGCAGAACTGGCTTTCTTGCCTATTCAGCCGCATTCTGTGCAAGGCCTCGTCTTTTCCAATGCTTTTTTCTGGCATAAAGACAGCAGGTGGCAGCAGAATCAAACCCAGAAGCTTCTGCGTTTTCAGATGGTTCTCAGAGAAGCGGCTTTTGGTAAAAACCTTTCATCTAAAAATCTAAACTCGGGGCAAGAACAAAAACAAAACAGAGTGAGGAACTGGTGTCATTAGCCTCAGCCACCACAATTCCATATGACGGTCCTTGCCTGCCACCTTCAAAGCCACACTTTGTCTTTCCAAGGAATTCTGGGATTTCTGTGAACAGTGGCCAGGAAAGGAAACTGAGGTCTGTCTCTCCTTAAATAGTTATTTGACAAGGTTCTTCTCCTGATGGTGCCCTTGTCACATATTGAAGTTTGTTCACCAGAAACAGGCTCTGATCAGGTTTAGACTCACTTGAGAGGTCAGTCCATATTCGGAACAAATTTATGCATAAAGTAAGAGTTTTAAAAGGAGATTTTTGTGGGCGATAAAAAGAAATGAAGTACTAATATGTGCTACAATATGGATGAACCTCAAAAACATCATGCCAAGTGAAAGAATATAGTCATAAAAGATCACAGAATGCATGAACCATTTACAGGAAATGTCCAGAATAGGCAAATCTGGAGACAGAAAATAGATTAGTGGTTGTCTAGGGCTGGAGAGGCAGTGATTGGGTAATGACTGCTCATGAATGCAGGTTTCTTTTGGAGGTGATGACAGTGTTCAGAATTAGATTTTGATGATGGCTTCCTAACTCTATAAAACATACTACAAACTATTGAACTGTACGTTTTAAAAGGGTGAAGTTTATGGTATGTAAATTATCTCAATAAAGTTGTTTAACAATAGAGAAAACAAAAAGTATACTTAGTTTGCTAAAATATTTCAGTGACAATAAACCCCAAATAATTATTCAAGGAGAGAGAGAGAGAGAGAGAGAGAGAGAGAGAGAGAGAGAGACACATAAACACAGAAAGAAAGAGACTGCAGCTGCCTTAATTGGAGGTTGGTTAGAAATGTGACTCTGGTACATTGGTGTATTTTACTTTTTGTTCAGATTATGATATGATAAAAGCACAATAAGCTTCCTACTTTGGTCTATCCCTAAGAACTGCAAATACTTACAACACCTTAAAGAGTGACTGCTGGAGGAGGTATGTTGCTGTCTCACCGATTTAGAGGATGGTGCTCTTCCTGGAAAGAAGACAGAAGAGCCCAGTAGAAATAACAAAATTCTGAAGTCGCAGAGACCTGATTTTAAATCCCAGATCCTCCTCTTATTAGCTGTGAGGCCTCAGTTTTAAATTTCTCCCATATCCACATCTCGAGGTTGAGTAAGAATTATTTAACATGAAATGTGAAAATGCATAGCCCATAGTAAACAGGCAACTTATGTTATTTTTCTAGAATGTCCATTCTTACCAGCCAAATGACATTTTATCTCAAAATTCAGCTATGTCATGCCTTCCTATCGGTGCGACTCTAAAGCTCTTCTCTACTGCCCCCGATCTCCACCCACAAGTCCATTTTAAATCAACAATCTTATCATCACTTTTTACGGCAATAAGAAGACACTGGGAATGGAAAATTAGGTCAATGACAATATTATGTTGAGAATAATCTGAGTAGGATGGAACCCTTCCTCCTGGTTATCTAAAACATAACACTAGAGTCAGTAATACATGCCTATGATATAACTCTGGATAACCACAGTGCAATGGAGACATTGACCCCAGCAGAATAACAATTTTTATACTAGAGAATTTGAGGTATTACAATCAGAAGAAGTATTTCTAGGAACTATGGAATATTAGGAGAAAACATCAACATGTTAGTTAACATTGTACTTTAAATTCTTGCAAATTTTTTAATTCCATAGGCATCCTAGTAGCTTCAGAAGGAAAATTATAGTCTGTTCATAGTGTAATAGATGAGAAAATGGGCTAAGAAGCCAAGCCACCTTATTTTAAAACGTGGCTCTGTCCCCTGTGGAACCAGGGCAACTACTTAACCTCTCTGTGCCTCGGTTTCCTCATGTATCAACTGAAGGAATAATAGTACCTATTTTACAAGGCTATTGGAAGGATTCTATGAGTTAATGTAAAGCACTTTGAACAGAGCTCAGTGCATAGTAAGCATTCAATAAATTCATTCATTCAATAAATGTTTATTGAATATTGTTATGACTCAATATGTGCTACTGTTTTAGATGCTAGGAGGTCAACAAAACAGATTAAATTCCTGCTTCATTAAGTCTCATGGAGCTTACTTTCTGGTGAGAAGAAGTAAACAACAAAAAGTACAAATACGTTGCTATGGACTGAATTGAGTGCTCCCTTCATATGTTGAAGTCCTAATCCCTAGTACAGAGGTATTTGGAGGTAGACCCTTTGGGAAGAAATTCAGGTTAGGTGAGGTCATGAGTGTGAGGTCCTTGTGTTGGGATATAGTGCCCTATAAGAAGACTGGGAGACAACAGAGCATTTGCTCTCTATCTGAGGACACAATAAGAAGGTGGCCGGGGAGAGAGCTCCCACTGGGAACCAAATCTGCTAGCACCTTGATCTTGGATTTCCAGTTTCCAGACCTGTGAGAAATAAATGTCTATCCTTTACGTGCACCCAGTCTGTGTTATTTTGTTATAGCAGCCTGAGCAAACTAATACTGTTGAAAAATCAGACTGGCGAGAAACCAAGCATCACTTGAAGAGTTGGAGAACTCAGGTTTATTACACCAATGGTCTGAAGATCTGGGCCCCAAGCTCATATGCAATCTTACTCTTATAGAACTTATTCATGCAGTTACAGTTGGCATGTGCTGTTTGATTAATTTGTCTTCAGGCGGTTATAGACCATGGGAGTTGCTATGGGTTACAGGTGCGCATGGGAGTTGCTATGGATTACAGACAGTCACAGAGCGTGAGATTTTCAGACAGGAACTCGGGCAATACATCTGTTATCTAGATAGAACAAGTGAAAGGGGAATGAGCCTTTAGTTAATTTCGAGGTCACCCTGCCCTTCAGCCTATGCGATAAGCATATCTATGGAAGCAGAACAGAGAGCTGATTATAAGGTTAGCCTTTTGAGCAGAAAATTCCTCTTCAATACAAATTAGTATGTAAATGTATAGGTATTTGAAATAGAACCCCTGCATAAGTATGTGGCTGGTTTTACCTATGGAAAGAGCCTGATATTGAACTACAGTCAGAAGCCTACTTTCCCACTTTAGCAATGGTTGCCGCTCTCCACAGTGTAACCTTGGAGAAGCCACTTGAAGATTCTCATCTTAGATTCCTGCCTCTGTAAAATCATGAACTAGATGACCCCTGACATGTTTGGTTCTTCCCAGGCTATAGTTGAAATAACAATTCACCTTCTAGGTATGTTATACACATAAATGTGCTAATGCTGAGAATGGCAGAGAGGGTGTCCTTAGAGTAGACACTGATTATCTTGACTGTATTTTTCAAATGAAAGATTAATTAAATCCCGAAATTTGGAATTGGCTTCCTACTTAGCAATGTTTCCTTTTTGGAAAAGAAAGAGTCAGTATGTGTCAGACAGAACAGCTCCTTTAGATCATTTTTTTCCTTCTTCCTTGGCTAATTGTAAGCTCTGACTGTGTAGTTCTCCTGGAGTCTCTTGCTTTGCTGACAACAGCTGAGAGAACAGAGCTTATAACTTCCCTGAGGTTTTTTTTTTTTTTGATAAATGATTGACATCTGATTGATCCATTCTCATTTCACCTGTGGCTTTCACAGAAAAACTGAAGAGAGTGTAACAGCCAAGAGAATCATTTTCAAATTATTCAGACATTTTGTAAAATTTGATTTTTCTGCTTCTCTCGCCTCTGAATGTTTTCATTGGGGTGTCTGGGATATAAAAGATCTACGCAAATTCTTTTGCTGTCAGATCCTCCAAATTCTCTGGGCAAGTGACAGCCTCTAGCGAACGTGTCTAAAGAAACATCCTATCACTTCTATCCTTTGATTCCTGGTGTGTTCCACTACCAAATACACTACAGGAAACAAGAGCCCTCTCTTGTGAGCTTTGAAACAGTGGAATTGAGGGACAACCACAAAGAATTCATGGTATATCGTATAAGGGAGCTGTCAGGCAACTTATGATGGTGGAGATATTTTTCCTGGTGATGGGACTAGAAGAATCTTCATAAAACCAGCAGATGAGTAATATTTTCACTTCTGAACAGTCCATTTTATAACAGATTGCTTCTCAAAAAGGAAATAGAAATGAGATTTTTGAAATATAAAAAATATGCTCAATCTCATTCTTAAGATAAATGCACATAAAAATTACATGAGGATACTTAACAGCTTGGCGAAAATTTAAAAGAAGTGAATAACCCCTCTATTGGCATTTTCACATGAAGGTGATGGGAGTATAATCTGCTGTATGGAGGGCAACTTGACAATATCTTTCAAATTTTATAATGCACAAAGCCTTGAATTCAGTAATTTTACTTCTAGAAATTTATCTCAGGTATTCCAGTCATGTGCTCAAAAATGCAGGTGTGAAAGTATGTATTGCAAAATTATGTGTGAAAGAAAGAAAAAGAAAGAAGAAAGAAAACAGGAGAGAGAGAGGAGGGAAGAAGGGGAGAAAGAGGGGAGGAGAAAGAGAGAGAGAGGGGAGGAGAAAGAAAGAAAGAAAGAAAGAAAGAAAGAAAGAAAGAAAGAAAGAAAGAAAGAAAGAAAGAAAGAAAGAAAGGAAGAAAGAAAGAAAGAAAGAGGTTCATGATAAAGACAAGTTAAATAAATTAGGAAGCTAGAGTACATCCACATAATGGGATACTATTAAAGAACAATCTCCATATTGTATTGCTAAGGAGAGAAAATTTCCAGAAACATGTAGGTAATTCCATTTGTTTCACATACAGGACCTAGTCACAAATTTTTAATTACACCCTTATTTTTCATTACATACCTCTTTTAACATTGGATTTTGTGTCATTTGTGTTTTATTACATATTTTGAAAAAATAATTAAAATATTAATATTCACAATAGTGAAGTCAAAGTATATAGAAATAACAGCTATATGTATTGAATTTTGCTGTATATCAAACACTAATTTTCTAAACCCTTTGATTTGATACAACCATTAACTTATAAGATAGATACCACTATTATGTTCAGAGGGGAAAACTGTAGTAGAGAGAGACTGAAAATTTTGTCCAAGGATTCACATCTGGTCAGCAGCAGAGCTGAGATTTTAACCTAGGCGGCCTGGTCCCAGAGACCTGACTCTTAGCCACCATACTACACTCCTCCTATCTAACTTTAGGGCTCCATAATGAACTTGTAATTATAGTGTAGCCAATATGAAACAACTAATTCAGATATGCAAAAAATATCTCACTTTTTTATTTTCTCTGAATCAACTTAAATCCGATTCTGAGTCCCCATACTGCTTGATTAGAAGAAAATTTAATCTGTCATTATTAGGGCTCTCCCCTTTAGGGTCGTACAAGGTCCTGGGGTCTTACCTGGCACTGACGTCAGGCAGAGACCCTGCTAGTCATCAGCCCACGCTAGTTACCACAGAGATGTGAAGTGACCCAGTTCAACACTCTCCAGCCATAGCATTTAGTGCTATCTATTCTCAGCCCCAGACTGCAAATTTCTTTATATTCTTGGAAAATTTTCTCTTTCTTTTTTCTCACTGCCTTCAAAGGCATTGAGAATACTCCCTTCAGTGAGTTCAGGTTTTATATAAAGACAGCTAGATCATTCTGCAAAATAAATCTCTAAGGTGAGAAATTGCTAAGGGCCTATTTAACTTGCTTAGATCAAAGGGATAGAGAAAATATAGGAAGAAGACTAAGAAACTCATGCCTCGATAAATTATCCTGTCACAGAGTCAAAGTCACAAAAACAGAATATTTCTGGATTTGAAATTTACCTTCATCATTTCCTTCTGCAAGGGTTTGACTTGTGTGGTTTTGGAATAATGATTGTAATGAATAAATAAAACGACTTCCATTGGTAGCAGATTTGGACTGAGACATGGGACAGTTAACACCCGCAAAGGTACACATTGTACACTTTGTGAATGGGTCAAAAACCTGATGGGGAAATAAGGAAACAAGGATAGTCTTCCTTCATACCTTAAAAGTCCTCAAATAAAATCAGTCGAGTTTCTAGCCCTTGCTCAGCTAACCAACCCATAAGTACAGAAAAGAAGACAAGGTTGGAATCCAAGGAAGGAAGTGTTAGAATCCAAGGGTCTGGCATCAAAGAGAATGTATTTAAGTAGAAACCAGGTCGATACCATAACTTTAAGACGGTTACAACAGGCAGAAAAAAAAGAGATGTGTGCTCTAAGCCTGGGATCTTTTGACTGCAGAAGCCTGGGTAAGAGGTCTGCCCCAAATTCCATCTGCCACCAATGAGAGCAGAAAGGAAATGTGTAATGAGAGCCAAGCCATGGGGAAAGAGTCCAAGACGGGTGTGCCTCCAGTGTGTTCAGTGATCGTGTCCAGCTCAGCAAATCTGAGTTGCTTTATTCTTTGGACTATTATCCCTTTTAATGAGTAAGGGATATTTTATCTTAAGCAATTTCTGAAACACTATTTCCCCTCAGCCTTTGTCTTAGTTTTGTAGAGGAGAAGGAATAGCTGTAGTAGAGATCAGGTTTGTGAGGAGCATTCCTAGTCAGTAATTCCCGGTGGTTTGCTCCACCTAGTGGACTTCCAGGCTAGAGAGGCTCTGAAAAAGAGTCCAGTGGGAAGTGTGTTATTTTGCTGATAAATCTGGACTTCTATTGGTTTCTTTATAGATAATACCTTATTCCACCCCAATCTGTCCTTGTTCATATTTAGTGAGTTCTTTCAATTATTTCCATTAAAGCCAATGTGTAGCAGTGAGTCAGTAGAATCTAATGCATTCTTTTTTCTCTCTTCTTAATGTATAAATAGCATTATATGACCAGGAAAAGCATATTCCACTCATAATTTATCCTCTGATGGCCAAACTCAAGCAAACCTTGACAGGATCATTTAAATTATGTCCTACCTACTTGTTCACCCCCATGGGGCTCCTTTAAGCAATAACTAGTTAAATTGTCATAGGTCTTTTTTAAAAGTTTCACATTCAATTATAAAAACAGATGAAACATTATAAAGCACAGAAAAACTAAGGATTTCAGGTACAAATAGGTTCAGAGCTTGTTCTCACACTAATCCATATGTGGAGATAGAGGTTAGAATTGAGATAGGTTTAAGCCATTAAAGTATACAAAATCAATTCAACGATCTATACTTATTTGCTAGCCTACTCTGCTCCTGTCAGTCACCAGCCTTAAAATCAATCAAATGGTTATTCTTTATTTCTTACTTATAGTTGAGATTTAATTGCTGTTATGGGTTGAATTGTGTCCCTCAAATTTCCATAAGTTGAAGTCCTAACCTTCGGTACCCAGAATGTGACTTTATTTGAAGATAGGGACTTTACAGAGTTAATCAAGTTAAAGTGAGACCATTAGGGTGCGACCAAATCCAATATGATGGGTGTCTTTACAAAAAGGGAAATTTGGAGACAGACTAACATAAAAGAAGAACACCTTGTGAAGATAAAGATGGCCATCATAAGCCAAAGAGAAAGGCCTGGAGCAGATTCTTCACTCACAGACCTTGAGAGGAACCAACCCTCCCACCATCTTGAATTCAGACTGCTATCTTCCAGAAGTGTGAGACAATAGATTTCTGTTGTTTAAGCCACACAGTCTGTGGTACTTTGGTACGGCAGCTCTAGAAAGCTAATACAACTGCTTTGGGGAAATGAATAAAACACTCTCTGCAAAAAAAAAAAAAAAAAAAGAAAAAAGAAAAAAAAATGAAATTAATCAATAGTATGCTAGAGTTGAAAGGGATCTCAGAAAACATGTTGGTTCAACCCCCTTGTTTTGAAATAAGATGCCTAAAGTCACACAGCAAGTTGGTGACGTAGTCATCCTTCAATCTTCAGTGCCCATGTTCTATCATAGTCTGCTGGCTCTTTCAAATATGGTGGCAAAAGCAGCCTATGATCATGTTTAGATGCAAAACTTTGTTGGAAAGAATTTTCTGGGGTATGATATGCAAGTGTAGGCCTTTTCTAAGTATTTGCCAGCAGAGGCATATGCTAAATAAAGAATTAATTACTGGCTGAATGCCAATCAGAAGATTGATACCCAGGGGAACAATGAGATAGGTAATTTGACCTCTGGCTGGGACTATAGGATCCATCAGCCCTCTAGACAGTCATTTGGTAATGGTTTGGCTCTCACTGGAAGGCTACCCCTATCCCGCTGGGGATAATTCACCAGAGTAAATTAATCAGGTTCACATGAGCAGGGTGGGGGCTGGAGAACAGAGCCTGAATAATGCTTCACAGGGGGCCGGGTGTAGAGACTTGTTAGAATAGTTAGAACACCGTTGATTAAAATACATGACACAAGTAATTGCTAGGGATCCCCAACCAGCTACAACCTAGGATTATGGAGATCTGATCTAATATCAGACAGAAAGCCCAATTTTGACTGTGCAGCAGAGGCCTTTAAAGAGTGTCCAGGAGTAATTGGCATTTAATCAATGTGGTTGTTATCACAGCACGTGGCTTCTGCAGCTTCAGGTCCCCTTGCAACCACTGAACTGCAAAAGGGAGAATATGTCCACGTAAGTTTACCGCCACCAACATTCAATTCACAGTTCCAGACTAGGACAAGTGGAAATATATTCACATTTTTATATTTGAGAAACACAGGTTCACTGTCTGTAAGAATTCAGTCTTGATTCAATGATAGCATAAACAGTGACGGGCATTTTCTATTTAGAGAGACCTAATGAACATTAACTTTGATAGATGGGAAAGTAAAAGTTACAGCAGTCTGCTAGGTATTTGCTTTTCATCTAATCTTCTCAAAACCTTCCATGAAATAGAGGGAAAACTATGACTGCTTTTTACTCTCTGAGCTATAGAAGGATCATGTGCTACTTATAGTTTAGGGACAAAGAAGTATTGACTTTGCTCTTGGATTTTCTTCATAAAGTATTACCATTGGGCATCAAACTGGGTATTTAAAGGAGAACATACCTTCTCTTGGAGGCTAGACACTATTTTTAGGCCTATACCCTCTCTCCTTTTCCTGGCGGCAGATCATTGTTCACTTTCACCCACCCTATAAAAGGCAATTATAAAAAAGAAAAGGCCTCTCACAAATCTTTCATGCATGACCTATAAAGAAAAAGTGGGGAGAAAAAAAGCACCCTTGAACATAAGGGCCAATAACGTTTTCTTACACAATGGTGGTCTATTTCTGTTTTTCAGAGGGTACTCCCAAATTGCCCACTTCAGAAAGATCTAAAGAGCTTGTCAATAATGCAGATTGCCAGGCTTCTATATGTGCTCTGAGTCAGAATCGATGGGAGTAAAATCCTGGATCTACATTGTTATCAAGTGTCTTCAGGGACTCCTGTATCCACTAAAATGGATTCTACTCATCTTCCCTCTGTCTCAACATTTTGCGCCTTAAGGCTCAATCTCTTCTCTATCTACATTTACTCCCTTGACTGCATCAAGTCTCATGCCTTTAAATATTTTTATATACAAATAGTTCTCAAATTTATATCTATAGCTCCCACCTCTTCCCCCAAACTCCAGAAGCCCGTATCTAACTGCCTAACTGATGTCTAAAAGACATATTCAAAAACAAACTTTCTCTATGAACTTGTTCTTCCTCATCTCTATGAACTTGTTCTTCCTCATCTCAGTGGCACCACAATTCACCCCAAAACCTTGGAGTCATTCTTGACTCTGTTCTTGACATCTTTCTCACTTTTTTTCATACTTATTTCCAGTCCATCAGAGCTATTTCAAAATATGCCCCAAATCTTCCTCTATTCCCTGGGCTACTTTAGCAGCCTCTACTTTAGAGACCTATTGGTTCTCTCTGCTTGTTTCCTATATCAGAGTTCAACTGCACATAACAGAAGCCATTCTAGTTATTTAAAGCAGAAATGGATTTCGTACAGTTGTGGTAGATTGATGCTACAATAATTCTTCCTATCCCACATTATTTTCTGTAGTGTGACTTTGTCACAACTCCCCAAAAGAAATGGAGTCTATTTTTTCCCTTCCCTTGAATCTGGGTCAAACCTCTGTTTAATTTTGACCAATAGAATGAGGCAACGGTGTGACCCCCAGACCTAGCCATGAGAGTCTTTTGCAGCTTCCCTTTTCACCCTCTTAGAAGGCGGGCTTTATTTAAAGCAGCTCAGGCTAGATTATTGAGTGATGTGAGAGCATGTGGAGAGATAGGGCTCAGACTTTTAGGCATTCCTTTCAAGGTCCCAGAGATGTGAGGGAAGCCATCTAGGACTTCCAGCTTAGTATAGCTGACACCTAAATGTAACCACATATATGAGCCCAAGTTTTGGGAGGTGTTCATTATAAAGCAACAGATAACTAAAATGTCAGTGAAGTTAGGGTTTGTAAAACCTTGGGATGCCCATAGGGGCAGGTCGTAGACTAGTCCTCTCAGAATAATACTTCAGAACTGGACTACCAGAGGAACTGTTACTTCTGTTATAATCTAGAAGCTGAGGATCAGGAGGCCATTAACCACTTTCTAGGTCTAGAACCACATCACCTTAGTCATGATCTGGGCATCAGGAAGTGACTATAAGATCGTTTGGCTGTAGAGCCAGACCATAGTCGTTTTACTAAGCAAAATGTGTAATTAATGTGCTGTTACCACTTTTTCCCCTCTTAAGTTCAGTCTGAATTCAAGACTTGTGCAAATGCATATGACTGGCAAAAAATATATTACATACGAATCTCTAGCTGCAAGGGAGTCTGGAAAATGCAATCTTTAGCTTTTTAGTCTATGCATTGCTGAAAGGCACAGAAGGAAAAATTTTAAAATATGTTTTAAGTCATATAAATCTAATGCACAGTACAACACAATGAATATAGACAATGATATTGTACTATAATTATGGAATGTGATAAATATCACTACAATGGCAAGCATATTACAATATATAAATGTATCAAAGTAACACATTGTACACGTTAAATTTACATGTTTTTTATGTCAAATATAAATAAAAATGTTTTGTTTACTATTATAATGTCTAAAATAATGCCTGCACATGAGATACTCAAAAATATTTGTTAAACGATTGTACTAAAGTTTGATAAAGGAAAGTCATAATTTAGAGATGATTGTCTCCAGTTAGCCCAGAGTATGGCACTCTGTATGCCTAAAAACCTTGTGTTTCTATCATGCTCCTTTATGACTAAATCCTGGGATATTAATAAAAATTTAGAATTCAAGATTTTTTTCAGGCTAGTACTTCCTATCTTTACTATCACTCTACGACCATCTTGGGTCAAACACTCTGGGTCTTTTTTTTCGTAATAAATTTTTATCTAAAAGATTAATTTGAAGATGGGAAGTTCTTGAAGGGCACGTTTGTCAGTCTTTCCTGTTTCCCGTGGCTTTGGCCACCATCTCTCTTTGAGGGCTTGTTCTTCAGAATTCTGACAGCTTGATTTCTCTGGGTAACATCATGCAAAGGAAATTAGCTCAGTATGTCTTCTACTGAATTCCATCTGTAGCTCAATGTTTTAAGGTATTTGTGAACAAGGTTGCAGAGTAATTTTGATAAGACAAAGCAATATTCCAGTCTCTGAGAATATTTCTCCCCGAAAGGCATTTTTTTTTTTTAAATACCACTGAGTAGCCTGAAAATCATCCATGCATGAGTAATCTCCTACAATATATGGAAAGCTTTTCAGGTGTCACAGCCATAATAGCAGGTGGTTCCTTTGGGTAGAAAAATTATGGCAAAGATAAAGGGACAGCAAGCAAACCGTTTTAATATTCTAGGTACAGATTTCCCCAAGTGAATCATTCCCATATGCCTGCTCTTATCACTGGCCCCCTTCCAGAGGAAGTGGGTTGTGTGAATGGAAGTGTAGAGATGCATTCTGGTAGGCAAATTTTGATGGTGCTCATGTTTGGCAGATCCAATTAATCTTTAGATATTTGTCAGCCCACTCTTTTGTAAGTCTCAGAAGGCAAAATTTGAATATGTATTTGATACCTGTTTTTGCTTCCCTCATAATAAGTACATAATTTTGTTATGAAGATTCAGTAGTGCTCGCTTGAGACAATGCTGCTCCTGAAATGCTGCATAAATTGATTTTAAATATAAGATTACAGGGAAGGCTGGGACTAGAGCAATTTGCAAAAGTGATCATTTAATTCACTTTTTATTATGAATATTTAGGGCATACAAAAAGTTTAAAACATTTTTTAAAAGTTTAAAAAATTGTTAGTAAGATAAAAATCAGGACTGGTAAAGAAGAGTTCATTTCCAGATAGAAATGCAGCAAAGTTGGAAATTGAGTTTTACTAGTTTTTTTCTTCTAGGTTATTTTTTCTTTCTCCATAGTGAATACGACTAGCATTCTTATCATTTACAGGCACAGCAAGTCTCCCTTACAGAAAAGGGAGATGCTGGTGCCACCATCATAATTTAAAGCCAACATCAACTAAGGTCTAATAGGAAAGGATATTACAGCAAGATTGCTAAAAGAAAACATTGACTTTATTTGGATGAACGATAACTACATTGAAAAATAAGAAGCACAGTTATTAAGCTAATTGTATTTGGCCCCTCCCAATCTTAGAGAGGTGTCATTTACTAGCTGTGTGACATTGGGCAAATCCTTTAACCTCTCTACACCTCAGTTTCCTAAACTGCATGGTAAGAATGATAATAGGACTTACCTCTTAGGGTTGTTAAAAGAAAAGCCCGAAGAATAGTGCTGGGCATACAGTAAATTCTCAATAAATGTTAGCTCACTTCCTTCTTCCTTCTCAACACAGTATTAGCTCCACATCAGAGTAGGAACTTTGTCTTATTTAGTTTTGTATCTTCAGCTTCTATTTTTCCTACAGTAGGCTCTCAATAAGATTTGTTGAATTGATTAATTATTGAGAGTAGTTAGGCTTTGAAGCTGAAAATGAAAGAGAATTTGTCCCAAGTTTTATCGGTAGTGAGGGAAAAATAGACCTCAGGTTTAGGGTTGGTTAGGGAAGTGAGAAAGAACTCTAAGATGAGGAGATCCATATTCATGTTTAAATTCTTACTCTCTAGGTGTTAAGACTAAGGTTTTCTTTCTTAATTTGTAAAATGAGAATAACTTCCAAGCTGATGCTGAGGATTAAATTAAGGTATATGCGAAAGCTCATAATAAACTATAAAGGGATATGCAAACACATGATATTATTAATTTTTATCTCAGTTAGTTTATTTATTGTGTGACAATAAAATGATTCTATGAAAGTTTTGGAAGAAAAAATCTTTAGCTAAAGATTTAAGTACTAAAAATATTCAACCCCAGAGGTACCACAGACATAGACTAATTTTTTCCATCTGTGCAGTGTAGGGTAGATTTGGCATGCACTCAATACCAAGCAAGAAAGAAACTATGGTTTAGGCTGCTTTTAAAGTAAAAAAAAAAAAAAAAAGGCAGAAAAGGAAACTATTTCCTTTTATAAGCATGAATGCTAAAATAGGGAAAGGCTTCATCGAGTAATTCACCATCGAAGCAAGACTATTTAACCCATATCCTCTCCTACCTTTCCCTATTCCCCATTTATGGTCTAATTAGTTAGTTGTTTTCTATATCATGATTTATATATTATGGTCACCTCCTCCCTACTGAAAAAAGTATAGATTATTCTTTATCAGCCACATGTGATGCAGAGGTCAAAAGAGCAGTTTTGTGGTAGTCACTCCAGGTTAGTAATATTTGAAGACCTGGGTTTCAGAGCCAGAGATTATTCATTATATTATGTCTTTAAGATTAGGCCCCACCCAAGATGTCTCAACAGAGCCGGAGTTTGAGGTTGAGAAACTGACTTAAGGAAAAAGATAAAGGAACCAAAAAAGCCATAGTTGGCGAGCTGATGACTCACTGTCCCTTCCCTGAACTTAAGAAATGACAAGATGGAAGAGGGAAAAAAAGGCAGTGCCCCACTGCAGACCAGATGTTTCATGAAAGACAAGAAATTCAGGGAACTTAAAACCTATATATGTTCTTAGGGTAAAGACAATAAATACAATTTTCATGGTCAAGTCATTAAGTTAATCAAAGAAAAGACACTAGGAAAACTAAGCTTGATTATACTTTACCATCAGAGCTATCATCCTAAATCTGATCATTTTTTTTTCTCCTACCTAAAAATCCCAATAATTCTACATTACTACTAGATCAAGTTTAAACTTACAATGGCATAATCCTAACTTTCCTTGTTAGGTTCATCTTTTAATTCATTCTCATTACATATCTTGGAAGGTATAGGGGTACAACCCATATTTACCAAATAAGCTAAATACTTTTAAACACTAATCCATTTCTTTACACTATTCTCTCCGCCCAGGAGTTTCATCCCAGGGCAAACCCCTACCTGTGCTTCAAAGCCTGGCTTAAGTATTATTTCTTCTCTGTAGCTTCCTCAACTCTCACTCTCTCTTACTATTTAGAATGATTGTTTTTCACCTATGGAGTCATTGAATTTACACGTGCCTTTGTTAAATCACAACTCGATGCATAGACTCATAGGGTTCAACTGTCTCCCTCACCTACTGGGTACTCCATGAAGGCAAGTGTGAGCTGTCATTGTGAAATTCTTGATACATCATAGTTATATAATGCAGGTTTGTTGAACCGAATCAATTAGAAGAGGACTAAAGCATAAATAGATTTTCCAGGCCTAGGAATGATGATGCTAAGACTGGAAAGTGTGTGCTAAATCCACATATTTGATTCTGCTTTTGGTTTTACCAGAGTGCATGTAATTTGTTTTTATTAAAAAAGTGTCATGAATATATTTCCTTAGATAAAACATTATTAATCTGTTTTCGGCTTAGAATTGGCCTTCTAATAATCTGGTTACTCAAAAGATAGCTGAGTAATTTGAAAACTTCTCCATCTGGAGCGGAATCACATTTGGGGCCTGCTTCAGTCAGAGCACCTCTGTCTTGTTTTTGCTCTTCAAAGAGCTCCTCAGTCAGCCATAGTCTTTGAAAGCGCACGCAGAACGGAAACCAGATGAACTCTGCTGAATTTTAAACTTGCTACATTCTCTATGTTAGCATTAAACTTTTCTTCTCTAATTAAATAAGTTAACTGAAGCATTATATAATGTAGTATCAACTTATTTTTTATCTTATCCATTATGCCATCTCGTTTCAGAAATCTCAGATAAAAAAACAAATTGTTCTACTCATCTGTTTCGTTCCTTTGGCGACCTTCTGCCAATGCCTATGGTCAGTGTGAAAGATTTTTAGAAAAGTTTTCCAGGTATTCATAACAGCATTTCTGAAGCATCTTTTATCTTGGTTTACAGCAAATGATTCTGTCAATGCCCACAGGTCACTTCACCCTAAGACTTCCTTCAACCTTGAAATCAGTCACTGAGGCCCTCACCTAGGGTACATAAGACAGTAGTTATCCAGCATGTGTCTTGGTGAAATAAAATTATAGCTGGTGCATGTCTGGACGTACTCAGTGGGAATAGCATAAGGATGAAGGGCAGGAGCTTTGGAGGCAATCCGTCTGAGTTTGAATCTAGCCAAATCTCTGACCAGTTATGTGGCTTTAGACAAGCTACTTCACCTCTCTATGCCTTACCTGTCTTATCAATAAAAAAGGAACGATAATGGCACCTACCTCTCATGGAATAAGAGAGAAATAAGTAAATTAAACATGTAAAGAATTTAAAAGAGTGTCTGGCACATGGTAAGACACTCAATAAATGTTAGCTTTTATATTCTATACGTTTACATTTTTAAGTAAAAAAGTGGGTACAGTAAAAAAAAATTAAAGGAAGGCTGGTTATTTTTAGAACAAAACTTTATTTACAAAACCACAACTCAGTCTGTTTTGGTATCACTATTGACAAAATGCCTGCAGCTGAGATATTAGTTAAGGCGATACATTGATTTTAGCTATACATAAAACCAGAATCCAGCACTATCCGTTTCCTATTCCTGTGTGGCTCCGAATACAGAGAACAAACTCGCTTTATAATGTACAATGGCTTAAGCGAACCACTTCTTTTCTTTTGTTTTGTTTTTCTATTTAAGGGTTGGAACTGAGACTACTCATCTAAAATTTTCTATTTACAGAGAAAGCCCTAGAGAATGGGAAAACTTAAAGACAGAGGTTTAGTTTATCTGGCTTTTATAACAGTGATATGACTTTAGAGGAATGTGAATGAATAATATTGGTGAACAGTATATACTGATAATTTTATGACAAATCCATTTATCTAACACCACGCTGAGGAATCAAGAGGATTTCTCTATACATTTAAAATTTTATTCTATTTGCTGATTCACAGTCTTGCTCCATGTTAAAGTAGTTATTACTAATATGATAACCAGTACCCATGGAAACCTAAGATCCTGTTTAAAAAAATTCCCTGTTAAATTCCCATTCACATGCCTGATTATATCCATAGATTTATGCACATATATATGAGTGATTGACATATGTATGGGTACTAATGCCTCTTTTCAGTAACATAAAATAATGGTATCTGGCATTTGGTTGTAAGAAAAACTTGCCCAGATTGGGAGGTAGCTGAGTGACACATGAAAGAATCTTCTCCTATCTGAATTTAAGAATCATCTGTACTGAACAGAATGATGGAGAGAGGAAGAAGTAGAAGAAAAGAACTACATTGGCTCAAATTAAACTCAGGTAATTATTTTGAGACAACGAATAAATAAATTAAAAAAATGCCTCCCCCCTTTTTTTTAAAGAAATCACTGACAAATCATTCCTAACAATTTTAAAGTTGATCCATTAATACACATTTTAAATAGGAAAAAGTTTGAGTATTACATCTATCATAATTCTATTTATCTAATACACTCCTCAGCTGAGACATCTAATATATCTTCATCTGTACTTTCTTCTATTTCTGGCAAGTTGCCCCAAAGTAGGAAGTTAGCACCTGAAAATAAAAGGTCATAAAGTTATCTGATGCTGACTGCTGGTACAACTCAGATCATGATACAGGAAACCTTATATGTTAACATTCTTATATTAAGCCATATTGTTAGCAGTAAAGAGAAAAGCTATGAAAGAATGGAGCACAAAAAATTTATCTAATATTATTCATCTAGGACATAAACATTCTTTTAGCCCTTTTAAGCAATGGCTTGAATTCTAGAATCTTGAAACTCAAAAGGATCTCAGGAGTCCATTTACTCAAACCCTGCCTCCAGCTACATTATGCAATAATCACTCTACACTGATAATTCTCAAATCTATTTTAATGATTTTTAAGAATAGAGATCTCACAAGATCATTTTAGATTAAATATCTCCTTGGACTGTGCAAGAAGAAGGCCTGAATCAGTCTCCTGATCTCCTCAATAAACATGGAAGTAGCTGGTGCCTTTTTTCTGATTAAAAAAAAGCAAAATTTTGGAGCCAATTATAATAGAAACAGTAATTTTTGATGTGAGTGGGTTTTAGTCCATAAACTGTCAAGGTAGAACTGTAAACTTTAGGACCAGGTTGTAGCTGTCAATACAATAAACAAAACAACAATACAAAGCCTCCTTGTGGAAGGACAATCAGATTTCATGTTGAAGAATCCATAAGACCATATATATGATAGAGGATAATGAGATGGTTTATTCTGGGTATGTACGGTATTATAACTTGAAAGCACTAAATTGAAAAAAAAAATAAACAACATTATTAATTGACCTCTAGGAGAGCCAGCGAATCCAAGAAAGCCAATCTCAAGCTGTTGAGTTGTCAGTGTGGACATGAGGAGGACTCAGCAACTCTGGATACTCTCTCCACACATACCAAGACGGTGCCACATGGGGGAAGGGAATGAGCCAGGGTTTGGAGATTTGGTTTGAATTCAGTTTCCACCACTTACCAGTACACCATGGATATTTTTTTTACTACCTTTACTACAAATGCATTCAACCAAGACTATATATATTATAGTTTTATGTATTTAAATTCTTTACAACATGGTATCTTTTCTAATTTGCTTTTTTCATTAAACATTAGCTTTTGAGATTTACCCGTGTCTATATGTGTAGATTTCATTTCTTTTATTTCTGTAGAGTATTCCATTACGTGACTTTAAAAAAATATGTGTGTGTGTGTAGCCCATCACTCATCCTTTCCTCTAACTACCCATTTAGCACAGGTGCCCAAGGAGACACGTACAAGAATGTGCACCACTGCATTGTTGAAACAGTAGAAACAATCAACTTTCTCTCCTGGTTGAGCTACTGGAATCTAATCAGGCAAGAAGTTAGCATTTATTTGATGCATATAGATGCCTATTATATTATTTTCTATAATTTTTTTGTGTTTAAATTGTTTATAATAAAAAGTACTCCCCCCACCCCCCAAGAATGAATGGTGTTTTGCTTCTGGCAATATTGCATTGAAGAGGTGACAGGATAGTAGGGAATTGCTAGGTCAAAATCTAAGGAACAGTTAGAACCCATAAAGGTCAAGGGAGAGCGGAAGTCAATTTGCCTTGAGGGCATTTGCCAATCCTAGGGAATTTGAACTGAGGTTTCTCGAGCCTCCTCAGGAAAGTTTCAGGAAATCAGGTCTACATGTGTAGGCTAACCTAGAACGTAGACTTCTTGGGGCCCTTTCAGTCTAAAGATTCTAGAATTTTATAAAGCTTGTGTATGTATTCCTTTGATGCTGCTGATTCAAGTGTTTCAAGGACAGTTGCAACAGCCATAAGAAACCACATTTAATACCAAGCATCTAAAAAATCCTGCCTTAAAATCACAGTATTAGGGTCACAAAGAAGTTTGATATTCTTGGAGTCAGTACTCAGAGACATGAGTAGCTCTCTGTACAATTGGTTCAAAGAAGAAAAAATAAACTAAGAGACTGGATCTGACAGAAGCAGCACCTTCCTTTCTCTGTTAAGAAGGGAGGAAGGAAATCCTGTGATACATCTGTTTCTCATGGATTAGATTCAATGCAAATGGAAGAATGCTGGGCTTTTATCTTTGAAAAATTAACTAATATTAAAAAGTAGAACCAAAATTGAAAAATCTCCACCCTGTGTTTTGAATTGTATGAAGCAGGAAAAATAATATCAAAGCAGAAACGTCCTTTAATGTGTCCCATGAGCAACACACATATAAAACTAGAAACCTAAATTAGGAGTCTATATCTCACTTAGAAGAGTTCAGATAAGTCCTTGCTCAAAAATGGTCTCTTAACATACTAGAATCTTAAATTAAGGCCATGAATGATGGGTTGAGAGCCACAACTGAATACCAGGTGATAAAAAAAAATCTGAGTCTATAAAAACTGAAGCATAATTGGAGGGTTTGAAGACCCTGACAACCTAGCTTACAATTGTGATCGTTTAGCCTATGAAAGCAAATCATACTTAAAAAATAAAAGGATTGTATTTTAAGTTCTGAAGAAAACTAAAACATACATTTAAAAACCTGAGTGTAGTGCCAACTTGGATTGTCAAACTCTTTAACCTTGTTCTGTAAAGTTCTGTAAACTTTAGTTCCCACTAAAAAGTCCCACTAAACATTAACTTGGTCTGTTGTATAAATAGATATCAGACATTGAGAACATGTGTCCTATAACAAAACTGAATGCTCCAGACATTATAAAGTGTATTATGTAAATATCCTTTAAGAACTGGTTGTATGTTTCCTACAAAATAATTAGTATAACTTTTTGTTATTAAATATTTCCCTTGACTAAAATTCTATCATAACTTACTAATATAGATGTCCATTTTTATCCTAAAGTAGTAGTTCTCAACCTTTTTGGCACCAAGAACCAGTGCTCCTATGAGAATCTATTGCTTGATAATCTGAAGCGGAGCTGAGGTGGTGATGCTAGTGCTGGGGAGCGGCTGCAAATACAGATGAAGCTTTGCTTACTCGCCTGCCGCTCACCTCCTATTGTGCAGCCTGGTTCCTAACAGGCCATGGACGGATCCAGGTCTGCGGCCCAGGGGTTGGGGACCCCTATCCTAAAGTAATATCACCAAATACAGAGGTTGCCGAGTCATCTTCCCTCCCAACTCCCCACAGCCCTAGCTTCTCTTACACACAAACATATACATACACACAATTGACTATCTAATCTAAAATCTTCTAAAATTCTCTGGAGTCATAGTATGCATCAAAGCAGCAGTTTAGAGCAATTACAATATTAATTTAAAAAGGACAAGAGATCCAGTCAAGTTTGAGGCTCTTAAATACAATGATGGAAATAGAAATGACAATTAATTTTGGCTAGTAGTTTCCATTAGTGAATATTTGGGATAAAAGGAATGAAGTTTCACTCTAGCAGGTCTAACCTGGGTAAGAAGTTTTTAAAAGGAATCCTGAAATGATCTATTTGGATTTTCACTCAGGTATTGATAGACAATATGTTAAAGGAATGTCTGAGTCAATTGTTTCTTACCGGTAGAGTCTAGTCTGTTAATACCATAAACTGCTTGGCTGTGAAACATCCAGAAGTGTCCATTGTTACAGGAAAGAAGGCAAGAACAACACGGAACAATCACATGATAACCTACAATGTTCCCACTAAAAAAGAAAGTAAATATTATTAGATACAATGTAATACCTGGCCATGTAAGCATTTTTATGTGCTAATGTAAATAGATGACATAAAGACCTCATTTCCTTCTAACAGTATCCAGTGCTGGGATCTTTGGAGTGAGGGTTACTCTGATAATAGTTATAGTTCTATTGTTAAGTGGGAAAACTTTTTAAGTTAAGTGAAATGATACTAACATATTCTCCATTTCTTTGCTAGTATTATTTTATGCATTTTCCATTCAGAAGCTAGTTTCTAGATGCTATAAGGTTGTGATTTGTTCTGTAAAGCACCCAAAATTGATGTTCAGTACAGATAAATAAATTAAATAAACTCAGATCTGTGGGTAAAAGGTTTTTTGCTCTCTCCAGGACTGTGGCAAGTTGGGTTCTTATATGTTCCAGTTCCATGCCAGCACCTAAAAACTGTTTCAACAGATGGAGGAGTAGGAAGACAGCATGAGCCCCTGGAAACCAAACACAAGCTGGCTGCTCTAATTTTAGTTTCAGTGTTTTTGAAAGAATTCAGAAGTAAAGCAAATCCACAGCCTCTAGAGAAAGTTGCAAAAGTTTTTATTGTGTTTAGGATTATCCATCTGATTATAAGTATCTTACTCTTCCACAGATTGTCCCCCTATCTGGTTACTATTAAATAGGGTAAATATACAGGGAATGTTTTTTAAAGTACATATAGGGAATGTACTTTAAAAAAAAGAAAGACAATATGAACTGTTTATACCTTGAGTTGTAAAAATTCTTATTATAGCTAGTTCCCACCCTGTGAAATGTAAGAGTCAGTCATTTGTGTGAGGCTTTATAAAAAATACTACAAAAGGTACCAACCCATCTAAAATATGTATTCTAATCATAATATGCTTGAAAGGCAAACAAATGAAAACAAAAGTTGTTTTTGGATTAAGACTGACAGTTACTTCCAAAACTAGATTGCAAGAGTAAATTCTATGGCTTAGTTACCACCTGTATTCATTCACTCGATCAATTAATGCTTATTGAAATGTATTATATGTTAGGTACTATTCTAGATGCTAGGAATACAACAAGGTTTTTGTTTTCATGGAGCTAACACATTCCAGTAGAGACACATCAGACCATTTTTCTCCCTTGTTAAAACCCCTTCAATGGCTTCCCATTTGCCAAAAACGAAAACAAATAAACCCCTTCATACCAGGGTCTAGATCCAAATGTGGCTATTGAGCACTTGTAATTTGGCTAGGCTGAACTGAAATGTGCTGTAAGTATAAAACATATACCAGATTTGAAAGACTAAGACAAAAAATAGATGTAAAATATTTTGATAATTTTTTATGTTGGTTACACATTGAAATAAAATATGCCCCAAATTAATTTCACTTGTTTCTTTTTACATTTTAAAATGTGGTTACTAGAAAATTTAAAATTCTATATGGGGCTTGCATATTTCTACTGGACAGTGCTGCTCTAGATTATCTGTTTTAACTGCATCTCTAATCTATTCACATTGCTCTTCCCCCAGTGCTTACTCACAGTGTCTCAGCCACACTGTCATCATCTTTTTATTCCTTGTTAAGCTTTGTCTTGCTTTGGGTTCTCTGCACCTGCTGTTCCCTAGGCCTAGAACATTCTTCCTCTGGCTCCTTCTCATCCTTTTGGATTCAATCAACTCCAGTGTTACTTTGTCATGAGGCTTCCCTAACTATGTGCTCTAAAATAGCTCTTACTCACTCTCTCAACCTCTATTAGTCTGTATAATTTATTATCGTTCCTTCCTTTGGGGCACTTCCTACCTTATTTGATATCTTATTTATTTAAATATCTTATTGATTCCCATTAGAATATAATGTCCAAAGGCCAGTGACTTTGTCCTGTTTATTGCTGTATTTCTAGCTCCTATAAATATGACTAGCACCTGGTAGGATCTCATTATGCAATTTGAATGAATGAATGAAATTAAATAGTCATTAGCACAAAAGTAGAGTTGCTAACTTAAATTATTAGGATTATAATTTATAATACAAATCCCATTTAAGTGAGAAAATCTTAACCTTCTTCTCTAAAATAGAACTAATTACACTCAAGTCTACCTCTCAAAAGATAATAGTAATAGCTTTCATCTGTGATATAATTTAGTTTATCAGCCTTTTAACATTCATAATTCATTTGATCTTCATAACAACTCTATGAACACAAAAGATACTTTAATTTCTATCCTAAGAAGATAGTTTCTGTCTTCTGAAGTGTGTCTTCTTAAGATAGAAATTAAATAAGAAAACAGAGGGACAGAGGTTCACAAGTTTAAGGAGTTTACTTAAGATCACATAGACAGTAAGGGTAGCGTCAGGGCTCAGAATGATTTTTTATGACAGAAAATCTAAGTGTTTTTTTCTCCTCTAAACTAAGTTGCCTTTTTCTAAAAATTAAAGCAGATATCTGTCAATGAACTTCGAAAATTTTAAATCATATACATATGTAAAGTGTCACAAGAACCTTTAAAAAATAGCTCTAAGTAACAAATGGTTTTTCAATAGCCTATTGCACGGATTATAACCACTGTTCAGCACAGTCCACTGAACCTTTCTCTCTGCTTTGGTGTCGACATCCATCTCCCATACCCAGGGCTATCTAGAATGATGCCATAAATACCACTTCAAGCATGCGATGTCCTTCAGTTTACATTTGCAGATTTCAGTGAAATAGCATCTTCCAATTAAGTCCACTGTGCTGGAGAGGGAAAAGTGTAGAGAGAGTCAAATGTACTTGTAAAATGAAAACTCTGTACCTATTAGATGACTCCCCATTACCCTCTTCATTCAGCCTCTGGCAACCATCATTTTACTTTGTTTCTATTTCTCTTTTTGTGACTGGCTTATTTTCACTTAGCATAATGTCCTCAAGAATCAACCATGTTGTAGAATGTGACAAGATATCCCTCCTTTTTAAGGCTGAATAATCTTTTATTGTACACATATACCACATTTTGTTTATTCATTCATCTGTCGATGGACATTTGGGTTGCTTCCACCTCTTGGTTGTGAATAATGCTGCTAACAACATGGGTGGGCAAATATCTCTTTTAGATCGTACATTAAATTATTTTGGATATATACCCAGAAGCAGGATTACTGGATCATATGGTAATTCGGTTTTCATTTTTTTGAGGAACTGTCATGCTTTTCCCTAGCAGTGGCACCATTTTACATTTCCACCAATAATGCACAAGGGTTCCAATTTTTCCATATCCTTGCCATCAAGTGCACTTTTGATTGTGATTTAGTATGAATTTTGTAGTCCTAAAGAGCTGAAAGAGGCTCTAAAGTAGAACTATAGTATATTTTGTAAGAGTCAGTTAATATTCGTGAGCTTACCTTCCATTTAAAAAAATCTTATGTGTTCATTGATTCATACACATCTTAGCACATTAATACATTACCATTATAACCCCTACAAGGAAGAATAGACAATAAGAAAGATCTGATTTTAGAGGTTAGACTCTGATCTAACCTCTACCAATTCACATATCTGAGCCCTCCTTACAACTGTCTTATTACATACCACAGCTATTATAAAGATGAATGGGTTAATATTTTACTCACAGAAACTTTGCAATACTGAGTTCCAGATATATTGTCCAGTGCCTTTTCTTTTTGCAATACCCCCCCCCCCCCACACACACACACATACACGTACTGAAAATATTAACCCATTTATTTTTGCAATAAATAGCTTCACCATTAGGCATGACTACATTTAAGCCAATTCAGATGATTTCAAGAAAGGAAGAGTCCACAGCTTTGAGTATATTTTAAAGTAATTTAAAGCTTCTATCATTACCATGAAATTAATTTTAAAGTATTATGACTATTAGCTTGCCTCCTTATGGCTTTGTATCCAAAGAACAGCTGTTTACCCATATTTTGGATTATTAGTCTTTCACTTTAATGATAGTTTCAATAAAGAGCTAAATCTTGAAAAATCATGTAGTACTATGTTGCTTATGGAAAAAGAAAGTACTTTTTAAAGTTAGAAAAAGGTACATTTGAGTCAGATAAAATGGCCGTTTTTCAAAATAGGAAACAAATTTTTAAGAACTCTACATCCAAAAGTGTGTAGTGACTGAAATCAGAATTTAAAAGGATTTAAGTATGCAAACGATACATGATATCCAAAATAGGCTTTATGAGAGACAAAGATTATTTTGGGGCCGTCTCTATTTCATTCCATAAAAATCTATTAAAGTTTCTCTCATTCAGAAAGAGAGATTTTATAAGAATACTGAATTATACAATGGAATCAGATTAGGCATATCAATTGCAAACAATGGTAGAAAGCTATGGATTAAAAATAAAAATTTAAATTAACTCTACTCCCCAACAGTACAGAAAATCTTGCCTGAATTTACCTAGGGTCTAGGTCATGAACTTGATCTAGTGAGGTAGGTGGTTAGGCAGGGCATAGCACTAGGCTTCCAACTTAAGGGATGTGGTCACATGACTATAATTGAACTAGAAGCATTACATCAGGACTGACCACTCTGGCTAAACCACAGATTTTGTCCAGACAGTCTGCCCACTTAGTTATACTCCAAGGGGATCATCAGACTGTTGGGAGTGGCTGGAACACCAAAATGATAACCTCCTTGTTGACTCCCAGAGGTCCGAGCCATACACTTTTCCCATTTAGTTAAAGGCTACCGTTGCCCGCCACTAGCATGACTTACTTGGTAGGAGGGATGTCTGTAGAGAAAAGGTCTATTTCAGTATCAGCCAGCAAAACAGCCTTCATTCCCCTAGAGCTGAGCACTTGTTTACAGAATTTGCAACACAGGATGGACACGCACCGGTCCTTGAAACTACAAGTGCTAGTAGACATGGCGTCCCGGGACGGATGGATGAGGTGTAGGATTTTGAAAATGGAAACAAGAGCAAGACCTTTTCTAGTCTGATTCCTAGTCTGATGCGAGGCCTCGAGATTTTCTAAATCCTCAAATTGGGAAGGAAATGAATTCTTTTCCGTTTTCCCGTGGGAGGGTAAAAGTAATATTTATTGAGTAGAAAACAGAGAGAAGCAGCAATTTTGTCTTTCCTTTTAACTTTCGAGGAAGGGAGTGGAGTTTGAAGCAGGAACGGGCCAAGATGCAAGGGGCCTAGGGAACTTCTCTACGGTTTTCCCTTCCTCCCGTCTAAAAAGATCCTCCACTCTAGCTCCCGCCCCTTTAGCAATTCCACTATAATCTGCTTCTCCTCCCTTAAGCACCTCCCTCGGAGAGCTCTAATTCTGTCGGCTAAGTGTCCCTACCCTCGCCTCCTCTTTGAAAATCTTTTTCCTCTTCCCGGGATTCAGAGATCCCCACAGCTCTTCCCACCAGGACGATCCCAGCTTCTCCTCGGTCCTTCCGCGACCCTCCTTCGCTTTGCTCTTCTGCCGGCCCCTTTGCTTCGCCTCTCTCCTAGCAGCCCCTAGCCCTCAGGGTGCTGGCTCACGCGCCGTTCCTCTCGCGTCTCCCACCCCGCAACTCTTCCTCGTGTCCCCCGCCTTCCCCTCAGGTTGCTCCCGGAGCGGCCGCTCCAGAGTGCGCGGTGGTGCTTGTGGGGCGGGGTCGAGCTCGCTTTTGGGGCTCAGTCGGCTTTGGGGTCTCTAATCACCAAACACGTCGTTTTTATCCCCTCTTCCGCTCTCTCTGCGTTGCCAACCCGCTGTCAGTTTGAATTGCCAGAGCCGCGCACGGATTGGGAGAACTAGAGCTCGCCCACGTCCTGCATTGGACGTCTCCCGAGCCCTCCCCTGACGAGATCTTAGTGGCGAGGTGGCTGTACACCCCGCCCCAGTAACGGTGCCAAGATCAGTTTGGCTTCCTGGTTGGCTGATCGTTTCTCTGTCTCTGATCTCATTGGTGGGTCTGGGGAGGTTTGGGCGGATCCATGGCAAGGACGTCCTTCGCGCTTCTTATTGGAAGACGTCCTATAGTCCCCACCAATCTCTACTCGCTATTGGCTAAAATTCTCCGCAACACCCTTCTTCTCCAATCTCGGTCCAATTGCTCTTGCCTTTTTTCAAGAATTTGTGTTTGGTTGCTGGTTCCAACCCAGTCCCGCCCATTAATTCTGGTTTAGGGTTTGGCCACTGCCTGAGAAGCTTACTCCGTTGCCACGCCTCGGTAGTGCTAGTCACACCTCCAAGTTTCACCAGCCCCTCCTCCTCATTCCTGGCCTCTCGGGACCAGCTATTCCTATTGGCTACAGGCCCCATCGGTCGATAGAAAGCGGGCGGTGATTGGCAAGGGGGTGGGCTCTGCTTCCCGGCGGGGTCCTGCAGAGTTGGCGGAGTCTCCTCAAGGGACTAGGGGACCAATCTGCGTAGAAGCGGGTGGCGGGGAAGAGAGGGGAGGAGAGCTCTGAGTGGGAAGCGGAGCCAGGGGCCTGGGACCCGTCGCGTCAGAGCCAGGTAAAGGCTCCTTCCCTCTCCCCCTTTTTTTTTTTTACCCGCCTCGAGGCTGTAGTCCTGACTGAACGAATCCGGGCAGGGGCGGAAAGGAGAGGGTGCGGATGCTGCTCGATGCATCGCCTTCGCGGTGCCGCCCGGAATCCCTCAGACCCCCTGCCCGGCGACCCTGTCCAGATCTCCGGGTACAGCCCGTATTACTTTTCAGGACTGCGTTTCTCTCCGCTCTTCACTATACTGCGAGGGGATCTGCCCTGGCCCACCCTCTCCCGCGCAGCCCGCACCCAGCCCCCTCCCCAAGTCCTCTGCACACGAGCAGCCTTGGTCCACCTTGAGGCAGCCGTCGTTGGCATCCCCCGTAACCATCGGCTGCCCTCTACTCCTGTCTCCAAGCCCTGGCACAAGTATGGGTGTTCCGCACTGCTTCCGGGGCTTTTTCCCGGTCCCAGCCCCCGGCCCGCCCCGAATGGCTCTTCTTCGTGCTTGCATTCCCAGACCTAAGTGGATCCCCAAAGTTGCTAACATCCCTGCGCTTCATGTAACATTGCGGCCCACAGTAGTCTCCTAACTTCCCCCTCACCCTCAACGTATCCTTGCCCTGTCCCGGTCTTCCAAGCGTGTGCGACAGTTCCAATTATCTCTGGCTCCCGTGCAGCCTTAGGACCCCACCTCTTACACCCCTCCCCGCTTCCTGCCCGCCAGTGCTCAGTCTTCCTTGCTCGGTGCGGCCCTTTCTCTGGGCGCGGGAAGTGGGAGACACCCGCGGAGCCGCCTCTTCTCGGCGTGGAGAGGAAAAGGGGCGACTAAGGAGGGAGGGTGGCTGCTGCGGCACGCTGGGGAGCACTGCGCTCGCGCCCGCTTCCCGGGCCTGGGCCAGGGCGGGATCTCTTCCGGCACCTCCTGGTGCGAAGAGTCAGGACTGCGACCCTCACCAACCGCTCGGACTCCCCCCCCCCCCCCAACCTGTGATTGAGTGCGGTATCTAGGGTCTCAAGGCTTGGGTGACAAAAAATATTGGGGGTAGCATTTAGAGTTACTCTCCTCCCTGGTTTGGGCCAGGCGACTGCTGCCTTCCGCCCCCCCCCCCCCGCCTCCCAGTTTTCCCGACTCCGACCCTCGGCTCTAACCCGTTTCCTGCTTCAGCCGACCACATTGTTTTCCTGGATGTGTCCCGTGCCGAGCAGGCTTTTTCCTGCAGATCTCCCCCCGCCAACATTTTGCTGCCAAGAGAAGCTAGTAACCAAAAACAAAACAACGGGGAGGAGGGGCGGGAGGGGAAGAAAAGTTGTGCCCGGGTGGCTTGTCCCTCCCCGGCTTTGATCCCCTTTGATGTCCAGGGAGTTCCCCCACCGGGGGTCAGGGGCCGCGTCGGAGGCAGGGCAGAGAGGGCTCCCTCGGGCTGGCCATTGCCCAGCGCTGGCAGGGCTCGGGAGGCTGTTGAGGTGCCGCAGTCCCCGCCTGGAGCCCCGCGTTCCCGCTGCAGTCCCCACCCGAAGCCAGCGCAGGCGGCTGCTCCAAAGTGTTTTCTTTCAGCCTTAAAACAAAATCCGGAGGGAGCTTCCTTCCTCTCCACCTCGCCGCGCCTTGCTCTCCCGGCTGGGCGGCGTTTGGAAGAGATGAATGGGCCCCAGCCGAGCTGGGTACGACGTACCCTACCCCACCCCCGATGCGATTAGGTTCTGAACGGGGGCTGATAGCCCCCTCCCCTTTTCCCTGCATTTACAGGCAAGTGAACCGGAGCAAACGACTTCCGATCCAGTCCGCGCTGCTGCGGCTCCCGTTTGGGATTTGATTTGCAGCATCTTCGAGCCTGTGCAACAAAAAACCGCGAAGCACGCCCAGCCCTCCCCCGGCACCCCGATACGCACCCACTCCCTCCCGGGCACACAGCTGGGTGCGTCCACACCCCCGCACCCTCACACCATGTTGTGCGGAAGGACTTGCACTCCCCGCCTGTGTCGTTGATGTCAGACCCCAGGCCAGCCTCCGGGCGCTGCAGTTCTCCCGGCTAATGCTGAGCCTGCGGCTCGGGCTCTAACAGAGGATACAGCCGCCGCCGCGCCCGGCCCCAGCGTCCACCGTCTGCATGTGCTGGTGGTAGCCGCCTGCCCTTCCTGCAGCCCGCGCTCCCCGGAGCGCTGGAGACCACCGTGGGGGGCCCCTTCTGCCCTTGGGAGAAACGGTCTTGGAGGTATTGATTTCGGTGGTTGGATTTTTCCCGTGGATCTATCAATTCACATTTCGAATTTGGAAGAAAGAAGGAAAACATGACGTCTCCAGCCAAATTCAAAAAGGATAAGGAGATCATAGCAGAGTACGATACTCAGGTCAAAGGTAAGCGTTTGGAAAAATAGCATAATGCATACGATCTGTGGACCATTGAGGCATGTATTTCCACCCTGATTTGCAAGGCGGTTCATTTCTTTGGGTGGAGCATGTGGGGGCAGGCTGACCTCAGAGGTGGTTTCATAGCTGGGTCTGAGCCTCTGAGGGGTGGACTGTGCCAGGGGCTACAGACTCGGGAAAGATTTTAGGAGTGGGCTTAAGGGTTTGGCCCTGTAGGGCTGGCCATTATTTTGGCAGCCCTTGCCCCCAGGCTGGGTAGGGTGGGGGGAGGGGCAGGAGGTCCTTGGAGAGAGAAAGGCGGCAATTTGCCCCTGGTTGTCTGGGTCAGGTTTCCTTGAAGGACAGCTGAAATCTGACAGGTGTTAGAGAATTTATTCCAGAGGTTGAAGAGGAGTCCAGGCAGAGAAAGGCAACCTTGAGAAGGCGTACCTTTTGGAGAGCTGTGGAAGAGGCGGGGTTTTTTCTGATGCACTATATCCAAACATTACATTTGCTATGGCATCAGACTAAGAAAGTCTGGAGCCACCTTGGATGCACCTTGTACCTGCTTGGTATCCGGTCACTCTGCATTCAACCAGGGATCAGAGAACAGAAATAATGTCACACACACCCGTTCTCCGCCCTCACCTAAACCTGAATGGAGTTGGGATGTTAGGGTTGCTGGGTGGTGCTGATTCTGAAGGATGGGAAGACATAATTGTTTAATCCTTTTGCATTGTCAACCTCTGCTCCAGAATACATGCTTTTAATGGCCCACTTCCCTCTGCAAAAATGTGAAGGGTAAAGCAAATTGTGGATGTGGAGAAACCAAAGGACCTTGTGCACATCTAGTTGACTGCCTGACTTGGCATGGAAATCAGAGCACCCTCCCCAGATAGCCCTTTTTTAACTAGCAATTCCCATAGGAGGGGTTCCCGCCTGTTTAAGAGCCCCAGCATGTGTTCGTGCTAGGCACTGTTCCTTCCTGGTCAGTGACTGGGAAGAGCCATGTGGCTCTAGTCCATTGAGACCTCAGCTGGGGAGTGGGAGAGGTGGGTGGCCTTGAATGTTACACCACATGGTTGGAGCTCTGGGTTTTCCTTTGTTTCAGAGAACAGAGGGAGGGGCCCCTCCTTTCCCTGCACCAATGCAAGGAGACTTTTTCCTATCATAGAGGACTTGGGAAGAGCTGTGTCTCCCCTGTAATGATTGCCTGGGGTGGGGGTAGGAATAGAGTTAAAAGGTTGGAAGGTAGTTTGAAGTCCCCATTGTGCCTGTGGGATCTTTCTAATGTCATCAACTTGGTCAATGCTGGAGATACCCTGAGGGACCCTCTATCCACTTGGCTGCAAATATTGGTGGGTTTATTACAGAAGATGGAAGAGTTGACTGATTGATAGCTTCGGTTGAACTGGGATTGAGAGAGGTGTGGTTGTGAGTTATAATTGAGGTCTTGGCCTCTTGTCACTGTTCATAATCTAGGCCTCTTTTTGTAAACAATAAGCCACAGGCCTTCGTGTCCTGTCCAGATGTACTGCATTCTTCTCCTGGAATCCCCCCTGCAGTTTTAACCAGATATTGTCTTCCTTCCTTCCTTCCTTCCTTCCTTCCTTCCTTCCTTCCTTCCTTCCTTTTCTTTTCTTTTCTTTTCTTTTCTTTTCTTTTCTTTTCTTTTCTTTTCTTTTTTTTTCTTTTCTTTTTTTTTCTTTTCAACATATCCTGTTAACTATTGCGAGAGGAAACATGAATAACTTTGACTTTTCCAGATTTCTGTCCAGAAGTGTGCCATTTAACTAAGGTGCAAAGTGATTTTACATGTTTATTTTCTTTATGGTTTGGGGCTGATAGGTGTTAATAGAACCGGATCTGCCTATTCCTCATTGGTGAGGGATTTCTCACTGGTGTCTCAAAATTAAACACTTTGTGTATTTACAAACATTGCTCATTGAGATGATGTAATGAAGTTGGCTACTTGGGATATCTCTTCTACCTTGCCACAAGCATAGGACTGTTTTGCTTTGCTCTGATGTTTTTCTGTTGACACTACTCATAGATTTTACAGTGGCTGAGCATGATGTCTTACTCAGAAGGTGCACAATAAATATTTATGGAACTGATTGGAATAGTTTAGTCCCTCATTTTATAGCTGAGAAGAGTACAGAGAAATTAAGAGGCTTGTCCAAGGTCACACAGCTAGGTGGTGGTAGATCCGAAACTAGAAACAGGCTACTGAATCCTAATTCTTTATTCTATTCTCTTTTTATTTTCTATGAAACATCATCTGACCAGAGTAGGGAAAAAAACATCCTTAAGATGACAAAATTTGTCAATGAATAATAGTAATAATGATAATAATAGATTACATTTTGGGTGCTCATTATGTTCCAGCCATCTCAAGTGCTTTATAAGAATTGTCTCCTTTAATCCTCACATCAACCCTGGAGGCAGATATTATTTCATCCTCTATTTGCTGCATGAAGAAACAGGCTTAGTGAGGATAACAAGCCCTCCCAAGGTCGCCCAGCAGCTTGACTCTCGATTCCTTTATCCATCAACTATTTACTGAATGCCTTCTATTTGTTTGGTAGCAGTCAACCAAAGTCCCCTCCCTCATGGAGCTTACATTCTAAAACCTGTGCTTGCCATGGAAGAAAGAACATAGAACTTAGAGACAAAGGACCTGAGTTCTGAGTTGGCTCTGCTCCCCCATTAGCTGGAAGCCCTTGTCAGAATTATGATGACTTTCAGCTTTTTATGTGTTATCTGGGACTCATGTGCTGTCATTCTTACTTCTCTTGCAGATGCCAAGATAAAAAAAGAATTTTGCTATTTTGGTCTTGTGGTTAAGAGTACAAGTTTTTGACTCTAACGGATTCAGGTTTAAATCCTTATTCTGCCTTGCACACCGGGCCAGTTATGTGACTTGTCTGAGCCTGAATTTCCTAACCTGGAAAACTGGCAAAATAATTTGAATTTCCAAAGGTAGTTCTAAGGATTCAATGAGAAAGTATATAAAAATCACTTAGCATAGTATCTAACACTAGTTAAGTGCTCAAAAATAATACAGGGTACTCCTCTGTTGGCGAACCTTCCCTTTTGCTGAATTGGCTGACCTGCGTTGCCTGTCTGCTCCCAAAGCACCAGCTGTTAAATGATAGGAAACAAGTTTAGGAATGAACCTTGAGTTCTAGTAAGTTCCTCCAGTAGTAGCGAAAGGTATCTTGGCCCAGGTACTTAAACCCATTAGATTTGTATAATGGACAGGTAAGCTGTCTAATCATTGGCCACTGTTCTCAGTATCTCTGACCAGAGTCCTGGGTCCCACTTTTCAGTCAGAATGGCTTGAATCAGTGGACTCTAAATGGACTTAGTGGGTTGCTTTCTATCCTGTGGTTTTTGCCTTTCCTATAAACCACCTGCTTGCATGTGCCCCGAAGGACTTCTGAGGCTGCAGCCCCAAACCCTACCCCAGTGTGGTTTTACGAGGGGCGTGCCTCCTTAGTCAACTTGCCTTGTAGCCGCATTTTTAAAAACCATCATTGTTTCTGGTTTGTGGGTGTTCAGATTCCTTTGAAAGTTCATGCCTCTCAATGTCTGACTCGAGAGCAATAATATTCCTAGTGCTTTACGTGGCTCTTTCCAATTTATGAAGCTCTTTCATATACATTAATCTCTGGAAATTCTCAACAACCATGGCTAGATTCATGGTCATAACCCGAGGCCCCTTGGCCTCTAGCCAGTGTTAGCTTTTTTGGGGGGATTGGAGCAGTGAAAGACTAGGTAAGGTGGGTGGTTACCAGAGGCTATAATCTGGCTGGTATTTGGGTCGGTTCACAGCACTGCATAGAGGTCCAGCTATTGCCCTGTCCTATTCGAGGCCCCCTTTCCTTTACCCTCTCTATACCTTGAGTTTTTACAGTCCCTCAGAAAGCTTGAGATTGACAGTTCATGCAAATTTTCCAGGAGGAATCATCTGAAACAGAGTGGCACTGTGTGCAGTCAAATTCTCTTTCTTGAGAACATTAGGGGTCTTGTCTTTTTTTTTTTTTTTAATAATGTCTTAGAAGAACAGTGTGTGTGTGTGCTACAGAGCTGAGAAGTGAAATTTTGTGATTTCCATCTACAGCATTTTGATAGAAAAGCCTCAGGCCTTTGCCTGGAACAGTTTAACCCTTTCAGGACCCTTTCAGAGCAGGGGATGAAATTTAAAACTCTAGACACATTGTGTGTGCACATGCACTTGGGAATGTCGATTGCTGGTATTTAAACAACTTGTTCCCTTGGGAGGTCTAAGCGGGTTCGGTGCTTCACTCATGCCAACAAAGGTCTTCTTTGAAGCTTCTTTCCTCCCAGCCCCCGCTTCCCAAGGGGGCTTTGAATATAATCAGTTTGTGAAAAGCTGCAGTAAAACATCTCGTTGGAATCCCCAAGCAGATGCTATCATCTTCTTGCGAATGATTGAAGGCTCTGCTTCCCTTGCTCTGGGAAAATAGGACTCTGCAATCAGGTGAACTCCTAGAAGAAAATGATGCCTTGGGAAAATTCAAGTATTCTGTATCACAGTCGAAGGAGCCTGGAGGAAGGAAGGTGGTAGGCGAGGAACTGGGGATGCTGTGTGCTGTGCAAAGCAGCAATGGTTAGAAACAGTGTTCTGACGAGTCCTCAGGCTTCCCGGGTTTAGGCATTCTCTTGGGAAGTGAGAACAGAAATTTCTTTTGGAAAAGTTCATCAGGTAGTTATGGCCACATTGCCATGTACCACACAGGTCAAAAGCCTGGAGAAGCCCTGATCATTTCTTTGTTGTGAAGTTTGCAGTCTTACCTGGCCCTGATAGGTGGGGTCCACATTCTTTGAAAATCAGCAAGTGCCTAGCCCCTGACTCATAAATTCTCACTGTTCACTCTAGATACACTAGGCTGCCAGAGGCACCTGTAGAGTTCTTCCGGAAAGATTTACGTCATAGGAATTGTCCTTACCTATACCCTAGACCTCTGAGGGCTTTGTTAGGAAAATATTATGTCATGTTGCAGGGAAAAAGTTGGTATGTGGATGTCTACCTGTAATAAAATTCACTTTTGACCTGGTATCATATATAGACTTGGCTTTTTGGGGAATCTGAGACAGTTACCTGAGAAGTTGTTTGATTTAAATATAAATAATAAGAGTACTTAAAATGTTTTTAAAAAATGACAAAATAACACCTTTACTGATTTTACAGTAATGTATAGGCACTCTCATCTCTCTCTTTAATTTTAAAATACACATCACATAAAATTTACCACTTTAACTGTTCTTAAGTGTACAGTTGGGTGTACAGTCACGTTGCGCAGTCGCCACTACCATCTATCCAGAGTACTGGTCATCTTGCAGAGTTGAAACTCTGTACCCATTAAACAGTATTCTCCCCTCCCCCGTGTTTCTGTTTGGCTGCTCTAGGTGCCTCATATAAGTGGAATCATCCAGTATTTGTCCTTTTGTGACTGGCTAATTTCTTCAAGGTTTATCCATGTTGTAGCATTTGTCAGAGTTTCCTTCCTTTTTTAAGGCCTATGTATAGACCATTTTGTTTATCCATTCATCTGTGGGTGGACACTTGGGTTGCTTCCACCTTTCGCAAGTAATGCTGCTGTGAACGTTGGTGTATCCAATTTTTTAAAAAAATGCCCTTTACATCAAAGTCGTACAAGCCTGTATAAACATTTCCGTATAATCACCTGTCTTGATAAATTTTTTTAGAGCTAAGATTTAATATGTATATTTGTATTTTCACTTGATGAATGTGTTTATGTTCATAATATGAGCATTATATATTAATAACAATTTTATACTTTAATAATTACATGAATTACTAAACTTATTGTATTTTTAACAGCCTTATTGAGATTTAATTGACATAAAATGAATGGCATATGTTTAAGGAATCCATTTGATGAGTTTTGAGATATGTTTTACCCTCTTGAAACCATTATAATCAAGATAAGTGAACATAACCATCACTACCAAAAATCTATTCATTATAATGTGTTAATAAATAGGTAATATAATAACCACATTATAGAATTGACATTAGCTTAAAAATAAGTAAAAGCCAGGTATTACCAAGTACTAAAAAGTAACAAGTAATGATCCACACTACCCTGGTTAGTTCCTGGAAAATTTGTTTAACCTTAGTGAATAAAGGCAGTCTCCCAGGGAAGTTGGGTTCATAATTGTGTCTTAGCCATTACTATGTGTTTAGCAGGGAAGGCATAGGATAGGGGGAGAAAGAAAAGAAAAAAACCCCTTGGATATGTTAGGAGTTGAGGAGTGACAGTGTCTGTTTTCCTATAGACCTTAACGAACCAGTCCCTAGGGCCTCATGCCTCTTCTGAGGGGGTCACAAGTGAGCCAGATGCTCAGAATGTTATGAATATGGCGTCTTTCCTATAATGACTGATTCCTTAGCACCTGCTGAATAGAGACCAATTTCTCAAGTGAACATTGACTTAGTCCTCAGTCTTTGTCTCAATTTTATCATTTTAACTATATTTTTGATTTTACTTTAAGAGGACTGGAGGTCTCTCTGGACTATTTGCCATTCTTTAAACACATATACTGTTAGCTAAGACTTTGCTGTTTATTTGAGTCATACCGTGTACTAGGCATTATGCTAAATATTCTACATAGATTATTTTTTATTCCTTATATCAATTCCAGGAGGAATTATTGCTGTCATCCCATTTTGCTGATGAAGAAAGTAGGGGCTAGGAGATTCAGTGACTTGTCCCAGGGCAGCAGCTGGTGAATGCTGGAACAAGAATTAGAACTTTGCCTGTCGCCAAAGTCTGAGTTCTGAGTGCTGTTTGTGGAATACCCCCTTTTTCCTGCCCAGCCTTGCATCCCCACCTACTGAAATCTCACCCTTCCAGTAAAACCAACTTTTCTTGGATGCCTTCCTCAATCACTCTGACCAGAAATGACCCTTCTCTCTAGTTCGCTCACAGCACTATGGCATTAATTTTGTACTGCCTTATGACTTAAATGTTTGTCTTTCAATTCTTCTCTCTTCTACTGGACTTCTGGTAGGAATGTTTCAAGTCTGTGTAACGCAATGTAAAGCACGTAGATAGGCTGTGGAACCAGCCCTCTCTGCCTTGCAAGTGGTTAGTGCTCTGCGTGGTGGACCAGCCCTCAGTTGGAATCTTGTCAACATCACCTTCTTGTTCTATGGCTTTGCCAAAATTACTCAATTTGTCTTCCAAGCTGCTTCTTCTGTGACATAAAGATAACAAGACCTACCTTACTGGTTTATTGTGAACGTGTGTAAAATGCTAGCTCAGTGTATGGCAAAAATTAAATGCTAAGGAAGTAGCTCTTATTATGGAGTTTCTTCAGATAGGAAACATGTCTAGAAGAGTGTTTTAGCCTAAATGGTGGCTCTTAGTAAAAATATACTGACTGTAATGATAAATGCATAAATGAATGACCTGGACTACTACAAATAATTTTTTTAGAAATAGTTTCTTAATTCGATCTTGACAATATATCTTATACAATACCACCAAAATGATTTAAAAACAAACATACTATTCTGCTAAGGTCGTAGTATAAAAATCTGTTTATATCCGTCACTTCCCACTTACCTTGGTCACGTTACATCACAAAGATGAATTGCCTCAAGTTTCCTAACTATATTATGTTATTTTACACTTCATGCTTTATCTGTGCTGTGTCCTTTCTTTGGAATGCGTCATTTTCCTTGAATCTGAAAAACACTTATTCATCCTTTAAAACAAAGCCCAGATTCTTCCACCTCAAGGAAGTCTTCCCTGATTATCCCTGCTCTCTGCACAGTTACCCTGTACAGATCCCAGGCAGGATTCCTCTGCGTCTCTCTTTGCTTTACAGAATTAATCCATGCACCCTCAGCATCTCCTCACAGAGTGTCCTTGTGCTTACTTGTATTACTGCACTCATCATATTACATTTTCATTTACATCTCTTTATTTACAACTCACTGAGCACCTTGGGGGCAAAACTGTCTTTTATTCATTTCCATGTGTCCAGCTTCCGGCACATAGTAAGTACTAAAATGCTTATAAATTGCATGTAAATGTTTTCTGAATTGAGGTTGGATGTGACAGTGCCACGATGTCATGCTTCTGCATTTCTCCCCCTATTCCAATCAAAAGTCTTCTCCTTATGTTAATGTTATTTGAAATTCAAAGTAGATCAAACATTGTGAATATTATCACTTCATAAGGAGTGGTACAAACTACATAGCACATGGAGGCTCCCCAGTGGGGGTTGATTTTCTTATTTACTATCCCACCGCTCTCGTTAGAATCCATGCCCTAGAACTATACTTGGGTTGATCAGATTTCTTCAGTCATGTCTCATTCTTTGGAAATCAAGAAAAATATTAACTCTGGAATTCCAAAGAGTTTAGAGTTTCCTGTAATTGAAGCAAAACTCATTTTACATTTGTCCAGGATTTATTCATCATTTTAAACAGATATTTGAAGTCTAAAGTTGAATAAGTTTAGGTCTGTTTTGACTGGAAATTAAAATAGAGTTGACCTGGAAAAGGAACTGTGTGACACTTTTTTGAAGCATGGATTTGGAGAGAGCCATTGCCTTGTTAGAAGCAGATGCATGCTGTATGGGGAATGGAGAGGAAACATCCAAAGGGACAAACTGGCAAACTTCTCTCTGGTTTTTCAAGTCATTTGGTATTGAGTAGCCTTGACCTTATTCGTACACTGTGAATGGTTCTGAACTTGAAATATATATTGGTGAGGAAGGAAAAACAGCTGGGAAGTGTGCCTCTGTGGGTATTTTAGGATGCCATCTGTAAGGGAGAAGGCAAAGTCTTTTTTTTTTTTTTTTTAATCTTTTTTCTACAAATGCACTAATCAGTGGGCAGGCGATTTGAAAGGTATTGTGAGTCTGTGGCCATACCACCCTGAATGCGCCCGATCTCGCCTGAAAGGCATTGTGAAAGTTGGGACCTTGTCTTTGCTGTCTGAGCCCAGATCCTGCATTTTGAATCACAGTGCTTCTCCCTGAAGAAGGTGACCTCACCAGCCACGGATGGCTGGGTGGCCAGGGCACCATAGGTAGACAAAGCACAGATAACAGAGGGACAGACCCAAGAGCATGAGCTGACTAAGACATGACATACATGCCTTAAGCTTTAGGAAATACATCCTGTTTCTAAAGAGTTGGCAACAATTTCTCAGAATATTTAAACTCCTTTGAGGTCTGTTCTCTTTTCCCACAAGTCTTTTTTTTAAATATGTATCTATGTATGTATATATGTATTTATCATGGGGGTGGATATTGGGTTAGATCTTGTCAGATACTGCTCATTAAGGAGACTTCTTGACTGGGGTACCTATTTTGGAGCAATATTACCTTTGGGCCATAGCAAATTGAACTACAGGGTTCTACACAGACAGAATGGTTCCAAGGGAAAGAGTGCTAGATTTGGAGGCAGAAAGGTTGGGTTCTAGTTTGGCTTTGCCTTCACTACTGTGATTTGGGGGTACCTCATCTGTAAAATTGGGACAACAATTTTTAGTCTTGGCTAATATGGACGATGATGGCTAGCATTTATTGGGTGTTTCTTATGTCTGAGCTCTGTTTTAAGCACTTTGTGTATGAATCTCTCAACAGTCCTATGAGGTGGCTACTATTATTATCCCCATTTTACAGATGAAGCACAGGTTTAATAACTAACTTACTCCAAAACACACACCTAGTGAATGATGAAGGGAATGAACCCAAGCCGACTTAACACTGTCGTGAGGCTCAGATGAACAAATTCGTTTGAAAGGCCTTTGAAACTAGGAAACGCTATACATATTTAGTGATTGTTCTCATTTCCTATTACCTTGATGCAAAACGGAGTTAATGCAGTGTTCTTAGTGTCATCCTGGCACAAACCTACCCGACCTGCCTATGGTTTGGTTTTCTCATCTAGGAAATTAGGGATTAAATTAAAAATTTTCTAAGGTCCTCCCTGCTTTCATGGTTCACGTTTTTTGCTTATTGAAGATATTGAAGATGACAATTTTGCTCCTTTTGAACAGGCACGCTTGTAAGTACAAAAAGTGTTTCGTTCTTTGAAGGACGCTTTCCATTTCCAGGGCTTGACACGTCTGTGTGGCTGCTGCCTACTTCCAGAGGGGAGGCTCCAGGTGGTGGCAGCGTGGCAGTTGGCTTGGAAAGTGACCTTGGTTAGGTGTCACTATCTGCTAGGAGGAGGTGCCTCGCAGTTGGAAAAAACAAGGGGAGGGATAGTTACTTACTGGGCCTAGGGGTGGACTTGTGACTGGATTACTAGGGACAGTCTGCTTTCATCAGGTTAAATATATTAAACCTTGGACCTCAGAGATTTACAGAGTGAGAAAATAACCTGCCGTTACTGGTGTGTACGGTTTTCCCCCTCCGCCTTGGTGGGCTAGAGGCGAAACTTGTACAACTCTTGGTGTTACAGACATTTATGTTGATGTATGCAGTGCTTGAATTCAAAAGAAAAAGAAAAAATTGGGTTATTGTCTTTAATTAAAATTAAAGAAATAAGGAAGTGGAAGGCCTTTAATCCCTGACATCTGGGCTGGGACAAACTAGGGGGAGGTGGTATGGGTATGGAACCCTCTTAGGGTTTATCTAGACGTCTGGGCTGCGGGGGAAGTGACAGGATGTAGAGTGGCCTCTTGCCTGTTATACTCCTTTTCATATGCTAAGTCCTTTGTCAACTCAGGGGCTTCTTTGTGGATGGAGATGAGACATGATGTAATCTGGAGTTGAAATGTTTTCATGTTTATGTTTATTTTCTTTTAATCTAATGAATGAGCTAAGTAACAGTCTGTTGTTTTAAAATGAGTACTATTGATAATAATGACAGCTCATATTTTTATCATTACAGCATTTAAAAAATATCATTCGTAGGGAGGGATGGAGAACTCTAGGGTAATGGATGACTAGCTGTGTAATGTTGGACAATTCCTTCCACCTTTGGGATTCTCAGCTAGAATGTAGAAAGATAGATTACTAATTCCTTGCTTCAAATGACCAAAAAACGGTTATCATAAAGTGAGTCGTCATATCAAGTTTGCATATGGATTATTGTCCTGAGGGAAAGATAGAAATTAGAGGAGAGATATTATAGGTTCTTCCTACTCATCTCTCCTACATCTGGTTTAAGGTTTCATCTTTAAACGACATTAGTAGGTTTTGTATTTCAGACATCATTGGAGTCAATTGTGCTTTATCTCTTGATCTCTTATTTATTCAGTGATTTGTGGTGATGTAAGTTATCTCAACTCTGCTGTCAGCAATTTGAAACGAAACATTGAAGCATTTTGGGTAGATGATATCTGTTGCTTTGATTAATGAGGTTCTTGTTCTGGATATTTTAACTAGTAACAGCACAATTTTAAAACACCTAGTGCTCCTTAAGACATCAGTAGTACTCTCACTGCAAAAGCTTGAAACTGACTTGTGCCAGTTATTTCCTTCTAAGAGTCAGTGTGTGTGTGTGTGTGTGTGTGTGTGTGTGTGTGTGTGTACCGCCAATCCAGAAATGCCAGCTCTTCTGGATTCAGCAGCAAAAAGAGTTAATCATTATCTAGGCAAAAACAGAAACCTCCAAAGTTTTTAACCTTCCGTTGCCTCCAATTTCCTTACCCCTCCTAGAAGAAAAAAAGCACACACACACACACACACACACACACACACACACACACACTCACAGAACTTAATGTAAAATGATCTCATGTTTATGAGAGCTGGAATTACTTGGGAGGGCTCCTTGTGTTCAGTGGGCATGATGTGAAAGCAGGGCTATTTGGCCTGTGGAGATCGCAGATAAGAGAGTGATATGTAATTGAGTAAGAATTTGAAAAATTATCCGATAACATTAGGAGCAGCAAAGCACCCGCTTGTGCTTTTTTTTTTTTTTTTTTTTTTATGCTTAAGAAGTATTTGGAGGAGGAGGAGTACTAGCATTGTTTTCTGGGTGTGGGAACCCCCTCCCCATCCCAGGAACCAAATGTTTGCCCAGGCAGAGAGAGTGTGAAATCTCTGAGAGACCCTAACAGATAATTTAGTATATTCTTCTGCCCCCTGGGCAATTCTTCAGTCTAATCATTTCCGTCAGCTACTCTTTAAAATCCTTTCCAGAAGAGTATGCCGCGACCTAACTTCCCATCTTGTTCCAGTGACCCAAACTATAATTGGTCAATTCCTTCATTTGCAGAGCTTGAAATAGGATTAAAAAAGGAGGCCTGGTGAATCGAACTCAAGTTTTTTCCCGTTGCCACCACACCTTCTGTACAGGCCTTCACTTGGGTTCTCAGTGGTTCAGGGAGCGGACGAGGAGGTAAAGGACGAAACCTTTCAGGCATGGCTTCATTGCTGTGTGTTGTTCTTCCCAGCCCCCTCCCCTCCTTACTTTCACCAGTGTTGGGACACTTTGTATTGAACAAGAAAATCATGAGCTAACTTCATTTCGGCACCCATTTACCTAGCACCTCTGTGTGCTTGGTATTGTGCTAGGTTGTAGGCCTATAAAGCTAAATAACAAGCTTTTGGCTTTCAAGGAACTGCAGTCTATTAAAAGGGATGGACAGATAACACAGTTACAGTGGTAGGACCACAGTAGAGGGTTGCAGCAGGCCCACTGGTTGAGAAGGATGTGAGGCCCAGTCTGACAATGTTGATGAGGCTGGTTGAGGAGGAAGATGGTGATTGTCACCTTGTATTTATAGAGCACTTAGCAATCTGTAAAGTACCTTTCCATATTTTTTCATCTCATTTAATTTCAGAATAGTACTACAACAGGGCAAGGCGATTTCATCCTTTTTTTTAGAAAAAAAATGTTTTGAGATTATATATTCATATGCAGTTGTAAGAAATAATATAGGGAGATTGCGTAAAACTCTTATTAGTTTCTCAAGTTAGCTTGTAAGTTTCCTTGCAAGTTAACATCTTTCAAGAGGATAGTACAGTATCACAACCAGGACATGTACAGGGATACAGTTAAAATATTGAACAGTTGCATCCCTACAGGGGCCTCTCATGTTGCACTTATATAGTCCTTGTACCCTCTCCCCTCTCCCCCTCATTCCACTTCCCTTAGTCCTTAGCTCCTGGAACCATTTATCTGTTATCCATGTCTATAATCTTGTCATTTCAAGGATATTATGTAAGTGGAATCATTACAGTATGTAGCCTTTTAGGACTGGCTTTTTTTGACTCAGCATAGTCCTCTGGAGATTAATCCAGGTTGTTGTGTATATTACTGTTTGTTCTTTTTTGTTGCTGAATAATATTCCATGGTATGGACGTACCATAGTGTGTTAGCTATTTATCCATTGAAGGACAGCTGGGTTATTTCCAGTTTGGGGCTGTTATGAATAAAGCTTCTATATATGAACATTCATATACAGATTTTTGTGTGAATAGGTATTTTTTAAAAAGTGGAGGTAATTTATTTTTAAATGGAAATATTGTGGATTAGAAATTAGAAAATCTAGGTTTTGCTTCTCACTAGGAAGTGATATCTTCTGCCTACGTCCCAGGGTTGTTGTATAACTATACTGAGATAATATATGATAATAAATGTTATAAACAATGATAGAATATAAACATGCGTAAATGGGACAAGATGCCATTTCACTATGTTAGGTCTTTAAGCTCTGAGAGAATATGAGCTGGAATCTTATCTAGAGCAAGTAGTTCTTGAATTGCAATCCTGAGCGCTCTTTTAGGTTGTCTTTTTCTTATTATGGATGTGTAGGTATTTCCTATATATTCTGGTTATTTACCCTTTCTTGATAATATGGGTTGCAAATAAATTTTTCCAGAGTTGTCTTATCTTTTCACCTTTTATCGTATTCTTTGACATATAAGAAATTTTAAATTTTAATATACTCAAATCTGTCTAGCTTTTCCTTTATTGCATATACTTATTTAAACACACACACACACACATCTTTTGATATCCTTGAATCATCAGGATATTCTCCTATAATTTTCTTTTAAAGGCATTAAACTTTTGCTTTTGACATATCTGCCTTGAATAAATGAGGAATTTATTTTTGTGAATGGTGTGAGGTAGAGATCTCCCTTTATTTTAATTTAATATGGTTAACCATTTGTTCTAGTTCCATTTATTGAGAGAGTTCAACTTTCCTGACCCCCACTGATTTGTAATGTCACATTTGAACATGTATCCAGTTTTCACACGTTTGTGGGCAAGATGACCTTCCAACATGCTGTAGTGCCGTTAACACTGCCACTGGGGATGTGTGTCGGGGGCAGCTGGTGAGGCGGCGAATGGTTGTTCCCTTCCTGAGAGGGCAGCACTAGATTGTCACCACAGCTCCAGCCAGAAAGTTCTGCTTTTTATGTTTACCATATTGAGTGTCCACCTAAGATTTTATTTGAAGAACTTATACTTAAATTTTTTTTAAAGGTTTAAAAACTACAAATTAAAAAAAGTTTTAGAGAGTTCTTCAGAGATAGCCAGGAGTCTTGCTTGTCTTGGTTTTGACACCAAGGGTAAGCCATGTAGAAGTTAGGACCCAGTAGTGAGTGAGGAATATGTTTGTCAAAATTAAATAAATACATTATTTTGTGATTGTCAGTGGTTCATAATATATCACCTGTGCCATGAATAATTCTGTAGGTTCCATGAGAGATTTAGAGCTGTCAAGAGTCTAGTCCATATCCTCTATGATCCCATAAACCAGTAGAGAAAAACAGCCAATGAATATGAAAAGTAAAACAAAAATAATTTAACCCACAAGCAATACAAGAAATGACATCAGCCAGGGGATGACTGAAAATGAGTAGTGTTGATAAGAACTTGAGGAATGTAGAGATGGGAGAGGTGTGGGCCAGAATGAATAAGACCTTGACTTACGGAGTAGGACTTGGCTCGCTGAGTAGGAGGAAAGAACAGAGGCAGTGTGTGCGCTTCCCTCAGTGCTGTTCCCACAGCCCCCACTGCGCTCACCACTCCTGCATCACTTCCTACACTGTAGTACAATGATGGTCTTATCCACCCTCACCCCCGCCCCAGACCCCTTCCCCGCCAGACACGCATTCCCTTCCAGAAAGGCGCTTGTGAGCTCTTTGAGGGTGGGCAGCCTTTCGTTTCCACATTCCCAGCATCCAGCACCGTGTTTGCATGTGGTTGGCACCCAGTAAATGTTTGCTGAGTGAGTAGACCCTGGCTGGAGCAAAGAAGTCAGACGGAGGCGTAAGATCGGACTGGATGGGTTTTGATGATCTTGAAGGTCAGCCAGAGTCTGGCTCTGTACTGAGGCAGTGGAGAACAATGGAGGCAGTCTGAGCTGAAGAGCAGCACGATGAAGTCGTGTTTCAGAGAGACTCCCTGGTTGCCCCGGGCTGGGAAGGGAGGTCCGCTCCTGCCCACCCTGTGTGCACCAGTCTGTGCTGGGACCTGAGGTGGGTGCTGCGAATATGTTGCTAAATGAGACCAATTCTTAGAGCCACCAAAGAAGCCAACGGGATTGTCCATTTACTGAACAAGAAGCTTGTGCTCAGGTGATCCAAGGAGACCTGTGGTAGAGTGGTGACTGAAGCCCCGGTCTGTTTGGACTCCAAGGCTGCGTGTTCTTTTACCCTCTGTACCATGTTTGGCCACATGATGGTCACATGGGAAAATGAGCTGCTGAGATGGGTGTGTGAGCCACAGGTGAGGTGAGAGTCAGGAAGGCCTGAGGTTTCCAGCTTGGGGGGACAGGGAGAACCGTGGTGACAGTGGCAGATGTAGACATAGGGAAGTCATGAGGAGATGCTGCACTTGATGGGAGAATGAGCCTTTTTTTGGACATCCTGAGTTTGCACTGACAGTTCCATTCATGCAGAAATTTCATCTGACAAGTGACAGTGCCATTCCTTTCCCATTTTCCCTACCCCACTTTCATCCAATCTGTCATTTACCTTCCTTCTAAATTGGAAATGTTGCAGAGAAACCATGAAATAGATAATACCTTGCGTGTATGCCAAATATCTAACCTCGTTTGCAGCTTCTTTACATTTCAGTCTGATTAATGTTTGTGTTCAGGAATTAATAACATCTTGTTTCCCCACGCCCTGTCGGGAATGAGCACGGCTACGCAAGGAGAGGGAAAGCTTGAGCTGTGAGCTGTGCTGCTCTCCTGTGGTAAGCCTGCCTCCTGCTCTGGGGTCCTTTCTGAGGGTCAGCCTGTGAAGTGCAGAAAAGTCAAGTCAGGCTGCCCCACTGCCTGCCGCCACCCGAGCTCCCTTGTTGGAGCTGGCTCATGAGCAAGTTATTTTAAAAGCATCCCAGAGAGTGTGGGAGAGGCTGAGTTCAGCAAAACATGACTGGGTGGTGCTGGTGCTGTTTCGAGGTGTGGAGGCAAGAGTGGCTAATCACCTTCGTTTGAATAATTTGGGGATGTCGAGATGGCTCCTTGATCGAGGATTTGATTGGAGATTGTGATGTGGGTTTGTTGAGAGAGGGGATTAAGCTAACGCTATTTCTAGGAAAATATATTTTAGATATTGGCAGTTGAACTGAATGTATTCCATCATCACCTCCAAAGACTTTGAATTTTTAGTGTTATTTCTATTTTGAACAGAATGGCCTTTTACTTCTCATCCAATATGTTGGATCTAAGGAGGCTGTAGAATTACCATTCTCCTCTTTTTTCTTTCTTTCGGAGTAACAAAGATTATCCACCGTTGAGTTGGGAATTTTAAGCAGCAATCTGGTAAAAAAAAAAAAAAAAATACCAATTAGAGGTCAGAAGGCTTTCAGACCAGTCCTAGCTCTGACTCTTGCCATTAACTTCAGGCCCCCGGGTAAAACCTCTCATGGCCTCAGCTTCTGTAAGTATAAGATAACCAAATTATCCCTATATGTAGGAGTTGCTGTGTTGACTAAATTATCTAATGCTTATGCATCTGCTTTATAAATTACACAGCCTGAACAAATATAAATTAAGATTTTATTTGCTGCAACAGAAGAAGGTGGACAGCCTCTTGGAGCTTGTTTTAATGGAACTTGACCTATATAACATTGACTCAAGGGCGTTTGTTAAAGTGAATCACCTGTTGCTTTCTGTGTCATACTTGAAATGGCATGCCATGTTATGGTGAACCCCTTTCGCACCACCCCAAGTTCAGGTTGCTCTTACACAATTTGGGCGAGATTTATGCACACATGCATTCTTCCCCCTTAGAAACAAAACAGTGATTTGGGCAGGGTAGACACCAGGAAAGTGACTTAACTGGCAAATACGTGATTAATAACGTAGATTTGGCCTAAGTATTAGTGTGGGCCTCTGTATATGGATGGGTAAATGATAAATAGCAAGTCTGCCAAGTGTGTTGGAGAACCTATCGGGATCTGTTTATGCTTAAAATGTACTGTGCCAATGCTGTAGTCAGTATTTAACTAGATACATTCATACCAGTTGCATGATTTTGCACTTATTTGTGCATCTTTGTCACCTGCTAAACTGTGAGCTCCTCGAAGGCAGGGACTGTGCCTGTTTATCTTTGTTTTTCTGGCATTTAGTGTGGTGCTTGGTACACGGTAAACGTTTATCGGATTATTGGATGCATGAATGAACTTTGCACATTTATTTTGTTAGAGGGATTTTTGTGGAAAGTGTAGATGTGATTGTGTTGTCACCTGTGAATTTTATAGCTATCTTCTCAGCTATAGACCCTCCCTGTGGGGGGAGACCCATATTTATGCATAGCTGCGTTATAGCTGCTGCCGCCTCCTCCTTCAAGCTGCCTTGGCCTGATGGCACAGTGATGAGGCCTCACTCGGCGCTGTTCCCCATGGTCTCCTCAATAGAATATAGCCCTCTCTCTTCCCCTTTTGCCTTTCTTTCAAGGCTTGCAACTCAGTTAATTCTACCTCGAGCAGTCTTTCTCTTACACGTGTTTGTCTTTTTAATCACACTTTTCCCTTCCCTTCTCTTTTCCCGTGCTTATCCAGTTATCAGGGAAATATTTTCAAACCCAAACCAAACACCCTTTTACAACATACCTTAGCCATGGCAGATGAACTTGGAAAGCCCTAGTGAAAGGAAGAAAGGCCCCTCCAAAGCTCTCAGTGAAATGAAGGCAGTAACGCACCAGCGCTGTCAACATTGAAAGCTTGAAAAGGTGCCCCTAAGCCTCCTTTGAATCACTAAGTTTCCATTTACCTCCTCACCTTTCTCAAATTAAATTTCCTCTTTCTGAGGCACCAGTCTTAACAAAGCAAAACAAATCATTCTACAGCTATTTCTTATTCAGTTTTACACTAGTGGAAAGAGAATGGGATTTGGAGTCAGAATGCCACCTGTTGCCCTATAGGAGCTATGTGACTTTGAAGTTTTCAGGCTTTCTGTGCCTCAATATCCTGAAGAGTCAAAAGTATTACCATGTTTTACCAAATATCACCTATCTAGTGCCATGGTGAAGTTTATCGAGAAACTCTTGGTAGTTAACAAAGCACCACGTACGTGTTAGATCTTTCTGGTATTACCAGTTTTCTATATCACGTTTCATTTGCGCACACTTGATATTTCAATTTCATTATGGGCTGAGTTGGTTTTCTGCCACCCTGAGAACTGAAATGCCATAGCATGCTTTTTATGGTGAAATGTATTTGAATTTTTTTGGAAATTTACAAATAATCTCATTATGCAACATATTCTATGGTAAATTAATTTGAAGGCTGTCTCTGATTATTAGGTATGGATGGCAGTAACTCTATTTTATACTTCTTTTATATCTCTCACTGGTATTAACATAGTGCCAGGCATTTAATAGGTGACTAAGACATCCAATTATTGATAGTTTGAAAGGCTATCTTAAGTTTTAACAGATTTTTGTTGGTAGATAGGAATATACAGGTGATCTTGATTTGTTTTCATTGTGCTTCCGTATATTTTCTCAATTTTTATAAAAAGTTTTTTATGTAAAGCAAATATAAAAATATTTGGAAAGATTTAATACCATCATGTATTAAAGGCTATTAAAATAGAAAAAGTAAAAAAAGAAAAGCCATCTTAATCATGACCTAAAACCATCCTTATTTAGTAGCAACCTAAATGTCTCGACTAAATGTTAAACTAATTTGTTTTGGAGCCGGAAATGGGAAATTGGAGGACCTTTTTATATATCTATTTTGGTATTGCAGACTCCAAAGTTGGATAAATTTGGGTAAAGAAAATCTAATTTGCTTGTAAAAATGCACTAAAGTATGGCCTGTGTCTGCCAGTTCTTTAGCAGGGTGATTCCATTAGTTTTTTTTTTTTTTTTTTTTTAAAAGATGCCATTCCTTCTTAACTAGCCAAAGGAGCCATTTCCTAACCCCTTATCTTGTTGGGGATGTTTTAGAAAAATATACCAAATGTGAGAACCTGTAAGAATGGAGCTTATTAATCTGTTTAAAAGCAGTTTTCCTTCAAATAGGTGATCTTTATGTTGACCATTGTACTTTGCAGGAAACAACTCAAGTTTAGTCCTGTCCTCAGTAAACAGTTGAGAGGTAGAGCTGACATTAGGCAGAAGCCAGGTGTTTGTGGAGCAGTAGTATAAAACTATGAAGACTGCTGAATACTCTGCTCAGGAGAGTTTAAAGAAAAGAATAGAACACTTTTTTTAGGAAGGGGATGGGATGGGGTGGGTGGGGCTTCTGAGTGGAGGCAGACGCAGGACCTCAGGATCTTTCATTTCAGTCTTAGTTCTATTTTGGAAGCTCCTTAAGTTTGTGCCAAAGTTGTGTAATTGCATTCCTCACTGTTGAATGTATTCTCGGTTTGAGTTGGTTTCACTGCTCTGAGGTCCCTTTTGTCTTATCTTGCAAGCATATCACTGTGAATACTTAAATCATTAACAACTCATTAAATTCTTTTGCCCATTTTCATTTTCTACCTAGTTTACTCCTGGGTGGGGTCCGAACCTGTGCAGGCCTGTTTGGCTGGGCCACGCCTGAGCACCTGAGCTGAGCTGCTCCTAGCATTTTGGTTGTCAAAAGACCGCTGAATAAACAGACTGATTGCAATGGGAGAGCTAATCACTGAGAATCCTTGAAAAGAAGCTCTGGGCGGCTGCAGGAGACAGAAGGGTAGTCAAGGATGGCTCTCTTCAAACTGAAGGACTCTTCATCAATTAACACCTTGACTTTCTTTTTGTTCCCTTTCAGAGACTGGATTTGTACTTTTCTTTTTTTCTTTTTTCAGGATTTGTGTAGCTTCTTTAAGGGACTCAAAGTGCTTTTAGTTCTGCTGTCTCATTTGTCCTCTGTAGGGGCGGGAATTAAAATGTTGATGGAGATGAAGTGGTACGTCACTCACCGGGCCATGGAGTCGGTATCCCACAGGCAGTTGAAGGAGAAGTTGTTTTCGTTACCTACCAATTTATAGATAGATACACACACACACGTGTAGAAGTACATATGTGTATAGACATATATAATACACACATATATACACATTACCTTATTCTAGACAAAATGCGTGACACTATTGCAGTTTAGTGTCTCCTAAAAGAGAATTTTAAGTATTAATAATTTTCTGAATTTAAATACATATGCCTCATGAGTAAAGAAAGAGGGAAAGAAAGAAAAAAAAGAATGAAAGAAAGAAGGAAAGAAAGAAAGCAAAGACTTTTCTGCTTGTGACTTGAGTGGTTGGATGATTTGTCCCTTAGTAAGCTGATCAGTTATCACTTGGGTTGAGAGAAAGATGGTCAATCAATCAAAATGTTTCTGATACACTGGCATGCTTTGTAATGGAAATGAAAATGACAGCATGGTTTTGTCAGTTTAAATGAATAGGTTTTCTTCAGATCGATGGTAGAGTTGATATTATAGGTATCTCAGTCTATGAATGCTGATGATTAATTATGGAAATGCCCGATGGAGGCACTTGATCTCACTTCAGCATCTTATAGATGTATTTCCCTGTTGCTAAAGTGTGTGCTAGTGTTGGCATTTCTCATATGTACAGTTTGTCTCTGTGGGGCCTACCCAAGCACCTTACCCTGTCCTTAAAAGCATCCAGTTTGATTTGTTCAAAAAATTCATTCATTCATTCAAGTACTCATAACATAGTGGTGCATGTCATCTATGAACCAGGCCCTGGTCTGGTGCTAGAGAGAGAGTTATGAACAAGACAAAGCGACTCTCTGCTTTCATGGAGCTGTAATCTTACTGGGAGAAATACACAATAAACAAATAAATGTATCAATTATTTAGGCTATATAAGGCAGTCAGGTTCTGAAGGAAACAGAAGTAAGGTGGTGAGCTCCAGAGTGGCTGGCAAGAATAGTGGAGAGCTTTCTTGACCCACGTGTGGTCAGGGAAGTCCTTTGGGAGATGACATCCAAGCTGACCTTGTGAAGAGAAGAAGGAGCCTGCCAAGGGAAGATCTGGGGGCAGAGGGAGCAGTAGGTGCCAGGATCTGAAGGCGGATGGAGCCATGTGTTCTGAGGAACAAAGAGAAGGTCTGTGTAGACAGTAGAGAGCAAGAGGGAAAGGAATAAGGAGCGAGTAGAACAGGCAGGTAGGATCAGGCCGCACCGAGCCTGGAGACCACGGTCAGGATCTGCATTTGATTTCCGGTGCGGTGGGAAGCCGCTGGAGGGAAGTAGGCAGGGGAGTGACACATCTAATTTATTAATTTTTTTTTTAGTTGTTAGTAAAAGGAAGGGTACCACATGCAAGGCTCTTGCAGTAATCAGGTGAGTGATGACGGTGGTTTTGACTTGGTGAATAGTGGACAAATGCGAGACATGTTTTCTCTTTCCGCCAGGAGAAACAAGAATGAATAGTATTTTAAAGATGTGAATTTAAAAGGAGCATTTGAGAAGAAGAGGAAGAGAGGCGGGAGTCTGTTCAGAGCTCTGATTCCCGTTTATGCAAGATGTTTAACACTCCTTTCCACAGGGCAATGTTGCCACTGATAGCTCAGCCTCTATAGGATAAGGCGAGCCTGCAGATAAGGCCCACAACTCTGCAGACTTACTTGAACTCCTTTATAAGCCTACTTGGACTTACCTGGAAGAATTTCAAGCTTAGTTCTCTATTTGCCTATTGGGTGTGATGTTAGGGTTGTCAAAGTCCCCTGTGGGGGGAAGGCCTGAAGATATCTCTTCCATTATTAGCTTTACCTGTTTAAAATGTTCCCTTTCCTCCCCCTACTCAACAGCACTATTTGTCTGTTTCTGTTTTAATGTGAGATTCTACTTGTTTCCTGTAAGAGGTGTTGGTAAAGACCTAGACTGCTAAATGCTAGTTTAGGGAAGGAGAGCATGCTAGGGGGAAGTGACCGTGTATTATGTTTGGGGCTTGAGCCAGAAGATGGAAGCACCTGTAGTTGAACCTACTTAACAATTTTACTTAGCCTTGAACTTTTTCCCTCTCAGAAAATTAATTTCTTAATTTTTAAAATGGAGTTGGATTAGATCATCTCAGTCCTTTTTAGCTAATTTAAGATGAATAGGTTTGTACCTAACTCCCTGGGACCCCATGGTTTTCCCTCTTTTGTCTTTCTATGAGGAGATCCTGTATTTTCTTTCCTTTTCCTCGCTCAGAAAAATCTCTCTGTGGCAACACGTATAATGCTAACTCACTCATTTCCCCAGAAAGGGAAGAGTCCACAGTTTTCAGAATGGTTCTCGTCCAGTGGCTGTGGTCGGAGCACTTATCTGTGGGAGCCAGCAGGGCCCGCATGCCAACAGTAAGTGACATGTACATTGACGAGGTGGGCAAGCAGATACTCTGGAGTAAGCAGAAAGTATACTCAGGTCAAAGTTTTCCAGAGGGAAGATTTTTGAGTCATCAGCAATTAAGTAGAATAGAATTTCCCTACACACCTTAAGATCAGGAAAAAATTACCGCAAGGGAGGTCCCAAGTGTTGTGGAACAAACATAATTGCAGTTGCCTCATATTTGTTTAGTATTTTGTGCTTTTTAAAATGAGTTCACATGTATGATGTCACATGAGTGTAAAAATCCTGCAAGGTAAGCATGGCAGAAATTATTAACCCCATTTAACAGATGGGAAAAGTAAAACGTTAGGTAAGCTAAGTGGCTTGTCCAAGGTCACACAGTTAATAAGGGCAGAATCAGAATTTAGAATGCAATTTTTTTCTTTTTAAAGCAGCTTTACCGAGGTGTAATTTATATACTGTAAAATGCACCCATTTTAAACTTATTGTTCAGTGAGTTTCAACAAGTGTACGCAAACCACAAGCTTAATTGTATTGAGTATTTCTATATGCCAAAAAGTTCCCTCATGCTCCTTTGCACTAATTAATCTCTCCCCCTGCCCAGACTCTTTTGATATCTAATCCAGTGCTCTTTTTCACTACCCCGCACTCAAATTGGACAGCCTCTTCAGCTGTATTCTTCTGGGGAGAATACCGGCTGGCAGCCAGCCAGCATCTTCGTGTTGAGTTATGAGAGGGAATGGGAAGCTAGTGGGTTGGTTGCTCCGTCGTCAGTTTTTTCCTCCCCTTCTTTTATCAGCCCCAGGCTGTAGAAGGATAGTGTGGGTTCTCCTTCTCACTAGAGCTTGAGAAACAGGACACCCACTCACCTATCTGAACGGGCTTCCCTGTGTTCAGCGAGGGGCTGGAGGAGGTGTTGGGGGTGGAGGGGACGACCTCTAGAGGATGCCCTGCTCCTGTATAGTCTGCTTAGTCTCCTCCTTGGAAACCAGCTCTCTGCTGCTTAGTTGCAACTCCCCAAAGCTTTAAGTAGTCCAATGCCATATCTGATGAATGAGTCCCAAAGGTGTTGAGATCCCAGCTCTGATAAATGAGCAAACTCTGAGTTTCATAGCTATGTAGGGCGGATCCTGGATCGAACCTTCCCTTTGTACTTGAGTTAGGTTCTGAGGAGAGACATTTCCCAGTATGCTCTTTCCAGGGCCTGGATTTTGACCAGAGAGTTTGGTACATTCCAGAGGGGCCAGGTGTCTGGCCAGGTGCTAGGCTGTAACTGCTCCCTGGAGTTGCTGTGTGGCATCTGGCAAGGAAGGGAGGGGCCTGCACCTTTTCATAGCCAGCTTGGCCTCCAGACCTGCAAAATAGAAGATGGTGCTCTAGCTGAGCCCTCAGAGCGGCCACGGGGAATGAATGCGGTCTCTGCTTTTCTAGGTGACATTGCTCTCATTTAGACACCCCATTTGGGTATAGAATTGTGTGCCATTAGCAATCATGATATTCTCTTTTTTTCATTTGTTTTGGACTATGTGAGTTTACAAGGCCCTTTCATATCCATTATCCTAGTTCTTCTCAGTTAGTCCGGTACCTTCTGTTAGGGTAAAAGCCCATCTCATCTGACCTAGGACAGCTGCAAAGACAGAACAGACTCAGAATTCTCCTCTGCAAAGGATCATCTTAAATCTGGGCCCTGTAGTATCGATTTTCTTCTAGTTATCTTTGCAAATTTCTCTGGATTTGCGGAAGGGGAAAAAAATCACCAGGCTGCATGCTTAAGCTTCAAGTTTCTCCTTAGCTGGCAGCCCTAGTCAGAAAAAAATTCTTTTTTTAAAGAATTGAGCTTCAGGCACTGGTTTAGTCTTGTATTTCCTTATGTCTGCCTCTCAACAGCTGGTGGCCATCCCTCGCCTCGGTCTTTAGTTTGTTGTCTACTTTGGCTTGGTGAGACCCTGGTGTTGACTCCTTTGACCCTACTGCCCTCCCCTTTCCCCCTTTGGGGGCCTCTAGCACTATAGGGGTTTAGAAGGCAGTTGGCTTCCTGTGTTTTGTCTACCAGCGAACCTGGGTACCCGAAGGTCCACGTGACAATGCCCCATGGCTGATTTCATTCAGTGCTGTGGGAAGACACAGTGTTAGGAACAAAGCTTTAGTTGAGAGCCCCAAGTGTGTACATTTGAGATGGCTGTACAGAGATGGGGTCAGAGGACTGCTCACGTCTGCAGAGAGAGGGACAAATCCTGTTTTGCAGAGGTTACAGGCCCTAGCAATGCTTTTCTTGCATTTCCCATTGGAATTAGGTTTCTAAAGGTCCATAAAGGTTTCGTTCCTTTTCATGCCCCAAGAGAGCTTTGCATAGCAATAAAAGAAATGCAAGAAATGTATAGGATTACAGATAGCCCAAGAGGGTAGCAGAGAAAATGAAACAAAGAAGAGTGTATTTCAAAGGAAAACTTTTTGGAGATACTCCATGGGTGCTGCTGGTCACCTGAAGAAATCTTAGATTTATTTGCCAATTCCTCCTACTTTCCACTTGGACTTCATGTAGACAGTCATTTGGGAACTAGAGAGGGGAATAATAAAATACCTTCCACAAGGATCTGTGGTTGAGCATCCAGTACCCAGGACCAGCAGCTGGGAACCAGATTGGCTCAGCTCTCCCTAAAAAGCTCAGAGCACTGTGGTTATTTCATGTCTTTTTTCCCTTGCATTTTCCTCTTTGCAACTCAAGTCTTCCCTTTCCACAGGAGTCCTAGCTGCCTAGCCCACAGCTTTACCAGGGCCCAGATGCCCTGCTTCTACCTTCCTTTATTCCTCCTGAGCCTCATCACTTCTCATTCGTAGATTCCCTTGGAGGAAGAGTTTTGTTCTGTCATCCACCTCTTGGAGGGCCCGCACCCTCCCAAGACAGATGGCTGCCTGGCCTATTTTTAACTGTCTCCAGGCAAGAAGATTCCACAACCTATTTTGAAACCTGTTCACTGATTGACAGCTCTTAAAGTAGGAATTTCTTGCTGATACCTGATTTAAAATTTGGCAGCTATAATTGAAACTCATTTCCTTTTATTCCTTTGGAAGGAGAGGGATCCTTGAGGTCATCTAAGCCCACCCCGAAAGCAGCAAATGAGACCCACAGATTTCCTACTCCAAATTAAAATGGAAAATAGCTCCCCATCGTCTCATTGAGGATCCCATCAGTTTTGGGATCTGCCTTTGAAAGCACACATTTGGGTGCCATTCTGTGAGAATCAATTTAATTTTCTAGGAGCAAAACAAGTGATACTGGAGTTGGAATTGGAGATGTAGAATACAAGGCATTAACTGCCTTACTCTAATTTTGTTTCTAGTGAGAAAGTTAAATGATGCTTATAGAATTACCTTGCCTCTGTTGGCAGGGAGAGTAAAAATAAACTCAGCTCTCAATCAATATACAAAGGTTTCTCCAGTTCTCTTCCCTCCACTCATACCAGTGCCTTGTCTTTAAAGAGCAACAACAAAAAAAGGGTTAGTATTTTTTTCTCTCCTCCTTCAATGGGATCCTGTGTATGTTAAATATCTCTTTAAAGAGTATTGTCAGGTGACTGGAATTCTGCTGAAGCCTGCCTCTTCAGTTGGCTTTCTGCTGCTGCTGCAGACTTTTCTTGACGTGAGGCCCTGTGCTGCCTCCCTTGACAGATTGCATCTTGGCATAAAGCTCTGGTGGGAAGCTAATGATGTTGGTTCAATTTAAGTGCCTTGTTATGTGTTATACAAGTCCAGAGTCTATGCAGATCAATAGACTCGTATTAGACTGACTATCAAGGGGTCTTGAGAAAGGCCCTCACTTCTCCTTGATAGTTGGTACTTGTGCCTTTCCTCAGTAAAACATCACCTAAGACATTTTCTCCTTGCGGAGATAGTATCACGTGCCAGGTTGGAACATCAGATGCTTGCATCAACCCATGGGCTGTGATCAAAGCTGAGGCGGCATTTGGAGCATCCCTCACCTCTTGGCCTATGCTTCAGCTACGAGCAGTCGGGGTGCAGCTTACGCTTACAAGATCTAGCATTTTGGTCTCTGCAAGTATGGCTAAAATTCAGTATTCCATCCACACTTTGTCTGTTCGAGAGGTATTTAACAGGTCTGTTTTATAAAATCCTGGGCCAACTTTCTCTACTACCTAGTTGGATTGGACCAAGGGAATATAAACTCATTTTGCTATCGACCTGAGAGAAATAGGCAGGTACAGATAGGACGCCTTCTTATCTGGGGCAACAGAACCAGTAGTTTTGTCAGTTAATCTCAAAACTCAGTTAAAGCAGAGAATCTTAAAAAAACTGAGATGGTCCATAAGTATTTTATTTTAACTTCAAATGTGTAAATGTACATATATTTACAAATCTTTTGATGTGGCCAGGGCTTTTTCTTGAAGTGTAGTTTTCAGAGTAGAGTTTTGATGACTTTCTTTCATAAATTACATGCTTAACATATCTGTGATTTTTAGTTTGTTTCTTTTTAAGTGAAAGGAGTTCTTAAATACACTTGAGAAATAAAATTCATAATAGTTCCACATTTTTAGCTCCACCACTACAGTTTTTTTAAGCATTATATTGCCCACACCTAATTCATCAGCAGTTTTTAGCAACTTGCCTTCATCTTTCCAAAGTATTCAACTTATTTTTATTGAAATGCCCCTTTTTTCCACTTATATTTAATCAGTTTATGTAATAATTTAGTATGTAATTAAAATAATGAGTATATCTATTATCAACAGACTACTGACCCTGGGGAAGTGCTCAGAACAGCTAGTGGGAGTGGAAAGGAGCAGATAACACAAGCAAAGGGCCTACCAATAACCGAGCCAGTGTAGTGTAGAGAGAGTAAGGTATGTCAGATAAGTTGGAAAGTTGGTTAAGAGAGCGTCGTCTGTGTATGATTCTTTCCTTTTTGCACCCACTGCTTGCTATAGAAAGTGTTATTTTAGCACCTGTAATTGTAATTTCTCTCAGACTATAAGCTTTAGGGGTACAGGGGCCATGTTTTATTTATCTGTGATCTCTAGTGCCTAATATAGTACCTGGTCTATAATAGGTGCTCAAAAGTATTAGATGTATGTGTCTATGAATGTGTCTTACTAATTATATGTGTGTGTATATACTTACACATACTTAGTGTTGTGCTGTGTGCGTAGTTGGTGCCAGACAGGTTTTCTGAATAAATGAATCTGTGCATGCATCACTGCACATAATGTACTCAGAATCTAAATGAGAACCCTTAGAATATCTGTTGTTTAGGATATTTTGTTGTCCTAGTTTCTTCTGTTTGTGTGAGAAACTGGAAATTGACTGCAGAGCTTTTACACTTGGGTTATAATAACATCTTTTAGGGAGATGCTTTCTCAAAAATAACTAATATTTATTGAGTACTTAGTATCGGCCAGGCACTGCGCTAAATCTATATTATCTCAGTTAATCTCTACAACTCTGAAAGAAGACACAACAAAGCAGTTGTGTTATTATTTCTACGTATAGATGAGAACGCTTTGGGGGCCAGCAAAGATCTGGGAGGAGGCCTAATGCTTGAAGAGTTGAGTGATGAGTACAGTCTTTTTTCAGAGTGCTGCTTTTTTATTTTAGGGATTGTGGGCCCTTCTAGGCAGGGTGAAAGGAGCTCCTGAACCTAGAGGGAATGCCTAGAGGGAGAAACTGATCCTTGCTGTTGGCTTTCTAAGCACCAGGGTAGGCCGTCTTTTGACTCTGGAGAATGAAAAGGATCCTTGTAGCTGGGCTCCGGAGAATAAAAAGTATCCTTGTAGCTGGGCGTTGCTCAGAGTGATTGAATAGCTTCTGGCAGGTGGTAAGGTAAGGCCAAAGTGGCACTGAAAACAAGCTACTGTGGGACATTAGATCCTGCCTGTCACTTTGCTCCCTAGCCTCTCACTTGTGGGAGGGCCCTTCTGAACTCTTCTTGCTCTGGTAGCCTGGATATGTGTGAACAAGCTGCCTGCAGGTGCCAATACAAACAGCCGTGTGGGTCTCAGGGGCCTGGGCTGGGAGCTGGGCAGAGGGTATAAAGGCTCCATGTTGGAGCTGTAATAATAGAGGTAAATTTCCTAGCTATTGGTGTGAGGTTGGTTCTGAGCTGAATTTAAGAGAGAGTTACGGTCTTATGTTCTTCTACACTTTTGGGACATGGCATATTCCATAAACCTCGTCTTTATGAATACATTCACAGACAGAAATGAATATAAATAGTGCTAGTCTTTGGGCCTCTTGGTCAGAAGGATGAGAATTGCAACAATAGCAACAAACGAACAAAAAAACATGAATGGGCCGGCAAACAGAAATTCTTTGCAAGCCTAAGTCTGAAGGTCAGACTTTTTTGTAAGGAGATACCATTTTGGAAGGAGATACCATTTGGAGGCCACCTTCTGTAGTTCCCCTGCTCAAAAGATAAGAGGTAGCTAATCTTGTGATTGGCTTTAAATTAATACAAAGACACCCTTCCCTATAAGTTAGGATCTTTGGTGTACTTTCAGCAGAAAGGATTTTATGCTACTGTGTGGCCATTTTTTCCACTTGTCTACAGCAGTTACAATTTTTGACAGATGTTTTGACAAGAGTGTAGATTTTCATTGAGGAGGGTGATTTTATTTACTAGCAAGGCTGATTTCATGTTAGAATGAATTCTCTGAATCCTTCTTGGATTACTTTATGTTCCATGAAAAGAAAGACAGTGACTTGTCTTGGCAATCTTTAGGTTTTATTCTGAGCAGGATAAAGTTGACAAACTTGGGAATTCCAGAGTAGGGAGAAAATTTTGCAGTAATGTGAATCATGCCTATGGAAATGTGCCCATCATGGTGGAAGGCTCTTCCAGTTTAGCTTTCAACTCTAAAGGCTGGCTCCCTGTAAAGCCAGCATCCTAGCCATGCGTGCAAGCAAAAATTATTCATGCCTGGGCCATATCTGGATGTCAGTCTTCTTCGGTTTCATATCTGGTTTCTGACTCCCTGAGACAGAATGAAATCGTACCACCTTCACGAAACCACTGGCCTTAGAAGCTTCCCAAAACATGATCCTCACGAGAGTCTGGTGAGGTGGATATGATTATTCCCGTTTTACACAGAAGAACCTAACTAAGGCTCAGGGAAATTAAATAACATGCCCAAGGTCACATAGATCCTAGGAACTGAGAGATTCCACATTTTGATATAAAGTCTTTGCTTTTCCCCACAGGGCTTCTGAACTTGACCTCAAACCTTTGCCATTTATGTTGCCTCTTGCATTCCTTGGAAAATGGACTGAAATACTTCAGAGAGGGGAAAAGAGAGAGAAATCTAACTGCGAGCGTTCGGTTAGGTGTGTGTGGAGGACTTCACTATCAAATGAGAGCAGCCAGCCCTGTCATTTTCATTTATGCTGCGGTCTTCCTCCTCCTCCTCTGCTGGTGGCCACTGGGTAGAAACAGGGATGCTGCACAGAGCTGCAGGAGGAGAGGAGCTAAATGTAGCTTCCTGTGATTTACATAATAAAATAAGAATCTCCCCAAAGGTCTTTTTCTGTCTGCTGGTGGCCTTGATGGAGTGGGCCCCCCTGGGGGCAGCCTCACTTAAGGGCCTCCCCTGGGTCATCAGGCCCACAAAAGGTCTTGGGATCAAATGTGCAGTTAAATTGATGAGATCAGTTCATTAGGATAAAGACTTCCTCAACTTCTAAAGCCGTAATGTGCTCTGGCCACTCTTTTCCCTTTAGACCTTAACGTATACATAAAGGATTTTATGTCAAGAAGAGATTCATGCTGCCCTTTCTAGAGCTCTGATTATTTGAAAAGATGGCAAGAGCTCTTGAGCCTATCTCAAAATATTCAACTTTGAAAGATGAGTTTTTTTGAGGCAGATTTCCAACCTTTTTTTCTTTTTGAAATGATTGCTTTTTAGGTTTAAAAGGTGACTCAAGTGACTTTTTTTAAGTCTGGGAGGGGTTTTACAGACGTGTGTGTGTGTGTGTGTGTGTGTGTGTGTGTGTGTGTTTACCTCCTTCGCTGTGACCACCTGGCAGCCAGCCTAATCTCTTCCCTCATCTTGATCCTTTAATTCAACATTTAATTACTTATTTTGGTGTCCGTGTGAATTAGATTTTTTTTCTTTCTGAACTTGTAAAAGGCATTCTGGCCCCCAGAGGGAATAATACCCCCCAAACCCCTAGTGGACGCTCCTTTCCAAAAGATAAATGGAAAATGGTTTGGTTTGGGCTTGTCCTCTTTGCTTTAGTTTATAAAACCCCTTTCTAAACTTCCTTTGCTCTTTATGGTCTTATACTTGTAAAGTAAGGAAAATCAATTGAAATCAAAATATGTTAAATTGAGAGGGAAAAAGATGCTGCCACACTCCCAGCCAGAGGCAGACTTTGGTTTGTAATTTCAGACTTATTTTGGTTGTAAAGTATAGTGCCCCTCCCCCACCTCTGCTCTTTTTTTCCTTGTTCTGTAATCAGGAGTCTGCCATTCTCTTTCTAGTGCCATAGTTAGTAGTCTAGCGTAACATATAAGAACCTTAAAATTTTTAACGGAAACACTGCTTACCTCGTTTTACAGAGAAGCAGCTTAGCTTCTAAGAGTCATTCAGTCATTCAGCAAACATCTCTGAGCACTTGACTCTGTGTAAGAACTGTGCTGGATGCCAGGGATTCAGAAATAAAGAAAACACTTCCTGCTACCGACTGTGTATCATCTAATCCGTGAGGCCCCCATAAAACAAACAAACAAACAAACAAACAACCCCCCCCCCCCCCGGCATATTCAGCATAAGAATTGTAATTCAGCTACACACAGAGTTCTGGTTTTGTACTTGTCTGTAGAGTAGCAGTTTCCATACTGTGTTGAATTTGTTTGCTTGCGTGTTCCTCTGTGAGCTCTTGAGGGCCAGGAATGAATATGGATGTGGAAATAGATATGGAACAAATGAGTGAAAGGATGTCTATTACCAATGCCAGACCTGTCTTACAAGCCATTCCATAGGTTTTGACTTTCCTACAAAATGTCTTAGTTACTGAAGACTAACAGGAAATGGTCTTAAAGTGGAGCCACTTGGGAAACTGGATTTTGTATTCTTGCTCATTAGCAAAATGCCCTATTTGCTTTTTAGGATAGTATTAGGTTAAATCATATGAAATTGTCATTTTGTAGGTGATTCTACATGGTTTATCCTAATAAAAGGAGACCCATTTTACCACCTTTGGTCTTCTTTGGGTTTAGACATGCTCAGAGGTGAGGTTCTGGCATCTTAAACATATGTCTCTGAGTGTGAGTCTCTGTTTGGAGCGTCAGAGAGGGACCCTGTGTCCCAGACATTCAGCTCTGGAGTGGAATTTTTCCCAGTAGTGCCTTTTAGTATACTGGATAGGGAGTAAAACTGCTGCTCTGTGCCCATTTAAAAATATTTTCATTTACCTTAGAGAATGTACAAGAACAGGGTTTCATGCATATATAAGAAAAAAGAACAAGTGAAAATGATGAATACACAGCAGCATGAATGGGGTGCTATTCTTAGCTGGGGCTCTAACCTAGAACAGAACAGGAAACAAGATGCTTCTGAATGTGGACTCCGGCTGTCCCAGGCGAGAGCCAAGAGGCTTCGAGTCATAGGGAAACTCATGACAGCTGCTAGTATCCTCTGGACCTTCCTCTTTTGGCAGAAAATTTTACAGTTTGTGTGTCTCAGATCGAGATGGAGGAGGGGATGGCTCTCTTTTCTAAGGAATCTGGAAAGAAAGAGTCGATAAATCCTTGAGAAGTGGACTTCCCACCTGTTCTTCCTCTTCCAGAGGGCTGATCTGAATATCTGAGGCAGAGATGTGGGACAGCTACTCTGGTTTAGCTTCTGAGAGAGAGAGAGAGAGAGAGAGAGAGAGAGAGAGAGATCTTGGCTGACTAGATTAGGCCTTCTTCAGCAATCTAAGTGTTCTTTGATTTGTTGTTCAGTTGTTCACATTGAGGTCAAATCTGATTTGCTTTTGAAAGTTAAAGAACAGGAAGAGAAATACCTGATGTATATTATAGCTACTTTGGAGTGCTGTCCATGGTTGTTCAGTGACTACTGATTGATTTGAATATATCAATATCTAGAAGTTGGACCAATCACCCAACTTCCCTGTCTGGTGGTGTGATTGATAGGGAAGAGTGTTTCTGGGTAGCATTTCCCCACAGGATTAGGATGGTGATAGTATTAATTGAGATCTCTATGTCACCGTTATTATCACTGAATGATCATTATTTTGAACTTTGCGTATAGTAAAAGTACACATGCCCAGCCCCCACCTATGTGCTTATTGTTTCATTGACAATGGTCATAAGCCAGCATTGAAAAGGCGTGCTTTTATTAGACACTGATATGACTGTGAACACACAATGCAATATATATATATATATATGACTTCTGTTGAATTGTAAAACACAAACAAACAAACAAAATCCGATATGAGATGGGATTTCTTTAATGAGGGCCTGAAATTATAGCATTACCTAAGCAGACTCTCTGAAAGGGATCAGACCTGCATATAAACCATTCTACTTCCTCATTTCTCTACATTGAAAAAAAAAAATCTCATTTCCTTTCTTTCTTATTCAGAACACCAAGTTTATTCAGACACCTCAAAAGATGTTATAGCCAGTGCACCTCTTTTAGAGAAAATTTTTCCTTCCTTGGGGGTGGCGTATAGAATCTCACAGTCTCCTTTCACCTCTCTCCTAATCTGATTAAGGTTTGTGTGAAAAATGTGTAGGAAAAATACTGGCTATAGACACTTAACCTGGTTAACAGCGTGTTCCTATTCATGGTAACTATATGCTTTGACAATGAGTTCCCCGTATTTTCCAGTTGTCACACTATATCACTGCTGCAAGTTAGCCCTGCCAGGGAGCTATTCTCATCTGATGGGAAAGGGAGAGAAAACAATTACTGTCAGCTTCTCCATGAAAGTGGTAACCACGTCAGAGTCAGGTTCTGGAGACCTGGCTGGGAAAATACTGCCAAGAGCCGCCATAGATCTGTAGCCCTTAGCATCTGAGTGCTGGTTTTCGTGAGTCACACAGCATTCAGAGAGAGTCATTTCCAAAGGATTATGAGAACATGCCCAGCTTGGTTTGGACCGTGTTGCATTTACTTTTGCTGGCTTATATTTGCTACTGAATTCTTTTGTGTACTTTCTTCCCTTCAACAACTGTCGATGATTTACATGACACCAAAGAGTCCAATGAAACGTAACTTTCTGTACGAGCCATGGAAGCAGGAGGGCTAGAGAATGAGTCTTGCCCCTGATCTGATAAACTGTGATCAGTTCTCTTGAAAGTGAGAAGACCAGAGTTGTCAGTGGGTCTGTTCTGGGAAATTTAGAGTTTGACATGAGGTATGTAGCAGGGAGGTTGGCCAGGGACATGGCTTTACAGACAGGATCTTCATATTGATGCAGTCCAACAGAGCTTGCCTTTTGGTTTAGTGATGGCAAGTTGCTGGATCAGTCTTCTCTGTGGATCTAGAAAATGTGAAGCCAGCTGAACTGAAGGGTGTCGGGGCTGGAGAAATGAAGAGATGAGTCTTATCAGAGGCTGAAGGTCTCCTGATTTTTAGTAAAGGTTTCTCTGATGTGGAATTTATCTGTTTTGTCTAGCTCATTGGAATTATGGTCTGGTTTCTGTCCCTAAAGACACTGATGTTGGCCTTGGACTATTTCTCTTTGCTCACCAAATTGATGCCATCAGTAATAAGACGGTAAATGTGATGTGTAGAGTATGGTTTTGGATTATAGGTTCCTTGAGTTCTTAAGTTAGCAGAGAGAAACCAAGAGAGGCAGTATGGTGTAACCACAAACAAACAAAACCCCAAACAACAAGTCGTTGTGTCAGAGAAACCCAGGTTCACATCCTGGTTCTGCCATACACAAACTGCGTCACTTCAACTAAATTGTCTAATCTCCTAGAACCTGAGTGTTCTCATTGTAAAATGTGAACAGAATAACTGGCTACCTTGCAGGGAGGTTGTGAGTGAAGGTGAAATGCCTAATGAGGGCCCACATGTGGAAGCACACCTCAGCTTTAGTTGTTTCTGTTATTAGCAAAGGACTTAGCAGTGTGCACTTTGGTCCCTCCATGCGCTGCTCTTTTACATTTGTAAAATGAACTTGACAGTCCTTACTCAGTGGTTGACAGGGAGCCAAATGAGATACCGGAGCTGGTGAAGACGGATCCTCAGACCTAAACTGAGGCTCTACAAGTTGCACTGTATTTATAAGTTGTAGGACTATATTAAAAACACACCCTGCCTGTTTCTCCTTCTCGATCTCCCATTCGGAGGGGGGCTTACTGGCCTTGTGCTTTAAATAGTCCTCAGATGGTAACTTGGATAGTAGATGAACACAATCCTGTGAGTCTACTTGCCCAGTGCTTGGGAGTTCTATTCTTAGACCACAATTGCCGGAATAGAAAGCCAGTGACCCAACATCCCACTGGAGCCATGTGTGCCTGGTAATGGATTTCTTTGGGAAGCTGGGACAAAGGACTGGATCTGCTTCTGTCGTTGAGTAGGCCAGGTATGGGGCAGTCCATTAAAATCCAGTGTCCTCCTAATTGTCTGAATTTTATGAGCCTGACTTACCTTGGACATCCCACACTATGGTCCTAATTGAAGTCTAGCCTGTTTACTCTGCTCCAGTTGAGAGGTTATAGGAGAATAAAGGCAGACAAGATATTTATGGGTGAACCCTTTCCTGTTTCGTTTTCCTCTGGATCTGTGATTAAAGGATTAACAGCACTTGTTTTTGTCCAGCAGAGCCACAGGAGGGAGGAGGGCCGTAGCACTTACTTTGCTCTTTCTGTGAGCCCAGGGCTGTGCCAGCAGCATTTCACATGTCACTTCATTTAATCCTCAGTATTGTTCACCCCATTATAAAGAGGTTGAAATCGAGGGTCAGGACTTGCCCAGGGGTTCATGGTCACGGGCTGTCTACTACTTCATACCTTGCACACCCTCTCCTAATATGTAGATAACAATGTGGTCATGCCAGTGAAGATACTGGTGATTTAAAAGCACCACTAAATGTCTATTAAACACCTGAATGTAGTTATTATAAATGTGAGGTTGGATTCACATTCAGGGCTCCTGACATTATCTGCAAAGAAGCTGGACCCAACCCTGACATTGGCATTTTAGGTATATTTTGGTTGTCCAACTCTGGAACCATGATGCTTGGAGCCTCCATGTGTGGGGGTGTTTCTAAGAGCAGCCTGACCCTTTAGTTATCTTACTAAGACATTGTCCTCTGTGGAGTGTTTTTTCCAGGAAACCCCTGGAGTTTCCAGAGACATGATCTCAGCTTCATAACATCCCTGCAAAGACAGGAGGGGGCTGGCGCATTTTGCTTTCCATCACAGTGAGTGGGAGACTCGGGTACAGATGGGAGACAGAGGCACAGAAGTTAAATAATTAGTCCAAGGTCATATAAATGATTTCCGACTCAGCTGACAAATCCATCTAGGACTTGGTCTTCCAAATGTTACAGCTCTCCTTACAATGTAATTTGGTCTCGACCATTTTACATGTCTTATCTTTCTTCCTCCTTTTTCTATTTTGGTAAATAAGATGTTTTTCACACCTACTGCCTGATTAATGTTGGGTTTTAATTTAGCCTTTCAAGATGATCAATGACTTAACCGAGAAAACTGCTGCCGGAATGTGGTTTATAATATACCTTTGTCGTTATTTCTCTCTGATGCTGAATTTTCTGCTCTTGTATTTTGTACACTGTCAGGCTCTGTGGGTTTAAAACTTTGGGCCCCCCAGAGGTCACCTTGACAGAGAAGCTTCTGTAGTTGAGAATTGTCACCTTTTTCAGAATAGTACTATTGGGGGTGAAAATCTAGACATTTCTGTCCTCAGCTTCACAGAGAAAGGGGAACATATTCAAGGATAGTCCACTGGTTTGTTCTTGATATAGATTTGGCTTGTGTTGTAATAATATTATTATTCATAACCATAGTTTTCCAGTTATCCTTATGACTCAGTATTCATTGAAATATGAGCTTTCTTATAAAATGTTTCTCCCAATATTTTAGATGGGAGGTGTTGAGGTGGTATGAGGTTTGGTGATTGCATGTGGCTTCTTAGGGAAATGGCCAAGTCGTTCATATTCTCAGCTATATCATGTGAAGTTTTCAATCAGCTTCACTATTTACTATTGTGAAGTGAGTTATAAAGGGGAACTTTTTACAAAAAGAGATTCTCCCAGGGGAGGGGGATTCATTGTTAGTAAACTATATCTAGTCCGAAATACCTTTTGTCTCCTGATGACCTGTCAAACTGCAGATCTTCTGGCTTCATGACATACTCAGTTCCACATTTATTCATTCAACATTTTCTGTGTATCCCTTAGGTGTCAGGTACTGTGTTGGACACTAGATGACAGAGATGAACAAACCTCTAAATCCTAAGATGTCACAGTGAATGCTGGAATTTAGTGTCATTTAGCTTCATTAGATTCTGCTTTAGTTCCAAGATTTTCCAAAGTCCTGTCCCCGAGATTCCTGTTGACTTTATTTTAGAGTATGTCCCAGACTCTGACTGTCCTCATCACTACTACTGTGGCTGCCTGGGCCCAGCTGCCATCATGTCTCCTCTGGATTGTCTCAGCGTCCTCCTTACTGGTCTCTTTGCTTCCATTCCTGCCTCATTCAGTCTACTCTCAACACAACAGCTAGAGCAATCTTTTAAAAATGGAATTCAAAAAATGTTGCTCCTTTACTCAAACCTACCAGTGATTTCTGATGCCCTACATGATCGGGCCCCTACTACCTATCTGACCTTGCCTTCTACTGCTCATCCCCTCTTACTCCTGTTCATCAACACTGGGCTCATGAATTTCCTTTAACAAGTCAGGCATACCAGGCATAGTCTTGTCTTAGGGCCCTGCTTTCCCCTCTGCCTGGGACATTTTTCTGCTAGTATCTACGTGGCTCACCACCTCAGATCTCTGCTCTGAAGTCACCTTCTCAGCAGGCCTTTCCTGACCATTCTTTATAAAGTGTACTTTATATTTGATTAACGTCTGATTCCTCCTATTTCCTTACTAGACAATGAACTCCACAAGGGAAGTGATTTTTGCATGTTTTGTTTACTGCTCTATCCTTAATGTTCAGTAAATATTTGTTGGTTGAATGAATGGGTCAGCCTATTACTGAATCTGTCAGTGAATGTCCTCTGTAGAAAGGGTGCTTGGACCAGCGGCACACATATCTCCGATGGCTGGGGTAGGGAGTACATGGTCAGATTGTCTCTGTGTGGAATACAGTTGTTCTAAGCATAATCCCAGCTGGCTCCTTTTGGGTTTAAGCCACAGTTTTAGCCTTATTAATATCACTTTTTGGTCATAACGTCAAAAGATGTTGAGATTGGAATGGATCTGGGAAATCATTAAGGTCCACTTCTCTCATTCTAATGTGAGAATAAAAGAGTCTAAAGAAAGGAGGTGAGTTACCCAGAGTCATAAAGCTGGTTAGGGTCAATACGAAATCAAGCCTCTGATATCTAATTCCATCTAGTCTCTGGCTGGGAGCTTCACAGGCTTTCAGCTTTGACATTTTCTCTCCAGACTCCTAACAGGAGCTTTTATCTGGACATTCTGGGTCAGTGTAGGTGGACGATGGCCCAGAAATACATGGAAAATCCCAAAGACTGACCAGCGTGAATGGGAACTACCCCAGATGTGCCAGGAGCACCACAGACATGCTCACTCTTCCACTGGCGGGAGATGTGTGGGTGGAAAGGAAGCAAAAATCAAGACTCTTTGCCGCTCCAGTTGTTTTATTACATGTCACAGTCAGGACGTGTCTTCCATTTAAATTCAGAATTTTTGATGAATGGCCAGACCAGCTGCAAGCCCTCTAGGCCAGATTCCTTGATCTCACCAACTGTTCATTTTCTTGATAGACTTCCTCATTTCAGGCGTTTGTGGCTAGCCTGTCTAGTGTGGAGTTGTCAGAGGGGTATAGAGTGCGCTCTTTGGGCTAGTCAGATGCCCGTGTGCAACGTGCGTACTGAAGCTGGTCTGTCTCTGTCCTCTTTCTAAATGCCCGTGGTTTTTCATTAAGCAGGGTGAAGTGAGAGGGGAATCTGAAAGAGAGAAAAACTCCTCCAGCATTGCCAGAACTTGTTTGTGAACTGACTGAGAGGTAATTGGGATGGCAGGAAAAAAGGACAAATTTATTAATTTCTTGCCATCTGTTTTGTGATAAAAGGTACCCCAATTTGTGTTTAGAAGCCACTTTGATCATACACGAAGAATGCGTCATATTTAATTCCATTCCCTGTAGCCTGTTTGACAGTACCAGTCATAAAGAAAGCCCATGTATTTGCTGCATCTAGTTTTACTGAAGGAAAGGCTGTAGACATTCTTATTTGTGCATACTTCCAGTTTTAGATATGGAATGTATTCTGGGGATGCTGATTTCTAGATACCCATTTTTGGGTCAAGGGGACTTTGGTCTGCTGAGTACAGTAGCTGTGCTACCCGGAGAGCTTGAGTTTGGTTTGGTCACAAAATTTATTTTAGTTTAGTGTTCTTACATTGAGTGGGCAAAATAATAAAGGTCAGAAAATTTAGGGCTGTGCCCTAAGTTTCACAGCAGAACACTAAGACCTAGAATTAAGAACCAATACTTACTCTATCTCTAGATTATTCTTTTTCAGCCTGGGCTAGTGGAGTTTCTGAGCAGCACTAAATTCTCCCTTTTACATCTTCAGATTTTGTAAGGTTACCTTTTAGCTTTCTGGGGATTGCATGATTGACTCTTAGCTTCAGGTCACAGTCACCCATGGATGCCCTTGATGTGGATAAAAGTGGACCTTGAATAGTTGAGTTCACATAACTAGGGAGGTGAGATGGGCTCTCTCCCTTGGTTATTGTACATTTATTTTCTTACCAGAGAGCTAGAGGAACAATCTCAAGGTCGGGAGAACTCACCCTGATGTTTTGGATTGTTGGGGATTGTGCTGGATTCTGACTTGGGATGTGCTATCAAATACAGAATGCCCTGATCCTTAGAGGCAGAGTGAGCTCCTCAGCCTGTGGGCCAATAACCAAGAAATTGAATTCTCACCAATTTTTGTTTTCCATGCTAAAAGTTATGCTTTGAAATTTGGGCCTGCTTCTTTCTCTTTCTCTTTTTATTTTTCTTTTTTTTCTTTTTCTTTTTCCAGTGGCAGTTTCAAATTGGCTGTTCATTTAGACAAAAGCAAAAGAATATTAACCCAGCCTTAGAAATAAATGTGAACCTGCGTATTCTTTTCCCAGCTTTTCCTCTTTTTGCTATATTGGTAGCACATTCATTGTCTTTCCTTTCGATTTCTTTTTTTCCCCATTTCTTTGGCAGATTTTATTACTTGTCTTGGAAGAGCAGGTGAAGAGCTGTTTTTAGGGCTCTCTGGAAGGGTACAGTGCAGCTGACAGTTTTAGCTAATGGTAACCAGAACCAGGGATCTGGGGTCGGCCTGAGCTGGAATCAGTCAAATTAACAAAGCAGTGACTCTCAGCGGCAGGAATACAAGTGACCACAAAGTGTTAAACACATCTGGAAAGGGATTCTGACATCATCCCCAGCATCTGTGGGGAATACTCACAGCCCGTAGACCCATTCCTCTTTGACCCTAGAAAGATTCTTTAAAGAGTAATGCCCCCAGTGGTTTCTGGCCAGCGCCTGCTCATTTATCTTTTGAGGAGATGGAAGGAGACAGCCTGCCTGTGGAGCTCCATGGGCCCCAGAGGCAAATGGATTCTGCATTTGAAAGTGCTGAAGCTAAGAGACGGGTTCTTTGGGGACCCAACGGGATCTGCTTTACCTCTACTCATTGTCCCTACGAAACTTTTCCTGGCAGCCTGCATTGCTGTTTAGATGCGTTGTTCTCTGCTGTTTAAGTTGTTTGGCAGTGGTGGGTCAGGATGCGGGTTCTCTGAATGCTTTCCCAGCTGGTTACTTGAGTGGTGTTAGGGAGGGGCAGCAGAACTGCTGAGGCCTGTCTCCTGGCTGTATACTCATAGCTGGACTGGTTGTGGGGGCCGGTGGCGGTGAGCTCAGTCTTCATTCTGCTGCCTTTGGTGGGTGGCTCTTAAGATGTGGGTAGGGGTGAGTTGGGGGAATGATAGGTCTTTTTTTGTTTCTTTTGGTGAAGTGGACTAGACTATAGTATTCAATGTGACTTTTCCCCTTTACCTTATCTCTGCCAGCCCTTGCCACCTTCTTCATGCCTTTAATTTTCTTGGCTCTTCTTGGTTGAATTTATGGCTCCATTTTCAAAATCAGGCCCTTTTTTAGTTCCTGAGCCAATTATGAATGAAAAGTAAGTTCTGTAAACTACCTCAGATCCACCACCTAGTAAACCATGCTGCAACCCAGACCTGGGATTCTAGATCAAGCTCTGGGCACCATGATGCCTCTGCAACTTAACATTTCCCTGTATCCCTCCAGTTGGCTTAGCCCATCAGAGCTAAAATTGTCCCTCATATTCTAGCCTCTCTTATAGGCAGAGGCCTTGCCTAAACCCTAAGTTACTCGACTCAAGCTCTATATTGCTCTTCTTTTGGTGGTGGTGGGAGAGGTGCCTCAAATATATAGAAAAATACAATGAACACGCATTTGCCTAACATCCAGCTAAAGCAGTTATCCCCATTTTGCCCAATTTGTTCTATCTTCCTGCAAACCCCTAAACAATTACTTTTATACAGGAAAAACTGAATACTTAATTACCCACCCCACCCAACTTTTTAAATGACTTTTGAGAATGAGTTCGTGACCTAGTTACCTTTAATGGTGACCAACAATTTTTTTTTTTCTGAATAGCATTACAAACTCATAGATTATATATTTAATGTGTTTCAATCCATTGCAGTCATTATTATTTTTGGATGCTCACATGATCTCATTAGGTCAGTAGGTACCCCTCAGGTTGACTCCCATGATCTTTTGGCATGATTCCCTTGAATTTTCATAGCTTCTTTGCTTTCTGGCATAGCAAGAAGTTCCAGGCTCTGTATTCTGCACCAGAAGTAGAATCAGCCATTTATTTAGGGACCTCGATTCCTTTTAGTAGAGACCACAGTCTGGGCTTATCCGCGGTTTCGCTTTCTAAGGTTTCAGATACCCATAGTTAACCGTGGTCTAAAAATATTTAATGGAAAATTCTAGGAATAAATATTTCATAAGTTTTATTTTATTTTATTTTTTTATAGTTCGTAAGTTTTAAATTGTACACCGTTCTGAGTTTGTGTGATGAAGTCTTGTGCTGCTCAGGACCTGAATCATCCCTTTGTCCAGCATCTTCATGCTGTATACACTGCCCGCCCATCCGTAGCCATCTCTATTATCGGATCTACTGTTGCAATATTGTAGTGCTTGTGTTCAAGTAACTCTTATTCTACTTTATAATGCCACATTCACATAACTTTTGTTACAGGATAATTGTTCCACTTTATTATTAGTTGTTTTTAATCTTTTACTGTGCCTAATTTATAAATTAGACTTTATCATAGGTATGTATGTATAGGAAAAAGCATAATTTATATAGGCTTCAGTGCTATCTTAAGTTTCAGGCATCCACTGAGGGTCTTGGACCATATCCCCAACCAATAAGGGAGGACTGCTATACTTTTGTCAGCCTCCTCCTGGGGACTGCAGCCTGCTCCCCTGCTCATCTCCTGTGTGAGGCTCTTGCTGACAATTAATAGATCAGCAATCGCCAATGTGGATTTCTGCCTTATTCTGTTTAAGATTCATCCCTGAGAATCTTTAGCTCTGCCCTCTGGTTCGATCTTTTGCTTCCTTCACCCCAAATATTGCTAGCCTTGTTCTGTCAAGCCGCCCTTACTGGGGCCAACTTCCGTGTCTAAAATAGTTCCCCAAGCCCATGCCTAATACCCTATGAGCAAGGTTCTGTCTGGGGTCAGCTGAACTCCTGCTGCTTTGGGCCCTGTGTTCTACCAGTTCCCAGCATTCCATTTATCTGAAACTCTCCCTGTCCTCTTCGAAATCTTATCTGGCCTTTAAAGATTTATTGCTGCTTCCTGGGTTCTGAAGAACCAGATCAGGAGTTCTTGTTTCTGTTTGAGAACCTATAGGTCTGCTTCATAAGGTTAGTATCAACCCAGCTAGGATTAGGCTGAGTGGAGTAGGGGCATGATAGGGATGGGGTTAAGTGGCCAGCGGGGGTGGGGGGGTGGGTGGGGGTGGGGAGCTGCCAGGTAGTAGGGTGCTCGGGCTTTGTACCATTGGCAAAGGGATTTAAGGATAGGTAATGGGCTACAGCTTTGTTAAATAGAACGACATGAGGAGATGGCCTTGTAAAGAGGCTTGGTATTAGGGCCCTTTTAATGGTTGCTTTCTTGGCTCTCATGTTGGCAGATCCTTGACAGGAATTTTGAATGGTCCCAAATCTGACAGATTGCTTTTACTTACTTCAGAGGCCAGGCAATCAGTCATCTTCAAAGTTGACTATGTAACTGTCTTGAATGCAGTTTTGTGGATTCTAAAGGTTCTGTGTATAAGATTTAATCATTTAGTTATTTTGGTTTAGCCTGTTTAGCTTCTTTACATGGAGATAATAAATGTGGAAGAGGAGTAGACATTAGAGATGAAAGACCCAGGAGCTTTGTTCTCTCCATCTCCTTCTTGGGGTATGTGACTGGAATCACAGGTGAGTAGCGAGGAGTTAGGCTCCAAGTGAAGTAATCCCAGATCTAGCTTTGCTTTGGGCTTGCTACAGTCCTTCAGTTCAATTTACTTCAGGCAACTCAGTAGCATATAGAGTGGTCATGTGGGACTGCACTAACTTGCACTTCATCATATCAAATGGAGACCCAGTAATTTATAGCCTATCATTTCTGGAGTCTGGAGATAGCTAAGCATAACCTTTGCTGGAACAGATTCTGTTACATTAGAGGAGAATCTAGCTGGCTGTGCCCAAGACCTGAAGCTTTTAGGTGCTAAGTAAAGAGGCCTTGTAAGGGGACTCTGGAACTCAATTTCCCACCTGATAAAGGGAGTGCTAACATTCTGGATTGGGCTGTTTTCATTTCTTTTGAATGTGAGTAATAAATTTTCTCCCTCCTTCTCAGCCGAGTGATTTGGGAGTCTGTAGTCCCTAGAAAGACTACTCTCTCACACATCAGACTGCATTAGGTGAAAACTCTTTGGACTTAATGAATGTTGAAGGATTTCAAAGGGCTAATGGAAATTCTTCTAGAAGTGACAATTTCCATTCTATTGTTAAGGCAGTCTGCAGAAATTCCCTGAATGTGTTGCGTTATTTTATACAGCAAAACAGCCAGCATTGGGTTTTCTTTGCTAATACATGACAGAATGTAGACATTTGGAATTCATGGAGAATCCTTAAGTTGCATTTTATCCTGAGCATGTCTCCTCTTCTAACCTTTTTAACAGAGCTGCTCATAGGAAACAGCATAGATAGATTTGCTTTACTTCTCTCCCTGCCTCCTCCCCCCATTCTTCTAGAAAGTGGTGAGTGGCTGCCTGCCAGGTAGAATATGGATGACAAAATCAAAAGCTAGAATCAGAGTTATAAGCATAACACCCACTCAGGTTGCTGACAAAGAAAGGAAAGGAAGAGTCTTGTCCAAGATCTTGCTTCATTGGCTCTACATTTGGTATTTATTGAGTTATCGCATTCTAATTTAGCATTATGCTAGTTGCTGTACCCCTGTGGGTTGATTGGTTTTGTTCTATATTTATGGAGCACCTGTAGTGTTCCTGGCACTCTGCTGGGCACTTGACATAAAAAGATGAGCAAGACATGGCCCTGGCCACCTAGAGCTTACAGGTTAATAGGAGAGCGTCTGAAGGTGTGATAAGATCTATGGTAGCCTTGCTACATAATTTGCACCTGTATCCTAAAGCCAGTGGGGAGCCATGGAATTATTTTGAGCAGAGCAGTGACATGATCCAATTTGTATTTTTGAAAGATCCCTAGCGGCATTGAGGATAACAGTGCTTTAGATGGGTTGAGACTGGAGGCAATTACAATTCAGACAAAAGATATTTATGAGGCCCTGCTTAGTGCTAGGCACAGTTCTAGTTGCTGGGAACCTACAGGTGAACAAATCAGTTTGTGCCCTTAGGGAGCTTGTGAGGTTGTGTAGACAGATAATATACATGTAATAAATGACAGCTTTTCAGATGGTGATAAGTAATTCGAAGAAAATAGATAGAGCCTTGGGAATTCGGATGGATATCAAGGTAGGTGCTGACCTATTGGGGTAGTTAGTTAGTAAAGGCCTCTCTGAGGAGGTGACATTGCAGCTATTGGGAGATGTGGGAAGAGTGGTCCTCATGGGGAGAACAATGAGTGCAGGGACTCTGAGATGGGAACATACCATAAAGGTCAGGGTGACTGGAGCCTAGAAGGGCAAGTGGTGGTACTGAGATGAGGTTGGAGGGCCTTATGGGCCATGAGAACAACTCATATTATTTCCAGTGGAGTGAAAAGCACTTCAATGAATTAAAACAGAAGTTGGCACACTGTGGCCCATGGGTCAAATCTGGCTTGTTGTTTGTTTTTATAAATAAAGTGTATTGGAACACAGTTATACCCATTGGTTTATCTATTGCCTAGGATTGTTTTTATGTTGTAAGAGCAGAGTTGACTATTTGTGGCAGAGAATGTATGACTCCGAAGCCTTAAATATTTATTAAATGGCCCTTTATAGAAAAAGTTTGCTGACCTCCCAATTAAATGATCTTTTAGATTTTGAGAAGACAGTCTGGGTGCAGTAGAGAATGAATGGTAAGAGACAAGAGTATATCTGACTAGTTCAGACAAAAAAACAAAACAAAACAAAACTAGATATTGAGCAGAAAGCTCAGATCACACTGCTTTTATTCTGTTTGAAAACAGTTAGCTGTGATCTATACTCATTAAATATTGTTGGATGAATGAGGCAGAGTGGAGCTAGAAGGAGCGTATGTTGCCAGGGAGAAAAACATGGGATACCTTTGAACGTCAGACACCCAGGACACCCAGGTAGAGATGGAACACCTAAGACATCCAGGTAGAGATGTCTAAAAGGTAAGTTGAAAGACAGGTGTAAAGCTCAGTGGCATGAGGCTGGACTGGTGGTGACGGAAATTTTGAAGTCATCGGCTAACACAGACTCTCCCAAGAAGAGGAGGACAGGGATAGATCTCAGGTGGCATTTATTTCCTGTGCAGATTTGGATCCAGGGAGAAGGCACAACTAAACAAGCTGTTTGGACAGATTGCATCCATTAGTTTGGTCATCTCATGGCTATAGAATATGCTTTCTGTGGAGACCGATATAGGCTCTGATGAGGGCTTGCCTTACCCACTCTCTAGATGTCAAACTCTTTCTTTTAAGTGGGGTGCTAGGAGCTCTGGGTGCTCTTCCTTCCCAGACTCCCTGCCAACACTGGGACATTTTTTGCCTTTGAACTCTGCAGTTGATTCATGTCTGCATTCATCTAGTTGATGAATGGATAGGAAGGTCTAAGTTGTCCTTGAATTTTGTTGGAGCAAGAACTCTCTGACATTAGGGTTAAACAGTTGGCTTAATTTTATTCATTTTGGTGCCAATCCTCTTAACCCACAAAGCTAGATAAACCCCCCACGTGACCCTCTCCTCTCTTCTTCTTGTCTGGGGAAGGGGAGCCACAGAAAAGATCTATGAAAAAGCACTGTGTTTAAAGTGGCTTTAAGTTAGTTGTAATCCTAAGCTCGGATGGAGATCTCCTTCTTCATAAAAGTCCTCTATGAAAACCCAAGAATAAAATCAAAATTGTAAAGGGAGAAGGAAAGGAGGGCCACTCTCCACCCTGTTCTCCGCGCCCGCCTGCCCCCATTTTTCGCATAGTGTCACATTTCTGCTGTTGGCACATTTTCTCAAGGCTGAGTTAACCCAGTCTTAGGTGTAATGTTCAAATTTTATGGGCCCTCATGTTTTATCAGTTTCTTCATCCCTAAGGAGTAATAGTCTTCCACCTTTCTGACCTAAATTATTACTGTCCTGAGGGTAGTGACTTTTAGCTGACTGAAGCAGGAAGTCTGAAGCCCAATCCCCTGGTCCCAGACGTAGAGGAAACAGTCCTTCACCTACCAATAACAAATGAAGTAGGTAGTACAGGTAATTTAAAAACATGAAAAAATTATTTCAAAATATATCTGTTGAGATGTATTACTTCTACCCTCATTCTGGTCTACCCCATAGACCTCCTGCCCCTTGTTATATTTTACTCAGGAGTCTTATATACCTATCTGCTGTTTATTTATGTAAGTGCAAGCAAATATATATTCTTATTCCCCCCACACTTTATATAAAAGGCAACACATTATATAACCTGTTCTGTGACTAGCTTTTTGTCTTTAACAGTATATCCTGGGGATTTTCCCCCATTGATACAGGGAGAATGTCCTCATTCTTTTGTCAGAGCTGCATAGTATTCCATTATGTGGATGGCTGCCTCCTAGTTTATTGAACCAGTCCCTTACAAATGTGCACTTGAGTTGTTTCTAGTGTTTGCTGTTACGAGCAGCACCTCAGTGAACAAAAGCAGCTTTTTAAAGGGTTGCACAGTGCCGCATATACTCCTTGAAATGAGATTATTATTCTTCATTCTTAGAATGGTGTTGGTTTTATTGGCTGATAAATTCCCAATTACTGGTATTCATGAGTGAAACATTTATGATGGGACCGACATCCTTTCATAATTCAAGAGTCATTAGTATGACTGCCCCATGGAGGCATACTGCTCTATCTCAGGTTTATTTTAATAATAAAACCTTTAGAAATTTTAATAATGAAAGCTACTTAAGGCCCTTTGCTCAAGAAGTTTGAATCACTGATCACTGCAATTACTGCCATGGCAGCTGTAGAGCAATTTAACGGGATAATAGTGAATAAGATAAATTGCACCTCAGATCCTTAATGGATTGATATACAGAAGTATCCAAGGGAAGATGGAGTCAGAGAGGCCCACCTTTGGAATTTTAGCACATAGCTTTATTAGATGGAGGATTGGGCTATTGTACCTTTTACTACTTGGGATGAGTCATTCTGTACCAACCTCTGGGGCTCTGTGGTGGGTAGAGCATCCTGTTTATTATGGACAATAAATTGAGTCAATTCTCTTGTTTGTATGCCTCTGTAGAGTGGGTGGAAAGTCGAGGTGATTTGCTAATTGTCTTATTTAGAATACACCCCTTTCTACTAAAGAATTAGTATCTTTAGTATAAAAATAGGGAGGTAGACCAGTTTTACAGATAGTTGCTGGCCAGGGGAATAACAGTTTCTGCCAGGTGAAAAAAAGGCAGACTGGAAAAATAACTGTGGATGGTAAGTGTTCCACTCTTATTTACAAGGCTAACATAGTCTGCCTGTGTGTTGGGCACGGGGAGGGGATGGATCAGTTAAGAAGTAAGTACAGTGCTTGCTTTGTGTGTCCCTGGATATGTGTTTAGGGGAGAATAGTAAGGATGTAGCTTACATGAGGGGAGGGGCTTTCAAAGGGGCAGACGAACCAAATCCAGGAGACTTAGATGCAGTTCCGTCCCTACGGACATTTCTTGGCACCTGGTTACACTGGGGATGCCTTAATGTCTTGTACCTTCGTTCCTAGTACAAAACACTTAATGCCCTTTGCCTCCTTCATCCCCACCAAAGCCTTTGGAACACAGGAAACAAGAGCTGCAAGAATGAAGTCTTTTTTCTCTTAATGTTTAATCAGCATTAACATACCTTAACGTGCCATTGGGTCTGGAATAGTGTTGTGCTAATATTAAAACAAACTAAATTTCTTGAAATGTAGAAAGTCCTTTTGAAAAAGGAGCAGGGACAGACTAAGACAACAGTACAGTTGAGGGTGCACCCCTGAACCGGAAGACAGTATGGCCAGAGAATTTTGTGTTCAAATCTTGGGTCTGCCGCTTGGCCAAGTTATATAACCTCTGATTTATAATAATTTTAATTTATAAAATAAGAAGAATGATACCTTCTGTACAGAGTTTTAAAAAACGATTAAATGGATAATGAATACAAAAGTAGACTCTAATAGGTAGTAGCTGCTGCTATTATTAGCAGAGTCTTCTACAGGGGCTTGTGGATAGATTTGGGGAGAAGGAAGGTGCTTTCTTTTGCCTGAGGAAACTGGTACTTCTGGCAGTAAGTCAAGAGGGCTGCCTTTAAGACTAGGAAACATATTGACAGTTTGGAGGAAGGTGTTAGTTACCATGGTAACTTGGGAATTCATTTGGAGGGAGAGTTGTGACTGGAGGTTATCTCACTGTAAGAGACTGACTAGTGGAAATTAAAGAAAAAGAGAGGCCGCTCTAGCTGGAATGAAATCATGCTCAATATCAGCAGGAAATACCAAGAGATATGCCGTAGAGGAATTTCTATACACAGGTCCGAATGTCGTGCGGGCCTTAGCGGTAGCGGGGTTGTGTCTTAGTGGGCCTACAAGCTGCGGCCAGTTTTTGCTTTTGTTTACATGTATGACTTGCAAAAAAAATATGAATGGGATTTCAGCGAGTTTTTTTTTTTTTTTTTGTCATCTGAAAACATGACATCGAATTGTCACATATTTTCCTACAGTTGGTTATCAGACCCCAAGAATGCTTCAGTTAAAACAACATGGGTACCAAGCGCATGCACCTTAATCATTTAGCTTTGTTCCTAAGGTAAGTGACATAATGAATACAGGTATTTCTTCTCGATTGGGCAGTTAAGATGTATTTTCCTTTTGTAAAGGCTGTTCTGGTAATATACTGATTTTGAGAAGCTTTCTGGTATGGTGTATGTTTTGTCCATTGTTAGTTCGATTCTTCAGTACACCTGCTGTTACAACCTTGCCCAGACACAGAGGAATGGACCAAATGAAACCCCTTAAAAGAGCATGACTCTAGATTTGCTATTTAATTCTTCATAGGCTTCCAGTGCTAACCCCTACCCACTCCTCTCCTTCCCTTTGAAGTTAGGCGTGGCCACATGGGTTGTTTTGGTCAGAAAAAATGTAGCTGTACATGGTACTTCTGAGCAGAAGCAATTGCCAGTGTGAGGCAATGCCTCACTTTTCCTACCTTGGTGATATTAAAGTTTGTGACCAGCTCGATCCTGTCAGTCTGGGTCCTTGAACTATAGTGATGGACAGATTTCCCCCTCCTAACTCATGTCGAACACACAGAATAAGCCAGAAGTGGCTTTGGTTGTGTAAAGCCATTGAGATTTGGAGGGTGTTTGTTACTACAGCAGAACCCAACCCATCCTCACTGCTTTGATAGATACTAGGCACTTATTGAGTACTTATTGCATGCTGGGCACTGTTAGGTTGAGATATAACAGTGAACAAGGCAGACAAAAATTCTCTCCTCATGGAGCATTCCAATAAAAAGTAAATGAATAAAGGTAATTACAAATTGAGGTAAGTGCTATGAAAGAAATAAACAAGGTCATGTGATAAACAAAAAGCAAAGAGTCATGAGAAAGAAATGGAAAATCCCCTAGAATCCTTGTTAGTATTATTTAATAGTTCCTAATATGTCTTAAGACTCTAGGTGCTTCCAAAGTAGTTTCATTTACTTTGGAAGAGATAACACTAAATGTAAGAGAAATGTATTGCATTACTTTATAACATTGGGACAAAATTAAGTAGCGAGTATATTCCAAAGTAAAATGACAGCTGAGAATGATGTTAATTTGCTTTGCATCCTTGAATACTTACTATTATCCCACTGGGTTTACTGAGAGGTGAAATCTGAGTTTTGCTTGTGTCCAGTCCCTCTATAGAGCACCCATCTTCAGCAGTCAGACTGTTCTGACATGTGGTTGCTTGGTAGACACTCGTCTAATTTAGTAGTGTTAACCTGGCTCTTATGCTAAGAAGTAGAACAGAAATGGATATATAATTCTTATATCTTATCTAGTATGATTCTGGAAAAAAATAGAGTGATGAAATATTTCCTTAAATTTTCCATTAATGTCTTCAGTGAAAGTTTTGAGACTGGTTATAATTTTTCTGAAAGAAGCATGGGGATAGAACTCAGATCTGGTTGCTGAGGGACCTGGGTTCCATTGCCAGGTGGCAGTGATTTGCTTAGTGTGACCATAGGACTGTACAAGAGTAGGCGGTACCTATTTTGCTTTGATGGATGAAGTGAGAAAAGTGATACTTGGAAGTTGTCATGGAGGAAGGAAAGCTTTATCTGTTTTTCTTTTCTCTTTTTGGGGCAAACCAGAGCAATGAGAATGGGGGAAGGTCAGGAGAGAACACATGTTTAAAATAGAGTTAAAAGGAGAACTGACTCATTCAAAGACTTTGGGTGTTAAGAAAGTATGGACCACTGAATTCTATGTGCAAATTAAGAAATATCTTTTGCAACTGCCATGAAAAGGAATCCGGAGGGTTGTGCATGGTAATATTCACCCCTCATCAGTCAAACTAGTCTTATGATCATCCTCAGAGGCAGATGAGAATCTCTCTGCTAGAGCCCAGACATTTTTTTTGTCTTGATTATTTTAGTCATCTCATGTTGGCACATGCTCTGAAAATCCCATCTGGATGAAACTTCAGGGAAGTAGGAAAAACGGATAAAAGTAAGAACTACCCAGCATTGAAGATATATATATATGTGTGTGTGTGTGGACACACACGCACGCACACACACACACAGACACACACACATCCTTGCAAATATATAGGTATGTTGATATAGTGTAAATTTCCATGCCAGGACACATGCCAACAATTTAATGATGTGTATAGCAAAGTCCCTTGTTAGCCCCATTCAGAAACCCTAAAATGAATCGCAAGACTGAAAGTATTGAAGCTGACGGCCAAAAACAACGATCATGTTACCTAGGGTCTCATGAATAATTCAGCTGAGTTTAATGCTTTTTCCATGGTGAAAATAAAGCAGAAATATTTGGCATAATGTAGGCAAATTATACCCTCTTTGGGGTAGGGATGGGGGAAATGGTTGGTCATGAGGAATGTGGAAAAGGGTGGAGAAAAATAAGGAAACCTTTCATATATTTTTAAAGCAAATATATGGAATCTCTCAACATTCCACCTCTAAGGAAGTAAGTATATAAAAATTCGATTTGGAGGTTTAAAGGTGTTTCCTTTGAATACTCATTAATAGCTGAAGATTTGGTTTGAGCTTGAGAAGCATTCAGAAAATTGCTCCTTAAGCCATAGAAGGGTGGTCACAGAAATACCAAAAGAGAAAGAATGTGTAATGTTTTTGGTGATCTGCAGGCCAAGAAATGTTGGTCTGTTTCAAGAAAATAATAATAAAATAATAGTCCTGGGGTACGAACCAAAGAAGCTTATGGATATTCTTGAAAGTTGCATGCAAATTAAATTACTATAAATCAAACCATAATTTAAAGGCATTAGGAAAACATTATATAACAAGACCTGCCAGAAGATTAGAATCATTTTCATGAACTGAACATATTTTCTTTTCTCCAACTTAATTTTTAAACCTAGGTTTTAGTATATTGCTTTAACTTGAAATGAGACCTTTGCTATCCAGGGACTAAAGCTCTGGACATTCCAAGTCTTCAGATTTTCATTCTCGTCTCCTAAATAGATTAATTCTCCTATTTCTACTTTTCTCTTAAAAATAATGAGAAAACAAGTGAGTTAATAGAATTTAAGAATGTTCAAACTGGAAGGAGCTTAGAGATGATCTAGGGCAAGTCATTCATTTGACAGAAACTAAGAGAGATTATGTGACTTGTCCATGGTTGCCTATTACAAAATAGAAGGTGACTAATTATATATAGGGTAAAAAGAACCCAAAGAAAACGGTTTTATTTATTAAAAAATATATGGGAAGGGAAATAGATCTGGTTGGCATGGCCCATCTCTTTCATCTTCTATACTTTTTATTGAAGTTCAGCTGCCATTTTGCAATATAAAATGCTATGCTAACTCACTGAAGAATAATAGACAAAGCCCTGAATCCCTGGTGGTATCATTAAGGTGTTTCACCAGCTATACATTCCCACTTCTAGGCTTTTTCATCAGAGTTCTTCTGAATATCTTGGACAAGGCAATTCCACACAGAACAATCAACAAATAGAACAGAATTCTAAAAAATCTGTTTAGAGTCACTGGAGAGCTAACAAAACAGTAATATATCATGGGGGTCAAGATCCTAGAGAACAAGGAGACTCAGAGAATGGCACCTGGACAACTTTTTCCCCTAAGGGCATATGCTGATTCTGAAAGAGGCAGCTGACAGGCTAGAAACCTAGTAGTAGAACTTTCAAGCACTTATGGGGCTAGGGGTACAAAATTGAATTCAGGACCTGCCAAAGAGAGTGGGCTCTATCTAGTACAGATCCTGAGTTTTGGGTTAATGCTCTGATGGGCTGAACTAGAGGATTAAGCATGAACTAGAAATTGACTAGCCCTCCCAGGGGTTGAGGCCCAGCTTCATACCCTCTCATGGCCTGATTGGATTAAGGATCCTGACGAGACAGCTAGTTTCCTTAGCCACATCTCAGAAGCAAAGAAAAATAACCGTTTGGAGAGGGAAAATGTTGTCATATGGCTTAAATTATTTCTGTATATATTTTTTCATTTAAAATGCTCAATAAACAATCAAAAACAACCAGATATATAAGGTGATGTGACAATATGATTTGAAACCAAGAGAAATTACAAATGGTAGGAACAGATCCACAGGGGATCCAAATAATGGAGCTATCAGATGTGGATTAAAAAACAGCTTTGAAAAATATGTTTAAGAGTAAGACAAAAGATCAGTAATTTTGGCAGATATATGGAAACTAAAAACTGAATAAAATGACCATTATAAAACTAAAAACATAATAAATGAAAGTAACACTTTATTGGATGGGTTTCATGCAGTTGAAAAAGGAATTAGTAAACTAGTAATATATTTGAAGAAAATATCCAGAATGAAGCACAGAGACCAAAGTTACTTTTTAAAATACATAAAAGAATCCTTGAGATATAAGGAATAACACATGAAAAATATTTCATACACTAGTAAATAAAGGCCCAGAAGGAGAAGACAGACAGACAGACAGACAGACAGACCAGGATAAAAGCAACATTTAAAGAGATAATACCAATTTTTCCCCAAAATTACAAAATATATCAAACTAGAGATTCAAGAAGCACTTTGAAACATGAAGAATAAGTGAGGAAAACCACACCCTAGGGACATCATAGTAGAAGTGACTAAGGAACAAAGACTAAAAGAAAATCTTAAGAGCAACCAAAGAGAGAGGAAAAAAGGTGTATTACTTTTAATGGAGAGTCAATAATACCAACAGCTGAATTTTCAATTAAAAGGTGGGGAGGGGGGGAGCCAAAAAAAATGGATCGATGTATTAAAAATCTTTAAGGAATATATTTTAACATAGATTTAAAACAAAAGCAAAGGTAGGGATAACAGAAGAATACTGTATGTGAATTATGTAAGTTCTGACATCGAAATAAAGCGAATAAAAATAAAAGAAGGGGCAAAGGCTGGTAGAAAAGGGAGACTAGAATTAAGATGGACGCTAAGTTAATAGGTAGGAATAAGAGAATTCATAAAAAGCTGACAAGGCTAAGTATGGAACAAAAGTGGCTTCAGGCATTATAAAAAGTGTTTGTGTAAAGATAAGTATTAGAACGAAAATACATACTCTCCTAAATAGAAAAAAAGTCAAAACAAAACCCTACGCGTGAATATGGCATAGTAGAGACAGTAAAAATAATATATAACAACATGGCAGGGCGGAGACTGAATATATCAGTGATATAAAAAAATATAAATGAGCTAAATGCACCTAAACAAAAAGAAAATATTTTCAAAATGTCTCCCAAGCAAAACATGACTCTGCAATATACAAGAGACATACCTAAAACAAAAGGATTAAGAAGGGCTAAAGTTAGCAGAATGACTAAAAGACTTACACAGGAATGTTCTTAGTGGTATCGTTAAACACCTACCAAAATACTCAGCAGAAGTAGAATGGAGAGTATAAATTGTGGTACATTCACACAGTGGAATACTACTGTGGATTATGATGAAAATATTTGAAGAAATACATGTAACAACATGAATGAATCTCAGAATCATAACATTGAGTAAAAGAAGTAAAAAAGGCACAAGAATACGTAGTATAATTCCATTGAAAAATTATTTTTATTTCATCTTTTTGAGATATAATTGACATATAAAATCATAAGATACTTAAGTGTACACTATGGTGATTCGATACAAGTATACAGTGTAAAAGTTTTCCCCTATTTAGTTCATTAATACATCAATCATGTCATCTTTATTTTTTTTTCCCTTTTTTCCAGTGTGAACATTTAAGTTCTACGCTCTTCACGAATATCAATTATGTAATGCAGTGATACGTATGTATGATTACTATGACCATAGATTCTTTCTGCCTGTTTTTAAACTTCACATAATATAGAATATTATACATGAACCATATAATATAAGCTTCATATATAAAATATAAAGATTAAAAACAGGCAGAATGAATCTGTGGTCATAGTAGTCAGGGTCATGGTGCTTTTGGGGGAGAGTAATGACTGGAAAGGGACACCGAAGGCCTCTGGAGCACTAGGGCACTGTTTCTTCATCTGGTTGCTAGTCGCATAGTTTGGTTCACTTTGTGAAAATTCTCCAAACTGGATACATAGGAGTTATGGGTTTTTTTTAGTATGTATGTTACATTTTAATAAAAGGCTAACATTTAAAAATATAAACTGTTTACAAGCAAAAAGCCCTTGGAATATTAGACTTAGAGTCATTGGAGAGAGTGTTTTTTAATTCCAGTTTATATGAACACCGTCTCTAGGCTCTTAAAGTTTATTTCCTTTTCCTTATGATACCTCAAGGTTGCTCCCTAGATTTGTTTTTGCCTTCTCCACGTTAAAAATAGAGTCCAGAAAAACAGGGTAGAGGATTCAGAAGTAGATCGAAATACTCACAGGATATTAGCACAGAGTAAACCATGGTATTTCCAGTGGTGGGATGGGAAGAAGGAACGGATTTTTCAATAACTGGTTCTGAGACAACAGGGTAGCGTTTAGAAAAATTTAAATTAGATCCCTATCTTCCTCTTTCTGTAAAGGTAAATTTTAGATGGATTAAAATATAGTGTAAAAATTAAATAGAAAAATACTAAAAGGAAACATGAGAGAATATTTTTTAAAAACATGAAATATAATCTAAGCATAACAGAAAGTTCAGAAGCTATATGAGAAAAGATTGACAAATTGAAAAAGTTCTGCATGGCTAAAAAAAGATAAAGTCAGAAGATGAATGGGGGAAAATGTTTGCAGCACATAACAAAGGGCTAATTTCTTTTGTAGGTAAAGTGCACACTCAGTCAACAAAAAGTAAAAAACAGTAAAAAATGTAGGAAAAAGATGCCCGATCTCACTCATACTAGAGAAGTACAAATTAAATTACAACTGCAGTACATAATCGTTTTTTCACATATAGATAAAGACATTTTCTAATACATTATGTTTTTAGGGTACGAGGCAGTAGGCAGTCTTGTTCATTGTTGGTTGGCCAGTATCTGAAAGAATTTAAGAAGCATATATACCCTTTGACCCAGCAATTTCCTTTCAAGACTTTATTCTGTAGATACTCATGTCTGCATTCAGAACATCATTGTTTATGGTGGCAAAAAAAAAAAAAAAAAAAATGAAAACAATGGCAGCGACTATCAAAAGGGGACTGGTTGAGTAAATGAAAGAACACATAGCTGTCCCTCAGAGTGAAATGTAGCCAATGGAAAGAAGGGGAATATCAACGTGCACTGATACGAAAAACTTCAAGATACACCGATAAATGAACAAAACATGGTGGAGAGCCATATTTTAAAGGGGGGAGGGGCACATACACAGAAGCTTCTATATACAGAATATTTCTGGAAAGATATTCAAGAGAATAGTGTCAGTGTTCCCTCAGAGGTATAGAACTTTGAGGCAAGGTACCAGTTAGGAGGGACGCTTATTTCTTATTGTTTACTGTTTAATACTGTCAGAAAGTGTTTTCCCCAGGTAAATATTAATACTCATTTAGGAAAATCTAAGTCAAAATCAAACCCCTTCGGTTCATAATGAATCTTAGCAGAGGTGCTGATGGCTGAATTGTATCCCTGTCCCTTTGAAGTAAATTACAGTAGCACATTCTTAATCACTGTGGCGATGAAAAAATGCCCTTGTAGATTTCTGAGCGCCCTAGGGTGCGGGGTGGGTGGTGGTGCTCTTTGAGTGAATAAACAGCTTCTCTTCAGGGTTTCTCAGTTCTCAGGTTCCATTGGTGCCGCAGGGTCTAGACGCAGGCAGGTGTAGACCTTAACCCAGAGAAGAACCTAAATAAACTTCCTTTCTATAATTCAGGGTTTTCAGCCCATAACAGTGGACATTGACCGGGCGGTGACTGGTGAGAGAGCTTTAAACAAGCAGAACTGCGCCCTTCTCTGCGAGAGGAGTGGCCTCAGGTTTGGTAACCATGTACAAGAGTTTCAGAAGCAGGATTTTGGTTCGCTTCTCTTAAAAGGCCTGGTGGGTTGGTTGTACCCTAATAGAATTGGCCCCCTTTTCTGTGGTGTGCTTTTTAGCTTTTTTCTAACAACAACAACAACAACAACAACAACAACAACAACAACAACAACAAATCCTCCTGCAGTATTCTCTGCCAACAGATTTTCTTGAGCTGGAAGGAGCAGACGTTTCTGTTGGGAACTGGCATCTGTCTCACCCCTGACTGGTGTACACTTCTTCTAAGGCCAGGCCCACGTAACCCTGAATTAATGCTGTAAGGCTCCCTCATGAGACTCGTGGCGAAGAACCTGTCAGACCCTAGTCTTCCTGGGGCCATAGGAGAGCAGAAATGGAGGGTGAGCAGAACTCTCCATACGCATGGGGGCCTGGCGCTCCTGTCTTGTCTGCTCTGCAGTGTCCCCGGGCAGTTTCTGGCCCTCCTGAAATCAAGGCAAGCTTTGGAGACACTAGAGAAACCAAGCCTTCAGGATTCTGTTGTCTACCAGCTGTCTTATGGCCCTGACACACCCAGGGGAAAACACAGGGTTAGAAATCTGTCTTCTCAGAACAAACCCAGAAATAGTGATTCTCTATTTTGAGTACTTTCTTATGCAGCACACTAACCAGGTGCTTTCTGTCATAAATTAATTTTTTTCTAAGTGTGCACATTGAATCATAGGAAATTCCTACCCTTTCCCCACCCCCTAGATTTTCTCCTTTTTTTTTTTTTTTTTATAAAAACTGGATTTTCTTTCATTCTTTCTCTTTCCGCTTCCCATTCTCTGCTTTCCTCCTCCCCATGGGGTGGGGCAGCCCAGAGCTCTGCCTCAAAGCATTGTGGATAGTGCTCACGTAGGCTTTTAAAAACATTTAGTAACGTTGGTGGCCTTTTTTCTAATTAGAAAAGCAACATGTTTATCATAGGCAATTTGGAAAACACAGGAAGGAAAAATGAAGAAAATAGTCATCAGGAAAGATGACGCCCTTTTCTTTTGCATCATCGTTTTCTCTCCACCTGTGCAGCCACAGACTCCTTCACCCCACTTTTTACGTCTCTGAAAGCCTGGAGCTTGGCTCACATGCCGTTGGGGGTCCCTGGAACTGTGTGTTGTGAGAGCACCGAGCTCCAGCAGGCAGCCCTGCTGGGGCCTTGCAGGATGGGAGCAGACACTGCGTCTCCTGCAGCACCTTCGCCTCCGGTCATCTCCTGAGGACAGTGATTGCTGGGAGGAAGGAGCGCAAGATGTGATGTGTACTAGACCTCGCAGGTCTTTTTCCTCCATACACCTGGTTGGCTGTCGTTCTTAGTCAGGGGAAGAAGATGTCTGCGTATTTGTGTCCTTTACCAGAATCTGAATTCATGCTCTGTCACCCTGGCTCTTCCTCTGTGTCCTTGTATCTTCGTTGTGAACTATGGATTGTTCATGCTGTTGAATTGTTCAGAGAAGGATTGGGATCCAGAGTGAGAATCCTTCTGCCTGAAGGGTCTGGACTTTTGCTCTTGGCTGGTTCCTGGCAGACGTTGACAGTAGAAGTAAGGGGCAGAGAGGTCTCATGTCACTTCAGTTTCAGACCCACCCAGGCCCTGGAGCCCCTCTTTTAGGATGCCAATGTGAAAGCCCAAAAGAGATTGTCCTAGTTTTGATGACCGTCAGAGTTAGGCCTTCTAGGGAACTTTTCGTTTTCATACAAACCCTTCTGTGTGTCATCATTGTGGTGAAGGATGAGGATTTGTGAGCTTTCTGGTTGATGACATTTTTGTGATGTCAGCCATGCGTTTCTACGAAAACGGCTAGATGCTGGGCTTGGGAGTGTAGCCACTGTGAGGCAGGGAGCTTTGTAGAGCTCCCTTGCTCCCAGCTGCTTTGATTTTTCCCCTCTACCTTCTCACCCAGTCGATTTTGATACTCTATTATCTTTTTCTATATCCTGGATCAAGAGGTACTTTTATTCCTAATTCTCTGAAAAATTCTGTATCTTTCAGAACAGGATGGGGGCAAAGGAAAACAAATAACGCTAATTAAGAACTATGGTGGTTTAAAAAAAACCTTGGTGAATAACCTCCCTTGCAGATTGTAATTTTTCAGAGAAGAATATGATGTAAGGATTCTTTCTACCATCCTTCCTGCCAGATGGCTCATCAAGAATCATATATTCCTCAGCTTTGCTGGTAGCGTCTGATTTCTCTCTGCTTCTGCTTCGCCTTCTTTAACTTTCCTCTTTTGTCCACTCTGGGGGTGGGGGTGGCAAATAGGTCCAAAGGAGCTGTAAAGAGTGGCCTTTACGCGGGCACAGGTTCCTTATTAAATATCCCCAAACCAGAGCCTCTGCTAGGTTTTCCGAAAAGGCCCCCTCTGTGGTTTAGACTGACCGGGACTCTGTCCAGTCACTTCTTGTCTTTCCCCACAGGGCATGGTAGTAGGTGCTCAGTAAAGATTAGTTGGATTGAAGTCATTTGAATTAAACATGATTCGTATGTAATTTTAGATTCAAATAAAGTCTGTTCCCAGTCTGAGTTACTTTTAAATTATATATTGCTGTTCTGAAGATTGTCATTTCCTGAATTTTCCTTTCTTTGTTCTTTTTCACCTACGTGCTTCCATTGTTCCAAATTTAGGCATATTGGAAGTGAGACTAGGTGGGTGTGGAAATAACAGATGAATTAAATTGTTCAGTTAGGTGAAGTAGGGGAGCTAGCTAAAGCCTTCAGAATCTTTTTTCTGGGTTTTAGGGTCAGAAAGTGAAAACCGTGGCAGAGCAGGAAGGACTCAGAGTGACCGGAATGCCTTCCTTCGCTTTCAACCCCAGTTTGCCTTAGAGCATCCGTCTGCGGCCTTCCAGAGTCCTTGGATTTAACCCCCACAGTAAAGAGCTCCTGTGGGGTGGCGTGGCGTGGGCTTCTCTCCTTCGCTCTTGGCCCTTGGTTTCCCATGTCTGTATCCTACCCCGAATCCCCCACCCCATGGAAGTGAGGTGAAAACAAAACAAAACAAAAAAAACCCTTAACTTTCTATCTGCCCTGCTCTTAATCATCTTCCCAGGGCAGCCGCAAGTGCAACCCCAGTCCCTTTCAGCCCCTTCTACGTGGGTGTTAGACTGAGCATTTAACTTCTCCTACTTTATGAAAATGCACATTAGCCATTCAGAGACTTAATCTCCTAATGATTTGTGTATGTTGGTAAAAAGGAAAAGCTATCATCCCTGCCTGGTATATTCAGATGTTCCCTTTGGTACACTGATGGCAGGATTTCAAAAGCGAAGGACCATTTAATTTAATTTTGCAGATGGCAGAAGGGGCTGCAGGAAGCTTGGTCACAATATGCCCCCTCCCGGGAGAATAGCTTCGGTGAATTCAGGTTGCCTGAGGGGTTTGGATGTCAGGAACCTAACCCTCTGCCTTCTCTCCGCAGCCCTCCCCTTCATTATAAAATGTGTTTTGGTGGGGAAGGATGGGAGAGTTAAGAAAATTGCCTGGGTTGAAAAGCCAATGACTGATGTGAGATGGCCATTTTCAGCCATGCTGCTTGAGACATATGGCTTATGACCAGCTCCAGATTAACCCATTCCCTCTTTCATTGTTTTATGGCCTCTTCCTTCTGAAATTGCCACTTTGTGGTCTGAAATCCTTTCTGGGGTTTTCTTTAGGCTGGGACTCCAGGGCACTAACTCCTCAGAGGCACCGAAGATAAGACCAATGGGGAAATCTTTTAACTTCTCTTATTTTATTTTTGGGTCATGCCTTCCCACAGAGAAGCAGGCACAGGATCCTGAATTGTTACTGTGCAGCGGCTGGATATTTGCTGCCCAGTCCTGTGAAGTTTTCAGGTTTGGGAATCCAAACTGTTGGCTTTTAGGTTAGTCTCCAAAATGTTCATTTATCACCCTTGGAGCCAGTAGATAAACCCAAGATCTTGTTGGTGTTCACAGTCTAGCCATTGTATAAATTCGATTTCGTATCTTACTTGAATGAGGGGAAATTGTGTTTCTTCATGTTTCAGAGCTACACTGCTTCATTAAAAAGACTGTATTAGGTAAGTATAAACATATTTCTTCATGAGCCATTCTAGATGGAGCTATAGGCATTCAGAGACTTGATAAGAATATCTTTCTAAAACTTCTATTTGACCTTTCTCAGGTAAAGGTAAATAGAAACAGCTCATAAATAAGTTGTGAACTTTTAGAAGTTTGGGTTATTTTTTTAATAAACATCTCTCTTTTCTTTGCTCTTTTCTCCTTATTTGTGGTGGCTGGCATTCCTGCCTTGCAGATAACAACTACAGCTCTGAAAATAGAAAAGGATCTGGTATTATTAATTTATACTGATAGTTTATTACACTTTAGTGTAAATAAACAGTTGCATTTCAGTCACTTATCCTTATCTGTGACTAGAAGGCACTGTTCTTTTTTAGCTATCACAGAGTACATGAAGAGATAGTTCTGTTTTATGCTATAGATTTATTCATTTATTCACTTATCTTTTCATTCAGCAGATATTTATTGATCATCTATCCTACACCAGAAGGTACTCTAGGTACTTTTTTTTAATATCAGTTAATAAAACAAAGATCTCTGTGAGTTAATATTCCAGTGGGGGAAGAGGGAGATAAACAATAAACATGATGAACAGGTAAATTACTTAGCATTTAGAAGGTAATAAGTACAGTTAAGGAGGTATCAGGAATGCTACGTAGTGAGGTCCGGTTGCATTTTAAAATGGGGGTGGGGAGCTTTTATTATTTTTTTACCTTTTTTATCTTTTCAATTTATTTATTTAAATTAGTTTCAAGTATATAGTACATTGGTTAGACATCTATATAGTTCATAAAACGATCCCCCCAATTACTCCCTCCCTCCCTCCCCCGGCCCTCCACCTAGCCATCATATTAATCTAACTGCATTCCCTCTGCTGTGCTCCTCATCCCTATGACCAACTATTAGCTACTGATTTGTACTTCTTTAACCCTTCACCTCATTCTCCCAGCCCCCAAACCCCCTCCCCTCTATCACCAAATTGTCCACTATATTTGTGAGTATGTTTTTGATTAGTTTGTTCTTTTTGTTCCTTAGATTTCATATATAAGTGAAATCATATGGTATTTATCTTTCTCTGTCTGACTTATTTCACTCAGCATAATAACCTTTAGGTCCATCCATGTTGTTGTAAATGGTAGGATTTCATTTTTTTTTAATGGCTGAGTAATATTCCATTGTATATATCTACATTTGTATCTATATATCATACTAGATGTCATAGAATGTTTCAGCTTTCCATCTCCCGTCTTCTGAACTCCATAAAGTTTCCCTTCAGGAATTGGTGGGGAGGTGGGGAGGTTGATTATGAAAGAGGATATAGTGAAATTTGCATCAAAGCCTTAGTAGAGACCTGCACTTTTTGAGGCTTGGTAGATTGGTAGATTGGTGAGATTCCTCCCACTCACCCTTCCTTGGCCCATTGAACAGGAAGACCACATAGCTTACTCTTATCTCCTTGTTCTGCTTCTCAAGAATCTCAGATATGATTTTCAGCATAATTTTAGTCAAATTCTCAAAGTGCTTCCCCACTGTCAGCCCTCTTACTGCAGAGAGCATCCTGAAACACTTTTCTACACCACCTACATGATATTTTCTAATTCTGAAAATGAACTTTCTAACAGTGCTTAAGTGAGGCAATAGAAGTGAAAGCACTTTCAAACTCAAACCCCAGGAAGAGGTGGACAGACTGTATCAGTGTCTCCTCCTTCGCACCCAAAAAAGTGTAACCAGGGGCTCACTCCGGAGGCAGTCCGTTTGAGCAGGAGTTCTCTCTTGGCCTAGTTGGATATTGGGCATACAGGTAATCTCCTGCTTTTCAAAAGTTGGTTTTACACCACTTTGCTTTTACGAAAGACCTACAATGATATGTTTTTGCTAACCAAAAGAAATCCGAAGAGGATTTTTACTTTTACAAAAAAAGGGTGAAAAGTGAAAATAATGTTGTTTGTTTTGCAGCGGGCCATTATAGAGGCCTCGCACACTGGTAAGTGAAACTGTACTGTACATAATCTACTTTTTGTAGGCTATTTGTCGTTTCATTCCTGCCTTTACTATACGTTTTACTATAGGTTTTATGTGTTATTTAGTATGATTTCATAGGTTATTTTTCAGGTCTGGGAATGCTCAAACAGTTTTCCCATATAAAATTAATGATTATTCTTCTTCACTTTACGCCATTTCAGTTTACGAAAGGTTTCATAAGAATGCTCTACTTTCGGATCGCAGGGGAAACCTCTTTTGGGGTCCAGTCTAGCCCTGACCAAGTGTCTGTGTTTCTTTGTGTTATGAAGTCCAATTGTGTTGGGATTTTCATTGGGAAGATGTGGGATAATTTAGTTCAGATGAAATTTTTTTCTGTGCACCTGATTTTCTACTTGTTTTCTAAGAGCTGTTGTGTAATTATCTAAAGTCTTCAAACTGATTTTGAAGACGCTGACCAGAGCCTTGGCCCCACAACAGTGTTTTCTGACTGCAGATTGTGACCCCTTTGCTCAGCAGGTTGTGAAACCAATTTAATTGATCATTCACCAACTTTTTTGAAAGTGTAAATAGCACAGGATCAAGAAAAGATAGAACATATGACAGAACAAGTGAATTGGATGTAGGAATGGTAAATATTGTTGCATCACACTTGTGCGTGCGTGTGTGTGTGTGTGTGCGTGTGTGTGTGTGTGCTGGAACACAATGTAACATGTATTGCTCATTATGGGTCATGATCAGAAAAAGTTAAACACTCTCTTAGACTGTCCGAAAGTTGTATTTGCTTATTGTAGGACTGATGAGGATAGAGAAATGAGTGCCTCAGAAGGTTACATCTCTGTGAGACAAAAGTAGAAGTTTGAATGACAGTTTTAACTGAGATAGAAAAACCACCCAGATTGAGTTTGTTGCTCTTCTGCGAAGGTAGAAAATGCCAGAACATAATGCTCTTCAGGTCAACAGGAACTAAGCTTGTTGTTTCTCTCTGCACAAAGAATTATGCAATTTCCAGTGGGAACTCCCCTTTGGAGGTGGAGAAGGAAAGGGAAGAAGAGCGGGGAAGGCAGAAATCTTCGTTGTGAGTCTAGCTGAACCCGGATCTGCATGTAGTTAACTCTGAGGCTTTGTTGGAATCTGCGAAGGGTTCATTATTGAAGACAAAGAAAGCACAACTTATTTCCATTTATTTCAATTCAGGATTTATACCAGCTCTGTGCTAGGTGCTGGGATGTAACAGCAAATAAGACATGGTCTTGGACTTGTGGCGCTTGTGCCCTGGCAGGGAAGACAGTTGTAAATTGCTAATTACTATACACTATGCTGAGTGTTATAATGGAGAGTGTATTTAAAATGCTTTGGAGTCAAGCTTATGAATTAGAGGAACTATGCTCTCGGCCTTTTATTCAGAGAAATGTGCCATTTAATAATAAAGAACTGGGGTAGGGTTTTTTTCTCCTCCCTCTACAAGTTGGGGAAGTTACTCTGTTGTAAAGGAAAATGAAATTTCTGAGGAAATTAGGATCAACCAGACTACTATATTCTTTCATGTATTTTTCTCTAAATGTATTTTAATGTTTTAAAAATGTATTTTAAAATAAATTTTGACACAATTCCTGCCCAGAAAGTCTAGAGATACATGAAATAATTTTAAACTATTTTTTATAATGTCCTTAACAAATACCAACAAACAATATAATACGAAATGGAGTGCTTTTTTTCTGACGAAACCCACAACACTTTACTTTTACTTTCTCGTTGATTTTTAAAATCAGTAGTAACTTTTTGGGACATTAAAATCATGACTAATTCTGCAAAAGAAATATCACTGCAAATCACAGAGTATATTCAGGGTCTAGAACCCAGGTCTCCCAAATCCAGGCTAATTTACTTCTGCCAACTGTGTTTGGCCCAAGCCTATCCCACGACTGTGGAACCAGATTGAATAAGAGCTGAGTTTTAATGTCTTTTTTTTTTTTTTAGTTTTTATTTTATTTAGTTAAGTGTGTTTTTCTTGTCAGCTGACTTTGCTCTGAATTTTCTTCTTGCTGACAAATTCTGAGCACGCCCATCTATGGATTTGAACAGTAGAGTGTTTTTTCAGCAGTGAAATGAGCAGACAGCCTTTAACTGTAGACATACTGTTCATTGTGAAGCATTTACTTCTTTTTGTCTCTTTCGAGGATTGAGTAAAAGCAGCTAGTAAAAATTCTTTCTACTTATATTGTTTGAGACATGGCCTTCAAACTTATCACAGTTTCTCAGATGAGGAAAGTGAAACCCGGAGACCCAAATCTTCTGACGCGTGCAGAATCCTGCTCCTGTCCCTAATGTCTAAATGATGGCACTGATCTATTCACAAGTTCAGAGCATGTGGTCGGGGGTTTTTTGATTAATGTTTGTAAGCCTTAGGCTTTTTGTGTTTTGGTGGGGCATTTGCAATTTACTTTATTTGGAAAATTCAAGTTGAGGGAGTCATTTAAGAAGAGTCTTGGAAGCCTTGAACCCTCTAAAAATAAAAAAGCTCACATTTCTTTTCTACTTTGGTTCTCTGTTGGAGAACACTTATGTCATTAAAAACACCGTAGTTTGCTTATCTAATTTCTACTTCATGTTCACTTTAATGGCTTCCCATGCTCTTAGGAAAAATTCCATTCTTCTTCAGACTATTTACAGTACTCTCCAGGACTTGACCCCTGCCTCTCTTTTTAATCAGTCTCATCTTTTTTCACTCTCCCATTTAAACTCTGTGCTCTAGCTACTCCGAATTTCTTAGATTGTTTCAATTCCTCGTGCATGGCTTCCTTTCTCTTGCCTCTGGGCCTTTGAACATGCTGTTCCCTCTGGGCTGGAGCTCATTCCCTATCCTCCTCCTCTGGCTCACTTGATCCTTCAGGTCCTCTGGTAACCTGTCGCTGAGCCCTTGACCAGTGTAGGCTTGTCTACTATATGTTCTTACAGCACCCTCTTTTCCCCAGATACTGGGCTCATCACACGGCAATTACTTTTTACAATCTGACTTCTCTGGTAGACTAGCCCTTGGGAAGGCAGGCCCAGGTTCAAGAGAAAGGAGGCTGGTTAAAATTACTGTGAGTTTGATTTAAAAGACTTTTTATTAGACTGGCATTTTGCAACATTTTACAATTTATGAATTCCTTTCAAAGTAATATAATTTTGTGAACCCCTACAGGAATTTAAAAAATAATGTCACTTTTATAAACTATGATAAAGAAGGGAATTCAGGTAAAACATTTTCTTTTAATCAATGTTATTAAAATTATATGATACAGCTTATATTAATATAAACTTAATATTTTAATAGCCTCCATTATATAACTTTTTCTTTTCTCATTTAACAAGCAATGTGTACCGTTTAATCAATTTAAGTAAATTTGTAGGAAAAGTGTGATTTGTCAAAATAAATTTAAAATTAAAATATCATGCTTAGTTTGGGACCAAGTACGCCTTAAAATGAAGTTGGAAATTTCACGAGTTCCTTGCCGTGACAGCCGTTAACCGTGTGAAGGCCCCAGAAGACTTGTGTGAACTGCTGGGGTTTCGCAGTCTACTGCATGGTCTGCAGCCTCAGAGATACAGGTGGAAGCGTTAGGAGAACAGGTTTTGAATTCCGCACAGGGGTGGATAATGTCTATTGTAAATCCCACAATGCAGATTACTAGACTATATTTCCAGAGAGGACAGATTATTGCTGCTTCCTTCTTTGTCATGAAAGGAGCAGAAGGTACAGATAACACTCGAGGTAAAAAGGAGACACTGAAACTGTGGCCTAGCTCTGTGCGCCACTCGTGTCTCTAGTTGCCTTTGGGCCTCACTCGTCAGTGGCTGAGGGGTGGTCCTGTGCTCTCCATGTTTCTCAGGGCCTCTTGGAAGTGGAAGAAGCAGATCGTGCCACTTGCTGACTGACGCTGCTAGGTGTTGGTATGGTCGGCTGGAGGTACAGGTGATATATGAGTCACTGGTGCTCTCAGGGACCTTTTTAAATCTCATTAGCCTCTGTGACTCTGTGACCTTGGTTATTGCATGTTCAGAAAGTGCCAGCTTTTTTTGAAAGTGATACTCTTATTTTCTATATTGAGTATTACCAAAGACCATAACACTTTTTCATTTGCAGGATGCTAACAGACTCTGGCCTCTGGATTGGGGCAGCAATATTGAAAAAAATATACTGGGAAGTGGTATTTAGGAAAAACTTGCTAATTTTTATTCTCGCTTGGGAGCCTCATCTTCACACTCTTTGGTCAGCCCTGGGCAATTAAAACTTTTGTTCCAGTAAAGTTGCCTCCTGAAAAGGTTTCATTAATTATGAAAAATGCCTTGTGGGCATTATATTGTGATTTCTTTTGTGGCTATCATAAATAATGGGGCAAAAACACTTGTCAAAATATAGCAGAGCTGATTAGATAATGCATCTTTTTGGTTGGTTTTCTGTTTTAATTTTTAAAGGAATAGCTATTGCTTTCTTAAGAAATAGGAAGTGCTCATTTAAAAAAAATTCAAGAAATACTGAATAGTACAAAGTCAGCAGTAAATTGTTCCAACTTCCATTACACCAGAAAAGCTCTTCATTCATTCATTCATTCATTCATTCAGTGAGTGTTCACTGAGTGCGTACTATGCGCTAGGCATTGTGGCACCAGGATTCATCAGTGAATAAAAGCAAAGTCCCTGCTACCATGTTTTTGTGGGAGGAGAAGATGATAAACATATACCTAAATAGATCTATAGGTGTCATGAAGAAAATAAAATAGAGTAGGGGCATACAGAGTGTTAGGTGCTCTTTCAGACGGAGTGACCACAAAGGTTGCTCTGAGAAGGTGACATTTGGGCAGAGCTAAGTGAAGTTAAGGAGCTAACCATCTGATTGTGGGAGGAAACATTATGCAGGGGCCTGAGGTAGGAGTGTGCTTGGCATTTCTGTGATCAGAGAGGCCAGTGTGGCTAGAGACCAGCGAGTAAGCATGAGACTGGAGAGATAGCCAGGGACTAGGCCATGTCAGGCTTTAGAAAGCTTTCAGCTTTTCTCCAGGTGTTGGAGGCGATGAGCAAGGAATAAATTATAGGGGAGCATGGGTAGCAGTAGCAGGACCAGTTAGGAAGCTCCCACAGTTATTCAGAACAAAACGATGCCAAATTGGACTAAGTCAGGAATGGTGGAGGGGATAAGTGGTTGGATTCTGGGCACATTTTAAAGATAGCGCTGGCAGGATTTGTTCATGAATTGGATTGGGACTTTGAGAAAGAGTAAAGAGTAAATAATAGCTCTTAAGGTTTTGGCCTGGCAGATGAATGGTGGTGCCATTACTGAAATAGTGAACATGGGGATCAGGGTAAGTGTTGAGCTTAGGTTTGGGGCTGTTAAATTCTAAGTACTTATCAGTCAACTAAGAGGAAATGCTAAGTCGTTTATAGGAGGCAGGAAATCAGGGAGAGGTCTAGACTGGAGATATACCAGGCATGGACCTGGAAGAGGTCTGCTAAGAAGTGAGTAGAGATGGAAAAGGAGTCCTGAGCCTCAGCCCTGGGGTGTTTCAGCATTTAGAGGTTGGAAAAGAGGAGGAGGGTCCAGCAAAGGACATTAAGAATGTGTGTCCAGGGGGCGTATTAGGAGAGGATGCTGTCCTGGGGCCAGGGAGTCAGGGAGTGATCCCTTCCGTCTAGTCCTGGTGGTGCTGGAGTGAGCTGAGTCTGAGAATTGGTGGTGTTGGGTAGTATGGAGGTCATTACCACCCACGACAAGGGTGGAAGAAGCAAGAGCTTGGTAACAGTAGGCTGGAGAGAATAAAGAAAGAGAGGAAGTGGAAGCAGGGAATATGAACAACCATTCTGAATTTTATTGTAAGGAGAAGGCTACATGAAAAAGTGGCTAGGAGGAAGGGGGAAATCAAGAAAAAAAATTTTTTTTTAATAAGACGGAAATATGGCATGTTTATTTGCTTATGAGAATGATTCAATAGAGAGGGGAAATGATGATTCAGAAAAGACAGTTGACCCGTGAACAACATGGGTCAACCGACCCCCATGAAGTTGAAAATTCGCTTAAAATTTTCAGCTCCTCCAAAACTTAACTGTCATACTGTTTTCCCTAGGTATCCACAGGGCATGGGTTCTAGGACCCCCAGGGGAGATCAAAATCTGTGGATGCTCAAGTCCTTTATATAAAATGGTGTATAACAATACATATAGTTGATCCTCTGCATTAAATTCCCAATCATGGGTTAAAAATACTGTTTTCGACCCACAGTTGGTTGAATTTGCAGATGTGAAACCTGGTGATATGAAGGGCCAACTATATTTTTATTGAAAAAAATCCACATGTAAGCAGATCTAAGCAGTTCAGACCTGTGTTGTTCAGAGGTCAACTGTTAGTGTATAACTTTAGGAGAAAAGGCCTTGAGAGATTGAGAAAGGGTAGCTTCTCTTGTGCAGGTGGATAGAAAAGGCTAGGACAGGAGCTGGGTTGGTAAGACAGGTAGGAGGATAAGGTGTGGATTAGTGATGGGGCACATGGACTTTCTCTTCCAGTGTTCACATTTGGTACACGTAAACAGAAGGGTAGCTAGTGAGGATGAAATAATTTTATAAAAATGGCATTATTGCCATATGTGCTTTAAAAATAAAAACAATTGAATTTAATTTTACTTGAGTTTAACATAAAGAAAAGAAACAAGTGTAAATGAGGGAACCGTTAAAATTCAGATAAATGTTTCTTCAGATACTAGTTCCTGTAAGTTCTAAGGTTAAGAAAATAATTATGAAAATCATTTGGAGGCTGAGGTCATTATTAATATTTTTAACTAAAATTTCAGCTAGATCTTAACTTTTAGACAGATCGGCTGATTCCTTGCCTAAGGAGGATTAGGTGATTCATTTTCTTACAGTCCTATGTACCTTTCTTTCCTATCTCCCAGTTTTCATAGCGTATCTGGATTCTTTTCCTTGGCAGGGTTTCTCACATTTGCAGGCTGACCTGCATGCTCCCATTTTTTGGTGTTGGTACTGTAGCAGCTGCCTGTAGCGATGGCTTCTCTGTTCCTGTGGGTTTTGTTTTATCTTTTGGGTGCAGGATTTCTGTTTCTCAGGAGGAGTTAATGGATGCTCGCTCAACTGAGATTTTTCAAATGTGAGAATGTCTGAGCCATTTTCCACTTTTTTATACTTGTCTCAGCTTGGATCACAGTGGCTTCATTATCTGGCCTCTAATATTGCCACGGAGAAATCTGAGACCACCCTGATTTCCCCCCCTATTTTGTTAAAAAAGTTGCTTTTTTGCCATTGCTTCCTAAATAATTCTTTATTCTTAAAGTTCAAAAGTTTAAACATTGTATGTCTTGATGTTGATTGTTTTACATACATTTCTCAGTGTATACTATGCCTTTTCTATCCGTGGATTTAGTTTTTCCATCGTTTTAAGGAAATTACCCTATATTATATCTCTGGATTATTTTTTCTGTTCCATTTATTTTCTTTTTTTTATTTCCTATGAGTCTCTTAAGGCTTTTTTTAAAATATGCCATTGATTAGGTTAAAAAATCTTTATGAAAAATTTCAAACCTATGCGAAGTAGAGAGAAGTATTATGAACCCCTATGTACCGTTACCCTGCTTCGATAGTCCTCAGCTCATAGCCAGCTTGTTTTGCGTGTATCCCCTACCCACTCCCACTTCCCTCCATTACTTGGAAACAAACAGCAGACATTATTCATCCTTGAATATTTTAGTACTTATTTCTAAGATAAGAACTCTTTAAAAAAAAAAACGTGACCATAAATAAGGTTCATCTATTCTGTTTACAGTCAGTTTATTAAATCCATAACAACATTGTTTGTGTTAGGTCAGCACCCTCTTTGTTGCAGAGGTATAGTAAGCAATGACTACAGTTGCTGAGCCTCAAAATCAGGAAGACAAAACTCAGAGGACAGGCCAGGGAACTCTCCCTGATGCGGAATGGTGACACGTTGGGTTGAGCAAAAAAAACAGGAGTTGTGTAGACAGGAAGTGCCCACCAGTTTTTCAGTGTTCTCTGAGTTTCTAGTGTTCACATGAACTGTAGAGGGAATGGAGTAGGACCCAGAATGTACACTTTCTTTTCCAGCAAGAAGCGAAACTTAGGCCCTTTCTGATTTAATAATAACCACGAAGAAGGAGTTGGGTGGTTTGAAGACTCTTATGTTCTAGTCCTGCTTTTGGTGGTCATGTGGTTTATTCCAGAGCTTTTTAATGTACAGGTCAAGACCTTCTAATAGGTCATGAAATCAAATTAGTGGGCCACAACCAGCATTTAGAAAGATGTAGAAAATATCAGAGTTAATGGCATATAGTAAGGATATGTGTTGTTTCATGAAATTTTTATTTCCTGTGTGTGTGCGTGCATGCATGCATGCACTTGTAATAGTTTGGAAATCACTAATTTCTTCTATATAATTCCTTTCACTTTCTATACCTACTTGTTCAGAAAGTTAAAGGATCAAAGAATTCATGAGAGAAATTTTATTTCTGTATTTAACAACAACATATATAGTGCTTACAATGTGTCAGAAATTGTTCTAATTATTTTATGAATATTAACTCATACAAACCCTGTGAGGTAGGTACTATTATTATTGAATTTTAACAGAGGGAGACATTGAGGCATAGAGAGGTTAAGTAACTTGTCTCAGGGTCACATGGCTAGTAACTGATAGACTGGCGCTTTGAGCCCAGGCAGTCAGGCTCCAGGGTCAGATTTTACTTTGCTGTCTCTCCAGTTGATAGCATCTCTGGGTGGTAGTATGGACTTTTTGTTACTGTTGCCTTCAAGAAGAAATGATAAAAAAGCATTTTCCCCTTTCCGCCCCAAACATATACACTTAAACATTCAGAGTTAATACTGTGAGAATGAAGACTTTTCTTTGATAAGTTAAAAGGATCCTTTTTACGAACCAATCAATATTACTAGCCTAGAACTATAGAATTCTAGCATGAAAGACAACAAGATGAGTCCATATCTCAGCCTTAAACAAGTGTGGGAGAATGGCGAAGATCACTCATTTTAGAATGAAACACATGTGGATCCAAATCCTGTCATGATCTGTAACAATCTGGGTGACCTCATGCAATTTTTACTGATCTCTCTGAACCTCAGTGGTCCTTCATCTGTGAAGTGGGTGGAATCATGGTTGACTTTTCATGAGGGAGGTACTGGGCTATCTAAGTGTTTTATATAAATTATTTCTTCTACTCCTCATAATAGTCCGCTCAAGTGGTTGTTGCAAACTCCATTTTATAGATAATAAAACAGATTTAGAGAGATTAAGTTAAGTGTCTCGTTCAAGGATATACAACTAGTAGATTACAAGCTAGAATTAAAGCCCAAGTCTTTCTTAATACAGAGTTTATGCTCTGAAGCACTCTGCTTTCCTGCAAACACATCCCATTGGGATGTTTTGAAGATTAAATGGGACAATGTACCTTTACACTTCAATGGTGACTCAATTTACTATGTTCTTGCTTAGCACATACTAAGTACTTAGAAAATGGTATCTGTGATAACTCTTGAATATATAAAAAGTGCCTGCCTAAGACTTTTGTGGAGACAGTTTACTTTTCCATAGAAAATAAACTGTGGTCAACCAAATCAGTTCTTATAACCAATCAACCACTTAACATATATATTGAATTCTTGAAAAATAATTGGTTAGCTGTTTTCAGGGAACTGCTCAGCATATACTTTCATTGGAATCTCTTTCATCAAGGAAGAGACTGTCTACCCAGCATCTAAAACAGTGCCCAGTACATGGTAAGTGTCTTAATCTGGGCAAAAGCTTATATTTTATTTGGGAGTGACATCCTAGGGAAGCAGGAATGAAGAGAAAAGGGAAGGAACGAAGGAGGGAGAGCAAATATAGGGGGCTGCTTATAAGCTGGCCACAGCTTCAAGGGAGAAGCTGATTATTTGGCCTTGTGGGACATCTTTAGAGAAATTATGTGAAGCTACTGCATGTCTGAACAGTCCGCTGGGAGAAGGAGGGAGATTTCATTTGCCACCTCCCATCTCCTATTCGTCAAGGATTGACTTCATGGAGCTTCCACTTCCCTATGTTTGTTGGTCACATGGCTCGTGGCTGAGCAAGTTCCTCTAAATCTCATGCCTCAGTGACAACAGGGAAACCCTGGAGTGGGAATCTAGAGGCATGCAGCATGGGTATAAGGCAGGCACTGTTAGGCTGGCCCACAACAACATGAAGAACCAGGAACAGCCATTGCAACTTAAGTAGTACAAGCTGTTCCAGCCAGTCGGCAAAACAGCTGTATTCATTTTGGGTGATATAAACTGGATCCAGCATAGCAGGCTTTCAGTAATGATAGGTTCTGAATTGCCAAAGTTAAACTCTTGGCCCTGCTATCTTATTTAGGTGATTTGTAGTTACTGACTCTTATGTTTCACTTGTTCCATACTCAGTCTACTTTCCTATCTCCTCTTCCTTTGCTTTGCTTTCCACCTAAATTGGGGCGTCCCTTTGTCTAGGCCGACTTTTCTTTCATGCTACATGCTTTCTGTGGGTAGCTGCATTCGCTTCCATAGGTTTTCATACTCCCATCTACTTGATGACTCCCAAATGTCTATTTTCAGACTTCACCTCTCCTGGGAAGTCTAGACTAGAGAATAAAACTGCCTTTTCCAATTCGAAGTTCCACAGTTACTTCAAAGGACAAGTGAATTTTTTTGTCTTCTGTAATCATCTTTGTCCCTCTCCCCAATAACTAATAGGTGCTTGGTGAATGCCCGTTGAACTAAATCTGAAATAATGTACAAGTGCTGTATGCCAAGCTGGGTCCTGCACAAAATGAAGCAAACTCTCCAGAGCCAGCTCTCTGGGAATTTAGGATCTGGATTTTAGTATTGATTTGGTTTGTTTTCTATGCGATTATGCTAGAGCCTTGAGCAATATACAGTTTACCATTGCTCATTACTTTAATGGGCATGTTGAAATTGACATTTGGTCTTTTCAGGAGTTTATTGGTAGGGAATCACTTGGGCTTTCACAATCCTTGTGTTGTCCTTCTGCTTCTCAAGACTGTTACCTGTGTCCAGTTTACAGGTCCCTTTTGAATTGTGTTTGTATCTGATCTAGTCATGGTGCATGTGGGCCCTCTCTTGCTTTCACCCCTACTCTTCTGAGTTAACCTTGAAGGCACAGTGTTCTACTTACAGCCTCCTAAGTTTGATCTGCCCATTTCTGCCTCCTTACCTTTGCTCTAGTAAACACAACCCTGCTTCCTTATCACCTTTACATCTCAACTAAGGTCTCAAGACTAACTTAAGTTCACTCTGGTTTATCCTGATCATCTTCTCTCTGAGCATGATCTGAGACCATCATATTGGCACTTAGCAGACACTATCTTATAATGTTGAATATTTTTGCATGTAGTCCCTTTTTTTCCAATTGGATTGTAAGTTCCTTGAGAGCAAGATAATGTCTTAGATTGTGTGTTCCAGTGGTTTATCACTTAGATCCTTGCACAGAGTCAGCATAAGATCAATACAATATTTGCTGGATTTGTTGGTTGATAATTGTGGTCTGTGGGAAATGACTCCAATTTGGCTCCAGCGATGAATCAGGGCATCAGACTAGGTGACATTTCCCAGAGGAGCTGTTGGTCATCTTATTCCAGATCTTTACTTTGTAGTACAAGTTAATTCTAGATTTTGGGAATTCTGTTTCTTAAACATCTTAGGCAAGGCCTAGGAGCTAAAATTACTACTCTGGCATTTGATGTGACAGCTCGTTCATTTGGGAGCCTTTTGTCTTTGACTTTCTATTGAGTCACTTGAAAGAGCCAAGGCAGCTTGCCAGAACAATTGTGATGATTAAAGTTCATTGAGATATCTGTACCCCTTCACACTCTCTAGCCTCATCGGCTTTATGAGGTTGCTTTCTGTGGCTTCATTTGGAGGCTCAAAAGTTAATGGATGACTGAGCATCCTTTTGAAACTGTTAAAGCCATTTTTCTTCTCTTCCTTCCCACTGGCAGGTTTCTCTTTGTCTCCAAAGCTATGCACATTGTTTTTAAGTAGTGTGGAGTTAATGCAAGGGGAGGAGAGGTTCTTTCTTTGATAACTTTGGGACAACCTGCTGCACAAACTTAAAATTCAACAGAGAGAACTATAGTCAAAAGTAATATGAGGGAGCCCAGGACTCCAGGTCACCTCTCCTCCTTCCTCCCACCAAGATGACTGTCTTACCTTTGAACCCAAAGATCTCTGTCACATGTTCAGTTTGCTTACCATTGGATAGGGAGGCAGTTTGGAATCCATAGCTTTAGGATCACTGGCCTGAAAGCCTGTACAGGGATTTTCCACCCATGGAATTCTCTTACCCATTGGACCTCTGGACCATTTAGTCTGGATTGTTCAGTAATGCCAACTCTATCTTGTAATCTAGAAGACCAGGAATCCATCCAGCAGACCTCTTGCACTCTGATCTTCCTTCTGCTCCATTTTTATCATGGCACAAACTTTCGCCAGCTTTATTTCTGTTTGCTTGAAATCCAGACTAAACTGTTAGCCATTGGAGCTGCTCCTTCCTATGCACCCTTATCTCTGGCCAGGCCCCAGTGTCTCCCTTTGTTCTAGCTAACCACCCTCCTCGCGACCTCACAAAGAGGCCATGCTCCAACATTCCGTCTCTTGGCTTACAGTTTATCTTCTCTGGAATAATGTCGTCTTGCCCTTCTATTTACTGAAATTCTGCCCATCCTCAGAATACTAGTTCACACTTTTATCTCGTCCCTTCTCTCTATCTTTCTCCTCTCCTTTCTTCCCTCCACCAGTTTAAGACCTACTGTATGCCAGGTGTTGTTCTGGGCCCCAGAATATGTTGCTGAACCAAACAGACAAATTACTTCCCCAAAGAGTTTAGTCTTCCTCAAGAATCCTTACTTTAGTAAGGTTAGTCCTCATTGCTCATTCTGAGTTCTCAAAACTGTTGCTTACAGGATTTATTTTTAATTTCATGTATTTACAGTATACAGTAACATAAAAAGTTTTAGGAAATTAAATACCAGCACAATTATTTAATTTATAAATATATAATTTTTGAAAATGTATATTTTTATCATATCTTCATAATTAGATCGTAAGTTCCTTGAGAACAGGGACCTTCATGTTTCTGAAAGTTCAGGATGCCTCATATCCATTAGGTTTCCTTTGTTTGCCGGAGGCCAAAAACCCCGTGCAAACTATTTTAGGCAAAAAGGTGAGTCGGCTTCTGTGACGGAAAGGTGCAGGGATAGGGCTGGCATTGGCTGTGACTCGATTCATGAACTTGTTTCCTTTTTCCATTTCTTAGCTCTGCTTCTCCAGGTCAGCTCTGTTCTCAAAAAGGCTTTCCATTCATGGTGGCAAGCTGGTGGCAGCAGTCTCAACTTTCATTGTGCCCAGGTCTTGCAGCTCCCAAACAAGGCCTGGAGGTAACATCTACCATCTTTGGAAAGGGCACAGGTAGAATCAGCATTACTCATGTGAAGGAGAGTGGGGGAGGATGTGGATGCAAGGAGGAAAGACAATAAGTATCTCTCATATCCACACATCCTGGAAGCTTAGTAGTTACTTGTTGGTTGGTTCTTTGGATTAACTTGTGTTTATTTCTACATCATATTCAATAGGGTAAAGTAATGAGGAAAAGGCCATTAGTCACTCTCTTTGAGGAAGACTGTTTGCTGTTTTCTACTTTACTGAATGTGGCTTGATGGCCTTTTCTTGGGACACTGACAACTTAGATTAGTAGATAAGTAATACTGTATAGTCACTGAAAGCTGTGGCGTATAGTAAGTGGACTAAAGCTGATGCATGTCTCTCTTCTCTCTGCTCTCACGGCACCGTGTGAATGCCTTGTTTACTTATCTTATTTCACCTTGTTTTTATGGGGCTTTGTTTGTTTGTTCGTTTTCTTATTTCTTCCCTACTGCCTTGGCTAACTTTGAGGGAGGACTTTTGTCTTCCTATTCTCAGAGCTCCTGGAAGGTGCTCAAATAAATATTTGCAGTAAGAGTAAGTAAGAAAGAATATTGGCTTGGGAACTCTGTGACCTGGGTTTCAAGCCTAGATCTGCAGCTAAAGAGCTGTGTGATCTCTGGCAATTCCTTTCCCTTCTCTACGCTTTGGTCCTCTGCTCCGTCCAATGGAGATTTGTAAGGGCCCTCCCATTACTGAGTCTGTAAAACAGCGAACCAGTAGGGCAAAGAGTAAGACTTGGCAGGGCATTCCAGCATTTTGTTTCCTGGGGGACAGTTTTGAGAGGGCTGATTACCCTTGTGATAAGAGGTCTTGGTAAGAGATATGGAGGATAGAGCTGGATGAAAGCCTCGATTGTCTTCTTATATAACACTTGCTGGGGAGGTACTAGGAATTAATATTCTTCAGGTGGCTGAGGTGACATCATGTGTTTGTGAAAGGGCTAAAAGCAGGTGAGACAGATTTTGTGGAAAAAGACTGGCAGGCCCGGTTCTCAGTGGGGAACCTGGGCTGATCTCATGCTTCACACTCTCTGAACAGAACCTGTGGGAGTCGCAGCTCCTGTCTCCTAGGTGCTGGCACATCAAGGATAAAGGAAGGACGTGCCTGTGTTACTCTCCAAAGGTTACATCTTTCCCTGGCCTGCCCTCGCACCCCCATTTTCTCCTGAGAAATTGGGTTCCATAAAAGGGGGTTCTGTGTGACTTTATCAGAGAAAATTCCTGAAGAAGGAGAAGAATTTTGAAAGAAGGAAAGAATGGGCTAATATTTTTGAATTGAAAGCTATAAGGCTGAAGAAATCCTTCTGTGCTCTGCTGGCTAGCGAATTCCTTGGGTGTGCTCTGAATTGAGGACAGTGTTCAGAGGACTGTGTCACCTTTTGATTGGCAGGTGTTTTATAATTTAGTATCTATATGATTGTCTATGGGGCAGATCCATGACTGCTTTTGTTAAATGATCAGTATCCTAGTAGGGCTAGTTTTTCTTCTAATTTCATCCTTCATTTGGCCCATCAGCATCTTTTTAAAAAGGAAACGAGCCTCCTTCTAACTCCCATAACAGGTATAGTTAGGATCTTAGCTGTGCCCAAGCACGGACAAAGAGTCAGCATTTCCCAGGGGAAGCTTTGCTGGATGTGTCTGCCCATCCTGACTTGAACTAATGCATAACAACATTCCTTGCCAGGTTTTGATCTGACACCTCAGAATTGATGGCATGGTGATCTGCCAGTGTAGTTCAATGTCATGGCCAAGTTTGCTGTCCAGAGTGGCAGCTTTCAAGATTTGTTTTAAGTATACTTAATGCAGAACTGAGATTTGGCCCATAGAAATGGAGAAATGGAAACCAAGAATTCCTTCCTCCTTTTGGTGTCTTGTTTATCAGGCCATTTTCCCCTTAGCTGGCAGAATGGTGCTTAATAGAACGAACTATTTGGTTGGGTTGAATCTTTTAATGAGATATAAATCACATATCACAAAATTCACCCTTTTAAAGTGTACAGTTTACTGGGTGTTTTGTTTTGTTTGAGTATATTCACAAGGTTGTGTAACCATCACCACTGTCTAATTCCAGAATGGTAGGGTCAAATTTTGACTTGAATCTTGAAGGAAATATCAACCAAAAGTCAACTCTGAAACTCGGAAAATTTGTTCTAAAACTTTTGTCCCTTTTGCAAGGGAAGCTGCAGTTTCTATTTAAGTATCATTTAAAAGAAAAAAATGTAATAGAAAAACAAAGAGTCAGAAGACAGTGAATTTTTATTGGGCTCGTTGCTTGTTTATTTTTATCTGCTACATCTTCAGGTTGAGGCTTTTTTCCATGCCCATGTTATAATAAAGAATATTCAGGACAAAAGCAAAAAGACTGTCTTTGCTTTCTTTTTCTTCCTCTTCTTTGTCAGGCTGTACTTCATTAGGGCAGGACTCGGGCCTGTTATTTATTCTGTCACTATCACCTACTACAGGGTCCACCATACAGTAGGGGCTCAGTAAAGATTTGCTGAATAAATGGGCTGTGTTAGGTGCCCATGGGAGGTCATTTTTGGCATATATCACTCCAAATAGTTCACGGTGACCTTTGTACTTTGGCTTTGTGAATGGTCATGGCATTCATTCACATTCCTGGGATACAGCTGCTTCTGGAAACTGAGAGTGACTTCCCATGTCGCTCTAGCACAGAACCAACAAGGATCTCATCATCCCTAGCCCCCATGAACTCTTATCCAACTATAACTAGAATTGCAAAGCCTTTTTGAGTTCGTATGGTGAAGCACAATGTGGATGATGTGAGTGCGTGTGCCTGAGTGTGCACACATGTGCACGTGCATACTTGCCTAAGTGCACGATGGAACTGTGAGGAATTCCTCCATGTTTTTATAAATTGCCCCTTTCTTCTTTCTGCCCTTGTAGTTTGTGGGTAGGTCAGGGTGCAGAAGGGCCTCCAGCCTGGGCACATGGCCCAGGCATGCTGGCATTCAGTGGCCTATTGTTTCCTGCCCCTTATATGCATGGACTGGCACAGCTGCCTTCTTCGGGACCATTGTTTGTCTTTGCAGCAGCAGCAAAAGCTTGAGGCATCACATTTTGCCTTGGACAGAGCACTCATTCTGCCTTGGGGCTGCAGGCCTGGAGATGAGGGTGGTGGGAGTCTCCCTTAAATGTCTGTGTGGGTTCCCAGGGAAGCTTCTCCTTCCACGCAGGTTGTGTGGGAGGGGAGATGCTCGGTGGTGTCAAATCACAAATCTACTTCAGTGGCAGGTGGTTATCTATTAGCAGAGACTCTTTTCCTGGATCAGGGGTGGGGATATCACTTTCTCGCTTTCTCTGCCCTCTGGGCTGACTGGCAGCCCTCAGGGTGTGCTCACAGGACAAGAAAAGCACTTCCTCCAGAGCTGCCCTGTAGAGTTGATTTAGGAAGCAGGGAAGGGATCCAGCCCAGTTGGGGACTAGCCGAAATGTAGGCTAGTTGGTGAGTCAGTGGACTGGTCCGAACTTGACTCTGGGGACCTGAATTACTCCTGAACTGCAAAGTGGAGAAGGAGATGTTCCAGGGGTGGGAGACAAAGAAACTGTGATTTACCCAAAAATACCTTCGGAGACTCCAGACTTGTGGTTTGTTTCTCTCGTCTCATTGTCAACCTCTTTGACAAGTCAGACAAACCTGAATGAGCTTTTGCCCTGCTTGACCCTAATTGTATGACCCTTTGGTAAATTACTCAACAAGTCTTACTTCAGTTTTTTCATCTGTGCAATCAGAATAGTTGGGGCTACCTTAGGGACTAGTTGTGAAGATTAAATGAGATGATGTATAAAGGCCCGCGAAGGGTATCCAGTGAACTTCCGCTCCTTTCCTTCAGGGCCTGGAGGGATACCTGAGGGCAGGCTCACTTTGTGTTGTGCCGCCCACTCCCTGAGGCACCCGAGGAGGCCAGGATGGGATTCCCTGCTGCTGGATGAGCTTGGGGGAGTCTCACATTAGGTCGGGTATCTCAGAGGCCTCCTCTGCAGTGCTTATTCCTTGGGCAGGACAGGTCTCCCACTGGGACTTAATGGGTATCAAGGCAATTAGCCTAGCCCCCTCTTTTTTTTAGCAGAGAGTGGACATCATCCATTCTGTGTATTCCTTTCTGCTCTCCTGGTTAGTGAAAATTAGGGAGGCAAAGTCTTAAGTGAATTACAGGTGACTTAGAGGGGCCTGACAGCCCCATTGCCCATCTACATCCTCCTGCACCTTCTGTTACTAACTAGGTACCTTTTCACCCAAAGATGGCCTGACTCTTATTCAATGGGTCAGTTGTAAGTAATATTGATAAACATTGCAAGTATCCTGTCCACCCACAGTCTACCCACCCAATAACTACTGCCAGCTACAGTCTCTATCTGTCAGTGGATAGAAAGGGCACAGATGCCTCTAGGATTAGTATCAGCAAGGGCTGTTGCCTTTAAGAGGCCCAGAAATCTCTGGCAAGAACCAGATGCCTGACATGCCCTCTGTGGATCTTCTCCTCCAACACCCTTGTAATCAGACTCCAAAAAACACAGAACAAGAGAGCTTTGATGAGTGATGAGTAGGCGGCTTTTCAGTGCAGCCTTCTGTCTGCTTGAAACAATCCTTCGGTGCTCAGTTTCAGTTCAGGTGAGGTTACTGCTGGCCTGGCTGACATTGGCAAGGGAGAGGCATGGAGACGAAGAAGGTGCGAACTGCATTTACAGATCACCTAAGATCACCTATAAAGGACCAGATACTTGTGCTACATCCTGATATCTATGAAAATAAAAACAAAAAATGAAGGTGGGGTTAGATTATGGACCCTTAGCTACTTTAGGGAAAGCTAAATGTATCTTTCATTGCCTCATAATAGGAATGCTTGGCAAACCTTGCAACATCACAGCCTCGATCTTGGATTTGCTTGATTTATCCATACCTCTGATGAATACTAGATCCTCTCTCCCCATGCATTACACAGCATAGACATAAAGCATTATTAGAACTGCACTATTTGGGAATGAATTTGAGCATGCATAAGGGAAGGCATAGTAATATAGATAGGTAGTCTTGTTCCCTGAGATTAGAGTCACTGTCACATTCCAATGCATTGTAGCTGAGCAGGCTTGGAGGGAAGGGGGCGAAAGAAATGGCTCCATTGTGACTGAGATGGGGATAGGGACGTAACTTCAGCAGGATACGCACTACAGGCCTTCCCTGAGCTGACAAGCAGTCTGGCTTTGGCAAGCTGCTTCCTGTGTGTGCCAGGTCTCTTGTCAGTAACAAACGCAGTATTGCATTTGAAGCAGATCTGGTTGCAGCTGGAGCTACCACTGCTGCAGTTCCCAAGAGGGTGTTTGCGAGCCCTGTACGAGGACTCTGGCCTTCCGGAAATCTGCCAACCTGGAGCTTAATCAGAAATGTTTTTCTAGCTTTGACAGCAGGGGCTCTGAGCATTGGTAAGGATGAAGCAACAGAGATATGAGTGATAGTTGTTGATGAAAAAAATCAGCTTATTAGAGACTGATTTACATTCTGTGATATTGGAAGCTATGGAATCTGCTCAACAGTGGATAGGTTTACTTGCCTAAAAGTCCTGGTGCTTGTTTCATTTTTTATTGCCACCGTTTGGCCTTGCACAGGGCCCTTTCTGGCCCCATTAAAATATCCTGACCTTCACCCTAATTCATGAAGATGTGGAAAAACATTTTGAAATGATGGGAGAAAGTATAAAAAGTAAGAGTTTGGGCTCTAAAGTCAGTCTGTCTGGGTTTGAATCCTAGCTCTACTACCTAATAGCTTCACTTCTTTAAGAGTCAGTTTTCTCATCTTAAAATGGGGATGAAAGTAGTGCCTACCCAACAGGATGGCTGGGAGATAATGCATTAGGCTCTCTGCCAGAAGAGAGCCCACATTCTGGCACTGTTCCAGAAATACAGTAAATTACTCAATAAATGGTAGCTCTGAATATTATTATGTTTGACAAGCATTTTCTCTTAAATGATTCAACAGATTCCTGGCTCCAGTGTTTTTCAATAGTCTGAAAAGGGTTGGTAGAGTTTAGGCCAGGTTTAGTTGTCGTCGTCGTTGTTGTTGTTGTTGTTATTATTATTATTATTATTATTATTATTATTATTATTATTTTATTCTTAAAGGTTTTAAGTTCCCTGGAGGACAGGGAGCAAGAAAATAGAAGGGGTAAATGTTGGCCTGTATGTTTCTGCTCAGGGATCTCTGTCTGACCGTCTTGCCTGGCTTTTGTTGCAGAGATCCGTGCTCAGCTTACAGAGCAGATGAAATGCCTGGACCAGCAGTGTGAGCTCCGGGTGCAGCTGTTGCAGGACCTCCAGGACTTCTTCCGAAAGAAGGCTGAAATTGAGATGGACTATTCCCGCAATCTGGAAAAGCTGGCAGAGCGCTTCCTGGCCAAGACACGCAGCACCAAGGACCAGCAATTCAAGTAGGGACTCTGTGGCTGCTACTTTAAAAGATCTTGGGATGGGGGCCTCGATGGAGGGAGGCAGGGTGTGTCATCTAGATCCAATTCAATTCATGCAACAAGTAACCCAGTACCTTTGAGTTGGCTGAGGGTTGAGAGTCCTCAGTCACTTCTTCATCAGTCTTACATGCAGTTCAGTGTCCTAGAAAGAGTAGAATAGAGGATGATACATGTCGATAATAACAGTAAACACTTTTGTAGCTCTTCCTATGTGCTATGCATAATTCTAAGGGCTTTACATAATATGTTAACTCATTTATCTTCACAACAACTCTGTATGTTGGTTATTGTTATATCACCAATTTACAGATGAGGAGACTGAATCATAAAGAGGTTAAGGAACTTGCCCAAGGTTTCTCTCTCTCTCTCTCTCTCTCTCTCTCTCTCTCTCTCTCTCTCTCTCTCTCTCTCTCTCTCTCTCATTCTCTATCTCTCTCTCTCTCTCTCTCTCTCTCATTCTCTCTCTCTCTCTCTCTCTCTCTTTTTCTCTCTCACACACACACACACACACACGCACACCCTAGTAAATAAATAGCAGAGCTGGAGTTGAAATGGGCTGGCTCCAGAGTCTTTGTTCTTCTTAATCATTTCTCCAAACTGTCTTTAACCAGAACAAATGAATGATGTTGTAGCCACAAGTCTAAATCACTTTTGAGACAGTTGCTAAAGTCTATTCCTGCTGCTTTTATAGTATTTTATACAACTGGCCTCTTTACTCTGTTCTCACTGCCATTGTCCTAGTTTAGATCATCACCATCTTTACCTGAATGATTGCAGTACTTACTTTGTCATCTATAGCAGAGGTTCTCAATCCTGGCTGCACATTAGAATTCCCTGGAGAACTTTTTTTTTTAATGTTGAAATCTGGGCCCCACTCCAGACCAATTAAATCAGAATCTCTGGGACTAGGGCCTGAGTAACAGTATGGTATAAAATCTTCCCAGAGGATTCTAACCAACACCAGCATTGAGGACTACAGTCTACAGCGTCTCCCCATTCCAATCTGCCTGATCTGCTGTTATCAGCTTTAGCCTTCCAGGAACACACTGGAGAGCAGGCATCTTCTCTGTGTAGTGGTTTCCCACTGTCTATGTGCCTATGTTCTTGATACTCAAGGTACAGTCTCCCAATATCAGTACCACTTGGGATGTTGGAAATGCAGAATCTTGGGTCTCACCCCCAGATCTACTGAAACAAGATCCCCAGGTGGTTTGTGTGCATATTAAAGGTTGAGGAGTACTGCTTTATTCACAAAGGTGGACACTCCTTGACTTGGTCCTCTAGCCCCTCTACATCTGGCCCTGACTAGCTTTCCAACCTTATTTCCTGTTTCTGATCCACTATACCTTAGCCAAACGGAATATTAATTCCAATGGGCCTTTGCTCATCCTGTTATTTGAACTTGTGTCCATTTTTTTACATCTCTGCATGTCTAAGCCATATCCATGTTTTAAGATGCATCTCAGATGCAGCCTGTTCCAAGAAATTTTCTTGATTCTCCCAGAAGAATGTTCTCCCTCTTCTGAATTCTTAGAAGAGAATTATAAGCATTCTATTTGTTCTTTTATTAGGGCATTCGGCACTGTCTGTCTTATATTATCTTCCCTTAGTAGATTGTATAAGCTTTTCTAATTCATCTTTCAGTCTCCCACAGTGCTTAGTTTAATATAGGTATATAATAAATGCTCATTAAATATTATTGGATTCATTAATGAATAAATTTAAAAATTAATGCCAAATGTATCTTATTTTCCCTTATTTTCTATTTTTGTTGATTTCCCTAATAATTTGAGACACAATTTATCTTTTATAAGCCAGCTCTGAACAACAAACGATATGGAGGCTAAAACTGAGGAGAACATGTGACATTCTCAGTTTGGCCAGAAGGAGAATTTCCTCCAGATGTTTTGTCCTCAGAGTCCCTTATCTTTCCTAAGTTCTGTTCTCTTTATGATAAGCAATCCTGAGAGGGTGAAATGTTATTTTAGTATATGATAAATGAAGATTTGGGGGAGGAATCATTTGCTTTAGAAAAATGATTCAAAGTTGGATTTATTCTGTTAATAAGCTCCTCCTGAGTTTAAAATATTTGGTTTTTACTAGTATATCATATGCTCAGCTTAAGGACATATTTACTACAAATTAAGGTACAGATCTGCTACTCTCTAAAACATCAGAATTGCTCTGATTAAGACCACATACAAGGAATAGGGTGTTTTCTTCAAGGCTGGAAGAATTGATTTCCTTGATAAAGCTTGAATCTGGTTTCTTTTTTACCCCCAAACAACTAATTTATTGCGAGCTAGCTACGTGCTCCATATTGTACAAGTATTGGAAGATACAAGATTAGTTTACTACATGTATCCAGAGAGGGCTATAGCTGGGGGAGAAAAGATTTTTAATATCGGAAGCAATTAGAGGATAAAGCAATAATGTTCTCATTAAGAGATCATTGCCTTTATGTAGAATATAGATGTGATAAGGGGTCAGAGGTAAATCGTGAGAGATAAAGGATCTAGAATGATCAGGGCAGTTTTCGTGAAGCAAGTGAGACCTAAGTTAGGCTTTAGAGGTAGATTCGTGTAGGAGAGAATGGCATATACAGGGAGGAGGAAGCAAGAATTTTTGGTGTTGATGGAGGTATAGGGACTAGTGAGGGATCCAGCTTCCTTAAAAGGAAGGCTCTTTTACATTCATTCAACAAATGTCCATTGCATATTCCTCGAACTCCTTCAGGCTAAATAAACATTGTGTCTTAGGATATAGCAGTGAAGGAGCACTGCCTCTTCACTTGGCACTTAGAATAGAATGAGGAAGCAGGCATTAAGCAAATCACACGTTTAGATGAGTTAAGTGTTACAAGACTAAAGTACAAGGTGCTACAAGAACTTGTAAGAGGAGGCTGTCTCCACTCATTTTGTTGTCACTTTATGGCTAGTTTACTTTAATAGCTTCCTGTCTGATCTTATCCTGAGTAACAATCTACTTATTCAACAAAACTCTCTTAAATACCTACTGAGTACTGTACTGTATGCTGATTCCTATGGAGACTAAGATAAGCTCTAGAATCCTGGCTAGCAGAGAGGAGAGACATGTAAATAATATAATGTAAAAAGGCCTTTAATAGAGGTCTGAGCAAAATATTATGAGAACACAGATATTTTCAAAAACAGTGGAAGATAAGATTAGATAAGTAGAGCGGGTACCAAATAATGGCTCCTTGACCAATAAGTAGAGTTCAGATTTGATACGGCAGTGTGGTGGTGAGCCCTCTGGGATTTTGTGTGGGGAGGGAGACATGAGAAAAGATGTAGTAAAAGAAAGAATTTTTCCTACAGCCATGCCACTCTGAACAAGCCCAATCCTGTCTGATCTCGGAAGCTAAGCAGGGTCAGGTCTGGTTAGTACTTGGATGGGAGACCACGTAGGAAGACCAGGTGCTGTAGGCATAAAAAAATAAATAAGGAAAAAGTAAGGGATTGTAAGCTGATAAGGTCCTTGCAATCTGTGAGATCAACCAAGGGGGTTGCCTCGCCTAAAAAAAAAAAAAAAAAAAAAAATGAATTCTTATCTTGGAGAAGGCCAAGATGGAGGTTTGGGGAGGTGAGGTAATCTGTGCATGATGTGATAGAAAAAAGAGTGAAGGGGAAGGAATATATTCAGGAAACTGGGCAGAACTAGATGACTAATTGGGTGAAGAACTGTGGTGGTCATAGGTGACCCAACGTCTCTAACCTGGTGACCTGGAAGAATTGTAGCATCTACGATAGAAGTGGGGATGTTGAGGGAAGACCTGTTGTGAATGGTGAGCCGACCTTGGACCTGTTGGGTTTGGGGCAGTGGGAGGCCTTTGGGCATCCAGGTGGAATGTGGCACTACTGAGGTAGGAGGTGATGACTGGGACCAGATAACATAATCTTCAGTGTAAAAGTGATCGTGGAAGGTATGAAGTATATGAACTTGGGGAAGAGAAAAAGAAGAACAAAGAGCTAAAACCAGGACCCAAGGCGGGGGCACACCTAAATTAGAGAGCACTAAAATTACTGTTAGAAGTTAAAAGCTACCGGAGTGTGTGGAGGAGGGAAAGAGGAAGGGAAAGAAGGAAAGAGAGAAGGGGTGATTTTTTAAAAGCAGTTGAAAGGTTAGAAGGTAAGGTAGGATAGTGTCATTGGATGGAACTAGAAGTCTTTCGAGTAGAAGATCTGTAAAAGTTAATCCCAGCAATTTTTTGTTGATACTCTCCATGTATAGGGCATTGGAAGAGATGCAGAAATGACCAAAATGAGCTTCATACCCAAGAGCTCAATCCGTTAGAGTGAAATGTATGAAATTACTGGTTTTAGGTCAAAAACCGGGCACACAGTGGCAACTTCATATGATACAGCCTAATAGAAGAGATGAGAAATATACACAAATGCACTGAATACGGTGAGGAGTTCCATAACAGACTCTCGGCAACGTCCCACTTTCATATATAATTTATTCCCGACAGTGGAGAGAACAGTCAAATGGTTGAATGTCAGGTCATAGTTTTATGTGGAGCAGGTGGGCTCTATTACTATAGGCATACATGCGAAATTCTGAATTATACCTACCTGATGTACTTTCATCATTTGGTACCTGGTCTTTGTTCCCCTCACTACAATTAAATCCATGATGTGCCTGCTTAAGTCCAGTGAGCATCTGAAGAGTTGCTGATGATTTCTACCCTTGTCTTATTAATATAGTGATGAAACTCTACTCAGTACAACACTAGCAACAATACTTTCAGTTTTCCATTTTCCACTCATCTCTGTGTTGCAAAAGGGAACCACATATTCTGATGTTTGCGGGCACGAGTGTTACTGGATGAGACAACCATGCTACAGAAACTGAAGTGACGCTCGGCAGGCAGCACCTCCAGGTCAAACTTGAATCATTTGTTAGCAACTGAAATTCAACATTTTTGGCCTGGGAAAGGCTTTTTAGGTGTATACATTTTGGTTAGGATGAAGGTGCGGCTGTAATAGACCCCAAATAATAGTGGCTTACACAGGATAGAGGCTGATTTTCTTCTCACGTAATTGTCTAGGCATTAGCCATCCAGGGGTGTGTCAGGCTCCTTATTCCATCTCAAAGAGTGCTGTCCTTGTCTATAAGGCTCAGGATGGCTCACTGCCACCATGTTCCCATTCTAGCCAATGGGAAAGGCAAAAGGACAAGGAGCAGGTACATCTTTACTCTTTAAAGGTGCTCTCTGGAAGTGGCACATATACCTTTTCAGCTCACATCCTACTGGCCATAACTTAGTCATATGGTTATACTGAGCTGCAAGGGAGGCCCAAAAGTAGAGTTTCTGTTAATATAGAAGAAGGGCAAACATAGTGGGGGACTATAAGCCTCTGCCACATTGTCTGTGATGTGTGAGCAGGCAGATGGGCGAAAGCCCATGGCCACTCATCCATACAAAGTGCCTCAAGTATACACAGAAACAAGATTTGTTCAGGTTGGGGACTGGGGAAGGCTATATGGAGTTGAAATTCAATGGCTGGGACATGGAAAATAAAAGTGCCAGTGCTAGGTATTGATCCTGTAAGCTTAATTCAGTTGACACAATGCAAAAGTAGAAGGAGGAGATGAAGATGGAGGAGGAAGCATTTTGGACAGAGAGAACAGTGTTGGTAAAGGTACAGAGTTTGGAAAGACAAGGTTGATGGGTAACTCATCTGTTTTGCTGAAGAAAAGAATAATAAATGCAATCAATAGTGAAATAAAGCTGGAAAAGTTGGGTATGGTCCATGAATGCCAGGTGACAGGATTTGGGCTTTATTCTGTTAGCATGAGGGAGCCATTGATAGTTTTTGAGCAAGGAATATAATTACTGCTGTGCTTTGGAAAGGTAACTATGGCAACGACACATAGATCAATTGGAGCAGAGACGCTGGAAGGGAGGAGACCTGTTAGGAAGGTCCAGCAGTCGGCCTAAGGTTAATGGGGGCCCAGACTGAAGCCATGCCCTTGGAACTAGAAAAGATGAGCCAAATGTAAGGGCAAGGAGCAAGTGAAGTCAAAGAAGCTAGGACAGGAAAAGGGCAGTGGGTTTCCTGGGTCTCTGGAATGGCAGTTGTACTGTATTTTTATTCAGCCGGTGAAGTGTAGCCTTGATTTTGCTGACTCTTGAACTGCTCCCTAGAATAGTTCACTCTTTGCCCAGAGCATCTCAGCGGGCACTCGTCACCTCCCCCGGAGCTGTAGCAGCTGTTGGCCCAGCAATGCCATGAATTTGTCTCCCTGTGCTGCCAGGAGAGCAGCTGCCAGCAGCAGCTCTGGACAGACGTGTCTCAGGAACATGGAAACTATTTAACTTGGGATGGGGTAGGGTGGCCAGGGCCGAAGTCAGTCCTCATGGATTCGTCCCACCCTTTTCCAGCCCAGTGTCTCACCCTGGCTAGATTTCAGCCTCTCATACTGGGTTAGGTTGGGTATTCTATTACAGTTTTAAATGACTGCGTTCAGGGACAAAGGTTGCTTTTTTTTTTTCATCTTCTCTTGGACAACTACTTACCCTGGAAGCCGTTACCCTGTCACTCTTTGGCTTTGCTTCCTCTTCTGCTTTGCTCCTGCTCACCTTTTGTCCTCTCTCACACTGTACTCACTGCAAACACCCTCGTTAAAGCCCACACAGCTTTGACTCTGCCGCAGAGTCTGACCCTGTGGTCCCATCATGCCCCTTTTCTTCCCCCTCCCCCATAGAGTGAGAGGTGCTGCAGATAGAACTATAGCGATTATTTGATTCTACATTATTCTGCTTTGTTTAAGATAGGTAATATGGCTTCCTCCATCCCTTTGAATTGTGGGAGGTCCCCGTTAATGTCAGAAATTCTATCTGCTTGGTTTGATTAAGAGCAGAGATAAAATATCATGTAAGGGTAGGAAGTCTTCCCAGGGATGTTCTTGCATTTTCTTTGGCTTCTGAAGAGTATAAATGTATTCCTATTTGTTGCTGAGCCTTTGATTGTCTCTTTTAAGTGGAATCTGTGTTAATGTTGCCCAGCAGGACTCTAATTGATAATGTGATGGCTGTTTTTTACATAGATTTGCTGTAAATTACCTTTCAGTCATAGCTCACTTGGTTTTGATGTCCTACTTTTAATAGTTCAGTTCTTTTATTTTGAGGTAGGTTTTTTTTTCCTGTCGAATTTTTAGAGGAATACTCTCCTACATCGCTATCCTGCTGTGTTTCTTATAGAGACCTTATACTATTTTATAAGCCACTACCAGCATCTTTTCTTTCATTCTTACAGCTTTTCCTTCTCAACAACAAATATTTGTTGAACATATTAAAGATATTATTCTAGATTTTTAGAGAAGACAGAACCAAAAAAGTAGAAGTGGTGGTTCTTTCCACATGAATTTGTAATCTAGTCAGGAATAAATTATACCTCAATACAGTAGCACAGATCTTCAGTATAAGGCCATATAGGATAAGTACCAAGTGTGTGTTATAAAAGGGATGATGACACAGTCAGTGTGGTCAGGAAACTTCCAGGGAGGAAATGGAATTTGAACCAGACCTTGAAGAAATAGGATTTTGACTGATGGAGAGGGAGGGAGGGGGAAGATATTTAGGTAGGAGGGGTGCACCAGGCAGAAAGTACAAAGCACTTTAGGGGTACAATGAATATACTGGTTTGGCTGGGGTAACAAGTATTTGTGGAGGATCTGGACAGAGGTAGATAGGCTCACATTATGGAGGGCCGTGTCTAAGAGATTTGGCTCTATGCAATAGATACGGGAAACCACTAAAAATGTGAACATCTAGTGTCCGACAGAGGTATGAACTCTGCTTGAGGAAGATTAACCTTAACCTTAATGTCGTGATTTGCTAAATGACAAGAAACTTGAGACAGTGTGACCATTTGCCATAGTAGATAATGAGGATCTAAATTAGGGTGGGATGGTAGGAATGAAAAGAATAGAAATTGATCCTTCAGTCCATTTAGCAAATATGTACTGTGCTCTTAGCATGTGCCAGACACATGTCAGGAAGACAGATACTGCCCCCTTCACTCCTGGAGCTTACAGTCTAGAGACAGATGGAAAACACCTGGTGCAGGAAGAATCTGCAGGAATTGCTGACTGATGGGATTTGGGTTTCAAGTGAGCTTGGAAGCAGAAAGGAAAGAGGGCTGTGAAGTCTCTTTTGGACTTGGATAACTGGTAGATTAATGATGTCTTTAATAGAAATACTGAAATTAGGAGAAAGTTGTTTTCGAAGGATTAGACTATAAGAAGTTTGGTTTGAGGATGTTAAGTTTAGGATATTGGAAGGATAGTGAAGCTAAAATTTTCACTGACAAAAATGAATGGCTGTATTCAGAGCTAAAGATCTAGGCTATGTTCTGAGCTAACGTCTGGGCCGTTGGTAGCGATTTGGGCATGTTCATAGAGAGGTGACGATTGAGGCTATGGAAATGTTTGATTTCCAACAGTAAGCGATTAGGAAGGAAAAAGGGAGACATTTTTTTTCTTGTCTGTGGTGCTCAGATTGCCGAGAGTGAAAAGGGATTCATTCAGTATACATCTTTGGGACCTAATTATGTACCAGGCATTGAGCTAGAGCTGTGGCTAGGAACGAGACAATATCCTATTCTCATCAACATTAAATTAGCAGTATATTAAGGAGATACACATGGAAAGTAAACCTGTTTATTTAGCTGGTTCTGAGTTGTGTAACTGTTGGAAGGGATGTGGAGGTGCCGTACCTAGGTATTTCAGGAATCCGGTTGGCATTTAACCTTCAATACTCCTTTCAGTGGGAGGTTGGGTACACAATTAATTAAAGATAAATTCTCGTAGAGCCCATGTTCTTGGCCTTGGGCCCAGCATTTGAATGTGCACTGTCCCTGCAGTTATGTCACCTATTGCCAATGGATTTCTCTTCTGGAGTTGAGTTCAGAGTTGTTCATCAGTTCACAAGATGGCGTTGGGTTGAAAAATAGGGTCAGATGGCCATGGAGTATGTTATAGCTGTGATTGCAAACCAGAAAAGGGTAAAGGACCAGAAAGGTCCTCTTCACATATGAGGTGACTTTGAGGAGGAAGTGTGAAGCTGCTAGAAGAGAGAACCCCTTACTTCCTGGGATCAGTGTGTCACTCACTCATTTTGGACATATTTCAGAACTGTTCATTTCCTTAGGGAAGGTTTTGCCCAGATTTGGCATCTGGTATTGAGCAAGGTTTGGCTTTCTTTTGCCACGGCTTAAGCCGCCTTTATTTAGAAACTAACAAAAGGTCCCTTGGCAACATTTTCACTGGCTCAGTCCATACAGAACTGGGTGGTGGTTAGGTCTATTTTGGAAGATTTGGGAGGTCTCACACATTGATGAAGTAGGATAGAAGGGAGACAAGAAGGCAGTTTAGGGGATCAGTAAGATAGAGTGGTGGCCAGTCTTTGGAAGAGTTCATTTGAAAGCCCTTTGAGAGGCATTATGACTTGGTAGAAAAAGCTGAGAGCCTTGATCCAGACAAATTTGGGTCCGAACCCTGTCTTTTCAGCTTACAGCTGTATGACCTTGTGCACCCCTTTTCAGCTTTAATTTTCTCGTCTATGAAATGTGGAGAGTAATGCTTATCTTAAAGAGTTATTCCAAGGATTAGATATATGTAAATCACAGTTTAGTGCCCATAACTTACTAGGCACACACAAAATAGTAGCAGATGTAATTATCGCCACTGCAGAAGGAGTATAGCACGATCAAGACCCAAGGTTCTGACCAGAGTTCCTGAGTTTGCGATCCTGGATTTTCCCCTTACTGGTTGCGTGATTTTTAGGTGAAGGTTCTTAGTTGCCTCAGTTTCTTCCCCTATAAATTGAGAATAATAATAGTAGCTACTTCATGGAGTTGTTATGCTGATTAAGTGAATTAATATATCTGTAGCCATTAAGATAGTGCTTGGCACGAAAAGCAGTGACTATGATTCTTGTCCTCGGGAGCTGGGACTGAACATAGCTATACTAGGTAAAACCCTGGTATAGTCACTGTTTATTCCCTGCACAGAGTTAAGCATTCTTAAGCCTGGCCCTAGGTAATATAACTCCAATCTCCATTTTCTTCAGTGACTCCTGTGGGCCTTTGCGAAAAATAAACCCTTCCTCCATCTTTATTTTTATGATGTGGTTGCATTGGGCAGGAAATATGCAATTATATGACTCTATATAATTGTATGTCCAGTTCATATAAAAACGCAGCAGTTGTATGTTTTGTCAGGACAAGGCGTCATGTTCATAGGCGTCATGAACTGCCTTGAACCAGGTTGTTAATCCTAGCATGTTACTTTTAGATCCAGGCTTCTAATCATCAAGAGGAGGAAATTTATCTTACAATTACCCTTTGATTTTCTCAACCTTCACAGAGTCAATATTTAGCACAAATTGCCAAATCATTGGGTTTCCATGAAGGTATAGTGTTGAGGCCCTGGTCCAAACTGCAACCTGAGTGAGTAAAGAACACCCAATCCTGTTCAGTGGTCACTATCATGACAAATAGGTCATTGTAGCACAAACCTGTCATGGCCATAACAGAATGTGGTTTACTGGGTTTATCTCATGAGGCTGAACAGAAGCACCCAAACTTCTGCTTAAATGGCTTCATATCATCCTTTTAGGGTGGGAACGTTGGAGGACAGGTTGGGAGCAAAACATACTTTTATGAGCAGTTGGGAGGATGTTGGAGACTGGTAAAGGCTTCTTGTGTCTCCTAGGCTCTGCCATTGGAATGTCAGCAGGACGCACTTCAGACCCTCAGCTGGAGCACAGACCCTGGTGATGATGTCCATTAACAGCAGTACAGGGGTGCAGGGAACTTTTACTATTTTTTTTTTCTCGGTTTTTGTAAGCCCCATAATAATTCCGTAGTAGATACAGGAAGCAGTGTGTGGCTGGTTCGCAGGATCTTTAATTCTCAGGAATTCACAGCTAATTAAATGAATTGACTTTGATCTGATTCTCTTTTAAAGGCAAAAGCCATGTCATCTTTATTGGGAGCTGACTGTGTTAAGTGGGAGGGTTTACAAGATAAGAAGAAAGGACAGTCTCTGCCATAAGGACTTTCATAATTGAAATGGGGGAAAATGAGACGAGCTAAGAGAGAATAATAAGAACACGTGTGCGCATGGGCACATGAATCTAAAAATAGGACCCCATTTAAAGCAAGTTCCAGTAGTCACCGGGAAGGGAGGAGGAAGGTGGAGTAATCGGGAGGGACTCGTGCTCGGCTTAGCCAGGGAAAGGTAAAAGATAGCGTAGTTATGTTCTCAATTAGTTTTGGTCCCAAGTTAATTGAAGTAAAGATTTTAATGTCTAATTCCTGCGCTTCACTGAAGTACCATGCTGTGAAGAGAAACAGAGTCACATGGGAAGAGCTCGGTGTTAATGAAGGATTTAGGGAGAATAAGAAAAAAGTAGGGCTCGGATTTTTTCGGAGTTGAAAAAGGATCATCCTCTCTGCTCCCTCCTACCCTTATACGCCCCCCACCAATCATTGGATCATTGCCTCTCGGGTATTAAATTCAGGGATGATCAATGAGCACAGCTCCCCTTCTTAACCGTATTTCGGGTACAGCTGGTTAAAGAACCAGGATTAGAAAATGAATCGAATAAACTAGGATTATCTTTAACGGTAGGATGCTGAGCTGTGTTTGCAGATTTCTGCTTAAGCAGTTGGGACAGGGCATCCTTGCATGAAATTCAGACATCCTTCCCTGGCAGCCTCTGTGTTAAAGTAGAGGTTGCAGAGCAAGTCTGGCAGCTCTTAGCCTGAACCCTTGTAAACAACAGATGTTCATAACTAAGTTCTGGGGGTGGGGATGGGGGTTTCTGTTGATGCTTGAAATTCTTTGAATTTATAGGCTGCATCTCGAGGATTTAGCAAAAGGAGGAAGTTGTACAGAATTGATTCTGCAGTGTATAGGTGGAAATGAAAGACAAAGCACAGGGTATTGCATGAACCCTGAATAGAGAGCAAGCGAACCCAGGAAGCTGGCACAATTAAGAAAGGTCTGGCTTCTCTGGTGTACTGACTTTTCTACCCTCCTCCCTACTTCCCTTTTCACACATGGACCAATTTGTCAGACACTTCCTAGCTTCTTTTTTCTCTGGTCATGGGTGGAAATGTGTGCCCTTCCCTACCCAAGAGTCCTGTATACACACATACACAGACATTCGGGCAGGCTTACTGCCTAGTCTCTTCCATTAGCACCTCCCAAAGCCATTCAGGTTCTCATAATATATGGATTAAATGTATTGTTAAGAGCTTTGTCTTGGATGCTAACTTTATTCTTACACATTCTCAATATTGGTTTTGCTAGGTCTTTGTTACATCATTAATCAGAGGTGGATGAAAGTTAAAGAATTTGGTGCTACCTCTTTTTTACCACCACCTCACTCCCAGCCCCCAAACACACATATGTACTGAGTTTCCAGCTAGATGATGAATGCTATGGAAACCTACTTTACAACATAGTTTGGGGAAGTCGTATGGAAAAAATATAGACATAATAGCTCTTTAGAAGAAAGTCTACCAAATACTTTCTTAGTACCAAGTTAAATGACTAGAAAGGTTACCTTACCTTTAATCAAACAAAAAAAGGAATTTATCAGGTCTGGGTCTATTTTCAAGCCACTCTATCAGAAAGAATTGGGAGCTAACAACACCCTTTTGCTATTATTTCTTCTAAAAAACAAGTCTACTCCTGGCCTTTTTGTACACTGACATAGAAAGTTTGGGTGAACACAAGTTCTGGTATGTGAGGTTCACTTATTCTTTCAGTAAACACTTATTCAGCACTTATTCTAGACCAAGAGGCTGGGCCCTTAGTCTAGAATTGAATTGAATTCCTAAATTAAATATACACAAAAGAATAACTACTATTCTGGCTCATGAAGGTTACCATTAATGTGAAGTATTTTAAGATTGCATATGTATGTGTGCATGTCCGTGTTCTGACGAAGTATAGAGTTCAAGGTTGAGGAGCCAGAATTGTTGAGTGATCACTTTAGTCCCCTGTATCATTTGTGATTCACTAATAAACACTTGGATTCATCTGCCTCATCAACAGTGACCAGCAGGTCTGTCAGGTGCTGGGAGTCACAGAGAGGTATGGGACACAGCCTCTGCCTTCAGGAGGCTCATTGTGTCATGTGAAAAACAAAGGGTTAGATGAAAAAAGATAACACAGTGTAGTATATATTTACTGACAAAGGAAAGATGCGAGAAATGGTTTCTTTCCATTTTTCTCCAGAATGAGATCTTAAAAAAATTTTTTTGTGACATCAGTTCAGACTTACAGAAAAGTTGCAAGAATACTACAGAGAATTTCTGTATACCATTTACTCACAGTGCCTAAAAATGTTAACATATTACTACATTTGCTTTATACTTCTCTCTCTCTCTCTCTCCATCTCTCTCTATCCATACACAACTCACACACATATGTATTTTGTTTTTGTGAAACCCTTGAGCACAAGTTACAGACGTAATGCCCCTTTCCCCCTACATACTTCATTGTGTATTTACTAAAAACAGGTGTTTGTTCTCTGACATAATGACAATACACTTACCAAAATCATGGTATAAATATTGATACAGTAATATTATATAATCCACAGACATTCAAGTGTACCATTTGTTCCAAAAATTTTCTTTTTGGCAAAAGAAAGTTCGAAATTGTGCATTTCCTTCAGTTGTTTTATTTGTTTAGTTTCCTTTAATGTGGTACGATTTCCGAGTCTTCTTTTGTATTTCATGACACTGACATTTCGAGGGAGCATTCAGCCCAGTTATTTTATTGAATATCCCTTAATATGATATGTCTAATAATGTCTGGTATTTCTTTATGATTGGATTGAGGTTATGTGCTTTGGGTGGGAATACCGTAGAAGCGATGCCATATTCTCAGTGCATAGTATCAGGAGGCACTTGCTGATGATTCGTCCCAGTACTAGTGATGTTACCTTTGATCATTTGGTGACAGTGTGTTCTGCCAGATATCTCTACCATAAAGTTATACTAGTTTATGCTTTGTAATTAATGCATATATTTTAGAGAGATACTTTGAGACCATGTGAATATCATGTTATTCCTGCAACTTTATACCCACTAGTTTTAGCATCTGTGGATGATTCTTGCCTGAGTCAATTATTATAATGGTAATTTTTCCAGTTTCCATCATTCCTTCTACATTTATCAATGGGATTCTGATATAAAGAACAGTGTTTCCATCTCCTTCATATATTTGGTCATTTTTTTATAGCGTGGACTCATAGATTCTGATCATATTCAACAGGTTATAATCCTTTACCATATTTATTTTTATGTTTATATTGTCCTAGATTTGGCTAGTAGAGTCCCTTCAAGCTGGTGCCAGTGTCCTTTCGACATGTCGCCATCATTCTTTGAGTACTTCCTTACTTTCTAGCACAACAAGATATTGCAGGCTCATTTCATACTTTCATCGCTTTGGCTCTGGAGCTCTTTCCTCAAAGAGCCGTGGTTCTTTTTAATGGTAAGTGGTATTTAAAAACCATGGATGCTAGCTAGGTGTGCTCTTCGTTACTAGTATACCACTGTTTATTGTTCCTCTCAGCAGACAGAGGTAGTAAATCGGTGTTTGTACACATGTACCTGCATACTTCTATATCTGTTTATCTATCTATGTGCTTATCTGCATTAAAGCTGATGAGATCACACCAATATCATCAATTCCAGTCCAACACCACATTTTTTATTTTTTCCCCCCTTTCCATATTTATAACTCTGTTCTCTGAACAGTGAGAAACATGGCACCTGTTACTTATAATATATTTATTTAATTGCTCAGTCTTAGAGTGTACACAAAGTAGTTTCAGAATTGCTAACTTAAGCCTCTGAAAAAGAAGACTAATAACTTGATTTTAATACTGGTTCAGAGTTCTTTTTATTTTCAGTCTTGAGGATCATAATGTAGTGTTCAAAATTTATTTGCTAGTTCCTTCTCCTGCAACCCTTATCTTTAGTGGGGTTGTAGTGTGTGTGTGAAGTACAATTTGGTTTATTTGTTTGTATTTAATTCCACCCCCCCCCCTTCAATATGAGGTGCTGATTGACATGTCTCATTGCCAAATCTTTTCTCTTGTTTAGAGGGTGAGCAATCCCAGGAGAAGCGAGAGACCTGCATCTCCATAGATTAAGTCAGGGCATTATTGGAAGTCCGTGATGGGGTGATAGGCCAGACAAAGAGCATACACTGAGGACCATCTGTTCCTGGGCATGCCATGACTCGAGGAAAGCCATGTATGGATTGAGACCCTTGCCACTTTCTTCTAAGATGACTCCTCTCACATTCTTTCTGCCATTCTCCATGATCACCTTTCTTGCATTTAGGAAACCAAGAATCTAACTTTCAACTCTGTTCTAGGCTATGATTGTGAAGACGGTTTACTAGCAGTTCATATAATATGCTTGATGTAGGACCTCTGGATGATTCTGATTTGGTCCCATAGAGGTGAAGCCTCTTGGCACTATTCATTGACACCCGAACATGCAGAATTTTCAGCTCTGTTGCTGAGCTGTTTGCTGGCTCCCTATTCTGGCACCTCTGCTGTTTCTCCTCCTTGGCTTTCTTCTCTCAGATGCTGTGGCCTCTCTAATAGCTCTTTTGTATCAGTTCTGACTTGGTCATTTTCTCCTCTGTGTTCTGGGGATGGCTTCCATATTCCCCTTCCTCTGCCCACTTAACCCTCTTCCTCCATCTCCCACACATTCATTTTATTTCTTTTCTTTCTCAAGACACATACAACATGGTCAGTGCTGCTGTTTCCAGCTGTTCTAAGTCTTGCCTGCAGCTTAAGTTCAAAAACAGATGGACCGAAAGCATCCTCGATGCCGAGCCAGTTTCCACCACATGAATACACATTACTGAAAAGCATCAGGAGATTTTAGAATAGTTTTGAGGTTTGATTCCCTGTCTTCTCAATGGTCCTTCCTGCCCCACTCCTTCATCTTCTCCTGCCCCCTCCCCACATTATACCTAGCCACTTTTCCATCTCTTCTTTGTGTGCCACATTTGGCAAAGGCTGGTTTCTGAAACCTTTGCCCCCATTGTCACCTCTGCATGCAGATGCCTTTGACCATTGGGATGAAACTGTGTTGATAATCGAGCTGAGTTGCTGCTCTTTTTCTAATTGTCTGTGTCATTTTTGAATCTTCCATTAAGGGCTAAGGATTGTCTATCCTTTGGTCATATAGAGAAGGTGAGGCTGGGATTTCTGTAAATGTGGGTACATTTACAGGTCAAAAAGGTCACTAACTTGGAAATAAACTATATGTTTCTCTTTGACTTTATCAGTAGGGGTACAAAAAGATGCCAGTTCCAAGCCTACTCTTGCATGTTGTAGACAGGGAATGTGTTCCTTGGGAAGCAGTGATATTGTGCCCACACCGTCACTTTTAGAGTCCTTATTTTTGTAATTTGCTAACAGCTTTCTTCCAGTGTTGTGTAGAGCACTATTTAACTTCAGCATTTCTAGTTACCCTGAGATATAAGAGGAAAAGAATCAACACAATGGGGTCACTTATCCTACAGGTGCTTCATGTAGGCATTGACAGTCATTTACAAAGAACATCAGTAGAAAGTTGTTGGCATAGTCAGCAACTTATTATCAGGTGCTGACTGTGACCAGGGTACTAAACACTGAAGGAACTATCTTTAAGAGAAGTCCTCAGGGTGTGGGCCTCCAACTCACATGCAAATTATGGTGTGTACGTACATAACATCGCTGTCCCTCTCGCCTCCTTCACTCCCTTATTTGGAGGAGAATACAAGGAAGAAAATCCTCAGATTCTCAAAAGGGTCTGGGATGTGTAATCATTCCCCAAAATATTTTATAAATAATGTTATCTTGCAAATGGGAATATGTACACACATATATTGTTAAAGAAATAGCTGAGAATAACATTTCTGCCAAACAATACACATAGATCTTTGCTCTATGTGACATACAAATATTTTTTACTTTGTTCTGTATTATTCTGTTTTACTGTTTTCTGTTTCAATTTGGGAAGTGCTAGGTGGCGACTTGCTAAATTGATTTTTTTTAACCTCACTAATGGGTCGTATCCTACAGTTTGAAAAACATTGCTTTAAGAGCATTGGTTCTTAAAATTCTGGTGTGCATAAATTACCTGGGATGAGTATTTAAAATACAGATTCCTGAGCATCACTCCACCTCTAGCAAAATAGAATTTTAAACAAGCACTACAGGCAATTGTGACACAAGGTGATTTGGAGTCCTGAAGACTCGCACGTAGAGAAACCACTCTCTTAAGGACTTATGAGCCTGGCTGCACAAGGCTTCAGCTCACTCACTTGCTTGGAGATGATAGATACTAGTGGGTACTATCTGAATCCAGACTGAGAACCTTCCCATCACAGTATGATCACCAATGCTCACTCCTGGATCTTGATATCCCCTAATAGTCGTTTTTCTAATATCTATATGGCCCTTGTGAAGGCAGAGAAGTTGTTAACTGAGGCCACAGACTAAAGAGTGAAGGAAGTGAAGGATCATTTTACAAAGTTGCTGGGGTGTGGCCCAGCCCTCCAATAGGTGCCCAGAGCCAGTCCCAAATTAGAATGGGGTGGGATTCAAAACTGCTTTTCTTATTCACTTGCCTTTTATGTGTAACCACATGCAGCGTGTCAACATGCTTTCCAGTGGGCCCCAGCAGTTTTGCTCCCTCTGGGTTCACGGACCCTTGGTATTCCTGTTATGTGTAGTCTTAGAATAGCTCTGTGCTCTGAGGCTTGGGCAGCTGAGCTTTGTTTGTTAACGCTTTCGGCACCAGGACTTTGTAGATGCCAAGCTCTTTTTAGTTGAAATTGAGCAACAACCACAATGGAATAAGAAAATGATCGCTGGTCAGGAGACCTTGGTTCTTGCCTTGCTACCCCACTATCTGTGTGACCTCAGGTTCCCTGAGCCTCAATTTCTTCACTTAGAAAATGACAAGTTTGGTCTAGACTCTAAACCATCTTGAAAGTCCCTGCTAGCTCTGAAATTCCATGATTCTATTTTTTGTTCCCTCTGGCTTTTTTCTTTAAAAGTCGTTAAAAGTCTTCTTTTTACAGCCTCTCCTAGGTTGGGCACAAGAGATTCACTGAGTTTGGGAATTTCCAGAGAACCAGATGATAAGTTAATAGCAACAAAATGTATTCCTACTTAGTGCACTGATCAAGTACAATATTTACAAAGCAAGTTCATTGCAAACTTGAGTAATAAGGCCTAGGAATCTGGGGACATGTGTGTCTTTTCAGGCATGACTCTAGCCACTTTTTTCTGTGAGTGTAAATACATTGTGTGGACTGTCAAGTAATAATAATAGTTATGAGAATAATAAATGATGACAATGCTGATCTGCAGATGTAGAACACTAGTGTTTATTAAGTATTTTTATGGACATCACCTTGTTTGATTTGATCTTCATAATAGCTATGTGAGTTAGGCAGGGAAGTTCTGCTGTCTTTATTTATTTTTTTTAGTAAATGAAGAACTGTTGAAGCTCAGAGTACATCTGTGACTTATCCAAGGTTACTCGGCTGATAAGTGTCAGAACTAAGACTAGACTCTAGGTCGTAGGCATGGTTCACAGTGCGTTCCACAGAGGACCACCTCTCTGGGGCGGGGTATCATTGTTCATCTGGATTCCTTACAGACCTGTAGAGCTCAAAACCTACTAACCTGGAAATTGACCAGGGCATCTCTCACTCCACCCAGCCCTTTAACATTTTGCCAGCAAAGCATCAACATGGTTAATAACATTCTCTAATTTAGAACACACAAGTCAATGGGCATACAAATTCACTCACTCAGCAGCCACCCAGATACATACTTCAGCACCTGATTAGGCAGGATTGATGGAGACTGAAGATATTAACTACTCATAAGATGAATTGTCTTACTGTGCTCAACACTTACAGGATTTCTGTAGCTGTGACATCTGTCATTAGTTGATGCTGATTAAATACCCACCCATTCTCGGTGATACATATTCATCGAATATTCCAAAATATACCCTGTCCTCAAGAGACTTTCTTCCAGTAAGTCAAGATAAATATCAAAATGGCACATGAGAATTGATAATGATGCATGCAGCTGATCTGATGACTATTTAGACTTAGTTCTGTTTAGCTCTATAGTTTCACAGAATCAAGTCATATTACTTTATTCCTCCTTCCTCATTGTTATCATGAGCCATGTAAGGAAATTCATTGTCCTATTAACAGATATTCAGGAGTGGGAAGTCTGAATCTTAGGGATACCCTTTCTTCTGAAGTCACTTGTTGATACTTGGCATGTTTACGTACCATTTGCCAAGCAAGGAGAGTTGCTGGCAATAGGTCAAGCTCCTCCGCTTGTGGCTGGTTCCAGGGAGATGCCTGCTCCCAAGGTAGTGGTTATTGCTTTGAAAATAAGTATGTGGATTTCTGAGTGACATCATTCCAGTTTGGCACAGGCAGGTATTTATTTCTCTAGTATGAACTACCAGGGGTGAGCCAGACTGTCTGTCTCAGTCAACTCCCAAGATTTTGTTCATTTAAAAAATCTGCTAACACATCTGTGTGTGTTTTTTTTTCTCTGTTTGTCATGTGCTGTAATTACTTATGGGGTTTCCAATGACATCTTAATTAACTAGAGAAGAAACTGAAGATAGAATTTTAGAGTCGTTCATAGGTTACTCTATAGAATATGTGGATCCAACTTTAATGTAGATGGTTATAAATCTTTTTAAATTGAGAAAGAAATAGTTCTTTTTTCCCCCCACAGTCATCAATCACACCTTTGTTATGTTTTTTACTCTTGCTATGATGTTCGATTTTAATTAAGTGAATTAGCTCAGACCTTTTGATATGATCATAGCCAATTTGGAGAGGCTTTCAAGGGGGAAATTTAATAAGTGAATTTCTAAGCCCCTGGTTCTATGGATCATATCGAGGTGGAGTTCATAGTGTGTTTCTAGCATTGTACCCAGAGTACACAGGAAGGTGTACTTTGTTTATACCACCTTTAGTTCTGAGAATGCTAGTGGCAAGACATGGGTGTAAATGAAGGGAAGGTCCTAGTGTTATAGATGCTGTAGAGAGAGTCGGTAGGCAGATGGCTCTTCTAAGTCAGCCAAATCAGGGTTTCACAATGGGTCATTCAAACCAGTGTACACATAAGCATCAAGACCAGGATAAGATATGAGTTGTGGCTGATGGATAATCTAGGAGCAGGAAAGCCATGTCTTGGATTCAGGAGATCTGCAAACATGGGAGAAGGAGAGCTGAAACAAGAATGTTGTTCCCTTTATCTCTAAAGCCCAGAATAGTGTCAGACATATAAAGGTGCTCAACAAATATTTGTTGAATGAATGAGAAATAAGAAGACTTAAGAGATCAGAGATTTAGAGAAGGAGCCTAGACAATAAGATGTCAGAAATCTAGGGAAAAAATCTGGATGGCAGAAATTCAGACTCTGGGTAGGCCCTACCCCAGTACGTCTGGTCTCACAGGGTCCTCAGAGCTGTCTTGAGTGAGTCAAAGAACCTCCAGCTTCCTCTTTCCACCATGGACATGGGGCGAGATAGAGGTGGTTGACGGGAAGACAAAGTCTCTCAACTGACAAATTGATGGAGACATTTTAGTCAGGGTCTCCAGTGGCTCAGAACTGGGAACCACTCCCACTCTCTGACCTTACCGAGAGGAACCTTGGTCCTACAATCATTCAGGAAATAATTATTAAAATGTCAGACATGGTGCTGCCCCAGTTCTCAACTTCAAAGCAGATTCCTAAGCTCCCAGCTCTTGGACATACCATTATCTTAAGGGTAGGGCTGGGCTCCTTGGAACTAACCCAGAGCCACAAGAATTCCATTTCCATACAGCTCTTTCCTCAAACCTGATTATAGGGGACAACTTAGACTATTTTGAGTAAGGTGGGTACACCACTGCTTGAATCCTTTCTAATCATCTGTCCAGACTACTGAAGACAATTTGTGGTATTAACTTGTCCCTAAAAACTTGAAATTTCATTTCTTCATACACAGAATACACATTTTTGCCTTTGGCCCTTTTCTCTTTCTATCTCAGAATGCTCCTCAGACTCTGATCTCATTGCTGGCAGAGCAGCAGCCTGAGCTGTGATAAGCCCAGAAAAGTGTGTTTACCCCCTCCCTGCCCACCTGCCTGACTGTCTTTGAAAGATGCCTCCAGGCTGCCACTGTACTACTGGGTCACAAAACCAGCAGCCTCCATTACAGGCAGAATCTTTTTCAAGTCAGTTTCCACCTTGGTAATTTTTTCCCCCCTTTTAACACCTTCCCCAGCAAATCCAATCCATCCTCTGGCTTATCTGGGTCAGCAAGGGTCTGATTTTATGCGTGGCGCTGTCAAACCATAAATCCGCTGCAGCTTTGCCTCTTCATCCAGCCCGTCTGCTTCTGTCAGCATCAGCAAAATGCATAATAGAGAAAATAAGCCAGAAAGGCTAATAACACTCATCTGAATAAAATAATCTTTTTGGCTGCCTTAGTTCATTTTATTTTAATCAAGGTGCCAGGTGGGAATTTAAGTTTAAAAACCCAGCCTTCCCCTGTCGCTAGTTCCCTGTCCAGCCATCACCAAGTGATCCCTTTTATTATGCATGTGCCTTTTTAATCTTCCTTGTAATTGGATGCTTGATAACACATATTGATTGGTGTCACTAGCTTATTTTGAGTTTTGTCTATCATCAATTCTGTGTCTGTTTTTAAAAGTGAGAAAACGATAGTCGCCTTAGACGCATCGATATTTGTCCTCTCTATATACAGACTGGCAGGTTGGACAGGAAATCTGAGAAAGGGGGCCCAACAGAAGTTGCTGAAGCCCCTCGGGTCTGGCCCTCTGGGCTCCCTCTGCCTTCCTTCCTGTGTACCTCAGCACACAGTACCCCGTGTGGAATGCAAGACCACGTGTTCCACCTTGCCCCTCAGGGGAAGGACAGTGGAAGATTAAATTCTGCTCTCCCGTTGGTAACTCCCTCACGTCTTCCCCTTTCCGGAGACTACAGCTGCCTGGTTAATTGCCTGTTGCTGCTGTCTTATCCCGACCATTATTTGCTGAGGGCTGTGCATTTTCAGCAGGCTGTGCTCTTGGCCTTGGACCAGGGCCTGGTGAGGAGCTTGTTGGAAGTTGATGAAAGCTGAATCCTAGTTTGTTTGGAAATAAAAATAATAATATTTCTTCACATTTGTATAGTGCTTTACTGTTGATGTAATTCTTTTGCATCCAGCATCTCATTTGAGCCACGCTATAGCCCCGTGTGGCAGGCAAGTCAGAGACTGTTGATCCAAAAGGACACATTCTTCAGCAGTGCATTGTAGAAGCCCAGGCCCCTCGGCAACGCCAAGCTTGTGTCACGCATCCCATCTGCAGGCTGTGGACATGGCAGTTATTAATTAAATGACACCTTAGGCCAGGAGAGCTTCCAGGGTTTGACAATCATGCTTTGAAAATCTTTAGGGAGCTAAATGTCGACTGACAGGGCACGTGTCCACTTTACAGGTGAGACAGCTGAAACCAGACAGAGGGGATGTGGAGAAAAAGGAAGTGTGATATAAAGGCAACTTGGATCTTTATGGAGGTCTTCGCCCTAGATAGTTTAGAGAAATCCCTTTAAGCATCTATTGCTGTTTGTTGAACATCCATAAATAGTCTTCAGTTGGAGAGAAAAACTGGGCCTAATGTAAGTGAAGCTAATGCTTGAGCTGTGTAGGTTTATTTCTTTAGTGCATTTACAATGATAACCTCTTCTGTGGACACATAGCCAGTTTGGACTTTCTGAGCCTTCTTTTTTTGGACTCTAGGGTCATTCTCTCTCAAGTACAGTATGAGATTTTTTGATCTTCCTCTGAAAAAATTTTTAAGTAAGAAAAACACTTCTGGATATTTTGTCTGCTTTTTAGGGATTAATGTTTGAGGAGGTTTGCAGCTGTTCAGCACATCCCTAAGGGATGCAGACCTTTTTCTTTAAATGCCCAAGTATTACACAACCTAAGACTCCAGGGGCGGGGAGAGTAAAGAAACTGTACAAACAAATGATAGATGGAAAAGATATAAAGGCAAATTTCAATCTTCTAACCAAACGAAGTTCCCCTGGCTCCAGCGGCCCCAAATAAAATCAGGCTGAAAAGCTGCTAAAGCAGGAAACCGCTCTAGCAGAACCTTAAAATGCTCCCCATGAAATCACGTCTCGTTGACGCGCTTATTTTCCAGTCTGAAGTGTGCTTCATCTTTGTTCGTGTTGGCTGGGGAAATTGTCTCTGCAGTTTCTGCTCCCCTTTTACTGCGTGCCTTTCCCCTCTCCTGCCCCACTACTTTCCCAAAATAAATAAATGAATTAATTAAAACACCTCCGTCGAAAGGAGTAATATGTCTGAGAAAGCATACAAACATTAAAGAACCAAAAATATTATATGAAAAATGGCAGTAATAGTAAAAGAGAGAAAGAACCCTTAGAAGAAACACGGTGGAGTCTAATACTATTTTTCTTAAAGCCATAGACTCCTTTTTAAAAATAAATCTTGCATAAAATCCCCATATATACAACAGATCAAAGCAGTATTTTACTAGTGGAAATCTTCTAATGTGGAAATTAATAAAGAGTACTGATTACATAGTCCATCAATGAAAACGATGAGACTGTGTTTATGAACTCAAAATATTGAATTTAGGATTATGAATCAGAGTTGCAATTTTATGTCAGTTTCAGTAGCTAAGTTATTTCTGCTTCTAGTTTGGGTTGCCCAATATCAAGAAACGACTGATTCACACAGGTGAGTTGTTGTAATCTTGAAATAGTTTTAAATTGATTTAGACACTTGAAAAAGAAGGCTATTTTTGTTTTAAAGTTGACTTATTAACATTATCTAGCAGCCATTCGTTTCCATTTCTCTTCAAAAATATTAATTGGATGAGCCCGAAAATGTGGAATAAATAGTAAAATAGTTGATGATGAGATGGAATGATATTGTATAGTCTCACTACCCAACCATGATCTACCAAGAACCCAGCACAGATAGACCCGTCTGTGTCATGTAATTAAACTTGGCCACTGTGTGTCAAGTCATGTGCTCACCTGAACAGCTTTACCCAAGGAGGCACACAGGCTGGAATTAAAAGCTAAACCTGTGCAGAGCAACTTCATTCTAACCAATAGCACATTTTTCATATACATGCATTGAATCTTTTTTTTTCCCCATTTATAGTTGGCATACAATATATTAGTTTCAGGTGTACAACATAGTGATTAGACATTCAGGTAACTTAGGAAGTGATCACTCCAATAAGTCTAGTATCCATCTGGTACCATACATAGTTATTACAGTATTATTGACTATAATCTTTATGTTGTACTTTACATCCCCGTGACTGGTTTTATAACTGGCAATCTGTACGTCTTAATTCTGCCCCTTTTTTCACACGTACATAGATTCTTTAATCCAAAGTTTGCGTGTAACAAAGTTCACCTGGTGACCTGTGAGACGTTGTGATGGTGTCCAGTGCAGGAAAACTGGGTCCTGGGTCCCGTGCACATAAATAGAGGTTGCACATTTGAATGGATGTGTTTATAGTTCTTTGAAACTGAAATGTGATTCTCTGTAATTTCCAGAGTTTCTCAGAACACACTTTAAAAGCTCCTGCTCACTGAAACTAGTACATGCTATCCCACTACGTGCTATGAGGATGGAGATAAACACATCAGGAAAAGCACTTGTAACACCTTAGGAGTTCTTAATAAATACAAATATATTAGTGTTAAGTAGATAAGCTCTTTTATTTTAAAATATTTCCACTTCTGCCCATCCTTTTTATTAACTTATCTTTGCTTACTTATCTTTTCTTCTGAGGATCCCCTTAGAGTTTAGGCTCTGCATCCCTTTCCGTGATATGAGCTTAGTTTTGCCTGTCCCACCTCCACTTGTGGTCTGTGGGGACATGGATGTGAGTTAGCTGGGCCTTTGTACCTCTAACATGCTATTGTATTACAGGTCTTTCTTTGTCTCCCACACTGCACTGTGACCTCAACACTTTTAAAACCACTAGAGCCCCTAATACTGTACTTTGTTTAAGATACAAATGTCTATACATTTGTGAGATTGAATTATAGTATTGTTTTTATGTGTGTAAAACGCTATTGGAAAAGAATCAGTAGAGACCACCAATTCATGTTTACCTTTCAAAAGCAGATGAAAACTAGTTGTAAGGTTAAGTAAGATCTTATAAGATCTGCCCTTTAAAAAAGTAAGTGTAATTGCCTGATATATTCCATGACAAGGATATCTTGCCATGGATATCTTGCTACCCAAGAAAAATGTAAATTAGATTATTCAGGATTTTGTAACTGAAACTGATTTGGAATCAATTTGAAAGTTTTCTTGAAATAGGACTATCAGATGTCACTGAATGCGTGGGTTCAAATCTCTCACTATTTTGAATTTAGGATTATTTTCTATTCATCTTTATTTTTTTCAGATGCTAAACATTTTGAAGGGCGTAGATCAATTACATATATCTCTGATTCTCGGTTAGTCTATATTTTGTATTTCCATAGAAATCTTTTAATTTCCCTAGAAAGGTAAGTGGACATAATGTTACAGCAGTGGTTAGCTCATAAGTGTTAGGGATTTGACCACAGACATGTGATGCCTGAGGTGAGGGTGGGCATGGGGGCCAGGTGTAGAACAGTTTTAATTTGGACACTTATATTCATTGGTTTGAAGCAACTTCTTGGTGCCAGTTAGACAGATATTTGATTTAATGGTCTGGTGTGTTCTGAAGTTGGAGTAAGGTGTGTTGTGATTGTTTTGTTAATTATTTGCAGAATTGGAAAGGCCCTTTTAAGTTGAATTCCATGCTCTACAAATCACTAGTTTCTGGCAGCCTCCTGTTCTGAATGGAGGCAGTGCTGACTCAAGAACCAAGCCATCTCAAGCCACTTTCTTCGCATTAAGAGTCTGACTGGGGGAGAGGACGAGGGGCAAGGGGAATGAACAGGTTGTGATTCTTTGTAGTGATTAAGAGCATTCTCTTTACAATTACAAGGCTTGGTTTTGAATTCCCCCATTGCTACTTCTTCGCTAAGTGACCTTGAACAAGATATTTAACCTTTCTCAGTCCAACTTTCCTCTTCTGCTTAATAATACCCACTTCATCAGGTTGTTGTAGGGTTCAAGTTAAACAACATGAGTATAGGGCTTAGCCATGTGCCAAGTGCATAGTAAGTCCTTGATACATAGTACCACGAGCAACCCCTACTTCCTGTTTTCCTCATTGAAGAGATCCAGCTTGCAGATACAGAACTTTCTGTTGCTTAAATTAGTGCTGTGAATTGAGTAGATAATTGGTAATTCTTTTGGATCACAGTGTTTTCATTAGAAATGAGCACCTAGGTTGGGCACTTTACTGCTTCACTCAGGTTATAGACATTTTAGGAATACATGTGTTCACGTATAGTTTGTGCTCTAGGTTATATGGGACAAGAGCTAATAACTCAGTTAATGAAACCAAAACCTGCTTAGATGTGTTCTGTGGGCCTGAGACTTTTTAGTGACTTTTTCATGGCAGATGCCTTCAAAGTTGTCTTCATGGAATCTTACAAAAGATGAATGTGTGGGATTTAATATGTAGTGCTCTGGTGATTCTGCATCTTGGAGAAAATCTTCAGCTTTTGTCTTTAACCCTAGATACAAACAAAACAACTTAGCGGCTAAGAGAATTGACTTCAGACATTTTTCTAGTCAGACAGTGCAGAGCTGCACTTCTAGTCCCTGTCTTACTATCTCTGTGACTCTTTCTTATTAGCTGTGGGCAGGTTTTCTAATCATTAAAATGGGGATAATGGTTGTTCTTTTCTTACAATGAAATGATGATGCCTAGATGAGATAATACGTGTACAGGATTCACGGAGTTCTGAGAACATAGTAGATGCTCAACAGATAATCTTGTTTCTCCTCTTCTTCTCCTCTTTCGTCTCCCTTTCCTCTCCCTCTCTTTCTCATTACTCTTATTTTCTCCATTGAGATTTTAGAAAAAAAAAACTAGAGGTGCTGGCTTCAAGAAAGATATCTTTATTTCTGGTTTGGCGTTGATCACTGCGATTTTGTGACATTGACTGTAGTCGTGGATTTTGGCCCTGGCTGCTTACCAACAATGACTTTTTTGGTTTTTTTTCTTGCTGTTTCTCTGCAGGAAGGATCAGAATGTTCTTTCTCCGGTCAACTGCTGGAATCTCCTCTTAAACCAGGTGAAGCGGGAGAGCAGGGACCATACCACCCTGAGTGACATCTACCTGAATAATATCATTCCTCGATTTGTTCAAGTCAGCGAGGACTCAGGAAGACTCTTTAAAAAGGTACATAGCTATTTCTAGTCATGTAGATACTTGGAGCAATGACACAATTTTGTAAATAAGAGAAAGAATATCTTACCGGTTCACTTAAAAGTCTTGCCATTGATCCTTCCCTACCAAGTACTCATGGAGAAAAAAATATCGAATTGGCATTCTTTTCTTCCTTTCTGAGCTGAATTAATAGTATGTCTAGGAAAGTAACCATTTGCAAGGTACAACCCCAAGACTGACAGCGTAGTTCATAATCTGTATATATTAATAACAGGTATGTTTGGTCAATTTCCATAAACGATTTGTGACGCTGTTAAGATTTGGGGACCTTCATTGTCATTACATATTTTTTTCTTTCAAGATCATTTAGCAAATTTATATATGCTTATGTTTGTGGTTTAGTTCTCTTTCCAAGTTCTCATCTTGGCCGAGGAGAACTCATGAATTTAGTTATCCTTTCATGGCATATCTTTGTCTTTGGATCCCTGAATGCTTTCTGAAACTCAGCTGTCACCATTCTTTGGGTGTAAGTTGAAAAATTTGACCAAGGAAAAACTCAGAAATAATTGCGATAATCTTAAGAAATTTATTCCAAATTAACCTTACATGTCAATAGTGAACCTCTTTTTTAAGCTCTCTCAACCTGAGCTCTCAACGGAGTCATTTATTCCTGAATTTTGGTAAATGGTGGCAAAGGCCCAAACCATTTTACATGATGTATCATGTCTAACCTGTAGCTCTGAGATTCTCAGAAGACTTTTCAGAAGGCAAATAATCTTCCTACAAGTTATAGGTATAAAGAGGATATATAGGGCTATTTTAATGGTTTCATATATAGGAATTGGTTTCCAAGTAACAAAATCCAGTGTTAAAATTCGAGGCTGTGAGAGAAAGGACTTTAGTAAACGTAATTGTGGTCAGTAACAGCCATAGCTCTTGGTCAATTTTCTAGTTGTTAACATTAAAAATTTCCCTGATCTCAGTAGGTGTGGAATTAGAACACAGTTTATTCTGTTTATGCCAGCATGAAAAAATAAATGATTTAAAATCTTCCATCACCATAATCGCATCTGTGAAGGGGCTTTTCCTGTATCTTAGAGGCGAGTTATTAAGGGTATAACCATCTGACAATGAAAAGAAGGAAGAGAAAGATAACTCCTTCCAGAGCTCATTGGCTATTTTTAGTGGCCTGGCTGTGCTGTGGTTGGGGCCATATTTCATTTAGGGGTGAGGGTGCTTTTCACCATCTCCTCATGGTTTCCAGCATCTGCTTTAGCTCTCTTATCTAGCTATAACACTTGGTGACATGTGTATGTGACTAAAACTAATGACTATAGTTAGTAATATGTATTGAATACTGGAAATAAGAGAGTATATATTAGGTGCTCTTTTCACACATACACATGAAGGTAGCTATGTGAGGAGATAACAAGCTTGACTATAGAAATCATTTCACTGTGTGCATATATATAAAATCATCATGTTGTATACCTTAAATATATGCAATTTCTATTAAAATAAATTAAAACCTATTTAGGTGGAACCTTGGTAGTAATCAGATACCACTTCAGCTCTTTTGACCTTGACAGGTACGTAGACTATCTCGAGAAGGAAAGGGGTTGACTAATAGTCTCCTCCTTCATTTTCTCTATGCATCTGAGAAAAAAAATTGTGAGTAATATTCAGCTATTTATACGTCACCTGATCTCTCAACTCTCTTTTCACCAAGCTTTGTAAGTTTAGGGGAGAACCAAGCTGAGAGTCTTATCGTCCCTCCAGATCTCAGAGATACTTATGCTGAAGGTGGCTAGTTATCAAAGCTGTGAGTGTTCCTGGTTTCTCAAGTGCCATCCACATTTCGCTGAAGGCCTAACTGCATGGCATGTGTACAAACTGTGCTTTTGCCCTCCAGAAGGAAAATCCACCCGTGAATGATGTTCCTAGCCATAGTCTCAGGATTGACCTCTTTAAGCCATGCATTTTTATGCTAAGGTTATTAGAAAGAATTTCTAATTACTCACAGGACTGTTTATATATTACATTTCATTGAAGAAAAGTACATATAACATAGGCATACAGCTAAAAGTATTTTTACAAACTGACCACACCTGGTAACCAGCTCCCAGATCAAGAAACAGAATATTTTAGTAACCCAGAAGCCCTTCCATGCTCCCTCCTAGTCATTGGAATGTTGGGGGAAGTCCCAACTCCCAAGGTTAACAATTGTCCTGACTTTTAACAGCATAGATTAGTTTTGCTTGATTTCATACTTTATATAAATAGAATCATGCAGTGTGTATGCTTTAGTGTCTGATTTTTCTCATTCAATATTGCATTTGTGAGATTTAGCCATATTGTTGTATATAGTTGCATATCATAGGGCTTTCTCTTGATCTTTATAAATTTTTATCTATTAAATCCTAGTTGATTAGAGATACACATAGGATTGTTGAATAGCCAATGTTTACCATCCCTTGGGGTCCAATGTAGGCAGAGAACTCTAAGGTGGAATCTGGCTTGGCAGATCTTAAGTGTAGATTAATTCTCTTTTGGCTGGCGTGAGCCTTTCGGCTTTCTAGTAATGGGCAAAGAAGCATTCTCTTTATACCTCAATTTTTCAATCTTTGTTAAGAGTATTTAGAGTGTGTTGTACAGGAAGAATTAGAATCCCACTGGTTAAGTGTGTTGTTGCCCACGAAAAATTAGAATCCCATTGGTTAAGATACAGTAATCAGTTAAGAGAACTAAGGAATGTACCTGGCCACCCTCTCAGCATTGTGAAGCTTCCAGGGCTGGGCTCGTGCTCTTAGAGCAGAGACCTTTTTCAAGTGACCGTTTCTCTTGGGTTCAGCTATGCTAGTAACTCTAAGAATACCTTGTATGATTACTTCTCCTTTTTTGTGCCTCAGTTCTCTAAAGTTAAAAAAAAAAAAAAAAAAGCTCGGCTATATGATCTCCATGCTGCCTTTGAAATCTAATATGCTGAGGGGAGTGATGTCAGAAGCATGGCACAGTGAGAGATCTCCCCAGATCTCTCCTCTTGAAATAATAATAAGATGAAATCTAATATACCATACTTCCATCATGATGAGGGTATCCTATACTGAGGGGCTTCCATCTGGTTGTTGGTGACCTTTGGTAAATTGTGATAGGTAATTTGCAGTCTCTGAGATAAGGACAAACAAAAGCGGGAGTAAGTACGGAGAGGGGGCTAGCTGAAGCAATTGGTGACTAGATTTCTTAAGGAATGAAGCATTGTTTCAGGTTCTCTTATCTATAGTGGCCAGCAACCAAGAGATGTGAAACAAATCCAAATGTATACAACAGATACACCTTTAATTACTTGTAAATTCAGTTGCAGCAGCAAAAGGAAAACTCGCTTTTATTTGGGGACGCAAGCTTCAAAAAGGATACCTTTTGCTTTATGCAAATTTAAATCTATTACCCATTGGCAAAAATCATGAGTTGCCGTTGTCTTCTTCATCATCTTCTTCTTCCTCTTCCTCTTCTTCCTTTTAATCTATAAAACTTGATTTATTGGCACAGGTTGTGATAATAAAAACCAACATTTTTTGAACCTTGATGGGCCAGGTACAGTGTTAAACACTTTATATGCATTATGTTGTTTAATCTTTACAGTAATTCTATAAGGTAGGTATGGTTTTCCATATTTTATGAAGGAAGAAACTGAGGCTTAGATTAAGCAAAAAAGAGGTAAAGCTAGTATTTAAATCCTGTCATCCAGCCTTCTGGCTATAGAACCCAAGGTTTCTATCTACATGTTCTGGTAAGACTCTGTAGGTGTGGTAAATAGAGTAGAGGGTATTTTTACTTTAATTTTCTTACTCTTTTCTGTTGAATCCTTAGTTAAAGAATTAACCTACCCTCTTCTCTTGCACACAAACCTTCAAGGGTATGGAGGTGCTAAACATAACACTGAGTTATTTCTTCTACCTGTGGTCTGGTCTAGCAGCTGGAAATTGGGAAAGAAATAGAGCAGTGTGTTTTTCTCCCTGGGGGCAGAATCTCTAGTAAGAGGAAAACAAAGACTCATTAAATGCAAGAAGTGACTGAAAATCTGGCTTACAACTAAGTAAGCTAATTTGGGGATGTCAGGATGACTGCACGATTGGTCCCTCTATGCTACTGAACCCCCTTAAGGGATGCTCCCCACTGGCCCTCTGGTTTGTGGTTATGTCTGTTGGGACATATTCTACATTTGCATGAAGCCATGGTGGATTCCTTTAGCTAAATATAACATCTGGAGAGAGTAGCCTCCTGTCCACAGCTTAGAAACAGATCCACTTTGTCTAGGACTCCAAGGGAAATTAAGCCCATTTGGTGCTCCTGACATCTCCTTTCATGTAATGAAAGCTCAGTCTGTCTAACCCCTGTTGGAACCAAGGTTTGGGCAAATATTATTGCTGCCACCTTCATTTGTTAATGCAGTAGCTTCAAAAACGGTGGCCAAACACTGCCAAGTCTGACTCCAATGTCATCTCTGTCAGAGGCACATTCTAAAGAATCCCACCAAGATTAGAACTAATTTTTCTCACTTTCTCAGCTTAAACTGAAATAAAATTGGGTGTGCTTTTTCCCAGAGGGGAGAGGACAGTCTCGTTCTCTCTTCCGCCTTCCACTTTATCTGGAACACACTTACAGAACCTCTGACTTTGCTTTTTAACTCACTGTTTCTAGCCCTTAACAGCTGCTCACATTTAGTCTTGGAAGCTGGTCAATTCAGACAGTCCTAACACTCTGAACTGCATTCTTCTTTTTACCATATTCCAGTTAACTGTACTCCTGTTTTACCTTTTTTACCCTTAGGTTTTATGGCAGAAAGTCAACATACATTGAGAAAGCTAGGTCAGATTCCTGATAGACCAGTAACACTCAACTTTGCTTTGACTGAGAGTCACTTGAAGATTTTTAAGAAATCTCCGTGACTTTGAATAGTCAAAGATTTCTTAGGATATAAAAAGAATGAACTATAAAAGAAAAAAATAAATAAATTGGACTTCATCAATTCCTGGACTTTTGCTCTTAGAAAGACACTGTTAAGAAAATGAAAGACAAGCCACAGACTGAGAGAATATATTTGCAATCATATTACTCAATAATAAGAAGACAAACTACTCACATTTTTAAAAATAGACAGGATTTTAAAAGACTTCACTAAAGAAGATATGTAAATGGCAAGTAAGCACATGAAAAGATGCTTAATATCATTAATCATCAGAGAAATGCAAATTGCAACTATTAGGAGATATGCTATGTAGCATAGCTAGATAGGTAGCAAATCACTAGAATGGGTAAAATTAAAAAGACTGACAATCCTTTGAGGATATGTTGTTGGTGAGAGTGTAAAGTGGTACAACTACTTTAGAAAATAGTTTTGGCAGTTTTTTATGAAGTTAAGTATGTATTTATCATTTGACCCAGAAATTTCATGTCTAAATATTTACCCAAGAGAAATAAAAAGCATGTATCTATACAAAGACTTGACTATTAATAATAATTTTTGTTGTAGGCTGAATAGTGTTCTCCCCTCCCCAAAGATGTCCATGTCCTAATCCCTGGAAACTGTGAACATTACCTTATCCATATAAGGCTTTGCTAGCATAATGAATTTGAGGATATTATCATGGCGATGTCATGTTTCATTATCCAAGTGGACCCTAAATGCAATCACTCCTGTGCTTGTAAGAAGGAGGTACAGGGAAATTAAAGACTGAAGAGATGAAGGCCATGTGGTAGAAGCAGTGAGAGAGAAGATGCTGGGTCACTGACTCTGAAAATGGAGAAGAGGCTATCAGCCAAGGAATGCAGCAGTAGACGCTGGAAAAGGCCAGGCAGCACATTCTCCCCAAGACTCTCCTGAGGGAGTGCAGCCCTCCCGACACCTTGATTTCGGCCTAGTGAAATTGGTTTTGGACTTCTGACCTCCAAAACTATAAGAGAAGAAACGTGTGTTGTTTGAAGCAGCCTAGTTTGCAATAATTTGTTTTAGCTGCCATGGGAAACTAATATTTTATTCATAATAGCCGTAACTAGAAACAAGCCAAACAGCCATCAACAGATAGAAACACATATTGTGGTATATCCATATATGAATACTACTCAGCAATGAAAGGAAACAAAATGCTGATACAGTAAATGTAAATGAATCTCAAAAAACATTATGCTGATAAAAGAAGCCAGACACAGTGAGCACATCCTGTATGAGTCAATTTATATGAAATTTTAGAAAAGATACTCTGTAGTGAGTTATAGAAAGTGAATCAGTGACTGCTTTGGAACTAGGGTGGGGTGAGGGGTTGACTGCAAAGGGATGCAAGGGAACTCACAGGGTTATGGAAATATGTAGTCTTAATGATGGCGGTAGTTACATGAGTGTGTCAAAACTTGTATTGTACGCTTAAAAGGTGTACATTTCATTGTATGTTTATTATGCCTCAATCGAGTTGATTTAAAAGGTAATATAAAAATATGATACCAAGGCCCAACCCCAGGGCAATTAAATCAGACTGTCTGGGGTAGGGCCTGGGTGATTCTTCTACATAGCCAGGGTTCAGAACTACTGCCGTAGATACTGTGGGTTCCATCTTGGGGAAACCTAAGAGCACAGAGGACGTCCGAAGCCATAAGATCCTGTCTGTCTGTATATGAGCCGTGTTTGCCCCTGCAAAAGACAACATTCAAGTATCTAGGCTACTTTGTCTGAGTAAGCCATTGTGGTTTCCTTACTTTGTTCTTGGAGGGTGACAAAAAGTGATTCTGGCTTTAGATAAATAAGTCACTGCAAGAAGTGGGGGATGAAGAAGGGTGCTGAAGAAATGTGAGAAGCTCAATTAATACTTTTCTCCCAGGACCTCAGATGTTAAGCATGTCCCTTTACCACTCGTAGATCAGTCACAAGAGAATTGCCATGACCAGTTAGATTTTCTTTGGCACCTAGGAAGTGGGTCTGGGAGTGAACGAGGATAAAGGAGATTTGAAAGTCAAAGCAGCACGGTTATCTACCTACCTGTTTATCCCCTTTGGATTGGGATGGGATTTCGCATGGAGTCTGTAAGTCCAGTTGTTTGACACATGTGAGGAGAGAGGATGATTCTGCAAGGAGACATGTTCTGTGGTGTTATTGTCATAAATAAGAAAAGAAGAAGAAATGACCCACAATGCTGGTATAGTTGAATGTCCCCGGTAGGACTATGGATTGAATGAATGGAGAAAGAATGGATTTCCAGCGATGGGGTTCTACCCTCCTGAGAAGGGGTTTAACTTGGAGATGTCTTTGGGGAGATGTCTTTTCCCCCACAGAACTCGGTACCTGTTGCTGATTGAATATCCTGCACTTCACAACACAGTTGCCAACAGTGCTGTGCAGTGCTTTTCACACAGTCGTTCCACTTGCCCATTTTACCTTGTTGGTAGCAAAAATCAGTCCTGATTCATTGAGCTCTATTCTCTCATATCTGATGAAGAAATCTTCTTTGGAAAAAAAAAAAGTAGGATGCGAAGCTGAGCTTATTTGAGTAGGGGATGGAAAGCCGCCAGCTGCTTCAAAGGTATCTCTGCTGATAAGGGGCGTCAGGTTTGCTGCCAAAGCCGACACTGAAGGGAGCTTCACAGTTAGTGCTGTTCATGGCATTTTAGCTTTGGTTTCTGTGACACTAGGTCAGTCTCATCTGTATCCTCTTCCTTGGGGCTTCTCTCTGGGTGGTCTAGGCTTTTTTTGGACTTTAAGAAGATTCAGCTCAGAGGGAACGTGTGCATCAAAGATGCCTGCAGTCTTTTCCTGGGTTAGTTTATATGTTTGCCTTTTTGATGTTTCAGTTCCCATGTATCTATCTGCCTTTTCTAAAATACCCCAAGATGCTACGTTTAGAACATTTAAAGGTGTAATTCGATCTTTATAAATTAAGAGATGATTAAGAGAACCTGAAGAACAACAATTAAAAAATATGGAGTATGAGAAAGAGAGGTGTAGCAGACAGAAAACAAAAGCGTCCAAATGCGACCTTGTGTTCGAATACAGCCCTAAACTAGAAAAACATGCAGTCAGCAAGTATTTAAGTGAATACTATACTAGGTGCCAAAAAGAGCTTAAAATCAAACTGAGGAGTGAAGTTTGTCCCCAGGGAGCTTAGGGCTTTTTCAGTCCACCCTTCAGTCTACTTAGCTCTCCTAAAACTTGCTATAGGATGATGATGATAATAATAACAAGCTTTTGTAAAATGCTTATTATAAATATTACACACTGTAGTAGGCCCTAAATGTATTTTCTCTAATCTTTCATGTATTTTGCAAGTTATTTTTCCTTTTTATGAAAGTATAAAATACTTAGAGAAAGTACACATTATAAAGTTGCACAGCTCAGTGAATTTTTACAAACTGAAAACAATTATGTAGTTAGCCTCCGGATAAAGAAAAGAGTGTTAAAAAAAAAAAAAAAAGAAAAAAGAGAAGAGTGTTACCGGTATTTTACAAGTCCCCCCACCTTTGCTCCCTTCCGTTCATTATCCCTTGAAAGGTAGCCGCTATCCTGATTTCTTGCACAATAGAAATATTTGCCCATTTTCTTTATTTTTATATAAATGGAATGATGTAATATTCTTTCAATAATTTAAATATGCCATTCTTTTGTTTCCTAAATGCTATTATTTCTGTCGAGAAGTCAGCTGGGATTTTTACTGTTTATTCCCCCTGGATGTAATGTTTTGGGGGTTTTGCTTGGCTGCTTTTAATATTTTTCTTTATCTTTAGTTTTTAACAGCTTGACTTTGATGAGTCTAAGTGAAGTTTTCATTGTATTTATCTGGCTTGGATAAGTACAGTATCCAAATGTCCTGGATCTGTAGTTAGTAGTTTTTATTTAATTCGGGAAAATTTTTGGCAAATATTTTTCTTGCTCTTACTCAAATTTGTGCATTTGTTGGACTGCTTGATACAGTCCCACAGGTCATTGAATCAAGCTTTTTTTCTTTTTTTCTTCTGTGTGCTTCAGTTTAAATGATTTCTAAAGTTTACCAGTCTTTTCTTTTGTTACATCAATCTCCTGTTAATACTGTCCAATGCATTTTTTATTTTAGATATTGTACTTTTCAGTTTAATGATTTCCCCTTGGTTCTTTTTTACAGTTTTCCATATAGCTCCTGAAATTTACCTCTCTTCATTTGTTATTTTTAAAACATCCAGCAATTATTTAAAATTTCTTATCTTTTATTTTCAATACCTACATCATCTGGGGTCCTGTTTCTATTTATCGATTTTTCTCTTGCTCAATGATTACCTTTATTTTTTTCACATGTTTACAAATTTTTATGACATATTGGACACTGTAGCTAATACATTATAAAGACTCTAGATGTACTTACCTTCCTTCCTCTGAAGAGTGTGAAATTTTGGTCTGGTAGGCAGTTAAATTACTGATTGATCACCTTGAGCTTGTGGGGAATTGGTTTTACACTTTGTTAAAGGGGGCCTATTTTGGTTTTGCCCTTAGTCCTGGAATATATGCCCTACACCTAAGGCATGACCTTTCTGGTGTGTCCATGGATAGCGTAACATATTTATCAAGCCCCTCCCACCTGGCAGGCTGTGAATTCCAAATTCCATCTCCCCTATAGTAGGCAGCAGCTAGGATGACCAGTGGTCCCAGTTTGCCTGGGGCCGAAGGGTCCTGGGACATGAGACTTTCAGTTTTACCCATTCTATTCTGTTCATGGCATTTGGATAGTTTCATGCTACCAGGCTCCAGTTTGAGACTATTATGAATAATGCTGCTATGAACATTATATTGGAAGGCATTTTTATTCCCATTGTATGGTGGAAAAAATAAAAACCCACCTTGGTAAAAGACTCTTTTGTAAGACTGAGAAGTGACATTGGAATATGAACTCTCATATTCTTTCTACTGCATTCCCCTGCCACCTTATGTTTCAGGATTTATAGGAGATATCTTTAGAAAACAGCGCTGCCAAATCAGATCGTTGAACCTGGTCACAATCTGAGCTTTGAAGACAGTGAATTCAAACTTGCTTTTCTCTCTCTTCCTCTATTCTCTTTCCGTTCCTGCTTCCTTTAGTCTTCGCCTCCCTTTTTGCTGCCTCTCCTTCTCTGTCTCTCTCTTTCTCTATCTCTCTTCCTCCCTATTCTCCATTCTTTGAATAATCTTTTTAAATTTTATAGTTTATGTGCATTGTAGAAAATTAGCAAACACAGGAAACAAAATATGATAATAAGAAAACAAGATTATATTGTACACACTATTTGATAATGTTATTTTAGTCAAGATTTCCACCTTTCCATTTCAGTAAGTTTTTATCTCATCTAATAACCCAGGCCATGTAAACATTTCCGTACTTATCCTAAAAATGCTCTTTACAACTGATTTGTCCAAGCCAGTGTTTAATGCACACTGGATTTATGTCCTTTAAGTTTTATGTTTTATGTCCTTTAATCTATTACTGCTCCTTTTCCCGGACACTTGTTTGTTGAATGGACGAAGCCAGCTGTCCTGAAGATTGTCTCACCTTCTAGATTTGTCTCGTTGCTTCCTTGCGTCGTTGTTTAACTTCTTCCTGTATCCTGTATTTCCTGTAAATTAGAAGTTGGTTCCTAAGACCAAATCCATTCAAATTGTATATTTTTGACTGGAAATTGTAATGAATGAAGCTGGGTGCTTCGTGTTGCATCATATCAGGAAACAGTATCTAGTTAACCCACCAACAGTGATGCCACTATCGACCCCCCAAATTAAGGTCGTGACAGTATGAACCCTCTTTTTCAAAGTTAGATTTTTTTCTCACGTGATAAAAAAGCACATCGTATGCTATTATATGTGGTGCTGTCATGTTAATGTTGGGCGCCAATTCAGTTGTTCATGTGATGATTTTAACATCACTGGTAATTTTAGCCAAATTACTTTTTTTAACCATCTCTGTACCTTTTATACTTGACTGCAAGATGCCTCTCTGAGAAAAGGAAAGGATTATTTATACAGCTCATCAGACCATGCATACGCCTAGTAGTTCGTAGAAATTTATTACTCCCCGCAGAAACTACACTTATAGTGTGGAAGCTGACCAATTTCTTATTATAAGATTCATGGCAATAATAAAAATAATAATTATAACTAATACTAAATGAATGCTAGCGCTGCCTAGGGACTATTTTAAGTACTTTACATGTATTAACCTTTTTAATCATCACGGCCCTTTAAGATAGGTATTGGCTTTATCGTCTTTATTTGTAGATAAGAACATGGGCGGAAGGGTTAAGCGATTGATTCAAGGTGATAAAGCTGGTTGGTGGCCAGGTTGGGATTCATGCCTAGGCAGCTAGCTTCCCCTCACGTCACCATGCTTTGCTGCCTCCCACATAGAAAGATGGCAGTCATTATATTAGTAAGCTAAAGGGCCAGTACTTCTGCAGGGAATCTAGTCATACACTGCCAGGACAGAATTTCCATCGTGCTGTTCCGATTCCGCTTCTTGCCCAGCTTGTCCAGAGAGGGTAGGCATCTTCGACTCCGGCCTCCCTTCTTGCAGGACTGGCTTCTTTTGATTCTCTTATTTATCTTTGTCAAGAGTTTCCCTTTGAATTCTTCCCTGCTTGTTGGGAGCATGCGTTTTATTTCAAATGAGAAAAAAAATTAAATTCTCCTTCTTTTGAGACAGTATCTTATGCTTTTCCATTCTCATCGTCTTCTTTCCTTACAGTCCTGGACTTTTTCTGATCTCTTGCTTTTTCTCCCTGATCCCACCTTTCTTTGCTTTTAAGCCCAGCCCTTAAGTGATTTGGGGTTTTTAATTTTTGTGTGTTTCCCCCACCTTTTTTTTTTTTAACCCTGTGCTCCTCAAATCATTTGGTTGTATAGCCAGCTTTTCCCAGTATTTACCCAACATGAAACTTTCAGTTATAAATTAATCTTAATTATCTGCACTAATTCTTGTCTTCAAGAGATCATAGGAACCTAGGAGCCTCTCTCCTCCTAGTCTCATATCTGTCATCTTGGGCTAAGTAGTTATTGTTAAGGCTCGAGGCCTGGACTGAGAAGTAATGCTTTTCTATTTTATTTTATGTTTTCTTTGAGTTTTGGAGCAAACTAAAAACACTTTAGCTTAGATTTTCTTCAAGTAATACATTTTTTTTCAAGATATGGGAAAACAAAAATAATATAAAGAAAATGATTACTTAGAATTGATATTAACATTTTGATATATTTCCTTCCAATCTTTTTTTCTAAGTGCATTTTCTTTAGAAAATTAGGATTATGTTGTATATTAAATTTTGCATAATTTTTAAACATTTTAAGTGAACATTTTTTCCATGTCATTGCCTCTTCCTTAAAAGCATTGTTTTTGATGACTGTATGACATTCTGTCTTCTGGCTCTCCCACAGCTCACTCATACATTTCTTACGGTTCTTAGGGCTATGCCATCTTGACTGTCTACTGGACCATGTTCTGGTACGTCCTAAAGCAATCCAGAGTCTCATGGTATCTTCTTGGAAGTCATTTGTTTTTAGGGTAATTAGGTGGCCTGTGCGTTCATTTGGAAATACCCTACTTCCATTTGATATAAGGCAAAGAAAGGAGTCCATCCCCCCACCCCCCGCCCTTCTTCTTTCCCTTTTTCTTCCCTTTCTGTCTTCCTCATTGTCTCCAAGCTCAGCTGGGACTCTAGACCTCAGAGCTATGCCTGAGCCTGGGCCCTCACTGGCTCAGTGAAGTTCTTTTACCATACTAGGTTTCAATTTCCTCATCTTTACTGAGGAAAATTACTCATACCCTCACTGTTTCTTTCTAGAACGTTGTAGGAATCAGCAAAACTTGGGGAGGAGGTACTCTGCAGTTGTTAAAAGGACAAAAGATAGCTAATGTTGTTGGTGGGAATATAAATTGGCAAAGTCACTATGGAAACGGTATGGCAGTTCCTCAAAAAATTAAAAATAGAACTGTCATATGATCCAGCAATTCCACTCCTGGGTTTATATCCGAAAGAATTGAAATCAATATCCAAAAAGATATCTGCACCCCCATGTTCATTGCAGCATTATGCACATAGCCAAGATATGGAAACAACCTAATGCCCTTGGATGGATGAATGAATAAAGAAAATGTGACATTATGTATGTTTTTAAATGTATGTAATATATATGTGTGTATACACACACACAATGGAATATTATTCAACCATAAAAAAGAAGGAAATCCTGCCATTTATGACAACATAGGTGAACCTGAAGAACATTATGCTAAGTGAGATAAGCCAGACAAAGACAAATACTGTATGGTATCACTTATATGTGGAATCTTAAAAAAAAAAAAAAAAAAAAAAAGCCAATTTCATCGAAATAGAGAATAGAATGGTGGTTGCTGAGAGGTGAAGGAGGAGAAAAATATGATGATGTATGTCAAAGGATTTAGATTTTCAGTTATAAGAATGAATTTTGCAGGATATATATATATATATATAGCTTACGGTTAACAATGCAATATTGTATGCTTGAAAGTTGATGAGAGCAGATCTTAAGTATTCTCACTACACACACACAAAGTTAATTATGTGAGGTAATGGATATGTTAATAATCTTGATCTTGGTAACCATTCCACAGTATATATGTGTATCAAATCATCATGTTGTACACTTTAAATATATACAATTATATTTGTCAGTTATTTCTCAATAAAGTTAAGAGAAAGAAAAGAAAGTATTCTGCAGAAAGTATTCTTTGGTTATGTTCATGTAGAAGAGTGTACCTTATATGCTGGGTTTTTTTTTTTTTCCTATACATACCTGTGATAAAGTTTAGTTTATGAATTAGGTCTTTGCCCCTCTAAGTTAATCTTGTTTAGTAGTGTGTTAGCATATAGAGTAGAAAGGAAATACAGAAGGCAAACTGGGAGATCCAGTCTCTAGCTGTTATCATCTCTTCTCCAAAGCCAAGATAATCCAAGCCTTCTGCCCACATAAGCATTGCATCCTTTCCTGCCTCGCCTATTCCCATGACCTTGTTTTCCTCTTGATGTTCATTTTGAGGATGGAGAGTAGAAAAAAACCTTCTCTTTTTGCAGCTTTCTGAGTTAGTGGCCCTTCTTGGTCTTTGAGTAGTCAGAGAGGAAAACTGCATAGCCCACCACCTGACTCTTCTTTCTTTCTTTTTTTTTTTTTTAAAAAAAGAAAACCCACCGCTTTATTTAAATCCAAGAGCATAAGTACCAGTACAAATTCTCTTAGTTCAATTTAAAAAATATTATTTAATTGTCTATAATTGTTTGGTATTCAACCTGGCACTACAAAACGACTGCAGAGCAAGCTTAAAACATGGTTCAGGATCTTAGATTTATTACTTCTCAGTTGGATAGATAGGCCATAGACTCACTCCAGAAGCAAGTTGCAACTCAAGACATCGATTTACTGAGTAGTACAGATAATTAGTCACCTATAGGAGTTTGGAAAAGGAACAGACAAATTCATGAGAGGTGAGTCAGGCAAGCAAATAGAGGGGAAAGAATTGGACTGATAATCTTTTAATTGTATGCTACCAGGATTCTTAATATGCATCCATTTCTTATGGAAATACTTTTTGCATATTTCCATATTATTCAGTGCCAACTTCTTCTCTTGCCTCTTTGTCTCCATTAGAGATGCCACTCATGAGGCCAGTCTGACAGCAGCAGATGCTTCCTGTTGGCCAGCAATGGGAGAGAGAAGTGGGTTGATCTTGGAGCCTGAGTGTGGAGGGCTTTGAATGTCAGCCCAAGGAGTTCCAGCTACTACTGGTCAAAGAAAGCCATTGACCATTTTAGTTAGGGCAGTGAAATACCGAAAAACCATGATTTATAGTGGCATTAGTAACAGTGTACAGTGTGGTTTAGAGTGGAAGAAATGATTTGGGAGCCTACTGCGGTGATTCAGGGGGATAACAGAAACCAGATCTTGGATAATGACAATGGGAACTGAAAGAATGGGCTTTACTAAGAGGCACAGCAAAGAAATCATACATAGTGCTGAGCGACCCGACATGAGGTAGAAGGAGGTAAATCCTAAGGGGGAATCAAAATTCATTTAGTCATTCAACAAATGTTAACAGTATGTTGCTCCTGTTCCAGGAATTGTGATAGGCAATGTAATACAGCAGACAACAAAACAGAAAAAGTCCTTGCCTTCGTGGAGCTTATATTTCTAGTTGGAGAAACAGACGATAAATAAATCAGTAAATATATAATATATCAGATGATAAAATAAAGCAGGGTAGAAAGGATGGGGTGATAGGGATATTGCTGTTTTATGTAGGGTCATCAGGAAAAGTATCATTGATAAATTGGCATTTGAAGTGATTCTTGATGGAAATGAGGGATTTTGCTGGTTACCTCTCCAAAGAAAGTATTTCAGGCAGAGGAAACAGCAGGTCTAAGTTCATGAGATGGGGGTGTGTTTATCTGAGGAGAGAAACAGCAGGGAGGCCTTGTTCACAGTAGCAAGAAGTGTGGCAGGAGATGTGGTTGGGGATTGGCCATAGGCTGCCAGGAAGAGGAGCCTTGGAGGCCCCTGGAGAGCCACCTGAGGATGGAGAAAAGAGGAATGACACAGCCTGACTCCTGTTTAAATAGGATCATTGTGGCTTCTGTATTAAGAGATGACTGAAGGAAAGCAAGGTAGGAGCAGAAAAAAAGACCTGTTAAGGAGGCTTCTGTAATTTGGGCAGGAGATGGTGGATTGGAACAGAGTAGTTGATGGGTGGCAATCATGAGAAGAAGACAGATTCTGGGATGTATTTTGATAATGGAGTCAATAGGATTTGCTGCTGAATTGAATGTGGCATGTGAGAAAACTTGGCGCCAAGCTTTTTGGCCTGAGCAGTTGGAAGCTGGAGTCACCGTTTCTTGGGGAAAGTATTTTGTGAAAGAGCCACCGATTTTAGTCCAGCCCTGTAATTAGTGACAAATCTGAGTGCCAGCAAGAAGTGATTTGCCTTAGGTCACCCAGTTAGGTGGTAGCAGAATTGGGACCAAACCCACCCAGTCTTCTGATTTTCATCTTATGCTGCCTTCAGGACACAACATCACACTTCCTGGGTTCAGTTTTAGACATGGCCAAATGAAAGCTCTGTGAGGATTAGGGCTGGAAGGGCAATTTGATTTTCATGGGTCGTAGAACCTAAGTGAGAAACATACAGCTCAATGATGGGTACTCTGAAGGGTTCAGGAAGAATGGGATCTGAGCAAATGTCATTAGATTTGAGTTTTGGAATCTTGGGAGACCGGCATCCTCAACAGAACCTCCACTCAAACTTTAAGCACTTTTCTTTTTCTTATCCTTTCAGCTAATAGTGAGAGGGAATATAATAGCATAAGCCCGAGACGGGGAGTTAAAAAAAAAAATCCCTTCCAACTCTGGCATTACCTTCTTGAAAGCTTTGCCCAAGAATTTGACCTCCCCATCTGTGAACTGAATAAGAAGGCATCTTTGCCCACTTTGCCTCCTGGAAATGATGTGAGAATAACCAGGAAAAAGGAGATGAAACTGCTCTAGAAGAGAAATGTTACATAAATCAAGATGTCCTTTTCTAGTTGACTTTAATAAGTTTTTAGTTAAAAAAAATTCTTAATAGAGTCATAAAAAAACTTAACATTAGGGATATATGAAATGAAGAACACATCGACCAATAAAATAGATATTCCTCTTTAAAACAACATGAAATATTTCAGTATCATTTTTATTAAATCTTGCTTAATTACTATGTCTATTAGTCTCATCGAATCCTGCCTGGGCTTTTTAATTTAATTTAATTTTGTAGTCACTATTACCCAACCACAAAACAATTACCCTTGGCCCCCAAGGCCACACAGGTCTTTCAAGGATTTGTAGGTTAGCATTGGTCTTTCTGATGAAACACAGGGTGAGGTTTTCCATGCTGAGTTCAGAAGAGTGTGTCAGTTTCAGAGCTGGAGGCTGAAGTCCCAGTGGAGTTGAATTTTGTCCTTCCAACCCACTTCACATAACAATATATGAAGAACAGGAATAAAAATTAATTGTACCTGCTGGCACTATTAAAGTTATCAGTGCATATCCTCTCCTGGGCCAGGAAGATTGAAAAGGGTGTTGTAATCAGAGCAGATGATTTCTGACACATGGGATGGGCTTCCTCTCCAGGTTAGGTGTGAGGATGTGATCGAGCTTGTTGCCTCTGGCCTGTCACCACATAGCCCGGGGCTGTGTAGAGACTCTGCCTCATCCTCTCACCAGCTCTGGAGGAAAGCTAGGCTCTTGCTCTCGCTGGATCCGAGGTCTCTAAGATAGAAAGTCGGGCCTTCTCACTGAAGACTAGTGTCTTCCACCTGTTCATGCAGGGGTCTTGCTTAGGCCAGGCAGGAGAGTCACTCACACCTTGTTCAGATTCAACCTGAGGGAAATAAGGAATTGGGGTGCTGCTCCAATTCCTGGTTTTAGCAAGCATTTATTAAATGCTCTCTGCAAGCACCACGCCAGGCTCAGACACTTCTGCCTGCATGCCATGCATGCTGTGGTATTTGTTGGTTTGGAGGAGACAGGTCCTTGCCGTGAATGAATCCCGATCTGAGAGTGAGGGTCTTTTCCCAGCTTTCACACTAACTTGAGTGCGACCTAACTTTTTAACTTGTCTAGGACTTGGTTTTCTAATCTGTAAAATAAAGGTTTGGACTAATCTTTCCAAGATTTCTCCCTAAAATTCTGTAATTAAGTGTGGGAATTTTTAGGAAAGTGCTTGGTAAACCATTAGACACCAAACACATGTGAGATATAATAGTTCTATGTATAGACGGCATGCTTACTCGACATATAATTAATGAGATTTGACCATGTGTGGCACATTGACAGGTACTGAGAAGATGTCATGACATGGCCGCTAACCCAAGAGCACAGTGTCTAGTGGGAGAAACAAATGCAAATAAGCAATGATAATGCAGTGTAGTAATGGTTTCTCCAGTAGAGGAGGCACGAGGTGAGGTTTGCCTTGTGGTGCATAGGGATTCCTGGGAGATGAAAGAGCTTATGCAGAAAACAAAGATAAGTGAATATGTTCCAAAACTATAGGTGCTAGAGGGGAGGGTGGCTGATCACAAGACCCTTTTAGGAGATCATAAGTGATGAGGCCGCACTAAAGACCTTATACCCTGAAGCCAACGAAGGAGAAGCATCCATATGCATTTCTTTTTAACTTTTCAAAGTTACTTTGAAATAACTCCAGATGTAGAGAAAAGTCACACAAAAAAAAGTACAGAAATTCCAATATGCCCTTTTCCCTGATTCCACTAATATAAAAATCTCATATAACCACAGAACAATGATCAAAATCAGAAAATTAACAGTGATGTAACACTATGACATCATCTACTGATCTAAATCGAATTTGACCAGTTACCCCACTGATGTCCAATTTCTAGTTCAAGGTCCATTTCAGGATCACACATTATGTAAACTTACACCATCTCTTTAGTTTCCTTTAATCTCTAATATTGCCTCAATTTCCCTCAATTTTGGTTTGTCTGATATTTCCTCATGTAGATTCAGAATAAGCAATTTTGGTAAGAATACCATAAAAGTGATACTGTGTTCTTCTCAGCATATTGTATCAGGATGCACTTGCTGTTGATTTGTCCAATTATTCATGGTGATCATTTCGCTTACTTGGTTAAAGTAGGTGTCTGCCAGATTTCTTTACTGTAAGGTATTGTCTTTCCACTTGCACTTCAAGTATCTTGGGAGGAGATTCTTCAAGACATTGTAAATATCCTATTTCTCCTCATTCTTTGCCCCCTACTTTTTAGCATCTATAGATGCTTCTTAATTGAAACGAGTTCAGTAATAGGTTTTACCAAGAGAGTACCATGGACAGATTTGTCTTTCAGAAAGATTACACTAAGGTGTTGGGTAGGAGAGAGATTAGAAAAGTGAGAACAGTTACAAAAATATTACAATAGTTCATTTAAGAGATGATGACATCCTGAATTAAGGCAGTAGGAGGAGGAATGGAGAAGATGGGAGAGACATTCCAGCTATATTTGGAATCAGAATGAGCAGGGCTTGCATTTTGTGCTGTTGATTTAAATGCTGGAAATATTCTGAGTCAAGAAAAAACATCACATTTTTTCCCCTAGATTATCAAGTATCTAAATGACCTTTGGGTTACTCTTCTAAGAATTAGAGTAGCCGACTTTATAAAATATATTGTAGTTCTCATTAAATAAAGTTTTACAGGTTTTGCTTCTCCTTTTGAACGATTCTTAGACCAAATTTCTTTGTTCAACCCAGATCCTTTTCGAATCTCCAATGTAGATATGCTCCCTATTCAGTTATAGGATATGGTTAAGCGATATAGTCTCCATATTGCAGAGGCTGCTTCCTCTGGCACTTTTCCAAAATTTTCACTTGCTAGGTTAGTCAGTATCCTTTTCTCTTGCATCAGATTGAGTACTCTGTATTTAACATAAACCTAGAGCTAAAGACCATAGTCTTACGATGTGACAATTTGAGGGAAGCATTTCTTAACTTTTCCAGAAAAGAGAGAAAATGCCAAGTCAGCAAAAAAGGGGGTGGAGGGTGAAGGGAAAAGACTCAGTTCTCACCCTGATAAGCAGCGTGGAGGGATGTCTTTACTAGATGGTAGTGAACTATCTTAGTATAGCTTTTCAAGGGAGATGAAAAGCATTTTAATTTTTCATGACTAGGAAGTTGATTGGGTTTTGTAGAACTACATGAGAACTCTGGGATTAGCCTCTGCATTTAGGGTTGTCCCTGACCCCAGGCCTACCTGAGCTGGGCACAAGGAGACAGAATTGAGGTCAAGGTTCCTTTTCCTCCAGAAGCTATGAAGGAAAAACCCCTTAGAATCTGGAGTCCTGCTTGCTAGGTTTCTGAAAATCCCCTCCTGGGTCATGAAACAATAGCCCTTTGACTATATTTCTGTCCACAGTGATGTGAACTGATTGAACTGGCAAGCAGATAATAAAATAAATCTGTGATCGATGAGAGAAATTTCAATACATATCCAAATTAGTTCCTCACATAGGTTGTCTGAGTTTCTTGGGCCTGCCTCATGGCCTCCTTGAGTAGATTTGACTCTTCTGGCCCATATGACTCAGGCTTCAGAGGTTGGACTGGGTGCCCACAAATCAACTTAGGGCAATGGAGATGAACAGTGAGGCCACCTTGGGAGAGAGCACAGAATAAGAAAAGAACATCAGAGTAGAAATCAGGTAACCTGGGTGGGGACCTAAGGCTCCTTTTGGTTTCTTTGTTTATTTTTCTTACCGGTTGAATTCCCTACCACAATATTGAGATTCTCTTCTGGATATTAACTGTGATCAGAGAAGTAGCTAAGGGAGGCAAATTTGAATTAAAATAAGACAATTGAAGTTTTCAGATTTTATAAAGTTATCAGTGTGTAGAGAAGTGACTTGGAGAGAAAGAACAGGCATAATTGTGACAAGGAGCTCTCTTGGCTAGTTCTGCATTCTAGAAACAGTGCCGATGAACAAATCCTGTCTTTTTCTCCTTTCCTTTTGCCATATCTTTTGTTCTGTTTTGTTTTGTTTTTGCTTCTGAACATCTGTGTACTTGCCTAGGAAAATATTTCTCAACCTCTCCAAAATATTGAGAGTTAATTAAAAATTATAAGAATATATCCTAAACCTAGTGCACTCTTTATGCCTATGGTTTACACAAAAGGTTGACATGCTCTGATGCGGAGACCCTGACCCCATCTCCTCCACTTGCTGACTTCGGCCCTGCACATTTTTCTTCGAAGCTCTAATGCCACAAAGAATGCGGAACTGACGAGTCCACCCTATCTACAAACTAGAAGGACATCTTGATTAAATTAGTGTCAAGGGGGGTGGGGAGAAAGGCACAGTGACACAAAGGGTGTTTTGAGGAGCCCTGTAGCGCCTGTGGAGAATGAATGTTCTCGTTAAATATGGCCATGACCTGCAGCTCCACACATGCCAGAGACACAGCTCAATTGTCCCCAGGAGCTGGGGGGTGGGGATGCCATGGGGAGCGGCCAGTCTGCAGCATTACTCTTCATCTCCAAGTTGAGAGGACAGCTTGGTACAGAAAGGCAGGAATGCAGGAAGGCGCGTTCTTGCTTTCTTTTTGCTGTAACTATGGCAAGTGGTTCTTTGATCATGGTTGTTTTTGGAATGGATGAAAAAGTGGTTTCCTTTCCCCTGCGTGTTTGAACCTTCCCTCTGCTCCTTGCTTCTCCTACGGCTACTGAGGAAACTCCTGAAAGCACCCATTGTCTTAATCCTCTTTCCATTCCCTTCCTTGGGGCTCCCCAAGAAGATTGCTGCCTGAACTCTATAGGGCAGTACCTCCAGGACAGTGCTCACCCTTGTCATTCACCACCGTCCTCAACCCATTCATCCTGAAATCCCAAGACCAAAGCGAAGAACAAATGGACTGTTGAAGGCTTCCACGGGGCCACCACATCAGTGGGAAAGCAGTTATTGGAAACCTCTTGGCTCACTTCTGCCTGTACTATAGCTGAGGTATTGCATGAGACATACATTTGCCATTTTTCCTTTGAACTGCCGGCCATCAAAATGCAGCAAGTGGATTTAAAAGCTGATTAAGTTTTGGATTCCCTTTCTCTAACCGAAAAATCCTTGCACCCTTTTTTTTTTTTACTGGCGGCAGGTTTGAGGGGATCAAACCATTTTATTGAAGGCCTTTGGTGGGGAGGGTCGAAGTGCTGGGAGGACAATCAGATCCAACATCCTTGGCCCAGCTGTGACCTCTCCACCTTCAGAGCTACCATAAAGCCTCACAGCTTATTTTTATAGCTCTTACATATATTACTCATTTTAACAGATGGAATCACAGCCTTTTCAACAGAATATATGCAAAAATTTAAAAACTGATGCATCAAGGATATTCTTTTGTACTAGCCCTCTCTTTTTTGCTATGAAAGTTTATGGCCTTTTACCCTCTCATTTTCACCCAATAAATAATTATTGGGTGCTTAATATATCCAAGACACTGTGTAAGATGAGGAGACCACAAATATGACAAAATAGGATTAAGTAAGAGTTTGTGAGTTCAAATTTAAACTCTACCATAGATAAATTATTTAACCTCTCTAAGCTTTAGCATTTATAAAATGGACATAATAATAACTACTTTATAGAATTATTACAAAGACTAAATAAGGTGTAATGCCTGTAAATGGTTTGTGCACAGTAGGCACACTAGGTAAATGTAAGCTGCAATTTCTATTTTTATTAATTACTAATGGCAGGATATAGTCCAGATCCTTCAAAAGCTTATGCTGTAGTTGAAAGGGCTGAATACATTAGCATGAATAGCTCTAATCAAGACACTGTAGGTATGATAAATGTCCCATAAATAGCGTCAATAATAATCGCTAGGGAATATAGGACAGACAGTAGGGGAAGAGCTCGTATCCAGCTCAGATGTTCAATGTGTACTAGCAAAAACCTCATTTCTGCATTTGTGATAGCACTAATCAATCATGAAACTTTTTTTCAGTTTTAAAAATTTGAAATATAATAAATGAGTAATAATAAAGCAAACACCAAAGTAACTAACCGCACAGGTCAATATGTTTTACTTTATCAGCACCTCGGAAGTTCCTGCTGAACACCTACCGAGTCACAGCTTTCTCTATTTCCCCTACTGTGCTATTCTGTTAGTTATTTCCTTGCTTGTCTTAAATTATATCCTCTAGGTGTTCACCTCTACACAGCATTGTTCAGTTTTGCCTGCTTGTGGACTTTGCGTAAGTGGAATCATAACGCATGAAGGCTTTTGCATCTTTCTGCTTTTGTTGGCCATGGTTTATGAGATTCATCTATGCTGTTACGTATAGCTGTTTATTTTCGTTACTGTAGGATACCATTCATGAATTCTCTACGATTTATTTATCCATTTTGTTATCAATGGGCACTTGGGTTGTTTTCAGTTTGGGACTACTGTGAACATTCTTATATGTACATACTGTTTTTATACGTGCCCAGATTTCTAGGGAATATACCTAGTAATGGAATTGCTGGGTGAAAAAAGCAGGCATATCTTCTTCTGTACTATATTATGCTGAACTGTTTTCCAAAGTGGTCATTAGTGATTATCACCGCACCAATAATGTGTTTTACTTTTCTACATTCTTGCCAACATTTAGTACTGTCAGATTTTTAATTTTAGCTGTAGTTTTACTTTTAACCGTCTTAAGTTTAACTATGTCATATTGGTTTTAATTTGCATTTATCTCATTACTAATGAGTTTGAAGGCCTTTTATTATTTTTTGACCATTTAAATATATTCTTTTGTGAAGTGCCTATTGTGAATATTATTTCTTTTATTGGTGATATGTGTAGACATATAGTCTCCTACACTGTGCCTTTTCTATTTTTACTTTTCGTATTTTCTATTGGGTAGTAAAAGTTAATAATTTTAGTATGGTTGCATTCATTTTCTTTTATGGTTGGTGCTTTTTCTGCCACGTTTAAGAAAGCCTTTCCTACTCTAAGGCCTTGAAGGTATTTCATTATATTATTTTCTAGAAGTCATAGTCTTGTCGTTCACTTTATGGTCTCTAAGCTGTTCTCATGAAACCAGTTTTTTATATATAGTGTGAGGTAGGGCACAATTTAATTTTTTAAAAAATAGATATGCAATTTTCATATCGCCATTGATTGAAAAATATATCCTCCCCCCAAACAAATACACACTCACTTTTTTTTTAAGAATAGATATTGAAGATTTTCCCTGTGCTAGGTATGGTACTAAATGCTTTACATGTAGGAAGTAGAGAGGTGAAATTTGAGCTATCTTTTTAGTGAATGAAAATGATTTCATAATTAGAAATGGAAGAGTAAGGAGTCTGTGAGTGTGGAGGGAAGATTGGAGTGGAACGACATCCTATGTGGAAGGAACAGACTTTAGGACAAAAGAGCACAGAAATGGGTGAAGATCCTTCAGAGGGTGGTGAGTAAAATAGTTTGGCTAAATCAGCATATTTATGAGGAAAGTAGTTGAAACAAAGCTGAAAGGAGCCATCCGTGAATGTTCGACCAAGGAGTTTGAACTTTATTCTGAGAGCATTTGGGAACTCTGGTAGGTTTATTCATAGAAAAATGATATAATAGAGATGCTGTTTCAGAAGGACGGGGCCTGTAATCCAGGGGCAGGATAAGAAGAGCCTGCAATGTGGTAACCGTGGCAGGAGAAATGAAAAGGAGACAGATGTCAGACATATCATGAAGGAAAAATCAGCAGCATATGGCCACTTACTGGGGAGAGAATTAGAGGTAATGATTACTTCTTTCCATTTTTATGCCAGTGTTACTTAGAAAAGGCTAGTATGTGGTTAAAGAGTTTGGGATAGCTGGTGAGGCTGACATCTTCACATATGTCCCAGGAACTAGATAACCAAACCTTCCTTAGACCCCTAAATAGCCTGGATAAGACTTTCACATGTGCTCATTTTAGAACTTCGTGTGGAGTTCCTCTGTTTGGTGGACTGAGTTGCCAGAGAATGCCTGGGATTTGAATCTGGATTCTCAATCACTATAGCTTATTTCACAAATGCCCTTTTTTATGAGGTAGATTCAGTCCCCTCCTGCCCTTTGATGGATTGTGGTTTTTGAAAAGGCCCTAAGGAAGTAATGAGGAACCATATTTAAAACCTCAGGCTTGCTTCTCTTTTGTTTTACTGGAATATTTGGTTACCATGTCCTGGGAAATGAACAACTTTGAAACATAAATATGATAGCCTTCATTTTCACTGGTATTCATTTATTCTTTCATACAGAGCATATTTTAGTACTTATTAGGTATCCAGCATTGCACCAGACCTGGTGAGGTACACATACACATAAAATAATCTATGTCTTCAACTTGAAGCTTTGAGTTGTGCTTGTAGAAATGGCAGTTTAGATAATTCAGACCAACCCTTCTGCATCTTTGGAGCTGCTTTTCCCCAAGAAGTATCATCCGCTATTCTAGAAAAGATCACTGAAAGCCAAGAAACTGAGCAGAGCTTTTCATAGCCTTGTAGGGCTACCAGGACAAAAACTGGAATTCCAGGCCAGGGAAGGGGAACCCTGGTAAACTTCCCCAGTCTTTGGCACCCCCTGGAATACAGATTAAAAGTAAGGGTGAATAAGAAATAGACTTCAGCAGCCTCACAGGGACTGCAGTCTAGCTTTAAATGATCTTAATCCCTAATTGGATTAAGGCGATCTAGGATAGTTAGTAGCTAGAAGCAAATTTAAATCCTCTCTAATGGAAGATGCTATTGTCCTAGGCCTAATATCTCTTTCTCATTCTTTTGTATGTACTGTGCTTGTAAGAAAAACAACAGACCCACAGGAGATCCATGTAACGGTTATCAGACAAACTTTATGTTTAATGTGTTTATGAAATCAAATAATAACAGAAGACTGAAAACTGTAAAAAAGAATCAAGCAAAGTAAAATGGATCAAAGACATAAATGTAAGAACTAAAACTCTTAGAAGAAAGCATAGGCGTGTCTGTTGCCTTGCCAACCTGAACATACCCGATCCCCTCTGATCTTAGAAGCTAAGCAGGAGCAGGCCTGGTTAGTACTTGGATGGGAGACCACCTAGGAAGACCAGGTGCTGTAGGCATAAAAAAAGAAAAAGAAAAGAAAGCCATCGCATGTAAAACTAAAGGAACTAAAGAAAGCATGGTTGTAAATCTTTGTGATCTCGGGTTAGATAGTGGTTTCTTAGGTATGACACCAAAGCAAAAGTCACAAAAGAAAAAAACACATAAATTGAACTTTATCAAAATTATAAACTTCTCTCCTTCAAAGGACACACTCAAAAATGAAAAGACAACTAATAAAATAGGAGAAAATATTTTCAAATCATATCTGATAAGGATCTAGCATCCAGAATATATAAAGAACTCTTACACCTCAACAGCAAAAGACAAACCACCCAATTAAAAAAAAAGGAAGAAAGTATGCAAATGTCCAAACGTGCACATGAAAAGATATTCCGCATTATTACTCATTAGAGAACAAAAAATTAAAATCACAATGAAATACTACCTTATACCTACTAAGATGGCTATGATTAAAAAGGGAAAATAAGGAAAGAAAGAGTGTTGGCAAGGATGTAGAGAAATTGGAACTCTCATACATTGCTGGTGGGATTGTGAAATGGTGCAGATGCTCTGTAAAACAGTATGGCAGTTATTCAAAAACTTAAGCATAGAGTTATCCAGTGACCCAGCAATTTTACTCCTAGATCTATACCCAAGAGAACTGAAAATGTACTAACCCAAAAACTTGCACATGAATGTTCATAGCAGCACTATTCATAATTATCAGAAAGTGGAAACAATGCAAATATTCATCAACTGATTAATGGATAAACAAAATGTGGCATATCTATACAATGGACTATTACTAAGCCATAAAAAGGAAGTACTGATACATGCTACAATATGGATGAACCTTGAAAACAATATGCGGAGTGAAAGAAGCCAGACACAAATGGCCATGTATTGTATGATTCCATTTATGGGAAATATCTGGAATGGGCAAATCCATAGAGACAGGAAGTAGATTAGTGGTTGCCAGGAAGGGAGCAGGGGGAGGGTAAGAGTAACTACTGACAGGTATGAAGTTTCTTTTTGGGGTGATGAAATGTTCTGGAATCAGATAGTGGTAATTAATGTACTAGAAACCACTGAATTGTACACTTTCAAATGTGAATTATATGGTATGTGAAATTTTAGCACTGAAAAATACAATAGCTAAAAATAAAGAACTCGATGTGTGGATTAAGCAAACGATTAGGCAAAGCTGAGTAAAAAAAAAAATAAATAATGAACTGAAAGATAGATCAGAAAAAAATTATTACTGGAACTTAGAGAGATGAAAGGATGGAAAGTACAAAAAAGAGCATAGGAGACTCGTGGGATATAGTGAATGGGCCTAACATATACATTCGAAGTCCCAGAAGAAGAGAACAGAGAACGGTGGTAGAAACAATGTTTGAAGAGATACTGGCTGTGATTCATCCCAAAAGAAGAAAAGATACCAAGTCACAGACTGAAGAAGCATTACGAACTCAAGTTGGATAAATACAAAGAAAATTACATGTAGGCACATTATAGTAAAATTGCTGAAAACCGTAACAGAGAGAAATCCTTTAAATAGCCAGACAGGGGAAAAAAGTCATGTGAAAGTTCCCCCTTATTCTCAGGGGATGCATTGCAAGACCACCAGTAGATGCCTGGAACCACAGATAATACTGAGCCCTATGTATACTGTTTTCTCCTATGCGTACATACCTATGATAAAGTTTCATTTATATATGAGGCACAGTAAGAGATTTACAACAATAATTAATAGTAAAATAGAACAATTATAACAAAATACTGTAATTAAAGTTATGTGAATGTAGCTCTCTGTCCAAATATCTTACTGTAATGTACTCATCCATCCTGTGATAATGTGACATGGTAAAATGCCTGTGTGATGAAATGAAGTGAGGTGAATGAGACATTAAAGTAAAGTAGGGGTTACTCGAATACAAGCACTGCGCTACCGCAATAGTCGATATGATGATCGAGATAGCTACTAAGTGACTAATAGGCAGGTAGTGTATACAGTGTGAACACACTGGACAAAAGGATGATTCACGTCCCAGGCATGATGGAGCAGGACGGTATGAGATTTTATCACACTATTCAGAATACCATGCAATTTAAAGCTTAAGAATTGTTTCTTTCTAGAATTTTCCATTTATAATTTTGGGACAGCAGTTTCAGTTACCCATGGCAAGCAAAACTGTGGATAAGGAAGTTCTATTGTATCATCTTCTAAGGAGCAACAGCAAGGCTGACAGCCGTCTTCTCAACAGAAGCAAGAGAAGGCAGGAGAAAATGGAATGAAGTGCTGAAAGAAATATCCTTCAGGAATGAAGGCGAACTAGACATTTTCGGACAAGAAAAATCTAAGAGAATTTATCACCAGCAGGATTTGCACTAAAAGAAATCCTAAATGGCATTCTTTAGGCAGAAAGAAAATGATCCCAGATAGAAGCTTAGAAATGTAGAAAAAAAAAATTTATATGAGTGTACATCTAAAGGAATATTGACTGTTAAAAAATAATAATAATCTTGTGGGGTTTTAGGCATTTATACAATTAATGCAAATGGCAACAATAGAATCTATGTCTAGGTGGGAGTGAGAAAATAGGTTTAAAAGTGTTGGCTAATAAGTGGTAAGAGTATTAATTTAGACTTTGGCAGGTTAAGGATATATGCTATAATTTAAGGTGACCACTGGAGAAATAGTATATCTGCCAATCGAAGAGAGGAGGAAACTCGATTAATAAAAAATAGCCCAAAAGAAGGTAAGATAGATTCTGGTAAAAGCAAACCTATAGGGATACGGAACAGCTCAATGGCTTTCAGCATGTAAGGCTGGAGGAGAGCTTGCAGAGGGGCAGCGTGAGAGATTTTTTTTGGTGGATGTCGGTAGTGCTCTGTGTCTTAGTTGTCGCGGTGGCACACTCTGCTTTTGTCAAAACACATAGAATATACTTAAAAAGAGCGACTTCCACTGATTTTTTTTTTTTTTAATGAAAGAAAGAAGGTTAAATATAAGAGGAAAAGGGACCGTAGTGATAGAAAAAATAGCATATAGCCAGTGAGTGGATTTCAACCTAAATTTATCAGTAATGACAGTAAGTGTAAATTGACTCACGTAAGTTGAAAAACAGATTGTCAGACAGATTTTAAATAAACAAAGCTGAAGTATATGTTGCTTATAAGAGAAGAGACACATCTTAGACATAAAGAGATAGAAAGTTTTAAAGCAAAATGATGGAAAAGAGAGTGCTGAAAAATCAGACCAAGTAGATTTTAATGCACAAAATATTATTAGTGATAAAGAGGGGCATTTATTAATAATTAAAGGTTCAAGTTATCAGAAAGAAGTATATACTCAATAAAAGAACCTTAAAGCATATAAATAAAAAATGGGCATAATTAAAAGGAGAAATAGACAGTCATCAACTTCAGTTGGAGATTCGATACACCTGTTTTAGTAGATGATTAAATAACTAGACAAAAAAAGAAAATCAGCTTGCCTAGATAGCACATTCGGGCACTGTGCCTAACCACTGTAGCCAGATAGATACACTTTCTTTTCAAGTGCACCCAGAACATTTATAAAGCCTGAATAGAAGAGGAAAAATTGAAGCCCTTAGCTAAGAAATCAGAGCCGGAGATTGGAAATTGCCAGGTCCAAACATTTTCCTTCTCATAATTCAGTGTTTTTTCATTAGAGATGAAGTACTTGCAAGAGGGACGGTGTCCTCCTCCAAGGATACAGATCTTTTTAAAAATCCATGTGGAACATGACTGATAGCAGTGGCGGCACATGTGAGCATAGTGAGGACAATGACACAGGCTGCAGACCACCACTGTAGCTGAAGAAAGTGTCCCGACTCAGCTCTCCATGCCAGCCCCAAAGGAATGCATGCAGCTCCTCTGCCAGTAAAGAATTCTACCCAGTCTCCCAGAGTTGGCTTTTGGCTCCTTTTGGGTCCAACTCTGGCATCTGATGTGTCAAAAACATGCTCTCTCCATCACTGAACCTTCTGGAGCCTCTTTTTCTCTCTTGACAGTGGGTTTGTAAGGCAACTCCAAAAGTACTAAAACTATACAGACCCCTCAATGAATTGACTTTGCTGTTGGGTTCCTCTTTCTTAAAGTATTTAATCAGCGCTTTCCCCAGTGCCCCAGGCATTTCCGGTACGGGTGCTGCTGACTGTTTAACTTCCTTCCAGGGCACCCTCCTCTCTGTGTTTATGATGCCAACTTTCAGATGAACCCTTTTAACTCCTGTTCTTCCAGCCTCCTCCCAGCCATCTGGGAGCCACACGGGCATTCTTCTCATCCCCCAGCTCTTGGAATTCCTTATTGTAGGAAGGCGTGTGCTTGCAAGCACCTTATCTTTTCTGGCTCTTTTTTCCCTCCTTCTTGCCCAGTTTCAGGCCATTGATTGTTTTTCCTCCAGAGTTTATTTTATGGCTGCTGAGAGATTTGTGCTCTCAGGTTGCCTACTTGCCTTTGTGTCTTTTGTCCCCTGTGTCCCAGTCTACCCAAGAGTACCATGGTCACCTAGACACAATTTCTATGCCTTAGTGTCCTGCTCAGGAGATGGGGTGATCACTCATCCTCAGTGTGACATCAAGAAATGCTTTGTTGTTTGTTGATTTATTGATGATAACCATTCTGACAGGTGTGAGGTGATACCTCATCGTGGTTTTAATTTACATCTCTCATATAATTAGTGATGTTGAGCATCTTTTCATATGTCTATTGGCCATCATGTGTCCTTTCTGAAGAAATTGGTAGTTACAAAATAATCACGGGGACATAAAGTACAGCATAGGCAATATAGTTAATAATATTCTAACTGTATAGTGTCAGGTGTGTACTAGACTAATTGGGGGTATCACTTCATAAATCATATAAATGTCTAAATACTCTCTTGTACACCTGAAACTAATATAAAATAATATTGAATGTCAATTATAATTGAAAAAACTTTTTAATGTCAAAAAATAAAGAGAAATTCTTTGGCACTAAAATCAGGGCCCGAAGACATTATTACCCTCCCACTGAAATCATTATCTGAAAGAGTTCAAGGTGGGAATTTGCCAAGAAAAGGTTCACAGTGATGATTTAAGAAATGAAGCCTCAGACTTGATTATCTCTTTCCTTTGAAGGGATATTGCTTTCAGCTTATTTTCTAAGTATTAGAATAAACCATTCTGAGAGACTGAAACAACCATTGAGGCACATTTATATTGTTATAGGTCTGTGTTTCAGACTGTGCTATGTGAGGTTTTGGGAGAACAGAGGACATCTCCCTGCCCCCCACCCCTACCCGACCCTTACCCCAGTCCAGTGTGTTACTGTCTTGTCCAAATTATATGTTTCCTTCACAAGACACCCTGGTCAATTGCAACAGAACATAATAAGTATCCACAGAAGGTGGGAGCTGAATTCATGGAGTCATGCCAAAAAATGGATATTTTTTCCCAGGGCCACTAGCATTAAAATGGGTTATCAAGTCTGACTACTTACACATTCTAATACTTCTGGAAAAGTCTTAAGGAAATGGCTTTCTGAAACAAGTGCCCTAGAGGAGAAAGCTCCTGGGTTTCATTAAACCAGATCTTGGTAATGGGCAGTATTTGTCTTACTGACCCAGGCTGTAGCGAGCCCCTACCTTTGGACTTTTAATTTATGTACCCAATTGAACCAAATCCCAGTTGTGTAGCTGAGAAGGATCTTTTCTGTTTAATCTACCTGAAGGGATAAAAAGTAATTCTATCTTCTTTACTTTCTTCCTACTATACCCTCCCCCGCCCAATGCCCAATTTCCTCCTTTCTCCTAAACACCTAGCTTTTTTAGTGTGTGTGTGTGTGTGTGTGTGTGTGTGTGTGTGTGTGTGTGTTTCAGGAAAACTGCATATTTCTTCCAGACTCATTGTTACTTTGCTTTTTACTGAAACTGGGGAGGAAAAGAGGTAGTACAGCAGCAGGCATAAGGAAAAACAAAGATTCTTCTTCCCTGAGTTGATGGAGACCCCAGCCCCCCATCAAGGGATTTAGAACAACCCTGCCTTAGGTTTAGCTTCTGGAAACTGTCGCAGTTCCACATAGCACGATCATTAGCATGCTCCGAGGGTATGTAAGGGGAGCAGCACAGCGTGGTGGAAAGAGCGCTTGAGTGGGCGCGAAGAGGGCCAGATTCTCACATTAATAATAGCTAACATTGATTGAGCCTGTCTAGATTCTGTTCTAAGCACTTTTCACAGATTATCTCATTATGAGCCTATCTTACAGATGTGGAAGCTGAGACATAGAGTGGTCAAATAATACGATTGAGGGGTGGAATCAGGATTCAAATTCTCTTCTAGAGCCGGTGTATCTCACCTTCTTCCGATACTACATAGGGTCCTAGAAAGGATCCTGAAAAGCTGTGTGACCTGGAAATGTCATTTTAACTTTTGGGGGCCCATCTGTGAATCTGAAGGAGTTCATGTGGATAATTTCAGATAGAGTTTCCACTTTTAATAATCTATGTGAAGAGAACACAGCTATATTGTCTTATTCTTGTTGTTACATGAAAGCGTAGTGTTTGTTTAAACTAAAATTTGATTTAAGAGATTCAACAATTGTTAATTTATGGCTACTGTGTAAAAAGCTGTGGGCTGGGCACTGTGGAAGACAGAAAGATGCTTTAAAAGTTATAATCTGCCTCTTTTATTAGTTTTAGGTGGTTTAGCAGCTTTGGGATATTTTTTTAACTAAATTCTTCAGATAATCAAACAGACATCTAATTGAGAAACCAGTCGTGTTTCAGAAGGCTAATTCTAAGACAGGTATTGGGTCTCAGGATGAGTCAGGTTTTTAAAACATGACTTGTTATGGGGAGAACTATACCCATGCACTTTTAGGTGAAGGAGCTACAGGGGAGATTAGTTTTCATCATGCTAACAACATCAAGGTAGTCTTTAAAAATGAAATGTGACTGCTTTGGGAGTCACTTATATTAAAACAGTATCATTATAACCTAAAATATCTATTAATAACTTATAAAGGCAAATTCAAAGAAAAAAAGATTCGCTATGTAATAGCTACATATTTTGAAATCAAATTTCTGTTTCTGGCACACTAAATTCAATATCTTACTTGTTCTGGAGTTACCATAAAGTGTGGAAACCTCTTGGGTGAGATAGAAAAAAGTTGATTTTGAACTAGAAAAATAATTTAAGAAATTCCATTTCTAGTAATGCCTTTGAAATGGAAAGAGTTGAATTCACATAGACTCAGACATCAGATTAATGTCCATCTTTCTCAGTAGATGGTAAACTTTTAAACTTACCGTTTTGTGTACTGCTATATTCCCAGTCAAACCACAAGTGTTTGACACATTATTGGTGTTCTATAAATATTTGCCAACAAACTATTTATTGCTTACTCCTTAAAATCCAGCATTTCCCCCCTGCCAATATCTGGTAATTGAACCTGCTTCGAAACATCCTATCAGCTACCTTGAGAGGGCAAGTTACTTAGTGCCCGTCTTGGCGGTGGGCTCCAGTCCTTAACCACTATTTATTTTCTTTATTAATTCCACAATTACAGTACACGCAGTCTTTTTAAACCTGTGTAAAATGACTCAGTAGTAAGTAGTAAAGTGAAATCTGTGAGTTATGACTACAAAAAAGAATAGAAAAGAAAAAAATAGGAAATATCAAAATGCGCAGCAAATAATAAGTACTATTGTAAACACACATCATACTGGATTGTGATTTTTAAAGTGTATTTTTTTGAAATCCTGCTCCGCGTTATTATCAGAAGGTAAAAACACTTCGGGTATCCCTATTGTGGCGGCTCCCAGCCTACCTCTAGATAAGAGATTTGCAATCCAGTAGATTTGTGTTGTATACTGCCTTGCTATACTGCCTTGAGCTAGCCAGAGTATGAGCTCCTAACTGGAGCACAGCTTTCATAGAGCCATCATATGGTATCTTAGTCAGTGAGTGAAGGCTGAATAGAGAGTCCCTCTGCATATACACAAGTAGTGTGGCCAAGGAGAAATCTGGAAGTCATTCCTGGGCTTTGACCTCCAGTGTCACTACCCTCAGTACCCACATCCTCACACTGCGCCACTTATTTTGAGAGGCTGAATTGGGTTGGGGAGAGGCCACAGTGCCCGCGATCACCTAACACTGGCCTTGGTGCCAAACAGCCACTCCTTTCAGCCCTGTCCTGCCCACCAAAAGCATTTCAGGCAGGTCTCTGGCTCGTGAAGCTTGGCCTCTTTGAAGTGGCGAGTGAGTGCCCCTGAAACTGTCACTCTGCATCTGGTGGCCTTTCTGCTGCCAGAGCCTCATATACGGCTTGTGTCCCTTTCCTCTGATGTCTATAAATGTAAATTCATTTTTAAACTGGGTTTTTAAAAATAATTGGTCTCAGAAGTATCTTTGGGGTGAGGAGGAGTTGCTAGCACTGGTGGAGTGAGATTTATACCCTCAAAAAGTCTTTTTTGGAAAACTGCTGACACAGGCTCATCGGCAGAGAACTAAATGACCCTGCTTGTTTTTACCTGCTGACAGGCTCAGCCTTGCGGGGGGATTGAAATTAGCTCTCACCACATGGCACAGACATACCTACCTCTTTTTTTTTTTTCTTTTATACAAATAAGAGGTAATTTTGTGTCTGTCAAATCATACGGCTTTGTAGTAGCTTCCTGATGAGGGCTGCTTTTAAAATCCTTTCATAATCAGTGGTCTTTGGGAAATGCTAATAGACATCCTCATCCAAGCCCAGGAAATGTATTGATCCAAAGATGAGTGACCATCCTAGCGTCCCGGCAGCCCAGCCCACGGGGCCTCTTGTTCCCTTCCATTTCTTCAGCTGTATCCTTTCGGGGCGTGAGGAAGCTTTGGAACGTTAGCCTTGCGGAAATGAAATCGTGTGTTTCAGTTCTGTTGTCCGATGCTGTTATCTGTCGGAAAAGGAGGATTCCCTGACCCGTTTTGTAAGCACACAGCTGGCAGGAGCTGTTGCAATCTCACTGCCTTCTGATCAGCCCCACCCCAGCAGCAGGCAGAGTGGGGGCCCCGTGAAACACGGGCTAGCCAAACCATGGTGGCGAGTTTCAAAATAAAAGATCCCCTGCCTGAGCACACCATTGCGCTTCCTATCCCACAGAACCAGCATTGTTAACTGTGTCACATCGCTTTTCTAAATTTAGGCATCTTTTTTTTTCCAGGCAAAGATTACTAGGCAAACATTTAAGAGAAAAACTTTGCCCAAAGTAATTTTTTCCCTCAACTTCTGTTTGGTTTCCTGCAATGTTTAGATGACTCATTCTCTTCCAAGAAATTTTAAAGAAAAGAGATGTGGGCAGTGTGATAGCACACAAAGACCACTCTGTAAATTCTCTTTCTCTTCCCTGCTTAGAAACCCCTTGCTTTGTTTTGCAGGAACGGAAAGCCTCTGCAGTCTTCATGGTCATGTACTTGGCCTCATCAGGTTTTGTTGTTCCCAGGAATAAATGTGCCCCTTGTCTTTGGGTGGGGCCCTCCTGAAGCTCCCCAGCTCTGACCACCCTTCCAGAGCCGCCAGCACGGAAGCCCTTGCTGCACTTGCCCCAAAGGCATAGAGTTAAGTTTTATGAAATAGAGAAGGTGGCCTTTTGTCATCTAGAAAGGAGAGGCACTAGCTATTTCCTGCCTCTCTCCTTGGGTCAGAATCGCTCTGGATTGCTGGGGCTTGCTGTGGGCTTTATGGGATACTAACTGGGCCAGCGACAGTGTCCCTGGCCCAGCCCTTAGCCAGAGGGGAGCCTGAAGTCAGGATCCCTTCAGCAGCCGGTTCAAATAAACAGGGATAATAGTGAGTCTTCCTTTTCTAATCAGTAGTACATGAAAGGAAACATCTGCCTGGGCTAATTGCCGTTTTATTGGTTATGTTTTTTTTCTCTCCCATCCCTCCCCCCACCTCCCCTGGGGGCTAAGTTATTTAAGTCATGGGTAAACCACAGAGTTGAGGACTAGGAGCTTTCTCCTGTAACCTCTGTCATTTAAACAGAAGGAGGTGGTAAAGGAGAGTGGGAGGCTGGCAGGGGGAGTTGGCCCCGAGGCAGGAGGGCAGGGCACTTGGAAGTGATACTCGTGGTCACTTCCTGGCCTTGTTGCTGACTCGGGCTGGTTGGTGAGTCATTTTGCCTCACTTCATCTCTTTGGACCTCTGCTGCTTCAAGGGAGCTCAGCTGTCCTCACGGTGGGAAGGAGAAGCTGGTACATGAGCTCCTAGATGAAAGGCATTCCTTCATGTGGTTTCTTCCAGGGGTTGAAGTCATTGGATGAGAGACACTGGGAATGGTAAATTTAAGACTGGCGAGATACTCCTGCAGCCATTCATTCTGTAGAGCATCTTGGTCCCTGAGGAGAACTTGCTCATTGTCTTCTAACCTGTGGAGTGAAGTCAATCAGCCAGACGCTGAAGTGGGTGGGTGGTGTTTGAATCTAACATGGACTCAAGAAGCCACGCAAAACACCATGAGGAATCAGAGAATCAGAGAATGGCAAAAGTTGGAAAACACCTTAGGACTGTTTAAGCCAAAGACTTTCATTTTACAGAAAGGAAAATACAGACCCGGAGAGTTAACCAAGTTGTCCAAAGTTATCTCCTTGATGGTGGGAGAGGAGCTGGGACTGGAAGACTCTTGTGGTTTCTAATTCTGGGCTCCTTCCACTCCTTTCCACACTACCGGGTATGAAGGTTCATGTCAACTCATGACAAAGATCACACATATGTTATATTCCATAATTAATTCCTTACTAGAAAAATGGCAAAGTATGAAGGAAAAATGAAAATAACTAATAAACGTGTAAAAAAAAAAAAAGGCTCACTAATGTCAAAGGTCTGCAAATTACAGTAGGCTGCCATATCAATTGTCAAGACAAAAAAAAAGTGAAATAGCATTCTTGTATGTTTCTGGTGGTATTGCGAATTAGTACAGTTTTTCCCAAGGACAATTTAATTGTGTAAATAAGTAGTCTCTAACTCAGCAATGTTACTCCTAGGATAAAATAATGAAAGGTATGTGCATTGGTTATATACAAAATAATTTAAGACAGAATGTTTTATCATAAAAATTTGTAAACAGTAAATGTCCAAAAATAGGAGCTGCGTCAGTACAGTCTGTTATAATGTTGGAGAAGAATATACTCAGGGACATGTTCACAATATACATTTAAGTAAACAAATTACAGCATGCATGGTATAATCCTAGTTTTGTAAAACTCATAGTTTAGAAAAATATATAGTAAAGTCTAGAGTGGTGATTTCTTAGTGGTAGAAATTGAGTTACTTTTTATTTTGGGGGATTTTCTGCAGTTTTCTTACTTATTGCAATAAACATTTCTTTTATAGTCAGAAAAAATATTTTTCAAGTCATACATCTTGAAAAAAAAGCAATATATTAAGTGATTATATGTCTGATATACAAGACCTTTTCCTTTCTTTGCCTGGAAACTGAGCTGTGCCAGGGTTAGTGTTATACATTCTGGTAGAAGGGCATCGTTGGTATCTGATCGTTAGTAGAAAAGAACTAGAAGGAGCTGGCAGAAGATAAAACAAGGGCTTCCCCTCTCAATTACCTGGTGATGCCAATCAGTTTTACCCCTGCTCTCAGGCTTGGCACGAAACACTCAGTATAAAAGGCGGGGCTCTTCCTTCCTGCTTCCTCATTCTTCTCTAATCTGCTGCTCTCTCTGTGTGGTTAGATGCCAGCCCTGGGTGGCAGCGGCAAAGAACCCGAGAGCTGCCACTGCTTAGGATTAACCAATCGGCGACCCCTTAACATATATTATCAGAATTGAGTAGCGTTAGCTAATCTTACGACCAGTCATTATTGAGGTACCACTGTCCTGGGAGTTAGAGGGAGAGAGAAAGCAAGTGAGAGGTTTAACTCCTACTTGCTTGGAGGTTCCTATTTAGTCAGATACTTTGAAGTCCTTGGATGTTTCTATACTTCTTCCTACCTCATCCTATTTCACATCTTACTTGCCTCCACAGTTCTCAAGAATACTTGACTACAAGTCTTCTAGAAAGCTTGTTCCACCTAACAGTAGTTGCTAGGTAGGATGTGGCTTTCAGGCCTGCTCTTTGGGGACCAATTGAAAAATCAAAGGCTACAACCCATTTTCCCTCCACACGATTGACTTTGCTAGTCTATAGAAGGAGCACATTTCATTTTATTAAAACTCTTTAAGTAATCTGACCATAATTGGGTCTGATCGGAGTGGTTATCTGATTTGCTGGATTAAATATGGGCCTTAATTGAGTCAGTGTTATTTGTAGAGCCAGTGCTGCTCTTGGTTTTGTTGCCCCCTCCTCCCCCCTTCTGTTTCCCAATTAACCTTCATTCCTCTTTCTTTGCAGAGTAAAGAAGTCGGCCAGCAGCTCCAAGATGATTTGATGAAGGTCCTGAATGAACTCTACTCGGTAAATCAGATGGGTCGCCTGGCTCTTTAACAAGCAGGGAGAAGCAGCATTTGGCCATTTCTGGCCAGAGTCATGTCAGCAACAGAACTGAGCTGAGGTTGAGGACAGTGCATGGTCCCCAGTGGGGGCGCCTCCACCCATCTCTTCTTGCGCACTCTCATTTTCAAACCTGAATGAGCCAGGGAAGAAACCCCAAACAAAACACTTTCTCAAAAAGAGATCTCCGCTATACCAGCTAACTCTTGCTTCATTTGGGAGCATAATCACTATAGACCAGCGAAGGCCTACCTCACCACCACAACTAACCCCCATTAGCAGCAAAACAGGGACCCCAAACTTAATTGCAAGGAACACAGCCTGCCTTGCACCATTAACACATGCGTGTTGGAAGAGATTTGTCGTTCAAGGTTTGCATCAGTTCTTGAATTAATCCACCTGCTTGAGACTAGAGCAAGTGCTGGGAAGCAGAATCATAAATGCTCGGAATATGAGGGACCAGTTCAGGCAGAGAGAGCTTTGCATCGCCTCCCTGAGGTTTTATAAAGTCCAAACCTCAGTAAAGAGGCAGGCTTCAGGCTTGGAGAAAAAAATACACACTGTTCTGAAATGACGGGCGCTTCAGGCATGTGATGCCTGTTGTTTTGTGTGTTTCTTCATGCACTGGGAAGTGGTGGTGGTGGTTCTTCCTCTAACCATGTTCCGTTAATTACAATGAAAACACAGATGCACACCAAAGAAATTCCTGATGCTGTACAGGGAATATTTCGATTGTGCTGCCAAAGCCTTCCAGGGCCCCTTCTCCAGCTGAGCTGTGCCAGGCCTCTGTGTCATTCTGCAGGGTTTGCCCCATCCTGTTTTGGAGGTGAAATTGACTTCCTGTGTTTACTTGCTTATTCACTACGTTTTTTTCTTTGTTTCTCTCTCTCTCTCTCTCTCTCTCTCTTAATTCACAGGAAGACAGGCAGTGGTGACATGCATCACAGGCATTTGGGTTCAGAGAATTCCATGTTCTTGATCCAAGAGTCTAGGTGTGGCCATTTTGTCATGGCAACTGTTAAGAAAGTAAATAGGGTAGAGTAGTCATCAGACTTGTCTCCAGTAATGCTCAGTTTGTTTGGAATTTCTACTATGACTCTTCTGCTCTGAAGCCAAGTAGATAGAAAGTACCCTTTGGTTTATCTCCCAAGTTTTCATTTCTTTCAAATGAAGTTAAGGCTTTTTAAAAATAGGAGCATGTTGACATGGATTGTTTTCAGACTGGATGAGTTTCTTGAACTCCCTGTCTTTTTAATGCTTTACTTCTGTTCTTTATTTTTAGAGGATCTTCTAGGTACCAAGAAGAGCTCTTATTACTCCTTTCTTCTGCAAAGAATTCACTAAGATAGAAAAATAACACATGTAGTCATTAGATGAATCCTTTTATTTTTCTGTAAGCATCTTGGGCCTCTGCTATGGGCCATTTCTGGGGAGGAGTAGGTTGGATAACCAGCAAGCCCCAAACTAACGTAAGTCTATTGTGCCACTTCTGCAGTGAGACCGGAGGCAGCAAAGGAAGAACAGTATCTAGGGCTCTGTTGTCATTACTCAGAGTCCTAGATCTCCTGATATTCTAAGATTTAAAAAAATAATAATTACAAGTGAAAGGGTATGATTTGTGTTGGCGTGAGGAAGAAAACCCTGGCACTTGCTGTTCTGGTCTGAGGAGGCCCGAGCTGGCACCTCGAACTGCAGTCTGCAGGCATCCAGTGTTGGCCCGTGCTTTGCTGGCCACTGTAAGGCCACGGACAATGCAGAGCATAAAATCTTCCTATTAGTGTGCAAACTGAGAATTGGCTGAGCGTAGTACCTCTGCCATCAGGTGAATTGACACACGCTTATAATCTGATCCAAGGCCAAAATAAAATTTGATATTTTCTTGTAGTAGATAATAGGATGGAAAAAAAAGAGAGAACACTGGAAAGTTTCAGAGAAGGCAGTGATTCTCTGGTACAGTGATTCTCAGGCAGGGTGACTTTATTCCCTCAAGGGGACTTTTGACAGTATCTACAGACATTTTTGGTTGTCATAACTGGGGCCGAGGAGTGCTAGAAGTCAGGATATGACTAAAATCCTGCAATGCACAGGACAGCACCCCACAAAGAAGAATTACCTGGCCTAAAATATCAATATTACCAAGATCGAAAAACCCTGGCCTAGTAACTAGAGTCTCCTGAATTAGGCAGCCCAGGTTCTACCTGGTCTACCACTAGCCACGTGATCTTGAGGGATGCTCCTAACCTCTATGATTCAGGTCTCCGTACTCTCCACGTACTGGTATCTTACATCCTGGGAGTGGGGGCGGGGGGTAAGGGTAGGGGCTGGAGGAGTCATATTTCCTAAAATATCAAACTATAGGTAAGGGTCAAATGAATTTGTAGATTCTATAGTCCATTAGAAATAGAATAGAATTATAGGTTGTTTCTTCTGAAGGGTGAGATAAGCATAGGACTGGTCTGAATAAAGCACCATGGCCTTAGGGCAAGCAACTATCCCGGTTTGCCTAGGACATGAGACTTTCAGTGTTGAACCCAGGAAAGTTCTGAGTAAACCAGACTTACATGGGACAGTGGTTTCATCAAGTAGGAACTTGGGACCATTGTATGCTGTCTTTGGGAAGCTATCTGTTGTATGTTGTATTCTCATTCATTCTCTCTCTCTCATTCTCTCTCTCTCTCTCTCTCTCTCTCTCTCTCTCTCTCTCTCTGGTAGGACTTAGAAGAAACAAAGGGAGGGCTTTTTATATAAGGAGTTTATCTGCTGTTCAGGAGGGCACAGAGGGTCTCTCATTTCAGTGACCCTGTAGGCAACAGAAATTATTTGCGGGCATGGGATAAAGAAAATCAAGGGTATAAGGAACCCTCCATATTCATTGCTCTTCTTACCTTGCTTATGCCCCTAATGTTTCTTTTTTGGAAGACTGATTACCCAAGGATTGATAATTTAAGTACTTTTGAACCTTGATGATCCAAAGAGCAGGGCCCAGGTGTTCCCATACAAACATGCCTTTAGGCGAGAGCCCTGGACTCCCGCCCTAAGCGGCCAGCTTCCCCTCTATACCTTCCTCTTTTCTGCCTGGCAGGCCTTTGATTTCCCTGACGTGGCTTCTGTGCCAGGGGCTGCTTCCCACAGCTGCTACTCAGAGAGCAATCCAGTGAGCATTCAGTCCCCCCGCATGTTTTTTCCTCATAACAAGCTGGCTAGTTTGTAGGCCATGGTGTAAGTGGTTTTCGTTTTCCAACTGATGATCTAGGAATGCCTTTGAAGTCGGAGCACACTGCTTCCTAAAGAAGTCTGGAATTTTCTGCCTCACTTGTACTCAGAGGCTGTGTCTGGACAAGCCGGTGGCCCTGCCCCTAAGGAAGGAGAGTATTTGGGGGCACTGAAGCCCTATGGATTGGTTGAGAAAGAAGAGTCAACGAAGCGCTAGAATTGAGAAAGAAGGAAGAGGTGTTGGGACACGGGGGATGTTGGTCCCCGGAGGTTTTATGCTTCTGGGCTCCCTTTGAGCATAGTCCCCTGGATTTGGAGCAGCAGCCGTCTGCTTGGAGCCGCTTCGGACTGGTATTTAGCACCTGCTCTCTTGAAATAGTGTCAGTTAATAGTCCCCCACCTCTGTTTGCCTGTGTCTCTAGCACTAGGCACGAGGGATACAAAGACAAATAAGAAATGTCCCAGAACTCAAGGCATTTAGTTTTAATAGAAGACAGAAACAAAGCAGCTACGAAAATACATGTCTGCACAGAGCAGAGGCATGAAGTCAGGCTCCCTGGAGAGATTCTTGAATTGAATCTTAATTGCCAAGAGCTCTTTCATTGTTCTCTGAATGTTCCTTTTCTGTTATATCCTGTTCTTGTTTCATAATGTAATATCTTCATTTCTCATTAATCTCTCTAGGGATATTATTGATGGATTGTTTTTGAAGTTTTCTTTCTGTATACTTTGTTTCTCCTAAATCAGGAGTCCCCAGCCCCTGGGCCATGAACCAGTACTGTCTGTGGCCTGTTAGGAACACGCTGCACAGCAAGAGGTGAGCAGCTGGCAAGCAAGCGAAGCTTCACCTGTATTTGTAGCCACTCCCCAGCGGTGGCATCGCTGCCTCGGCTCCACCTCAGGCCATCAGGCATTAGATTCTCATAGGAGCACCAGTCCCTGGTGCTGAAAGGGTTGGGGACCGCTGCTCTCAACTGTTTGTTTTGCTCTTAGTCTTTCATGTTAGATATTTTCCTTAAATGTCTGATAGTCTTTAGCTGCCTGCTTATATTTTAAAATTTGGCGCTGAAAACCTGGTTGCAAGTTCTGTGTAGGGCGATCTGACCGTGGCCTTGGGAAGCCTCGATATCAGTATTTCTAGGTCTTTCATCTTGGATAATCAGATTCCTTAGACAAGGCTCTTTTGATCTCCCACCTGTGTTTTGGGGCCAAGTTTTGAAGAAGCCCAGGCCATCCCAATATTTATTATAGAATTTTCAGTTGATCCTTCTGGTTTAAGTTCAGCATCCCTATCCTTAGCTGAGCCTGGTGTCCAGTCTGTAGCCCCTCCCGAAGAATATAAACCTCTAGTCTTCCGCTGTGGACGGAGAGGGGTGGGATCCGGGAGTCTAACCATCCTCAGGCTTTCAATACTTTCTCTCGTTTTTATCTCTGCCTTCATCCCACTGCCACCAGTTCCTCTTAGTTCTTCTGTGATGTAAGTCCGCTTGCTTCTTGGTTCTCCTTACTTCTGGTTTAGGGTTCAGTAGTTCAGTTATGATCTCTCTCCTGATTTTCATCTTCTACTTTTGTTCTTTCTGTTTTCCTCAATTTATATCTGAATATAATACTAATAAAAACTTTTATTTTAGTGTAGGAACAGAGCTAAAACATGAATTCAATATAGTTTTCAAAGTAAAGTTAATTTTCTTTGTAGAATTGAAGATTTAGATGGCTGAGTTTTTTCCCTAGTTTGTATTTGCCTCACTATATATACATTTATATATGCGTATATACAGATATGTGTGTATACATGCACACAAACATGCACATATAAAACCAACTCCAAGTTCTGTTTCTCCAAATGTTTTGACATCATTTATTCAAGTTACAGCCTTTGGAGACTTCAGTCTTCCCTTGAGTTGGAGGGCACACGTTATACTACTCTTGTATTTCCACGGAAGAGAGATTCAGTGTCATTAAGTCATTCGAGCAACAAAATTGACTGTGAAACTGCCACTGTCCACGTGACCATATTCCCAACCGTGGAGAAGAGAACACGAGAGAAGTGGTGCTCACCTTTAGGAATGTGCAGTTCCTTAGACGAAGGTAGTGCTGTACTCTTTTAAAGGGCATTCTTTAAGTTCTCTAGGGGGAAGGAGCAGTATAGATTGATTTTTATTACTTCATGTGTTGTCTCGTTGGCTCTGTTTCTTTGAGCTTTTTTTTGTCTTGTGTTTATTCATAGTGTTTCCTATTTCTTTATTATGCATCTTCATGAAATAGAAAATGACCTTCGTAACAATCATCCACTTTCATGACTGTTCACTCAAGCTTTTGAATCCCTTGGTCATATTCAGGTACAAAGAGAAAAAAAAGGAGCTTCCTGTCTGCCTTTCTTCAGCCAGGATACAGATGCCTGTTTCTCACTTCTTAGTCTGCCTGGAAACCTAGAAGGCCATTTGAGTTACTTAGAAGGTTTTTCAACACTGTCTGTGATAAATATCACTTTTCCTCTGTAGAGAATATAGAGAGTAGACCTTATACCTATGGGAAATGATGTGAGGTTCAGAATAAGGTGAAGCTGATTTAAAACATTTTGCATCCAAAATGAGACGTTATTTAAATTCTAATGTACTTTGTTTCTGTCGGTGTCCCAGTATTCTTCATTCCTTCCTCTACCTCCCGCTAATCCTAAATGATTAATATACCCTCAAAGTCCCTCTAATCCAGGATTTGTCAACTCTGGCACCATGGACGTATTGGGCCGGATAATTCTTTGTTGTGGGCACTATCCTGGCATAGGGCGGTTAGCAGCCGCCCTGGCTTCTACCTACTAGATGCCAGTAGCAAGCTCCAAGTGTGAGAATCAAAAATGTCTCCAGATGTTGCCAAATGTTTCCTGGGGGCCAAATTAGCCCCTAGTTGAGACCATTGATCTAACTCAAGTCCATAAATGAAACCAGTTTCTCTTTTCAAGCCTCTCTTGACCAAACTTAACCTTTTCTACCAACCAAAACAGCTCTGGTTCTATGTAGAGGAGACACTAGTGCTTACTGGCCAAGGGTGTGGACGCTGTGTTCTGACAAACCTGGGTTTGAATCCTGATTTAAACCATTTACTAGTCGTGTCACCTTCAGTGTGATAGTTAATCTCTTTTTTTTTTTTTTTTTTGACGCCTACAGCTCCTGGTATTCCCATCCAAGTCCCAACCAGGCCTGACCCTGCTTAGCTTTCGAGATCAGATGAGATCGGGCACGTTCAGCGTGGCATGGCCATAAACTAAAACTAGTTTACTTCTTTGAGTCTGTTTCCTCATCTTTAAACATGGAAATAGTAACATGTCCTTCATAAAGTTGTTGTGGGTTAAACGAGGCGACATACGTAAAGCCCCTGACACACAGCTTGTACTAAATGTTAGAGATTATTATTAATCTTATACACTTGTTCTCCTCTGTTGTTCAGTCCTGCCCCCTCATACACATTCATACACCCTAACTCCTACACTCTATAGTTCTTCTCAAAGAAATCTCATGGCATCAAAGTGTTGGTCTCGTAAACTTTAGCTTGCTTGGTGTGTTATCAAGCCTTTTTAACTCTCAGGTAGAGGCTAGAGGCTCCCTGTGTAGCAACAGAATGTAAGATTGGAAAGAAATAGAGGTCCAGGCTCCCCAGCCTATGAAGAAAAGGGACTAGACTCACAACAGTCGCTTCGATGGAGAACTGGAAGATTGTGTCCCTCTCCTTTCACACTGCTTCACCCCTGCAGCAACTGCAGTTTCCCTTCACGTGGACTTTAGTCCTTCTCAGGCTCTTACCTGAATTCTTGCGCGGGTTCGTAGTCTTCATAGGGTTGTCGTCTAGATCATGGGATCGCTAACAGGATGAAATAAGAAAATGCATGTATAGCAACTTGGTACAAAGCCAGGAATATACTAAGTGCTTGGGAAATGATAGCTGCCATTGTTACTGCTACTGCTCTTCTAGTTACTATGAGAGAGAGTGTTTGATCTGGATAAAGCAGACAAGACAGATCCCCAGGATGCTCGACCAGCACAAAGCTTTTCTGAAGCCTTTTCCTTTTCCCCATTTTATATCTGAAAGGTCCAAAAAGCACAGGCTGTGCTGCCCTGTTCAGGGTTCCGAACCGGGCTTTGCTCTGGGGCCTGAGTGGTGGTGGTGTTCTCCACCTACCTGACTAGGTGATAGAAATTCCTTGGCCGATATAAAAGAGTAATGGCACAAATGTTAATAAATAGAAGTAAATAATACATAATGGAAGACATGAAGTCGTTTTAATAAAAAGACATGTTGGCTCAGTTCAAATCCTGCTTTCCTGTGCTTTGGAATGGTCTTTAATATATAACGTTAAACACCACTCCAAACACTTATGAATTTCCCCCTTACGGGTATGACGATATTGCTTCAGTGGGGAGAGGTCCAGCTGAGTCTGTTAGTCTGTAAAGCAGAGAATTGACCCCTTCGGCTTGACCTCTGGGGCGGGGGCGGGGGGTGTCTTGCAGGTTATGAAGACATATCACATGTACAACGCTGACAGCATCAGTGCTCAGAGTAAGCTAAAGGAGGCAGAGAAGCAGGAGGAGAAGCAGATTGGCAAATCCGTGAAGCAGGAGGACCGGCAGACCCCACGCTCCCCGGACTCCTCGTCCAACGTCCGCATTGAGGAGAAACATGTCCGGAGGAGCTCGGTGAAGAAGATTGAGAAGATGAAGGAGAAGGTGTGTACACTCCAGCAGTGGTAGGGGCTGGGGAGAAACATTCTAGGAATTTTCCAGTAGGCATCATGAAGAGCAGAACAAGGAAGCTCCGGCTCCCTTTAGAGCCTAAGGAACAAAAGTGAGTCCTTGCTATCTTCTGTGAAAGGAATCCTAGGTATTGGAAGAAGCTGGGCATGTGGGCTCCCAGTTTTTCACTTGTAGCAGATAAAACAATACACAGTAGTGACCTTTCCGAAGCCCGGGTGGGGACTGTGGAGCTGGGGTTTGGCTTCGGGTGTCAGGTGCTCAGGTGCAGATGTAGTGGCACCTCCTTCAGGGTGGCCATGCAAGGATGGAGAATGGTGTTTGCAGATAGAACCAAAGTGGGACACACGTCTAAAGTAGGGAGCCTCATTAACCTTTCCCGGATTGATCTACATTATGCCCTTGAATCTCATTAAACAGAATTAGAACCCAATTTAAGGCAGACGCGCATAGGGAGTAGCAGCACAATTGTGGTTCTCGAATGTACTGTACTTTCTTCTTTTAGAGAACAATCTCCCCTTAAAAGAAAAAAAAGTAAAATTGAACTTTCGTTCCCTTTTCAGCGCCAAGCCAAGTACACGGAGAATAAGCTGAAGGCCATTAAAGCCCGGAACGAGTACTTACTGGCTTTGGAGGCGACCAATGCATCTGTCTTCAAGTACTACATCCATGACCTGTCTGACCTGATTGATGTAAGTGCTTGAAGCTGGGGGCTCAAGGGTGCCTCTTTCCTGGTTTCGGAGATAAGGTCAGGCATTTCCCAGTTCTATTGTCAGGCACCTCAAAGCATTTTGAGAACAATTATGAAGAAAATAGCCACGATCCATCAGGGGCTTATCACGTACCAGGTACCAGGTGAAGTACTTTACACTTCCTCTCCTTCAGTCCTCGCTAAAATCCTGGGAAGATGGCCTTATTATCTCTATTTTTACAAATTAAAATTCAGAGTTCTAATGACAGACCCAGAGTCAGCTGATAAGTGACAGAGGCAAAATTTGTACGTAGGTCCAATTACTAACCCACGCTTATAACCATCATGCACGTCTGTCTCCCAGGAAATACTTTCTTAGATCAGCTATTTGCACATAGAAGTGAGTGGCAAAAGCTAAAGAATTAGAATGTTGTACCTTACGTTTATGTAACACTCAGTGTTTCTCAGGATTATCTCATTTGATTGTCATATCACCCTTTTGGATCAGTATTACTATCTTCAGGTTAGGAATCTAGGGGTCAAGAGGGTTACCTGCCCAAAGTTACATTGCAAATTAGGGTCCTGATCCAGATGTCCTGGACACGTGGTTCCTACTTTTTATGTGGTGCCAAGATAATGAGAGAAACAGGTTAGTAGGCACATGTGTTTTCCTTGGGGCAGGCACAGGGCTATATTTATCAACGTTAGTCTTATGGGTCAGCCTTGGCCTTTTTTCTCCTGACGCTTCCCGTCAAACTTTATACGTAGTTGCATCTTGCAGTCCCTCCCACCGACAGACTCCTGAGCCGGTCCTGACTGAGGCTGCGTAAGTGCTCCCTTTCTCTCCTCTCCCTCCTGTCATCAGAGTAAGGGGCATGGAGCCCCCCGACTTAGCATCAGCACCCCAGTCTGCAGGGTTTCAGGCAGAACCTGGCGAGTCTCCAGTCTGACGTCCGATGTTCTCCTCTGACTGTCAGCAGGGAGCAGCTGGGCTTTACAAGCCTCTGGCCAGACCGCACAGACTTGCCTGCCTGCCTTGGTTTCTCCACAAACTTGCCACACTTCACAATATCGTGTAGGATTCTGGTCTAAGATTCACTGTTAAATTGGGGGCTTGTCACAGAACTGTTTTAGAGCTCTGTTTTATCTCTTTCTTTCCCCTTCCCCACTCTGGCAAACTGAAGAATTAGATTAGATCATAGGTTCTTAAATTTGGCCTCACATCAGAGTTGCTCGGGGAACTTTTCTGAAATACAGATTCCTGTTTCCCTTCAGCCGAGGATTTTTGATTCAGTAGGTTTCAGCCTCTTAATGCCCTGGGTGTCATTGTCACACTGGGTAAGTGGAGCCCTGATCTCCGTTCACGTACCTCTTTGTTCTCTCTGCTTGTTGGTGCCAATCTGAACACTGTCCTCCAGTAGAGGTCACAGCCATAAACAAGACCCTTTCTCCTCCTGGGGTGGGGAGGGGGGGTCCTCACTGGGAGAGATGCTTATTCTCTGGAGGGAGAGAATCACTTCATTCTTTCTTATGCTCAGTATCTACTGTTTACCTCGTATTTGGCTTAAAAACAAACAAACAAACAAGAAAACACAAACAACCTTAGACTGTGCAGTCCGCCACAACTCTGCTACTGGTTTGTTCTTTTCTCTTTCTTTTGCCCCCGGGGGCAGCTTTGTCAGTCACAATCCTTAACCCCTCCATCAGATGTGAGTAGGTGTTTTAAAATCAGTCTAAGAATCAAGCTATTTTGCACTTTATTCTCTTTATTAAAAAAAAAAAAAAAGGTGTGTGTTATGAGCCTGTCTTCATAGGATGCTGAGTGAAGGGCTGTAAAAAAAGAAACCTGCCAGCCCCCTTAGCACCCAGCCAGGGCGTGGGTATAGGTTACTGTGAGAAAGTCCAGGTGCTAGCCTTCCAGGCCACGCAGACAGTAACGTGGCTCTTATTTTGTTTTGTTGTCGTTTGTTTTGTTTCGTTTTTTTCTTGAGGTGGAGATGGATTAATTTATCTTAAAAAAAAAAAAAAAAGAAAAGGCTGATAACATTATTCTGCTTAAAAATTGTTCAGTAAATACTTATTCCAGACGAGGCTGTGTGCTCAGCATCAGGGGTACAAAAGGAATAAAATAGCTTTTGCCCTAGAGGTATGCATGGCTAGACAGATAATTTCTCTGTACCTGGCTAATCGCAGCACTAGAGGGAAGCACAGGCGCCTCGGACAGTGTTTTCCAAACCGTAGGTCATGAAATCACTTTCATGGGTTTGACTTCTTTTTTTAATGCCAATTTATTTTTATTTTCATACTATATATACATAATTTTCTTCTTAACATTTTATTTTTTTATTTTCTCCCTCTCTTCTGGTAACCACTCGTCCATTGTCCATGCCCGTGAGTCCCTGTTTGCCCCGTTCGTTTGTTGCTTTTAGGTTTATATCCCACATATGTGATATCATGTGATTGTCAACCTTTTCTTTCTGGCTTATTTTGCTTAGTATGATTACTCCAAGGTCCATCCATGTTGCAAATGGCAGTATTTCATCTCTTCTTATGGCTGAGTAATATTCCATTGTGTGTGTGTGTGTGTGTGTGTGTGTGTGTGTGTGTGTATATATATATATATATATATATATATATATATATACATATATACCACAGCTTCTCTAGCCAATAATCTATCGTAGGACACTTCAGTTGCTTACATGTCCTGGCCACTTTGAATAATGCTGCTATGAACATCGGTATGTAAATATCTTTTCGAATATGAGTTTTCAAGTCTTTGGGGTAAATACCCAGCAGAGGGATTGCTGGATCATATGGTAAGTCAACTCTTAGTTTTTTGAGGAACCTTCAATACCGCTTTCCATAGTGGCTGTACCAATTTGCTGAATTTTTTTCTTTTTTTTTTTTTTTTTGATGAATGAACTAGAATAGAGTATACTAGTCTAGAATAGAACAGGAAAGAAAATAGGATATATCACACTAGTAAGGCTAAGATTAAGTTTTACGTGGTGAAACTTGTATGAGGTAAGTGTGCATGCTTGCATACCCATGGGCATGTGTATGTGCACGCATACATGTGTTTGTGACAATGTAAGATGTAATTCTTACTGTGATTAGAAGTCAAAAAAAGTTTGAGAGTCACTGTACTAAGAACAGAGGCAGGTCTCTTAGTCTCCTCTATAAGCTCCGTGAGGGCAGGAACCAAATGTTCCCTTTACCTTAAAACACGCATATATAACGTATACATATAGTGCTTAATACAGAGCCAAGCACATCATTTATTCATTGAAAGAAGAAAACAACAGAAGGCGGAGGAAGAAGACGATTTCCTAAGCCAAGATTTTTTCTTTTTTGTGTCTTTTAATGCTGTTTTAAAATGTAATTTACGTAGGACAACTGAACTTACGTGTTAGAGTTTCAAGAGTTGTGATAAATTCATACACCCTTATAACCTACATCTCTAGCAAGGTATTTTCATCACCTCAGAAAGTTCCTTTTTTCTCTTCCCCATAAATTCTCCTTGCCAAGACAACCACTGTTTTTAGTTCTTTCACCTTAAATTAATTTTGCCTGTTGTAGAACTTCGCAGAGGTACGGTACATGCTTTTTTGTATCTGACTTCCTTTGCACAGCATGATGTTTTTGAGGTTCATCTACATCACTGCATATGCCAGTAGGTTCTTCTTTACTCTTGCTGCTCTATGCAATAAAAATGGCCAAAAAGATGCCTTGGCAGTGAACCAGCAGTGCAAGAGTGAGTGGTAAACCTGGGTACGTTGGCATTCTGGTCTTGACAGGACTCGCTTTGAGACATGGAATGAATCTCGTTTCAATCAGTGCCGTCTGTGTGATGGTTCCTTCCTAACAGGTTGAAGCTCAGTGTGTGCCGAAGGCATTGAGAATGAGAGAAGAGAAGTTATTTTTGTCAGTGGCAGTACATCGACACAAGGACTAGCCTTTGCCTGCTTTTTATAAGATTTAAACTCAGACTGTAGGAATCCACGTGAGGCATCTGACACAACAGGCCAAAAAGACATTCTGAGCTGACTTAATGGAGGCTAAGAACTGTAGGCTTGTTGGGATGTGACGTTTCTCCGCCATCCTCCTGTGACTTTCTTACCCCAGGAGCAGATGGGTGAATGGAGAACAGAGCATTGTCCTCATTCACAGCTGGGGTGTTGTGCATGCTTCGTCCATGGGTAGAGAATCTGTGACACCATGTGTACCCAAGTCGGACGTGAGGGAACTTGGCTTTTGCAATAGGAAATTTTATAAAGGGCAATTATTTTTCTCTTCTGTGTGAACTTGAAGCGGGTGTTATAAAACACCCATATTTCTTCTCTAGGCCTTCTCCAGAGTCTCAGAGTAAAGAGATCAGCTGGTAAAGGGTTAATTCAAGTCATCACACATCTGGATGGACCATCATTAAATTCTTATAAAAATTTGATTTCCTCCGGGAGCGTTTTCATCAAACATATAACCCAGAAATGGCCAAGGGGGCTCGGCGTGGCCACGGAACTCATCAGAAGCCATGGGAAGCATGCTTTGTCCCCATCATGAGCAAAATGATGTGCTGCCTTGGCTCACTGGGATTCTCTTGGGGCTAAAGATGAAATATTCAAATAGCATTTCCCTAACCTTGCCGTAAATTGCTTCTTTGCTAAAACCTCAGTTTCCGGCTGTTCCCTTGCAAATATGTGGATAGCAAAGGCTCTGGAAAACCTACTCCGAATCTCCCTGGTTGTCTAGAGGCCTAGAGGAGCCAGAGGGCACGTTGTGAGTCAGACCCCAACTGACTAAGACAGAGAAGCAACAGAACAGTTATTTAAGAGAGGCAGTGGACTGGCCCAAGATAGCTCCCCACCTTCCATAGACCATACAGAGTGAGCAACACAAAAGGCTTCAATGGCTACATCTGCCCACTTGACTTAGATCAGTATCCAGCCTAAGGTGGGTTATTTCCTAGGTCAGTATCCAGCCTAAGGTGGGTAATTTCCTAAGAGCCTGGAATCTGCACTCCTAGCTTCATTCAGTCCACTTATGCTTATTAAATACCTACCATGAGGGAAGCTTAACAGTAAGGGGTTCATCGAAGCTTGCCTTCTGGTGGGGGTGATATGAAATGGCAAGTCACAGAATGAGGGAGTGTATTCTGTGTCACGTGAGGACTGCCGATGAGTGTGGTTGTGAGTGGAGGCCAAGGTCAATACGTGCCCGGGCTGCAGGACTGGCTGCCTTCCCAGAGTCTGTGAATTTAATTTGGATCTTAAAGATTGGATCCAATTCCAACAGGTGAGAGGAGTGGGAAACATTTCAGGAAGAGAAAATCCTGAGATTCTGTTTCCCTTCCAACAGTTATGGTGTGTCACAATACATGGGGCAAACACACACCCCCTGCACCCCACAGGCATTCTCCTTCCCTTTCCCTCACCTTAAAACTCAAGTACCCTTTCATCAAAAAAAAAGAAAGAAAGAAAGAAAAAGAAAAAAAAAAATTCTGGGAGCCGAAGAGCAGAGAGAGAGTGCATTTGGAGATACTGGTGATTGGTGTTTAAGCGTCTGCACGGCTTCAGATATAGATAAATGTACTGCCTGTCACTGGCCTCCCAGCAACTTATGAGGCTGATGTTATTCCTCGTTTGAGGCTCAGGGAGGTTAAGCAGCTTGCTCATATTCTTACGGTTGATTGGAGGCCTATGGTTTTCCAATACTCTACCCAGCAGAGAACGTGTCACTGGGTTAGAGCAGAAGAGTCTGAAGACGAAATTAGAGGGAGATGATGTTCGATGGCCAGACTGAAGAGAGCACAGTTTATTCTGGCTGTTGACCTTGCTTAAGTTAAGCTTTCTAGTCTGGAAAATTAAAGTAATACCAACCACGTAGGAGTTGTAACAAGAATAAAAATCTAGAATGCACATAAAGCATTTAGCACACTGTCTGGTGTATGGTAAGCACACAGTAAATATAGAGGCATTTAAAAATTTTCCAAACTGAAGAAAGTGGACTTTAATTTAGGAAAAGAGAGAGAGAGGGGGAGAGAGAGAGAGAGAGAGAGAGAGAGAGAGAGAGAGAGAGAGAGAGAGCGAGAGCGAGAGCGAGAGCACTGTTATAGGTTTCTTAGCAGGGAAGTGAAACCAACAGCACTAAGATCAATGATAAAGGTATGAATTAGGGTAGAGATAGTAAACATGGAGAGAAAAGAGGAGTTACCAAAAATATTAAAAGGTTTATAAAGGGTACCCTGCCTCACCCTAATTTCTCTTCTGCACTAAAAATCTCCACACACACATCCTTGCTCAGCCCTGTGGTTAGTGTTACTTCTGCTCATTAGACTTACAGCCACAGAGTTCATCATCAGAGTCAAAACAGACCTAGTAAGGAAGGCTTACAGGTTCAAGGGCAGCCTGACTAGACCAGCGGCATCTCCCAGAGGGGAAGGACCCTCGCACGTGTAGTCTCCCAGTCAGCCACTTTTGTCTAGCTTCCACTTGCTCTTCCCTCCCAACTAAATTTAATGTCTTTCTATCCTCTGCCTCTAGTTAAGCCGTAACTACTGTTCTTCCACTGCAGCCAGGTACCTGCCAGAGCCTACTGGCACTGAACCCAGAGCCCAGCCCGAAAGCACTCTATTGCTAAGCTTCTTGTCAGATGCTGGGAGGAGGAAGCATGGTGCATGCTTTTTCTTCCCTAATAGTGGCTGCTCCCAGTGTGATCGGGAAGAAGGGGAATGGCTGGGGGAAGAGTTAATCTGATGCCTGCTTATGGAATGAAATGGCAGCCAGGCACATGGTCCTACTCTACCCATGGATGTTTCTCTGGTGTGTCTTCTCAGATTCTGGATCTCAAAGCTGCTTAAGCAATAGAGGAGATAATAGATGGCCAAGGAATGAGGAGCTCTGGGTCCTTTGGGAGGAATAGGGAAGATTATCGTAGAATTACAGATTGCCATTCCTATAGAGGCCTTAAGGATTAATTTCATCCAAGTATTTTCAGACGTTTTCCTCTAGCAGAAGAATTCTTTCTTCAGACCTTACCTAGAATCCCAATATATTAAGTAGGAAAAAGAACAGAGCTGGTTCGTTTGAAGCAGGAGTAGGAGGTTCTAAGTCCCACTAGCTGGGCCGCCCTTTTACCCTCTCTCAAGGGTAGCCTAAGAAGGTTCTGGCACAGAACCATACAGCTGTGGTCTATAGCTCAAAAACCACTGACCTGGCCAAATCTGTTCATTTTACAGTCGAGGAAACAGGTTCAGGGACAGGGAGTGGCTTTTCCAAGGTTGCTGACTTCCTGTCGGGTGCTTTTTTATACTATCGACTCTTTTGTATCTTTTAGTATTATTATTATTTGATTTTCTTTAGAAAATCAGAATCCTTTACATGAATTTTTTCATTAAGACTTCTTTTTGGAAATTTTTGGTCTGGTAAATGCTATTTCCGTGGGGTGGGAGCTTTAGTGCAAAACTCTTAGTCTGCGGCTAAGGCCTATTCTAGCATGCTGAGAGTTGGTGGGGTGATGACTGAGAGTCAGGCCCCCAGTCTCTTCTTCTCCCACCCAGAGTTCTGAGTTTGCATAATTAGCTGCTCTTGCAGCACTTCTGATTCCTGAACTCTGAATGTGGAAACGGCCTGACTTGGTTGGCATGTAGTGACTTAACCATAGTGACCTTCGAGGAGTGGCAGACTATATTTTTATCATTGAATTTTGTTATAATGGTATCCTCAGAGGAAACAGAAAATGTAAGAGGATTCCTTTTGACTCAACTTTTCCTGTATTTCTTGAGTAGCTCATGATTAAATCATTTTATCTTGAACTAGTGAGTCTTCTTCCTTCTAAGCAGCTCACAGTCCTCTAAGGTGTGTTTAACTGGGAGTTGAGAACTGAGAAACCTCGCCCAGATCTTGGAAGTCAGAATGTCAGCCTTCTTCCTGCTGCTCGGTTTCTTTGACATGGTTAAATTCAAGCCTTGGCTGGCGCTGTCCAGGGTTTGCTCACGTGCTCTCTCCTTCCCACAGCAGTGTTGTGACTTAGGCTACCATGCTAGTCTGAACCGAGCACTACGCACCTTCCTCTCCGCTGAGTTGAATCTGGAGCAGTCTAAGCACGAGGGTCTGGATGCCATCGAGAATGCCGTAGAAAACCTGGATGCCACCAGTGACAAGCAGCGCCTCATGGAGATGTACAACAATGTCTTCTGCCCACCTATGAAGTTTGAGTTCCAGCCCCACATGGGAGACATGGTGAGGCTCTCTTCCCCTCCCTCCGACTTCCCAAGGGGCTCGAGCTCATTTGTGTCTGGATTCACGACACCAAGGCCATATTATTCAGGAGAGGATGAGGCCTAAAGCTTCCTGTCAGGTGGATGAGGCACATTCCACTCATCCAGCAAACAGCTAGTGGGTGCTGGCTGTCCACTAGGCTTGGCCATAGACATTGGGGATTAGAGCCCTCAGGGAGCTTACAGAGTCTGGTGAGTTGAGAGAGAGTTAGAAAAATGCATTGGGAGGGGCACCCAAAGGGACCAGAGGGGTCAAAGGAGGTGAAAACAGGTGTGTTCTAAAAAACTACTAATAGTTTGGTGTCGTAAAAGGGAGGTGGGGATTTCAGGGGCTGAGACTGGAAGAGGTGAGAGCTGAGATGGGGCTGGATTCTAAAGGCGTTTGATGGGGTGGGAGGGCTGAGCAGGGTAATGCTGTGATCTTTTGTCATTTGGCAGAGTTCTGAAGGATCTTAATCTCCTGGGTTTAGAAGATTGAAGTAAAGAGTGTAGTTTTGCTTGGGTATTGAATAGAAAAGAATAGGTACCTACACAACGGATAGGAGCTAAGCTGTCCTCCTGAATGCCCATGCTGGTGGCCCAGGCAGGGGAGCATGAACATGGGGGCCCTGTTTTGGACTTTTCACCTTCAATGACTAAAAGAAAAAGGGCCTGAATAAACTAAAGTGAGGGGAAAGAGCAGCTCCTTAGTTTCCATTACTGTGAGTCTTTTGGTTCCACTTCTAGTGGTTATGCATACAAATCAGAGTGACCCTCATCCCTGCAGATAGGAGCCACCATTGAACCTACTGCTTAAATCAGACGGGGGATGTGTAGGCTTATGTATACATAACAGAAAACCTTCAGGCGTGGTTGAATTTAGAAGTGGGAATTTTATCAAGACTCAGTTTTTCTCTGTTTCATGTCTTATGTGTTAGCCCTCTTCTCAAATAGGCTCTTATCCCATGGGGGCAAGATGCACTATTTCCAGGCTTATCTCCTTCTAGATTTAAATCCAGTGGGATGGCTATCCACATCCCTCCTAAAAGCTCCCACAAAAGTCTCACTGTGTCTCCTTGGTTCCGATTGAGTGACTTTCTTATCCCTGAGTCAACCCATGTGACTAGGTGTCGGCAAACTGGCTATGCCTTGATCACCTGCTTCATCCCCGAGGTGGGGAGAACCCCATCCAAAGCACATGGCCTGAGTCGTGGAATAGAAGGTTCCCCCGGAAGGCAATCAGAACAATTAGCAGAAGAAGGAAGGATGGATCCTGGGTGACCGAAAAACAACAAAGTCTTCTCAGCAAGCGATCGGTGCTTCCATTAGAATTAGCATCCAAACCCTCTTTAAAAGCCCTGCTCCCGAATGACAGCTGTTGCAGTGTAACCAGGGGCTTTGTTGTCATCGGTAGGCCACTATGGAGAGCGGGACATTTCTATCCTAAACACAAAAATGTGGAGATGATTTCTTTCCTCTCCTTTTTGGGGAAAACCAAACCATTTACAGTTTGTTTCCATTGCTGTGGCTTAGGAAATGTCAGCGTCTGAACAGATGGGTAAGTGAGATGGCAGCATGTGCAGTCGGAAGGGGTGTCGCCAAAGCCCAGGAAGCCCCATTCCTCACCTGCCCTGGCTTCTAGTCAAACTTGCCTTCCAAGCCCCTTCTCATGCTGCCACTAAGATTTCTTCCCAAGAATCAGTGGAACTTAGGGACCAGCAGAGCTGAGTGATACATTTTCTGGTTTTAACTGAGTTGCCTTCCGAGCCAAACAGCTTGTCTCCATAACGGGGGAATCCAAGCGCTGGGTGCTCAGGCCCCCTTCTAGCGCTGTCAGAGCCTCATTTCTGCACTCCAGAACACAGCTGGAATGCATTACCTTGCACCCTGGTAGAGGACCACTGCCAAAGCATACATCGGCAGCCCTACTGCTTCTTAAAGGAACAGGCATGGAGGTGGTTTTCTCTCCGCGATTCCTCCCTGCTAGGTCTGGGTTACTTTAAAAGATCAATCGTTTACTCTTCTGCCTAGGCCCTCCCTTTATGTAACATGGCTGATCAATGGCTGAGCCCGGCGGGGTCCAGGGCTGGTCCTAGATCTTGCAAAGGTTCCACATTTCAGACTAGCCTTTATATGAGTGGAAAATAAAAGAGAGGTGATGGTGAGTCTTTCTTGGTCCCTACAGCCAGTCTATCCCCACCAGTGTGAGTTATCTACAGATTGTAGAGGCAAAAAGAGGGAGCTGCCTGGAAGTCTTTAAGCCAAGACTGAAGTTCAGGTGGCATTTTGACTGTAAGCCTTGAAATTGGCCAAGGCCCCACACTGACTCGTGTTCTGGGGCACTCGGCACATGCATTGATGCCCAGCACTCTCAGAAGTACTGGGAGAAGGCGCTTGGCTCTACTCTTGGTGCCCCCAGGGACTGGTGGGGCTCTGGATGCCTGACCAGTGACATCAGGCAGCCAGAGTGTTGCACTCTTGGCACTAACCCATCCTGGCCACTGAGCTTTCTCCATTGTGTCTGCTTATCCCAGAGCCAGAGTGAAGTCAGCCCTCTTTAGATCTGAGAGCTGGCTCACACCAGCCTCTCAGCCAGGGGAGGAGGTCAAGTCAGTTTGGAGCTTAAAAGCCAATGGAAGAAAAGGTCAAGTCCCAGCCCCCCCCATTTGAAGGGAGGTTTTCTCTTTTCAAGCAAGAGAATAGTCTGTGGGCATACAGATGTGCCCACTTATTGCAGAGGAAAAAAAAGGCCAGTTCTATCCAGATGTCTCTCTCAAGATGAGAGGCTAAGGGACACATGGGGGCAAGGTGATAGGAACTGTCTCCACGGGGGTCTTTCCTCCCAGTCTGCAGCCTTCTGTTCCTCACCTGCCATCCTGGGGACTGTAAGTGACCTCACGCCCATGCCACAGCCATAGCACTGTCAGGATACAGCAACTCAGCCGTCCATCCCTTCACACAAGGGAAAGCTTACTGACAGTGATCCTTTGGGGGAGGGGTAGGCTTCTCTCCCACACAGATCTGGTGAAGACCTGGGGTAAAATGATGGCTCTTTGAAAATGCCAAGTTCTACCAGATTCCATGCCCTCTGGGGCCCTCTAGCATAGCCTGTGGACTTGTTCTTGGCTTCACACTTTGTCTCTCACGCAGGGCCCAGATTTATAAACACATGCTGGCTGCCAACAGCAGAAAGTTAGCCTCCTGACCCACTTCTCTCTTGCTTTCACTCTGGTATATGAAGGGGGGTGAAGGAGGGGCTGGAGAGGTAGCGACTTGGACCTCTAGCAGGAAATCTTCCCTGTGCCAAAGCATTGTGTCTCTGAAGCTGGGACTGCCCAAGGCACTCTTCTCTGGCCTAACTCCGGGCTCCTTGGGGCCACGGACCCTGCATAGACCTGCCTCTGCCAAGCACCAGCCTGGAGATGGATACAAAGAGAGAGACCTGGTCTTTCCAAACTGGTCCCACTCCTCATACCTTTCTTGTGCTCCTTGGTCCTGGAAGAGGTCTACACACTTTGGCTTTGGATTTTGTTTTAACTAGAAACTGTGAGCGTTGCAGCTTGCGTATATATAGTTTTATTAGCAGTAATGGGACTCTGGAACCGCCAAAAGAATGGTGCCCTCTTCCTGACCTGGTATTTCTTGCTTCTGGCAGGCTTCCCAGCTCTGTGCCCAGCAGCCTGTCCAGAGTGAGCTGGTACAGAGATGCCAACAATTGCAGTCTCGCTTATCCACCCTGAAGATTGAGAACGAAGAGGTGAGTTTCCTGCTTAGGAGACTCAGAGCCACCCTCTGAGTTTCCCTGTCAAACCTCTTGCTGCCGCCCATATGGGAGCGGTGGAAGGAGCATGCCGAGAATGTCCGGGCTGCTGCAAACATTTCCTAGCCAAATGTAGGCTTGGATTTTCCCCCTCTGCTACATCCTGCCCTTGAACTCCAGGAAGTTGCTCTTGCATTGCAAAGGTTGAGCTCTATTTTGAGCTTTTGCAAAATGCTTTTCCCCCCATGCTACACATCTAATCAAAATGGCTCTTGGCAGCTGAGCGAACAATATTGTATCTCTGAAACCACCCCCTCCTGCCTGGCTTTTTCCAGCATTTTCAAACAAACAGAGGCTTTTGACTTTGACACTTCAAACATCCCTATCCTCTTAGGAAAGAGTGACTTTCTCCTCAGCCCATTGTGTTTGTTTTCAGGAGCCAGTTCAAAAAGATAATATGATTGATTATCAGAGCTCCTTTCTTTTGAGCTCATGTAGCTTCTTGCCTGGCATCTCAGTAAGTTTTACTTTTCCCAGGAAGATCAGGAAGGACTGGGGATGAGTCACTTAGTTTGAAAATGGGGAATCAAGTACATTGATTTGCTGAAGATCATGAAACAACACCTGGGGCATGGCGGGACGATGCCCATCACACATTTTCACCAGCTCTTTATGTGATGGGGTTGGTTGGATTTATATCATTCTGTCTCTCCTTAGCACTTCTATAGCCAAGAGCTGATATTAAATTTAGAAAGTAAACATAAAATATAAAAGCTGGGTCAGGTATGTAGCATGAAGGGAGCGGTGGGTAGGTCCTCCCTGGAGAGAGGAGCACTCTGTAGCAGAGTCCATGTGATGTTAACCACCCACTTAGCACCATCCCATGGGAGGCAGAGCTGCGCCCTCTGACAGCACCCTCCTTCCTTCCTTAACCCACTCCTCTCCCTCTTCTCCAAGCTTCCCCATTACCTGCTGTTTCGCAGGCTGCCCCTCATGCATTGTGTTGGTCCTTGTTGTGGCAGGTAAAGAAAACAATGGAAGCCACCCTGCAGACCATCCAGGACATCGTGACCGTTGAGGACTTTGATGTGTCTGACTGCTTCCAGTACAGCAACTCGATGGAGTCTGTCAAGTCCACGGTCTCAGAAACCTTCATGAGCAAGCCCAGCATCGCCAAGAGGAGAGCCAACCAGCAAGAGACGGAGCAGTTCTACTTCACGGTGAGGAAGTGCAGCGGCCTTTAAACATCCTCTTTAGGCACCCCGCACACAAGGCAGACTTGAAGCCCGGAGGCCTTGTCAAGTGTCTGAAGGGCAGTCTTTAAATATCCTGGATTTGAATCTGGGCATATTCAGAGACCATCCCTATACTTAAAGACACAAACACCTACAAGTCACATGTGTCTAACAGGGACTCCTAAGAGAAAGGATGCTCTCAAGTACCCTACCAAGAAGATTTTCTTTTTAAAGAAATTTTTAACCACCTAGTAGGCTTTTGTTTGAAAGTTTCCATTTCAGCCATAGGAGGTCATGAAAGGGGGACTTTTCTTGGTTCTTGGGAACTACATCCAAATATTCTGGCACACACATGTCTTGTTTTTAAAGTCTGTAGTCTCTTGTAAATGGGAAATTATTTTTTATCATTATTGCTAAAATTCAAAGGGACAGGTGATATGAAGCATTGTTGGTTTGTAGAGAATTCCAAAACGTTGTATTTTGTTATTCACGTATCTCCCAGTCTCTTTTTAGACAGATGGACCCAATTTTTTTTTTTTAAAGTTGTGTTAACAGTCCTTTGGAAGGTTACTGTTGGCTGGTCTTTGGTGCTGCTTTTTAATAATTAAGTTATTTTGAGCTTGCCAAGTAGGATTTAGTGCCTGGACTAAAATTTATTTCCTAATCTTCTGATGACCAAGAAAGGAGAAATTAAGTTTGCAGATGTGAGATGAAATATAGCCAGTGAATATGCATACTGATTCTGAATGAAAGAAATTAACTTGTTTTTCGGTCAAGAAACACTGTCTGCATGCAATAAATTGAATTTTTCCTCTAACTAGAACAATTTATTTAATTCTCCTTTGAACACTGCCCTTCCTCCGTGAAGAGCACTAGTGATTTGCTATCATTTTTAAAAAATAAATCTTTTTTTTACTTAGTTAAGCTCAGAATTTTTCAGGATTTTTTAATCCTGGAGAAGGCTGTTGAAAGAGAGTAATTTAACAGTATTATCTTTTAAAATAACTTTTTTCTTGTTATACAAATAAAACATGCTTATTTAAAATTTAGAAGCAAAAAGAAGAAAATAAAAATTACCCATAATCCCACTAGAGATAATAATGAATATATAAAAATTTTTAAATGTATACACAGAGTTAAGGAAACATCACATGCAAAGTGATTGCTGTGCTTAATTTTGAAGGATGAGTGAACCAGGCGGTGAATCAGGAAGAGAATGACATGCAAAAACCTGGGTTAGACATTAAGAAGCTTCTTGATTATAATGAGGGCCGTGATGCTGCCCCAAGGTTCGTTATCTCAGGAGGCTGTTGAACACTCTAGAGGCTTTTAATAATAGGATTGTTTGGTCTGTCTGGACTGCTTAGATATAACAGTGCGTAAGTGACCTAGTTGCATTACGTGGCAGAAGATTTCCTTTTTTTTTTGATTAAGTAAGAAATTTGACTTAAAAATCTGTATTTAAGACTATCAGAATTCCTTATTGGCTTTCAGTGAATCTATAACATTTGCATCCAAAGTTGACCTTTCAATAAGAGCAGGAATGACCATATTCAAACTGCTGATCTCTCAAATCCCGCCCACCCTTTCACCTCTATCTGCATGAATGTCCTCTAACCCATTTCCTGTCTTTTGTGCTCATACTGCTACTTATCAAAATTGTGTGCAGATTTCTTTGGATAACAGGAACATTTTTTTGTCTGGGCTTGTCTAATAACCAATTTACAAGAGAGTTCATCGTTTTTGTGACTGGTGCTTGAAATGTGTCAGATAATTCATTTCATGATTAAAGGGGTTTTTTTGGGTGGTGAAATGAACATTTACGAAAAGAGGGTGTGCATGTTAAACAGGATGGCAGCCTGTGCTTGCCAAAACATGCAAAGCCAACACAACTGCACATGGGCTTTTTTTAGTTTGTTGCCTCCACAGGCATTGCCATGTGCTTCCCCTTGCCCTTCAAAAGCAGCAGAGTAGCACGTCTTGGAAACTCTCTTCTTTTGAAAAGGTGGGAAGAGGTCCCTTGCGGTGGCTTTGACTCCTAGGTAGAGTGCTTAGCGATCCAGAGCTGCTAGGAAAACCTCCCGACCACTCTCAGCTGTCATCAGATTTATCTGCCCAAATGACTTCAGTTGGAAATTTGAAGCATGACCTATAAAAGTCAGTCATTTGCAGGAGTCCCAGGAAAATAATGATGGAATCTTAAAGCTTGAAGTGATTTTTAAATATCATCTAACCTCATTTGAAAAAATTAAAAAATAAAATACATCCAGAGAGGATGGGTAGCTTGTCCGAGGAACTAGACAAGAGCTGAAACTAGAATCTCGTTGCCTGGTCCTGAGTCACAGTCTTTTTCTCTCCATCCTTCTGAAGAGGTCGAGGTCACTGGAAGGCACAGACACAGCTCAGCAGCTTTCTCCTCTTCTTTGCCCTAAATGAGGAGACATATCCTGATTTACCTGGCTCTTTACCATTTGTCTTCCATAATACACAATCCAGCAATGTCTCCTTTTTTACCCATTGCCTTTTTTTCTGTGATGATTAAAAAATTGATTTTTTTTTAAATGCAAAGATTTCAAAAGATCATACAGAAGAAAGTCAAGCTTTTATACATCCGTGGCCCCGACCCTCTGTCCCCTCTGCAAAGTGATTAAAACCTGTTTCTTCTGTGTCCTTCCAGAGATACCCTATGCATGGACCACCACTGACATACCCTTCAGTACAATAGCATTGCATTAGAAATATAATGAAATAAAATACATAGAAATACAAATAGAAGTATACCACTCATGCTGTTATGCTGTTCTTCATTATTCTTTTTTTTCTAACGCCTACAGCACCTGGTATTCCCATCCAAGTACTAACCAGGCCTGACCCTGCTTAGCTTCCAAGATCAGATGAGGTCAGGCATGTTCAGGGTGGCATGGCCATAGTGTTCTTCACTAATCCTTGTTTACTTAATTTACTATTATTTTTATATTAATCCAAAAAGATCTGTCTCCTTTTTTAATGGCTCTGCAGAGTTCCATCATATGGATAGATGCACCATCATTTCATTAACCAGTTCCCTGCTTATGGGCAGTAATGCTCAGTGGTTAGTCAAGGATTGTCAAAGCCTCGTCAGGCTAGCATTTCTTTTAAGTACCTTTGGGAGTTGGAATCTGGGGTTCTTGTATAGGGGATGGAATAGGAAAGGGATTGAGGATTACAGCTGATCAAATAAACTAGACTGCCTGAATCTTGAGAACAGATTTGAGTAAGGTAATGGTTAGGAGAGGAGATGGTGCCTTGGCCATTGGACAGTGCTCTAGTCCACTGGACGTGGACCTGGTGGTCTGAGATCTTTTTTATCTTGGTATTCTCCTGTAGTCCCTTGGTAATTGTGTGCTAAGCAGATGCAAATGAATGAATGCCCTTGCCTTATCCATTAAAGGGGGAGATGTGCTCTTATTAAAGGTTTGCTCTATTATATTCTGTCTGAATTTTTAAAGTCTCCTGCTTTAAAAATTCACAGGAGGAGGGAAAATGTTACAGTGCCTGGATGGTAGGGAAGCAGCCTCTGTGGTGACATCTGTGTATCTGTGTGTGTGGTGCTGGCTGGGCATAGTTCACTCCTCCCACCAACCCCACCCCCTTGCAGCACTGAATACTGGCCCTGCCCTGGCTTCACACAAATTAAATCCGAGGCATAAGCAAGGTCCACGAGTTTCATACTTCCATTGTAAGAGTGTATTTAAAGGGGAGGGGTATTTTTAAATTAAATTTGGAAAGCATTCTTGTGCCTCTTACTATTTTTTTTTTTTTCACGATCAGAAACCTGCTTTGATTTAGCTTTCTTATGTATTAGCACAAAGCAAAGAAGTCGAGGGAAGGACCATTTTTAGGTTAATTGATCAGGTGATTCAGGTATAAGGAACCCTTTTGCATACCTCCTAGTTGATGGACTCTGTGCTAATAATCACAGTCATGCTTCTTATCCTCTTTCATTTTCAACAACCTTGTGAAAAATGATATCATTACCCCTAGTTTTTAGATGGGGAAACTCTGGGGTTTAAGCGACTTGCTCAAGGTTAAAAGAGTTAGTAAATGGTAGGATTAGAACTCAGGCTTTTCCATTTTACTGCAACCAAGATGTTAGGGAGGGAGGGCTCAGAAAGAAAAATGAGTATATTGATACTTTTCAGTAAATAAAACTCATTGCTTACAGTTAATAACCAATTAGAAATTTATTAAGACATAAATCAAGATCATAAAAACTAAATTGAAGGTTCACAATGGCAAAACACCAAAACCACCCAATAGACTCTTTGCCTCCATTCCTACTTTTTGAGCACATTGAGTGTAAAGTTGGATGGGTAGGGCGTGACACTGAGTTTAGGAATTTGCTTTTATTTTGGTGATCTAGACTAGAAACTGCCCTTTTTTTTTCTCTTTCACTGAGGAAAAGCCCAGGTCATCACTTTGTGGTTAGATGTCTGTTGAAGGGAACAGGGTGCAGGGTGTGGAATGAAAGAAAATTAATTACCAAATATTGGAACATGCTTTAAGTAAGGAAAGTGACCTTATTGCCCAAGGAAAGGATTTCGAGATTTCACAAAAATAATTCCTTTCCTAGCCCCCGGGTCTCCAGACATCACTGAAAAGCCACACATTCCTCCCTTCCCTGCGGCTATCTCAGCTCGTTTCTCTGTGTGTCTGGTCAGCAGCCTTTGACTCAACTCCACCAGTAAAGGTGAGGTTATTTCTCCAGCTTGTCTCATACAGATGAGCGCTGACAATGGGCAGGACAGGAAAGTGATAAATAACATGCCTGTGAACTCTAGGTTGCTTTTACCTTCCCATACGTGGCTTACCTAGATGGAGAACTTCCAACCATTGTTCCTTCTTAGGGATGCAGGTCATACCTTGACACAGTTTTGATCCTTCGGGATTAAATGGAACCCGAAAAGGTAATCCATCATACCTCTTTATCAGATTGTTATTTATTTTAACGGTTCACCAAGCGACGGCCAAAGTGAACTAGCGAACTGTGAACACGAATGAAAAAAAAAAAAAAAAAGACTTCTGGACTCACGAGTAGAAACATGAGGGAGAGGAAGGAATTTGCATCCATCGCCTTTCAGAAGTTTGGCTGTTGTGTGAGCAGTCTGATCTTGTTTTAAGGGTTACGGTTTCTCAGTGGCTTTTTCCTCATTAGGAAACCTCGAGAGTCTCCTGGGATGACCTTCCAAAGAGGGGCCTTTGAGGCTTCAGGTGTTAGTAGTGGATGTTTCCCTGCAGGCTTTTCACCTCTGGGCCCTGAACTACTGTCCCAGAGCTCACAATTAGGCATTGGTCGGGGATTAGGATGTCACCCAGGGAAGACTGACAGCAGGTGAGCTGGCAGCTGGAGCAGATGGAAGGGGGAAGGTGACAGAGGGGCCTATTTTCATGTGGATGTTCTCATGCAAAAGCACAAAGGAGTGAAGGGATCAGGTCCTGAGTAAAACAACAGAAACGGTTTGGTCTAGGGTTTGTTTTTTGGTTGTTTTATAGTTAATTTAGAGAAAAGGGGCACACTTGGAGGCTTGGTTTGTGACTGCTGCCACTGCTTCTCTCCAGAGAGTGAGACTGCATTTATTTCCTTATTCTTTGAGCATTTATTGAGTGTCTACTATCTGTTGGGCATGGAACTGAGATGCCAAGAATAATGAATGCCATGGTCTCTGACCATAGGGAGGAGGCAGCCCAGAGGGAAAGATACATGAGTAATAAACCCTCCGTGACAGGGTTGTATGAGAAATGCTGTCATGGAGATTTGCAAAGGTACATGGAGGAGCATCTGGGTGAGCTGGGAAGGCCAAGGAGAGCCTCTCAAAGGAGGCATGGTTTTTTCCTTTGTTTTTACATGTTGGGGGGTGGGGAGGGAGAGAGAGGGAAAGAGAAAGAAACAAACAATACCCATTCCTAGTTAAAAATTCATACTATACAGAAAGGTACAAAATAAAAATAGCTCATAGTTTTTTTCACCTTTCTGCCGTCATCCTGAGTGGTAATAGCCATAAAATCAAAGTCTTGATGTATAATGATACTTTTTACTTAATACATTAAAAGAAAGACAAAACTATTACAATTTGAAATGTTTTCTTTACTTAGTTCCTCAAATATCTTACATGTCACCAGCGATTCACAGATCACACTTGGGGGGACACTGTCACGTTGCCTCTGGATTTAGACATGGCCAGATAGATGGCCTCTGAGAGCAGATGAAGCATTTCAGCAGGGGACCACCGAGGCAAACGAAGGCCCTTGTGAATGGCTGTGGGGTAGAGTGGGAGAGACACTGCGCTGAGTCCAAAGGCCCGGGATCCAGGCCTGGTACTATGACTGCCTGGCCTGCAGTGGTCAGCGATTCACTTAACACTCCTTCCCCAAGATCATCTTCTCATCCGTAATAAGAAAATAATGATGTCTTCCCTAACATGCTGTACAGTTATCGTGAGAATAAAATAGGAAAGTATCTTCTAACGTGCTCAAAAAACTCTTAAATTCCTACGTATGTACAAAGAATTAATACTGCGCAGTTTTGTTCTGCTTCTCTCCTGCTCAGTGCCGTAACGGGAGCATGTTAGCATCCCGGTTAAGAACACACACTGTGTTGTCAAACTGCATATGTCTGGATACTGGCTCTACCACTCACTCACTGTTTGACCTTAAGCAATTTATTTAATCTCTTCAAATCTCAGTGCCCTCATTCATAAAATGAGGATAATGATAATAATAGCCTATGGGGTTGTTTTGAAAATTTGATGAATTGTCCAGGGAAATTTCTCACTGGGCAGACAAGGGTTTAAGAGAGATCAAACTAGAAAATGCAGCACAGCAATCATATTTTGACTGTTGGAGCAGAGGGCATTGCATTTCTATAACCTCATCATCATGTGTTTGGAGCTGCCAGTGTGTGTGGATGCAGGTGGGGGGTAGCAGCCCCTCCCTCCGAGTGCTCAGAAACCGCAGGCTTTTTACAAAGACTCCATGCAGAATAGTGGAGGAGGCTGATTAAGATAGGCTCAGATAAAGATAGCACGCGTGAGATGCTTGCAGCGGGAGTGGGTGCTGAGCCTGCCTCTGGCAATGTTCCTGGTGTGATGGAATGCACCCTGTGAGGGGCTGGGGCGGGGCCAGATGTCAGTGGGGGTGACCTGTGGCAGGTGTGTGTCCTCACGCCAAGACCAGGGTTCAGTAAGTCCCTCCACCCTGCCTGCTGTTCTTCAGTGGAACTGAAAGAGATGAATAAGGGGCCCTAGGAGGCAGTTTCTTACACTAGCCAACGTGGAGCTCCCAGGAAAGCACAGAGCAGGATACTAATACACATGAAAATCAGCAGCTGTCCAGATGCTCAGGGCTGTAAAGAAATAAAAAATGGAATTGGTAGAAATTGGGTCAGAAACTAAATGCCCTCCTAAGAAGGGAATTGTACAGCTGCACATCTGTGATTTTTTTTTTTTTTTTTTTTGTCTTTAGAAATCTGATTGCTCTTTTTTCTCCTCTTTCCTTACAGAAAATGAAAGAGTACCTGGAGGGCAGGAACCTCATCACCAAGCTACAAGCCAAGCACGACCTTCTCCAGAAAACCCTGGGAGAAAGTGAGTGTGGGAGTTCTGCTGGAGGTTTGACAGTGACGGAAAGGCTGAGCCCTGGGCTTTATGGCTGAGCCGTCACCCTACGCCAAGTGGGCCCGACCTGGTTATGTGAATGCATTTCTTTTCCTAGCCTGTGTGATGTGGAAGCACACGGCCCAGACGACTGTTTGAGTAATGGGGAAAGGCCAGTGCTTAATGAAGCACTAATGTGCATCATCTGTTTGTTTAAACGGAGGGTACGTGCTCTCTACCCAGTCCCCCTCCTGCGCCCCCTCTGCCACGACTCGGGTGAAGGGGCTGATGGGTTTTTCCTCTCCAGGCACTGTAAAAACTCTCAGCTCCTCTGTGGCAGAACTGAGGGCTGGAGCAAGAAGCTAGGGAGCTGGGAGATGAGATACCCAGCTGCTGTGAGGCGAGGAGAGGATTCTTAAAGGCAGGGATGACGGGCAGACTGCTGCCTTCTGTAGCTTCACAGCAGAGCTTCGGTTTCCTTCTGTTTCCAGCGGTCCTAATGCTACGAGGCAGCCATCACTCTGCCTTGGCCATGCCGAGGGCGAGGTGCTGAATCCACTGTCCAATCTCGTAGGGTGATTTTAACCAGACCCTGGGAAGTAGCAAGGCAGAGAACAGAACTGGCACTCTGGACTTTCTCTCCTCAGCTGTCAAACAGAAGGCGAAGGTTGAAAGAGAAGCTTCCCTGGAGTTCTTGGCACCCTGCCAAGGTCTCTCAGCATCCTGTGATTAATGGGATTCCCAGGTTGGGGATGCCTCTGAATGCCTGGCCCCTCCTCCCTGCTCCACTAATCTCCTCACATAAAGATGAGAAATAGAAGGCCACAGGGCATATGTGGTAACACCAGGGAAAGGCAAACCTGCACTTCCACAGAGGTCCGACACTGTAAAATAAAAGCTTGAGCACTCTCAGACACACAGCAGAGTGTACAAAAATGTTCAAAGTACTCACTGGCTCATTGGTCCCAGGAATCAGAGCCCCGCCCCCCCCGCCCCCCTTGCTTTTCTTACCAGGGCCACCTACCCATCCTTCTTGCCCTGTCCTCCTGCCCTGGATTATTCCCGGAGATGATTAATTCTCTAATGTCTTTGATCTTGTGATTTTTTCGGGCATTTTTATGTGAAGAAAGCCTGTTAGGTAACGTTCTCTTTCCTCTCCACCACCCAAGGATTTCAAGCTGAACAGGTTTGGGCATTGAGCTCCTCACTTTGCTTGTAGAAAATCTTTACTCTTGGGTTATCAGATTGCTCTATGGGGAATCAGAGGAAAGAAAGCTCAGAACTACTTGATGCAAGTTATAACCATGATTTCTTTTTGCCAAGATAATCGAAGCATAACCCATAAATGAGATAAGGAACAGGACCTTGGGGTGTGAGTGTGTGTGTGTGTGTGCGCGCGTGTAAGAGAATGAATGAGTTTGCGCACACACATATGTGCACCAGTGTGCTACCATGGAGGAGCAAAGGTTGGTGGCCATTCATTAGTGCTGCAAATTGCCTTCATCTAAAGATGACAAGTTTTAGCAACAAGGAAAAAATAGCTGCAGATCCTCCTGTGTGCAAGTCATGTCCCTGCCTTCTGTATGCATTTGTCACCGTAACGCAAAAGCCCCTTGTTCTTGCCACAGAGAGATAATTGATGTGTATGAATATTCCAGAATGGAAATGGGACAGATGTTGAAAATAATGGCTCAGAATAATATTTTTGCAGATGAGAGCTGAGCCTTTAGTAATGAGAGGCTGTTAGGGGTGGGGGAGTGTGTGGCTCCAGATGAGCTGAGCTGTAATCAACAATTAGCAACCTTTAGAGGCAAGGAAGAGGCCCGCCCTCCCCCAGCTCCTGGAGTGGGGGATGCGGCGTCGTGGGAGCCGTCGTGGGATGGGAGCCGTCGTGGGAGCCGCCGTCTCTTCCCCAGCTCAGTGCCTGCTTGGGTTTTCCCTGGTTTATCTGATATGGGTCCAAACTGGACCACGCTTTGTTAACTGTGGACCCAAAGAAAGCGACAAAGATTACATCATGGCCGGTGTACACATGCATATGTATTTCTTAAAAATATAAGAATACTTCGTACGATTGTAACAATTTTCAATTTCATTTTCTAAAGCTGGTGGTGACCCGTTAAAATTAATATTAGGGTCCACTATTGGACTGAGAACCACAGTTTGATAGCAACATCAGTATTAAATCTCATTTTCCTTTGCTACCCCAACCCAACCTAATAGGAAAATTTAGTATGAATTTAAAACTATAACTTCCATATCTTCACTTGTTCCAGCATCCTTACCACACACACACACACACACACACACACACACACACACACACAGCATACACAGAAAAGAAGCTGAATTTCATCTACAGGAAGGTTCTAATAATTTGTTCTCCGATGTATGATCTGCCTTGCTCTTGTGCCCTACGTCCAGCCCATTGGGAAGCGGAGTTGGCACCCCTAAGGTTTAGGGGCATTGGAAGCCCTGGGCAGCGAACAAGCATCAGAAACAAGCCTTGCCCAGAGAGGGTCTCTGGGAGCTTCACCTCTTTTTTTCCTGGCAGACTGGTCACTCCGTGCGTGACACTCGTGGCTTTCTGGGGGAGAGACGGGCAGATGCGGTGCTTCCTGGAAGCAGGTGTCCCTCTTTCACCCTGTCTGCTTCAACCTGCGCATTTTATTTTTGTCTTTCTAACAGGTCAGCGGACAGATTGCAGTCTGGCCAGGTAGGTGCGGCCTGGGACAGCCCTGTGAAAGGATGAAGAAAGGCTTGTGGGTAGAGAGATCCCAGCCTGGGAAAGAGTAAAGCAGTTGAGTTGCAAAGGCAATGGATGGCTTTGCAAAGGAGTGGCCTTGGGTGGGTGCTGCTTCTTCGCTTTGCCTTGCTGACCCCATCTGGCCCCACATGGAAGTGGGGTTTGCTATGACTTCAGGAAAGAGCTGAGAAGAACTAAGCAAAGGGATTTATCATTTGCCGAAATAGTCCCAGGGACTCCCCAAAGGCCCTTCATTGCAAAAAGAAATGTTCAACTCTGGAAGGAGGGTCCTGGTAACCTAACCTTAGCTGCCAGACATAACCGTGTGGGTTTCGGTCAGTCTCTGACCTGGAGAAGGTAGATTGGATTTAGTATTGACCAGAGATTTTTTTCATGCATGGAAAAGATGACAGCCGCTAATTAGTGACTGTTACTAGATAATGAAATATATTGCATTGGCTTGCCAAACAACATTGGTAGAAATCCTGGCCTGATATACAAGTATGCAACCCTCCCAATCTTTCCCCACCTTCCCCTTCCTTCCCCACCCCAGCCAAATACTTTCCTTCCCAGTCATGGAGCTGCTGTGAGAAAACTTGTGAGTTGGCGGAAAGCAAGGCATTCGTTCAGCCGGCAGTGCTCGGATGCCTAAAAATGTGCTGATTTAACTGGAGAAAGAGCTTTAATGGGCTGGATTCCTTAGAGACCCTGGTTTAGCCCATTATATCAACCACTTATGTCTGCCAACACACACAATAATCATGAGGCCATTTACAATTATAGGCTCGTTATTTAGAAATAGCTTTGTTTGGCTTTTATCGTTTCGTCATTGTGGATGACAATAAAGATCCCATTAATCTTGATGACTGGAGGGACCCAGAATAATAGAATTCTGTGGAATATATCTTCTTGGTCCTATGGCGCTAGTATAAGTTCGCCTAAAGTCCCATATCTGCAGAAGGCTCTCTGGGAGCGAAAAGAGTTGAGTTGAGTTCCCTTATGCTGTTATTTCACTGCATAACCTCGGGCCACTCTTTTACCTTCTCTGAACTCGTTTTCTCATCTGTGACACAACAAGGAGCATTCCACTGGATCTGAGGAGCTCTGGAGTCCCAAAGAGGTTCCTCAGGAGCCGCCTGGTAGCAGGGGCAGAGGGAGGCCAGCAGCCGGGCGCCGGCCCTGCCTTCACTCTAGACAGCAGTGCTGCTGTCCTTGCTGGGGGTGCTGTGCCTCTGAGTCAGAATAACTTGGAGCAAAGGCTTTTGAGGCTAAACACAGCTTAAAAAGCATTGACCTGGAGCAGCGGTCCCCAACCCTTTTGGCACCATGGACCCGTGCTCCTATGAGAATCTAATGCCCGATGATCTGAGGTGGAGCTGAGGCAGTGATGCCAGCCCCAAGGAATGGCTGCAAATACCGATGAAGCTTCACTCGCTTGCCCACCACTCACCTCCTGCTGTGTAGCCCAGTTTCTAACAGGCCACAGGCCAGTACCGGTCCGTGGCCCGGGGACCCTTGACATAGAGGATTGTCAAAACTATGGCTTCCTTTGTTGTTTACTAGTGTCTCCTTTCAAGCAGAGAGATCTTATTGTCAACCCAAATATATTTTACTGCAAATTGAACCAATTTATTCCTGTCCTGATTTCCAGTGGTGGCAGACATTGAGAGCAAGAGACCTTGTGCTTTTGTGAAAAGAACTTTATTGGGCTTTATTTGAAAAGTAACTTATTGAAGCTGCTTGCCGTGTCTTGGTCTGAGCTGAGTAATGTGACTTGTTTCATTAACCATAGCACAGCTTGTTTTTAATCCCATTTTCTTTTTCTTCCCCCTTGCTGTATCGGTTCTCTCTGATTCGGCGGGGTCCATCACAGGCGTAGCTCAACTGTGAGGAAGCAGGTAAGGGCCCAGCAAGAGCCAACCCCGTCTGGTGTGAAAATGATGACATCCCACAGACTCCACTGAGGGCAGGAACCCCCCATGGAACCCCACTGGAGCAGGCAGACACTTTTCTGACTTCTTGCCTGCATTTAGAGTATATCGTTGCATCATAGTATGTTTAATGTTATGGCAATTCCTTGTTTTAGCTTGTTTAGCTGGAGTAGGTGTGGTCTTTCTGATTTGTTCCTCTCCTCTGTAGTCACTTACCCTCTTCCATACTAGAGATTTGGGCTAACTGTGGCAGATTGTGCTAGAACTGCCCTTGGCATCGCTCCTGTAGAAGACCACAGGAGAAGCCTCACACTTGGTACATATGTACCAATATGGCAGAAACAGCAGCCAATCACCTAGACCAGGCACTCTGGATTTAAGTTTGCAGATTTTTGGGTTTTTTTCTAGTGTTATGATCATCCTAGATACATTTCTAAACATGCTAAAAATGCAAAGATAAGTCTGGTTTAGGGGTGAGAACAAGAGATGTTGAACTCTGTGGTTTTGTGATTCAGTGTTGGATTAAAATCTGACACTGGGCAGCTAGCTCTAATTACCCATATTAAGGAGGGATCTTAGAGAGCAGTGGATAGATAATCCACATCAAGGGATAATCTCAACAGCACTATGCTTGTTTAATAAAAATAATTGATGTCTTTTTTGCAGTAGCAAATTTGACTTTCTAATTATACTTTATGGCAAATACTGAAATGGATTTTGTATCCCCTAAGCTCATACCAACTATGCAGTAGGCAGTTTGCAGGGAGGAGGTGGGGAAAGCTCAGAAATATCTTTGTGTCTACTCAGGGGAAAGCTGATTCAGGCCTTAAAAATCATTTGGGGTAATTTATCGTGGTGGTGGCCACAGGGAGATAATCGAATGTGGAGGACACCTGGTTTCTGTGGTGCTGGCGGCCCCAGCAGGGTCTTCAGCCAATCCGATGGCTCCAGCAGGCCGGGCAGTGCAGCTGGGGGACTTGGACGGCATAGCCCCCACTCGTCTTAACTTTGCCGTCACTATTTATTTTCTCTTTTCTACTTTGGATCTCCTTTTAATGAGAACACCATCAGATCCAATTACACATCTTTTAAATAACAAAAATTTCCTTGCAACTCTCTTTCCTCTTGTTCTTCTAATTTCTTTCTTCTTCTTTCTCCCATAATTTCGTTTAAAACTAGAGAGGAATGGAGTGACTCCAGGGATAACAGTGCATTTACAATTAATAGGTGGATTTCTTAAAGAGAAAGCAAGCCCTTTTTCCTTCTAACACTCAGAACAGGATTGGATTTGGAGTTTGTCCCGTTCAGTTCCTGGGCTGAAACTGGGCCTCCTACTCCCAGATGGAGCACTCGCCAGGGGCTTCACAGCCTCCTCTGCGGCTGCGGGAGTGGCTGCAGGAGTGCCGAGACTGCTGTTGGGCAGGTGGTCCGCACCGTTGGCCGGACCCACCGTCGGAAGGCGCAGCGCCCGTCCAGTTTGCATTCTGCTGTGCCTAAGCAGTTGCAGGTCCAGCGTGTTTGCCTAGTGCTAGTTTTGCATAAGAGTTCCAGGTTACACCAAAAGCCCCGAGACTTTGTTTTCGTTCTGCTGCCCCAGTTTCTCTCCAGCAGCTCGACTCTAATGGTGGATTAGTAAAGTGTTTTTCTAAGATAGTCAGGAGGGTAAACAGTAATTTGGAAGGTGAGTCATGTAAATAACTAGAAAATAAATATTTACTTGTTTATGGCAAATCAGTCAAAGAAGAAGAGTCTGGTAGCCTTTGTTTTTGAGGGTCCCTAGTGCTTATTAGTCATTTTTGACCCTAGCTAAGACTAGGTTCAAACTATTCCAGATTTTTCCTTCAAAAAGAGATGCCTCATTTGCTGTTTCCAGACATTCCCTGCCCTCTTCACCCCAGCACTTCCTCGTTCCTGTTACTTCTGTATCTTCTTTGCTGGCCCGTCTTTCTCCAGGCCTCTAAATTCAGGCATCTCCGCAAGGCTTGGCCCTCGAATGGCTTCTCTCCATACTCTTTCCCTTGTCACTTTTGTTTCCTTAGATGAATCTTTTTTCTCCTTTCCTCAATATCCACTTGTTCTATGATGCTGTCGGTCTGAGTCTTGGATGTAACTCCTAACTGATTGCTGGACGTCGCTGCTTAAGAGTTGAAATAGCACCTCCGAGCCTCCGCGCCGGTCTCCTCACCTTCCCCACTATGTTTTTACTTTCTTAGCACCTCCCCTAACTTCTCTATTCCTCCCAGTGAGGATCCTCCATTCTTCACAGCCCCCAGAGCCCCAAATATTACCTGAGTGAAAAGGAAATCTAACAAATATAACAGAGATCAGTACGTGGCAAAAATTCTAACTCTGTCACTCATGAGAAAGTATGCCAAACAATGGTATTTTTAGACATTAACTGGTGATTTGTTTTTGCCTGCAAATCACTGAACTTCTGATTTACTCTCGTTTCTAGTTATGCCTGCTTCTTTTCTCTCTCTACTTTTGGTTAAGATTAAGATCTGATTGAATGGAGATTTGGCCCAATTGCCCTTAAAGAGCTCCTTCCAACCCTGGGATTAAATTATCAAAAATAGTGTAAACAATTAAACAGACATGGATTCTAATGTTAGAGGAAGGAAGGAGGGAAGGAAGAAAAGGAAAGATAGATGCTTAGTAAGAGCTCAGAGACACTGCTCAGTCAGCTGAATGCAAACTGCATGGTGAAATGAGGGTCCCGGGGGCCCTCGGGGAGGGCCTGAAGCCTTCATGACTTTGTCTAGTGTTTGCTCCCACGGGACTCTGTCTCAGGCCCCATTGGAGCAGTGTGGACTAGGAGAATACTCTTCCACAATGGGATGGGTTGTCTCTGGCCCGCTCTTGTCTGCCATATATTATCCCTCTGGGCTACTTTTAAGGATCTTTGATCCTTGCTTTCTGCAACCCTTCATGCTTCCACTTAACCGCCATAGCTATTCCAGAATTTTGGCAGAATTTTGCACTCACATAGCTTGTTAAAGCCAGCAGCCTGTGAGTACGCCAACCTCCCTCCCTCTGGGTCCTTATTTATAAATCCAGGACTAGGAAAACTTTACAAACCCTCATATCACTATCCTCATTACCACTGCTACTGCTATTTGTAAATAAAGAATATAACATTTGTAAACAAAAAGATATAAACATAAAAAACAGAGTTTTGGTGTTTTTGAATAGTGGAACTCAGTTTCTTCAGTTTGGAAGAGCTGATGAGGATTCTTCCTCTAAGGTCACGCTGGGCTGACTGGAAGAAGTCAGTCATGGCAACAAGAGAGCAGACACTGGCTCCTGTAGCTGGAAAACTGAAGGAAGCAGATGGGTCTGGGGGTCATGAAGCTGAGCATCTGGTCGCTGAGACCTTCCTGACTACAGCTGCACCTTGGCCCACACAGTACTCCCCATGGTAGCACTCTGGGTTCTCAGTAAGCTGGGGAGCTAGAGTCTCAGCCTGACTTTTTCATGACACCCAACTGCTACCCTGAAGTGCCCAAACCCCATGGCTACGGTTGGAAATTTGGAGCCAGGGGAGGGCCACAGGCCAACCTGTGAAATGGGCAGAAGCCTCAGGACTCATTTGAGAGTACAGTCTCTGTCCAAACCATCTATAGCCCTTTCGAACTAGGTTTAGGGCCCTCTGCCTGATCCCTTTCTTCCCCATAGCTGAATCACTGTGTATTTGGCTACATTGTAAAACCTTCCTGGACATTAGCAATATTTGTCAAGTGTACCTGGCAATGTTTGCCAAGTCTAGGATGCAGTATGGGTGGTGGTGAAATGTTCAGTCTCAGAGGGAGACTGCCCAGGTTTGAATCCTGGCTCCGCCACTCCTGCTGTATCACCACAAGTAGCTATTTCACCTTGCTAAGCCTGTATTTCCTCATTTGTCAAATGAGGATAATTGCAAGGTGCGCCCCATGGGATTGTTACCAGGACCAGTCCATCCGAAGCACTTAGTACATGGCCCAACACGTTTATCATTTCCTCTGTGTATGGTAAGCACTAATATTCATGTGCCAATAGGAAATATTACTCTCCTCATCACCAATCCCTTCCCCAGGGTGGAGATACCATACTGAGGCCCAAAGAAGTTACATACATAGCAGGGTTCTATAGCAAAATGGCAAAGCAAAGGTTGACATCTGGGAGGCTCCTTTCTTTGCTTTAGCACCAGTCAGTCTTTACTATTTTCAAGAGTTGAGTTTTTTCTTCCTTACCTTTTATGCCAGACAGACTCCCATTCTGATGCTCTCATTGGTTCATTCTACTACCCTCAACTGATATTAACTGAGCACCTAACATGGCCAGCACTGGACACCCAAGAGTTGACATAGAATCCGCCCTGTGGAACTCGAATATAGTGGTGACAAATGCAAACAAATAGTCATTCCCACACAATTAAGTCACAATCAGCGTGTGAGGATCAAGTTCAAGGTGCTGAGACCCTGTAGACAGGGCCTCGATATCATCTGGGGAGTCTGAAAAAGCATCCTTGAAGAAGTGTGGTACTTGCACCAAGACTCTAAGGGGTAGGGGCCTGGGGTGAGGGGAGCAGTCCAGTTGCAGTAGCAGCTCATGCAAAGCCATAGGACTTATCTCAGGGACAGAAAGAAGGCCAGTGTGGCTTAAATAGAGAGACTAGGGGAAGAGCGGGAGGTGAAACTTGAGGCCAAAGCAGGACCCTAACATGCAAGGCTGTGTAAAGAAAGTAACAAGTCTTTGAAAGAGTTCAGCCTAAATGATTGGATGTGTACCTTTAAAGACCACAAACCTCCATATAAAGGAAGAACATTAGAGAACAACAAGGGTAGGAATTGAGATATTGATGGATCGGACTGGGTTGGTGGTAGTAGTGATGGAGAGAAGTAAATGGATTTGAGAGATATTTAGGAGGCAGACTTGACAGAATATATTGATTGATTGATTGATTGATCGATTGGATAGATGGCTGGGGGTAGGGAATTTGTGTGGGACATGCTGGACTTAAGGCATCAGTGGGTTGTGTTCCAAGTACATAGTTGTATTTTGCTCTGGAGATTGGAGGACAGGTCGGGTGCTTCTCTGTGGACCAGCCACTGATCCAGCTTAGACAAGTTCTGTACACTTTGGCCCATTTTTTCCGACCGTGTGCTACCCGTTCTTAGATTCTAATGTTGTTTTTCTCTTTGGCTTTTCAGGATTCCAGCCAGGCAATTCCTCTGGTTGTAGAAAGCTGTATCCGATTTATCAGCAGACATGGTAAGCGAGATTTTAGCCTTGCCCGTATTTGTGCAGAGTCGGGAAGAACTTCCAGGAATTCTTTGTACAGTAAGCACAGAGATTGACTTTCCATCCTGGCATTCTCAGAAAAGAAATAAAATCTTATTTGTTCACAAAATGTTTACTACCTCGGAATGGCCGCACCTAGACATTGGGAGAAAGGCATCATATGTTTTGACCCACAGTGCCTCAGCCTCTTACCACACTTCCTTTTCACTCTAGAGAGTGAGTTTTAAATGGCAGCTGTTATGTGAGTAAGTGCAGCTGGTATGCCGTGTGACGGTAGTTTCGCCATTACTCACCGTCTTTACATGTGTCAGTATCTCCCAGTCAGTGCACAGCCTTGGCTGTTACGTCACGCTGGCTTCTGCATCAAACTAATTTGAAAACAACTCTTTTTGTACTGTTGCATTGATTCCTGATAACATTCCATTTTTATTCTCATTTGGTCTCACTGGATGCAACATCGCCAAGAGCTCAGTTAGTATCTGGTCTTAAAAATTGTAGCCAACATTTGAGAGTCAATGAGGACTGGCTCCTTCTCAACCTAAGTCAAATCATGCTGTCATCTGCTGGGACAAGCTGCGTCTCAGAAACTCCATTCCTTCCTTTCTAGCTCCTAGGCTATGTGGACAGAATTTAGGGATAGAAAGGAATTGCCAGCAAATCGATCTTCCAAGTGTGGAATTGTTTAGAAAGCACAGATATCTAAGCTAACGCCATAAAGATTTCTAGGAACTGGGCATCAGAAATTGTTTTTAGATGCTGTTCTTTCTGTTTATAGGAAAAGGGACAGAATGACCTTCTCAGAGCTAAGGAGGTGTGGAGATGATTTCTGGTCTCAATTCAGGCATAGCCTTTCTGTCTCCCTTCCTCTCCTCCTCTCTCAATAAACTTGGACATTGCTTGGGTTTATTTTTGAGAATAGTAATTATTTTAGCATGCCTGTGACATCTCATTCTAATCACCTACAGTTTTCTCATTGTATCTCCATTCCTTTGAAGTAACAGCATTTTATATTACATTGAACAGTCAACAAATATTTATCAAGCCCTTGATCAATGCTGGGCAGCATGCATTGCCAAATAGGAAAATAAAAACAAGGATAATACACTGTTGCTGTCTTTACCTGGTTTTATGATGCATTTGGGAGAAAATAAATGAGCAAGTGAAATGTTTAAAAGAGATAAGCCATAGTAATTCAGAATAGCAGTTTCAGAAATTTCACAAGAATATGATGACTAATGGTCAAGCAGTTGGTAAAGATAAGTCCAAACTTAAGTTCAGAGGAGAATTACTTGTGGTTCAAGGACAATGGGAAGAAGATAGTCTGAACTCCTATTCTTTCCTCCATCATGCCATCCATTCACTTATTCAACAGACATACACACTGACTGCTCATTGTGTGCCAAGAAAAAGTTCCTGTCTTCATGAACTTTGCATTCTACTGAAGGACACATAAATAGATGATCACAGGGGCAGTCGATAACTAAGCAAATTGATATGTAATATGCCAGGTATGGGTGAGTCATGAAGAAAAGTAAAGCACTGTGAGGAGATGGAGAATAGAGGAGGGACACTAAAGGCCTTATATCACTTAAGGTGACATTTGAGCAGAGTCTGAAGGAAGTAAGGGAGTCGGCCATGTGGGTATCTGGGGAAGAGTGCTTTGGGGACAGGAAGCATCAAATGCAAAGATCCTTGGAATATGCAGGGACCAGCACACAGGAGGCCAGTGTGGCTGGAGCAGAGCGGGTGGGGAGGAGAGTGGCCAGACTCTTAGGACTCCGTCGGCTAAGGTAGGGGTTTCGATTTTATTCTGAGTGAGTTGAGAAAGCTATTGGAGCATTTCAAACAGGGAGTGCTCTTTTTAAAGGAGTGCCGGGCGACCGTAATAGGATGAGACCATAGGAGGAAATAGGAGGCTACTGCAGTAGCCCAGGGAAGACATGACTGTGGCCTGGCCCAGGATGCGAGCTGTGGAGGAGCTGAGAAGTGGATGAGTTTGGATATTGTGTTTTGAAATTACCCATTCCTGCCCCTGTACAGGCACAGTGCACGAAGAGACAAAAAACTTAGCATGTTTTTGTGGTGTGGCTCCGGGAAACAGATAGGCGCACATATTGCTGATGGCAATGCAAATCAGTGCAGCCCTTTCGGAGGGGAATTTGGCAATATCTAGCAAAACTGCACATGCACTTATCTTCTGATCCAGCAATCTTCGTATGGATTTACCCTGAAGATACACCTCCAACAGAAATACAGATGAACAAGGTTACTTGTTGCAACATCATTTGCAATTGCAAAATATTAGAAACAACTTAAATACCTTCACATAGAAAAGTGCTTGAATAAATCTGTGGTATATCCACACAGTGGAATACTATGCAGCTACAAAAAAAGAATGAGGAAAATCCCCAGGAAATGACATGGAGAGATTTCCAGGATATATTATCAAGTGAAAATAAGCAAAGTGCAAAAGAATATCTAAAGTATGCTACCTTTCATGTAAGCAAGAAGCAAGTATAAGAATATATGTGTGTCTTCTCACTTTTGCAAGAAGAAATCTGGAAACTAATATTTGATTGGCCATCTACACAGATGATAAAAAGGGTAAAAGAATGGAGGGATGGGAAATAGAGAGTGACATTTCTCTGAGTATTCCTTTTTCGTGTAAATTTGACTTTCAAAACTGCATTAGTTTTCCTCATACTCGAAAGATAAACAGGTGAATAAAACAAAGATGGTATTAAAACCCCAAATGGAATACAGACAGTAACAAATAAACCTAACTCTATTACAAATAAACAGCAGAAGCACTCTGAGGAGATGATGAAGAAAATAAAAAGGTAACTTTGGAAAACGGTATTTTGATTATACACTGTAAGTCTGAAGACAAAAAGAGCTATACAGTAGCTGGTCGTTGTTTATATCATGAGGATATGGGCTAGCAATTTTGAAGCCATTTTATGTGCATTCTAGGATTGAACAAATAGGTAAACATATTGTTTATTTAAAGAAAAAAAAACTACATAATACCTGTTGAAAAAAAAAATTTTTCTCAGCTAAATTGAACTTTGTCCCCCAATAGAGAGAGATTCAAGGTATTCCTGAACTCCCTAAAAATTATGGTTAAAATTTTTGTGTTCGTACATTTAATGAGGATAGAGTTCATAACTCTGGTCAGTCTTGAAGTGTCTGCAGCCCACTAATTCTTGGAATTTGCATGCTCCTGCTATTTTTCTGTCCCCTGGGAGATAGATCTGATAGTCTGCATTCTATAGATGAGAAAGCTGAGGCTCATCTGCCAATGGTGGGTCAGGGCGATCCAGGAAGACTTAAAGAAGAAGGGACGTGAGGAATGACAGAGACTGAGTCGGGGCAGAAAACCCCCACCATTTTCAGTGTGAGCAAGAAGTAGTGTTGTAGCGATCACACCAAGAATTCTCTGGGAAAGCAACTCTGACAACAGCTGGATCCAGCCCAGAATGGAAGGTTTTATGCCATTTCCAAATAATGGAGGATTGGTTTTATATTTTTATGTTAGTGCGCACTAAGAAAAAATGAAATTGGTCGTGGATGTGTCAGGCTGGTAATGCGAGGCCTTACCTGCCAACTGCTTTTCCCCTTTACTTTCCGGAAACCGACCATTTATTAATGTTGCTGCTTTCAGAATCATGACATTAGACACTGAAGATTCCGTCCATTAAGCAAGAACACGGAGCATTACTTCTAAAGCCTAGGTTCTCAAGGGGAAACAGAAGCCAGACGGAAAGGGGCTGTCGTCGTGTCTCAGTCCTGCTGCCCAGTTTCCAATAAGCTCCCCTCGGGTTTCTTCCTGTCCTGGGCCCATGGTCCAAAGCAGTTTTTCCTTGATGGTCTAACCTACCAAAAAGCACGAAGGTGATCCTCTCTTAGCAAGTCATTGGCTTCGTCAGCTAGAACACGCAGAGTAGCCTGGTCCCTGAGGTGACATTTTCTTATAAACTACTGTGGTTTTGTCGACTCACTGGGTATGTGACTGTCAGAACACTTGCTGTTTATAGTCTGTGTTTAAACAATATTATATGGCTGTTACATCCCATTGGTAACTAATATGGTAATAGGACATTGTACTAATGGGGTTTTAAAATGGTTGCTATTCTGTGAAGAATATTCTGGAGATACCCTTAAAGGAGCAGACAACTCAAGTCCTTCTGCTTACTTTTTAATATTGCTTCATTTGGATTCAGGAGTTCAGCCCTGGCCTGTGTGGTTTACCTTCAAAGGTTTGGCTGATGGAATACAGTCACCCCCTCACCAAGAGGGTAGCCCTAAAACAGTGGTCAAATGTAGCATTATCCTATTTTGTTTTCCTAAAAAGAAATTTGTTTGAGATTTCACTGATGGCAGAATTTTCAAGGGATCATGCCATAAGAAAGAGACTTTGACAAAATGCCCGAGATTCAGACGCAGGGCTCCTGAGAAAGGCCGGGCAAGTTTCATATGCTAAAGGCTCGGCACTAATGACATGCTTTCTGGATCCCTTACCAGTTCTGCCGTTGTCTGTGTGGTGCTCTCTAGAAGCATATTGATGTTCAGACTAATAAATGGGTTCCCACCCTCCCCGCACATTCACTCTAATAGGCCCCACGAGCCTGGCGTTCAGGAATGAGCACACAGTTGCAGCCAGAAGGCCTGGGTTTCTGTCCTGTGTCTGGTTCTTATCCCCTGGCAACCGAAGCCTGGTCATCACTCATCAGTCCCCTCACCTAGAAAATGGGCTTGCAGGTACTCCCACCTTATGTGGCCATTGTGAGGAGCACTTGATTTATTTATATGAAACCATTGCTCAGCAGCAGTCACCACACAGGCATTATTTTTTATGATTATTTCTACTCTAATAAAACCTAAGAAGACCAAGTTTTCATGCACATTATCATAGTATTATATTCATGCATCCTTGTCTTTAAAGTTGTAGTCAAGAACAAATGTAGCACGGTGCCTGGCAATTCTGTCCATTGACTTATCACTTAACTTTTCATGTCCTTTCTTTTTCATAAGTAATCAAAGCATTGTGCCCTAGAACAGCTGAACAGTGTCAGAACAGCTAAAGCAATAATGATCATCTCAGACCTCATGAAACTCTTCTGGTGGTATCTAATGACTTGCCTGGCCTGCCCATGGCTCCCGTTCCTGATCCTGGGTAATAACAAGGTGCCAGTGGTTCCCACTTTGCAAATGGGAACAGGGAGGCAATGGCTGGGGAAGGAACCCACTTGTGGCCTCCCTAGGAGTCAAAAATGGAGCTGGGTGTAGACATTTCTTTCCTTAAGTCTCTGACGTGGTGCTTACTTTACAGTAAAGCTTCACATCCATCCCCGTGACTTTTCGAACATCGTTGCACCGGTTTTCTCCTTTGGCCCGAAGAAGAGAGAAAGGCTACTTAATTACGCACTGGCTGGCAGTGACAGACAGTCGTCTAAGCTTGGAGCTGTGGTTGTGAATTTGCCTTTTCTTCTCCTTGATCACTTTTCCCTAACTTTCTAGGACTACAGCATGAAGGAATTTTTCGGGTGTCAGGATCCCAGGTGGAAGTGAATGACATAAAAAACGCCTTTGAGAGAGGTGAGGAAACAGCCTCGAAGATATGACCGAATGTCTGCCATTCCCCTGTGATACTGGCTCCACCCTTTCCCCCCTCCGAGAGGTACCAAGAGGTTATGAAGCCAGCTTGCCTTCCTCTTCAGCCCGGCACCGGCTCTCTGATAGACATTTCCCCCTAGATGCAGGGGGATGCCAACGCCCACCCCAGCTGCTTCCTCCTCAGCCCCACCCATCCCGCCTCTCTCCTGTGGATGATGTGCCGAAACCCAAGAAGTTAACCGTGGTATCTGGGTGGTTTATGGCTTTATTCGGAACCCTTGGTGGCAGTTAATATCAAGGCTAATGCGCCTGTTCATCGTAGCCCATTTATTATCTTGTGGGCTATTAAGGTAATGGGCAAGCTTTGGCAATTTCCGTCGCTGTAATGGATATATATAGTTTCAATTTGAAGTTGGTCCTATCATTAAATCTAATTACATCTGATATGAAATTTTCCATGGGGAACTCCAGCATGATTGTTCTCCTGTAAGTAGGTGTCCTTTGTTGCAGGCCAGGAGGAGTGGGAGCTAGGCAGAGGGGCTGGCCTCCCTGGCCTCATTTTTGTCCCCCAGGAGTTCAGTCCCAGCCTGGTTTCATGATTCTTATGAGAGAGCCTGTTGTCCCATCCCCAGCCCATAGGGAATGTTCCTGAGCTAGTCCGGCACAAGCAAATTTATACTAATGGACTCTGTGCCCTTCCCTGGCCCTGGGGCCCCTGAGCCTAAACAGCCTTTGCTTCATCTAGTCCCTGGTCCGCCCTCTTCTTGGCCACCATTCTGGGCAGAGAGCTGATGGACTGGGAGGAGGACTTGGATAGGTCACCCCTTCCCCACTGCCTCTGCTTCATCCTGCATGTTTTACCTCTCTCACCCTCTCTTTCCTTTTTGGGGGATGCTTGTCCTCAGGGGAGGACCCCCTGGCTGGGGACCAGAACGACCATGACATGGATTCCATAGCTGGCGTCCTGAAACTTTACTTCCGGGGGCTGGAACATCCTCTCTTCCCCAAGGACATCTTCCATGACCTGATGGCCTGCGTCAGTAAGTACATTCCTGGCCTCGGACTGGCTCCTGGGCCAGAGCATCTTACAGCAACAGATAAGAATTTCCACAAGGTTATCTTTTTTTCTCAGAAGCTTTTCAACAATGTTTTCCTTTTTTCTTTTTCTTAAGTGAATTTTCTCCTCCTCACCCTCATTCCTTCATACCCTGGTTGGTGAGGAGGTAGAAGGACATTTCAGCAAGCGTCTAGGACCACAAGTCAGAATGCCTGGCTTTTTTCTTTCTGGTTCTCCTTAAACACCGTTGCTTTGCTGAACTTTATCTTTCTTCAGTAAAATACATTTACATTTTAAAAAAATACATTTATATTTATGTATAAGACATAGTCCTTTTCCATTACTGTAAGCTTATATGTTAGTGCTTGTGCTTTTCATGATACAAGAGGTGTTGTAAATATTTCCTTCAAGCTGCTTTAAACGTGGCATGGCTTACCTGCTGAATGTGTTAATACGTGCTCTAGGAACAAAAGCCCTCTGCACATTTCAAAGTAGCAATATGATATTTTCTCAGGGAGAGATAGAGTTTCCATCCTTCTTAGAGGTTCTCTGCCTCTTACTTCAAAATCCGGGACTTAAAAAGCTACTCCTGGTCATTTACTTTAAATCATTATACTGGAACATCCTCTCATTTGTTCTCCATGGAAAACAGTCCCTGGGGACTTGGATTAATACCAGGTTACCGTAGAAACAGACTCCATTGGAATGATGGCTCCAGAGGGTAGAGAAACCAGTAACTGTGACATGGAGGAAAGATCCTTCTTCCCAGATTGACGAGGATCTTCATGGCCCCCGAGTTTCCAGTCTGACTCAGTATATGCCCTGAGCACTATCTTTCTCTCTTACTGAGTGAGAAAGGCCCTGAGCATTCAGGAAGCTCTCTTGTTTTATTTGTCGACCTACTATTTGTGGGGGTCTAGTGAAAATGAGTTCTGTGGGTAATTAAATATATGTATACGTCATGTCTTCACATCTTTTTCTAAGACTTGGCCTATGTAGAAAATCTTAGATGGACTGGGGCTAGCAACACAGTACGAAATACCGTGGCTGCCCAATTCTCCCTTGAGATGTGCTCGTCATCTACTGCTTCCCATTTCTTTTTTACATAAAGAAACTCATAATGTCTATGTGGCACACTGGCCATGACGGAGGCCACCAGCCTAGGACCACTTACACAGGGACAGCCATTGTCTCCGGGCATGTTCTCCTTATCTGTACTGCACGTAAGGGAGAGGGGAAGATAATCCAGACTTGTGCAGAGGATGAGGCGATGCATGTGTAGAGCGGGCAAGACAGGACCTGCCCGGCCTCTCTCCCTCCCCACATGTAGGTCCTCTAAGGCTGAGTGTTGAGCAGTCATAGCAGGTTTGTGGACAGTTTCTTATCTAGTTGTCTTAGTAAGAGGGTGGTAGATGCTTGGGGAACATCGGCAACCCCTTCTGTGCCCAAGAAGCACATAGCTTACGTCCTGCATGGGTAAGTGGAACCTGGCACGTACCCCACCCCAAGGAGCCACAAGGATGAAATGCCTGATGTAGTTCACCAGTGCTGTGTGTGTGGACTTGACCTGTCCGCTCTCTGCATTGCACCTGCTGGTAGTAAGGGCCTTTTTACCATTACTTCTTGGGACCTCAGTCATAGTGGAGGATAACACATGGCTTTCTTCTTTCAGCAATGGACAACCTTCAGGAGAGAGCTCAGCACATCCGGAAAGTCCTTCTGGTCCAGCCCAAAACCACTCTGATTATCATGAGATACCTCTTTGCCTTCCTCAACCAGTGAGTAGACTTCCCAGTGAGCACATTGGATCAAGCTTTGGCCTTGGCCCCTGGAAGTTTAGATACGGGCCTGTGTCAGCTCATCACGTGCTATGTGCTGGACACAGATATAGGCTGTACGAATACATCATGAAAGAAGAGACGAAAGCCATGATATCATTAGGTCATATTTGGGGGGAAGGGTGTAAAAGACAGACAATAACAGGTATGTCAAGTAGCAATAGGTGCTTAGAAGAAAAATAAAGAGTAAGTTAAGGGATCGAGTGCAGGGCCCGAATGGGGCAGGAGTGAAAGGGAGCGCCCCTGCAGAGGGGTGGTCAGGAAGGCCTCTCCGAGGAGGCGATGTATGAGCAGGAGCCTAAGGAAGCTGAAGGAGGAAGCCACCAGGAAAGCCCCGACAGTCATGGTTATGATGGGCTTGGATTTGAGAAGCTATCAGTAAGTTTTAAGTAGGAGCGTTGTGATCTGATCTATGGTTTTTAAAAACCTGCTGACTACTTTGTGGAGAAGTTACTATAAGAGGGAGAATTGTTACTATAGAAGTTACTATAAGAAGGGAAGCAGAGAGAGTCTTCAGAGGTTATTGCAGGGACTCGGCTGGATTGGTGGTGGCTTAGACTGGGCAAACGATGATGGAGGGTGGCAAGGAAGGCTCCGGTTTGAGATCTATTCTGAACATGGCATTGACAGGACTTCCTGATAGGTAGGGTGTAGAATATGAGGCAAGAGAGGAATTCTAAATTTTTAGCATGAGCGACAGAGAAGTAGTGATGCCGTTTATAGAGTCAGGGAGGACCGGATGTGGAGGAAGGAATCAAGAAAAGGTGCCAATGCGGGCATGTTAAATTGAAGTACATGTTAGTCTTCCAAGGGGGCGATTCTAAGTAGGCAGGCAAACATAAGAATGTGGAGGTGTTAGCATGGAGTCATCATTCCACGGTGGCATCTATCTGATCACCCAGGGAGACGGTGTAGCTAGAAGAGAAATCTGAGCAGGCCTTGGGCTTGGAGAGAGCATCCCATCCGAGCAGTGTGTCCTTGCCCAGGGCAGGCACTAGGACCGCATGTGCCAGCAAAGGCAACCAAGGGTATGTGCTGCATCTCCTCTCAGGCCACCTGTCTTCTCATGCTGCTTTCACTGCAGCATCTCCCTCAACCACCTAGACCAAAAGTTATACATGGGCAATCCGAGGACCAAATATGTGTTTCTGGCCCGTAGATATGTTTCCTTTTAGTCCACTGTGTCTTGAAAACATTGGAACATTTCAATATCAAGGGGATTACTCAAAAATACCTAGATTTCTAGCTTCTCTCAAAAACATTCTGAGATCTGGCAGTACTGGATCTGCATTCCCACGTGGAGGCAGTTCCCTGTGGGGCCGAGTCAGGACTGCTGTTCAGATGAGACAGGCACTCCCCAGTTCCCTGCCGTCTCCAGTTCTCCCCAACAAGCCCCAATACGGAGGGTTTTTGTATATAGCAGAGAAAAATTTCTCTAGATCCACGAATCTATCAAACGATAGAAAACAAAAATTAGACCAAAGGCCTTGGGTTTTTTCTTTAGTACATACTTCTTTGTGAAAATAAAGAGTCTTCCTAGTTGGTTGGCCTCTGCTTCAAAGGAATACATGTTTAGAGACCATCTCATGAGCCTTGGCTCACTTGCAAGTTCATGGTCAGCCTGGCTCTCTAAGCATCTGGGTTAGTGGCCCCAGCCCGAGACCTTTCTGGGGCCTCCACACCGCCCTGTTGGTGGCACTGCAGAACGACAGAGGGTCCTGGCTCTGCAGCCTGTCTCCTCCGTGCAGCTGTGTCTGCTCCATTCCTTAGCCAAGCCCTGACTCAGCACCACCACCTGCCTTTGAGTTCAGAACCCCCCATGACTCACCCGGGGTTTTCACATGCTGCCTGGTCTGCGCTGACGAAATGGAAAGTCTGGTAATGACTCAGTCAGTCAGTCCCGGAGGGCTGCCATCCTTGTCTGCCCGTACTGACCAGTACCTGCCCTCAAAGTTAGCCTAGTCTGCCCCCCAGAGCAAGGAGCAGGCGGGGAGCAGACAGGTTCTGGGGTGACTGTGTATGTGAGCACAATGGCCTCATTTTCTTCCCCACATTTTCTTCCTGCTGAAGAGATGATGCAGGGGAACTTGAAGGAGGGGAGATAGGAAAGAGCGCTGGAGATGGTGGCCACTTTTGAAGGAAATGTGGGAATTGCATCAATTCAAATGATTACTTTTTTTTTTTTTTACTGTTTCTTCTGATTAAAAAAAAAGATTAATTTTCTCATGGAAGTATTTCATTGAGAAGACGCAGCATAAATAATCACAGCATTTTCTAAAATAAATGGAACATAGGGCACAGGTAGAAAAGAAGACCACTCTGTAGGAGGAAGGCAGGTGATGAGTGCGCATTTACCAACAGGTGTGGGTAGTTGGCCAATGTCTCCTGCCCCAGACCTTTGAGACCTTTCTTCTTTGCTGCTCTGGATCCTGGGCAGGGGGTTCTTTATTTCAGGCTATAATCATTTATTGGGGTTGTTTGCATCCTCAATCTCAAGGATCCAAATCAATGAATATTTAACTTTGGGTGCATGCCTCTCCAGTGACCTCGTTAATTATCCTGTCCTAGCATCTGCATTAATTATCCATTGCTGTGTAACAAATTACCCTAAAACTTAGCAACTTAAAGCAATAAGCATTTATTGTTAGGTCATAGTTTTTGTGGATCAGGAATTTTAGGTGTAGCTTAGCCAGAGGTTCTTGGCTCTAGGTCTCACAAGGGTGCTTGAGGGTATTGGGGGCCGTGGTCCTACTGGGGAAGGATCCACTTCTGGGCCCACTTTGTGGAATTGGCAAGGTTCAGTTCCTCACAGGTTGTTGGACTGAGGACCTCCATTCCTGGATGGCCATCGGCCAGAGGCCTCCCTCAGTTCACCACTGTAGAACGGCTCCCAACATGGCAGCTGGCTTCCCGGAGCATGTGAGTTGGAGAGCACCATGACAGAAGCCACTGTCTTTTATAACCTAATCTCAGAAGTGTGACATGCCATCCCTTCTGCCACATTCCATTCACTAGAAGTGAGTCACTAAATTTAGCCCACACTCAAAGGGAGAGAACTGCACAAGGATGTAAATAGCAGTACGCAGGGACCATGGGCTTCATTTTACCAGCTGCCTACCACAGCGTCTATGCTGCCCTGCGAGTTTTACCTCCCCGGCGAAGTGTAGATAGTCCCTGCAGCTGACTTCACTGCACGCCTTTTAAAACCTGCTTTCTTGCAATGTTGAACAGTATCATCTTCTAGTCTCTTGATAATCAAGTGGAGTCCACAGACCAGTAGCATCAGCATCATTTGAGAGAATTAGAAATGCAGTATCTCAGCCCCTTCTTCTCCAAGACCTATGAATCAGAATCTGTATTTTAACAAGGTGCCCTGATGAGTCATATGCACGTGAAAGTCTTAGAAACAGCGGCTCTAGGTCCTGAAACATTGCTCTGCAATCTGAAAGGGTGAATCATTGGTACTTTTTTATGGTTAAGGCTGCCCCAACTGCTCTCCAAAACAACTGAGTCTTCCTCTAAACCTGACCATCTCAAATGCCTCCTGGTTTGGAAAGATTCTGTCTGGGCTGTTTTTCTGACTTTCACAATGAGTATTTTGGCTTCTATATGAGATGGGCAAGTAGAATTGTGGCTGGATTATCTCGGAGACACTCATGTATTTATTCACTTACTTATTTAACACATATTTATTAAACATCTATTGGGCGCCAGGCCCTGTTTTAGTTGCTGGTTATCTAAGAGTGCCACATAGTCAAGGTGTCTGCCCTCGTGGAGCTTAGGTTCCTTTGGAGGAAGACAGAGAAAACTAGTAAGTACACATATCATATGTCACAGCATGAGGGCGGTGGAGAAAAAAATAATTCAGGTAAGGGGCCTGGAGAGTGCTAGTGGTCAAGGTGAAGGTTTGCTCTTTAATATTCTGGTCAGGGAATACCTCACTGAGCAGGCGATAGTGAGGAATGATGCAGGAGAAGAACTGAGAGACAGTAGTGTCCCAGAAGTTACAAAGAAAAAGTCTTTCAAGGAGGGTGTGATAAATGAGTTAAATGCGCTCACAGGTCAACTAAGAAAAGGGCTGAAAACTGATTTAGCAGCGTGGATATCGCTGGTGACCCTGATGAGCGTTGCCCTGGTGAAGTAGAAGGGGCCCAATCCTGATGGCATGAGTTCGAGAGAGAAGGGGTGCTGATGCTGGATAAACAAAATGCGGTAGGTCCGCACGCGTGGGTGGTATGCAGCCGTCAAAAAAAAAAATGAGGTGCTGACGCGTTACGACATGGATGAACCTTGGAAACATCATGCTGAGCGAAAGAAGCCAGACTCAAAGGCCACATATTGTATGAAATGTCCAGAATAGGCAAATCTGTAGAGACAGGAGGCTGATTCAGGTAGCCAGGGGCCGGGGAAGGGACAGTGGGGAATGACTGCTTAATGGGTACAGGGCTTCCTCTGGGTGACGAAACTGTTCTGGAACTAGACTGTGGAGCTGGTTGCACAACGTAGTGTAAATGCTAAATGCCACTGAGTCGTGCACTTTAAAATAGTTAAGATGATCGATTTTATGTATTTATATACCACAATAAAAGAGAGGGAGGGGGAAAGGGAGAGGATGTATGAGTCCTTAAACAAAATACCACAGACTAGGGGGCTTAAATACTAGAAATTTATTTTCTCACAGTTCTAGAGTCCTAGGTCAAGGTTCCAGCAGGGCTGGTTTCTGGTGAGGCCCCTCTCCTTGGCTTGTAGATGGCCATTTTCTCCCTCTGTCCTCACATGCCCTTCCCCGTGTGCACGGGCTGGGAGAGAGAGCTCTGGCGTCTCTTTTCCTCTTCTTATAAGGACACCAGTCCTATTGGATTTGGGTCCCACCCTTATGACCTCCTTTAACCTTAATTATCCCCTTAAAGGTCCTATCTCTAAATACAGTTATAGTGTGGGCTAGGGCTTCAACATATGAATTGTGGGAGGTACAATGCAGTCTGTAGAAAAAGGGGTGGAGAAGAGTCAGAGAATCAGAGACAGCTGGTGCAGTCGGCTCTCAATGAATTTTACTAGAGAGGAGGAGCGAAATGGAACAGTAATTTGCTATAGTAATTCGGGTTAAGAAAGAATTGTTTTGTAGGGTGGGTATTAAGACTGCATGTTTATATGCTCCTAGGAATGACCTAGTACGGAAGAAAAACTGATGATAAAATAGAGAGCAAGGACAATGCTGCAGTGGTATTCTTGAGCATACAAGATGTGCTCAAAATATCTGTGCAGAGAAGTACATGGTATTCTTGAGGTGAGAGAGGATGGAATCCACTGCATAGGAAGGAAGGCAGAATATTAGGGAACAGAGGCAAGTTGGCTAATAGGTTGGAGAACACAGAGGATGGAGAAAGGTGGTGTTATAGTCCAGGGGAGTGAGGGACTGCCTCTGAAGGACCAACAGAAAGAATTAGCCAGGATCACCTTTCTCTTCTCACCTCACAGGGAGCCTTTTGGGAAAGTCTAGGCAAGGGTGTTTAAATCGTAGATTTATAGAGGGAAGTTGTGGTGTCTCCAATTGTGGAAGCTTTTAAAGGCCTGATGAATTCTCAGCCCCATGTTTTGCCTGGGGTCATGGCAAATAATACAATTTCTCTTCATTCCTTGAAACCTAAAATCAAACCTGATGCATAATATCTTACCCATAGTCTCTTGGTTGTTGCCAAATCAAACCCCTGAGGCCTGAAAAGTTTAAGGTTTTTAAGTGAAATGCCATGTATTTAAAACAGTCTGTTCAAAGTGCAGTGCTCTCCTTGATGATTTAAGGTTTGGATTTGGGGATCTAGAGCCCTCAGCTTGTTAGAGAATGCCTGTCAGGAGAACGTAGACTGCCGTAAAGCGACTGCTGCCAGACGTCGGCAGCCCTGCTTTCTGTTTCCTGACTAGAAGCAAGGGTCCTTTATCAAGAAGCAATCAGGATGTTATAATTACAGAAAACATCTATTGAATACCACCGACGTGTCAGCCATATTGCTTAATGCTTTGCACATGTCACCTCATTTAATCTTTACAGCAGCTTCATAGAAGAGGCACGAAATGGCCTTCATTTTACAGTGAAAAAAACTAAGGAACTAGACATAGTCATGGAACTGGTAAGCAACAGAGCTAGGACTCAAAACAATACAGGTCTGTTCGACCCTAAAGTTCATATATATATATATATATATATATATATATATATATATATATATATAAATTTAATTGAAAGAGGCAAATGTGCATCATTAAAGAGTAAAAAGTCCAGAGAAGAGCATGATTAAAAAAACAAGTTTGCACACCAATCCTGATTTTCTCATTCCCCCCAGAAAGCCTATGTTCCCAGCCATGATGCTGAACCTTTTTAAGTTGCACGAAAAAGGATGATTTCAAATCAGTCAGGAGGATTCACTAAAGTTATAGACTAAAACTGTAGAAATATAGTACAACTCGTAGATGAGATGGCATGTAAGTTGACACACAAAAAAATTTTTTTAAGAGGGAACTAATATTAGTGTTACCCATTTTAGTATTTCCTTAAAAAAAATTAGTGGTCTTATGTTGTGTATAGCCTTCAGTATCTTCAAGGATTATTAGCATCATTACATACGAAATTGTGTGTGTGTTGTATGTGAACTTTTCTGGGGAGAGAATCTTTAGTTTTTGTCAAATTCTTGGAGGAGCCTTTGTTCCCCAGAGTTAAGAACCATGGCTTTAGCTCCTAAACCTACGTGTTCTCGTTGTAGATTGGGAGAGAAGGATCTTGGTCTGTATTTTAATGGGAGTGAGAAATGGACCTGGACCTGTGAGACCACAGTCCACAAAGGTGGAATCCCCTCGAGTCCCTGGTCACTGCAGCCACCAATGACTTGAACAGTCCTTGCCTTAGAAGACTCGGCAAGATTTCTCGTCTCATGGAGTTTTGACTGGGACTCCGTGAGGGCGGGAACATGCCAGAATCTTCAGGGCTAGAGTTTGTTTCCCTCTGACCACCAGACTTTCCCCAAAACTAGCAGTTTCCTTCCATGTTACCAAAACGTCGTCGGGTCACACTCCTGAGACAGGGCCTTCCTCTGCCTTGTTCGCCCACGACACCAGGCACCGGCCAGCCTGGGATTAGCTCCAGCTGTAGCCTGGTGGTGCCTTATGCCTCAGTTGTTTCTGCCGAGGTTACTGAGGTAATATCCAGTCTCTCCAGTTTTTATTTGGCCAAGAAGTAGACTTGGAAACTTTTCCCAGCCTTTTCCGAATCTCTGCTCTGTTTTAACTCGGGAGCCAGGAAAGGATTGTAAAATTAAATTTTTATGACCTCCTGTGAAGCAGTCCAGCCGCTGAGATCTATAACCTCACCCATCGCCAAGCTCCCTGCATTTGACTAGTTCCTAGAGAACAGTGATTCTGAGTCATGACGGTTGTTCATATCCACTGAACCATTTCATATGTTTCTCAGGGATTCACTAAGTGGGAAGCAGGTAACGTATCAGAATCTTAAGTAGAGGAGAGAACCATTGACTTAGTGAGAGACCAGCTTGGTAACTTGAGCCTGGATGTGAGATACACTAGAGAAAAACTCTGCCCGATGCTGAAGAACAGCAACTCATATAAAGACAGCTGAGTCTCAGGCCTCTGGTTCAGCATCAGAGGGTTTTGGTATCTTCTCAGGCTCCAGGAGAATCAGGTGCTGGAGACTTCCTGCTGATGCCCCTGGGGGAGGCAGAACTCCTTCACAGAGCTCACAGTTCTGCAGGCCAGGGCGGGGGTGGGGGTTTATCCAGAGCTGGCCCAGCCTTCAGTGCCCAGACAGATAGAGACCAGTGGGGACTCATCAGGTGCAGTGACTCACTGATGGCCACGGATGGAGGTATGGCTGGAGCAGCTGCTGGGGAAAAGAGGGAGTACCCAGAATAAATAAATACCCGCTCATGAAGTCAGACCTCATCCAGAGGAAGCCCGAGCAGAAGTTGAACAGTATGCTGACCTTTCCCAGAATAAATCCTGAATGTAATAATAGAGGATATTATGAAAATGAAAAACAATTGAATTAGCTGTTCCAGAGAGAAATTCACCAACTTGATAGCTAATTGGTTGCCTATGTTTTTAAATACGTCTAGAGCTTAGAATGGAATATCCTTAATAATTTATTTTGCTATGCAAGAAGGTACGCAATACACGATGCCTGTGTCTTCTAACCATATTACCTGGGCAGCCTGAGGGTCTCCGTCTGCTCTGTCGACTTAGAGGGTTGTTCTGTGGGAGCTGTGTCCAGCTCTACAGAGGGGATATTCTTAAGGCGGGGAGATTTGATGGACAAGGTCTCAGGGGGGCCGGGGCTAGTAGTAGAGTGGGAAGCAGGATTGGAAAGGGGAGCTGAAGAGAGAGGGGTGGGCGAGATCTGCAAGGAGGCGCTTCCACTCTGCCTTTCTCTGGCTCCCGAATGACCGTCCTGGTGGTCATTCTATTCTCCCTCTGCCAACTTTCTAGAAGGGCTGCGATGCCCAGAAAAGCAGGTGGCAGTTTATGGATCTTTTGTTCTTGCTCTTGGCTGTGTCTCCTGCGATTGTGTTTTTTGAGCACTCATGCGCGCGCTTCCAGCTTGCCCCCTTCCCCTTCTCCTCCAGTTTATCACAGTTCAGTGAAGAGAACATGATGGACCCCTACAACCTCGCCATCTGCTTCGGGCCCTCGCTGATGTCAGTGCCTGAGGGCCATGACCAGGTGTCCTGCCAAGCCCATGTGAATGAGCTGATCAAAACCATCATCATCCAACATGAGAACATCTTCCCAAACCCCAGGGAGCTGGAGGGCCCGGTCTACAGCAGAGGAGGAAGCACGGAGGATTACTGGTAGGGGGCGCGGGGCTGGAGGAGGGGAGGGCATCACCAGCACACACTGGCCTGGGGGCCAGATGGCCAAGCGAGACCAAAGCGGGGCACCCAGATCCTCCCAGCCTCCCACTCCCTGGCGCTTCAGGCTTCCAGGACCTGGGAACGGGGTGGGCAGTACCCGACCTCGACCCGATCTATGGAGCCAGTGCCGCTTCACACCACCTCCCTTTCTTTACGAGTTCTCAGTGGTGAGGGAACATTCTGAAAGACAATGACAATAATAGTAATAGTAGTAATCTCCAGGAAAGGAGATTTTCTAAGGTTGTACGTTAGAACTTCTGTTATCAGGCACCAGTGTCTCCCAGGCCCCTGCTCTGGACTCTGTGTTGCGAGGGAAACAGTCCTGGTCCCTGGGGAATTTCTTACTGGGAAGAGTTTAGCTGCAAGGCATCATTTCCTGACTGAGGGTTCGTAAAATAATCATTTAGAATGATTTCAGGAATTCGTGAAGGGAAAGAGGGGTAAGCTCCCTTTTTGGCAATTCGGCACGGTTCTACCTTGAACTGGGATTAAATCCTGTGGCATGAGGATTTTCATGACTTAGCCTGAGAGTAGAGGAGATATGACAGGATCCCCAGGCGCACAGACCCTTCTTCGGACAAATACGAATCACTATTTCCACTTCACAGATAAAGTCACTGCAACACAAAGCATGGCCAGTGACGATCTTTCAGGCCACCCCAGTGGTGGGGATTCCAATCCTGATCTCCTGTCACTTAGTACTATTTGCTACTCAGCACTGCCCCGGGGTACCATTTCCAGTGTCATTTTCCCACTGACCACAAGACCACTGCCTCTCTCTTTTACTCCCTATCATCCCTTACCTTGTCCTCCTCCTCGTCCTCCCTGCTTCCCCTAAGTAGTGTTTCAGCCTGGGCTGAAAGCTTAAGCCAGCCCAAATCGGATTCCATTTGAATTCAACATCTGGAACCAATTCGGCCAGCCCCATTGCTATCGGCTGAGGTAGGGAGGACAGGGGAGGTTGTTTACTTAATTAGAGGCCAATTGGTCCACGCGTCTTCCTGATCCCCACAGAAGGAGCCTCCTGCCCAAGGAGTGAAGAAAGTGATGTTCACGTGTCTGTGAACATAAAAATGTCACCAACATCTATGGGTTCAGGCTTCTCTCCTGTCCTGTAAATCTCAGCATCTGGGTCTAAGCTGGAGGAACCTAGGTTTGCCAGCTCAGAGAGAAAGCTTTGTCACTGACAGATGGTTGGTGGGGACTGGGGAAGTTGTTCAGGTCTCAGCTCCAGGGAGCTGTCTTTGTACATGTGACCTGGAGAGTTGGTTTCCCCCTTGCATGAGTGTTGAAAAACTGTGGAATAGTATTCCCAATTTCTGCTTTACCTTCCTTCTAAAGTCTGCCTTCACTTCTCAAATAGCAAACTGCTACAGCCTCTGGACCGATCCCAGAACACAGAGGTCCCCCCGCAGCCCTGCTCCCCCATCCCAGCCCACTGGAGCAGACGGAGCCCCAGAGGGGCTGAGCAGGGTGGCTCCAAGAGCCTGGACCTCAGGGCACCTTCCTCCATTTCTCTCCAAGGTGTTCTCCTCAGCCCCTGCTGCTTGTTGGGCATCCGACATTTATTAGCAACCTCTGAAAATACCACAAGATTAGTCAGGGAAGTTACCACCACAGACTGGGTGGGAGGGTCCGGGCCTGAGGCCAGAAGCACTCGAGAGTCCAGAGTAAATGATCTTGGGGTTTCGGGGACCGTCTGACCTCTGGATTCACACCCACGGAGCGGGCTTCCAGCCTCTCTGGAAACAGAGGGAAGTGCCAGTGCAGTGAGCTCGGATCGACAAAGGTGAGGAAAGGGTGACCAAAGGGGTGCTAGAGCCCCAGGACCCGGGAGAATGGCCAGGAGACCAGAACAGCTAGGAGGAGGGAGCACCGGGCCTTGGCCTCCCTGTGGCGATGGAGGGGAGAGGCCAGTCCCCTTTCACCAAGCTTACTGGCCCTGAGACTAGAACCCAGTTTCCTAGGATTGCCTGCCATGTGGCGTGCTGGGCTTCTTCTGCGACCACAGGTGTTGGTGGGCCTGGGGGTGTTGCTGGGTGTGGGTGTGGAACAAGAGAAGCATAGGATGTTAGGGCTAGAAGGAACCTTTAAAAAGCATCATTTCCCCTTTACCTTAGCGCATTGGTTTTCGAGGTGGGGTCCCCAGACCAGCAGCACGTGCATCACGTGGCACTGGTTAGAAATGCAAACAGACCTAGTGAATCAGGAACTCTGAGGGCAACAGCAGGGGAGGCCATCTGTTTTTAACAAGCTATCCTGGACTCCCTGAGGTTTGAGACCTGCCCCTTAGTGGATAGCCACATAGATTGACTGGGGAACAGTGAGCCTTTGCCCTGTGCACCCGCAGGGCCCTAAAGGTTTCCAGAATATCGAAGGTTTTATGGACCAGAAAAGTGAGAAATTGTGCCCACAATGTTTGACAAAGAAGAATCCCTGTTAAGTTCTCCTGGAATTTTCTCTGGAGTCGGAGAACCTCCTTGGAACCGACTTACTTCACACGGAATGGGTCCTGAACTGGTCCCCTGGTCTCTGAGGGTCTTTCTAGGAGTGAAGGATCCATCCTAAGAGGAAGGACAGGCTGTCAGCTGGAAGGTGGAAACGGGGCCGGGTGCTGGTGTTCCCATAGAACCACCTGGAAAGGCTCATTTGTTACTACCAACTGCCCGAGGAAGAACCTTTAGAAATGAACAGGGTGTTTTCCTACCTTTCAGGAAGTGAGAACTTCCTGGCACCCATCCCCATGCATTTAAAATCCACGAGCCAGGAGATCAGCACGGAAACCCCCTTCCTAGTCATTTCCCCGGCTGTTCTCAAGTCTAAACCCTAGATAATTTTAGACTCCATGAATTTTTTCAAGAACTTGACCCAGCTTCCATCCCCTGCCCTCTTGCGGAGTCCGGCCCTCAGCAGACTCTTCTTCTCCTGCTGTTATTTCCCACCCATTTCTATGACTCAACTCTTACTCTCCCGCCAGTACACAGACTAAAACACAAAGACACCTAGAGTCATCAAGAAAAATAAGAAGGAAGGGAAGTACCACTTATTAATCACCTCCTCTTATTTCATTGAATCCTCACACAGCTCTGTGAGGCATACAAACCAACATCCTCAATTTATAGGTTAGGTAGCGTCAGCTGGTTTTTGGATCCAGTTGTATCTGATACTAGGGCCTAGAATGTTTCTTCCATCATGCTCCCTCCAGAAACTAATTTACCTAGGAGAAACAGCCTTTGAGGAGTTGAGTTCTCTATTTTCGAAAAGATTTATATAAGTTCAAAAGTGGTTCCCTTTGTCTCAAGATATTCTAAGTAATCTCAAGTAGTTGTAGTAGCAGAAGCTGGACTAGAGAACTTGGGAGCCTTATATTTCATCCTTAGCATTCGTCTGTAGTGTGCAATCAGGATATAGAGAACGTAAGATAGATTCCATGCTCTTGCTCTGAGAAGGTTGCATGAAGACGAGAATTTTGTAAACCAGTGCTGAGATCTTGGTTACTCTTGCTCCTGTTGCAGTGACAGCCCTCACGGAGAGACTACCTCGGCTGAAGACTCCGCCCAGGATGTGACCACAGAGCACCACACAAGTGATGATGGTACGAGGTCCCGCTTGGGGTCAGTGGGGCCACCAGGGTGAAGGCCGTCCTGTGCTCCTGATGAGCCTTCCTGCCCAGCAGTCCCCTGAAGACGGGCAGGGAGGCCTCCTTTTATCCCTTCTCTTTCTAGAAGAGGTGTCCCACCTTCTTAAATAGAATGGTCTCTGTGTTAGACCAGAGTTGAAGAGCTGGACCTTTCATAGCCCTTCCACCTTCTTGCCCCCAAACCCTGCTGCCCCTGGCATACCTCCCAGCTCCTTGCCTCACCAGCACAATGTCAGTCCCTGTCACGGTCCAGACTCCTACCAGGTAGCTAGAGACCAAAGTGAAGGAGAGCTCATTTGAAAAGCAATAAGCCTGGGGCTAGAGAAGCTGGGTGCCAAGAACCCAACAGCAGCAAGCCAGAGGGGAGTGGGAATCGGGGCACAGAAACCACACGCTTTCACGCCTGCCAACTGGAAAAATCGACCCCTTCCAGAGCACAGACATGCAAGCGCTGCGTGGCCTGGTGGTTGTCCATCAAGACGTGGAATGCGCAGCTGTCATCTGCGGGCCCCTCGGCAGTGCCCGTGATTTATTAGGGTCTGTCCAGCCAGCACATTCCCCCCTCCTTCCAACAGTTCTGCACCCCATTTCTGGGTCACTTGGGCTCTGGAAGTCCCAACAGCTGACAAGGGGGCCTCAGACACTTTTGGGCATGAGAGCGAAATGGCAGAGTCTGTGGAGCTTTCCCGGCTCCCTGCCTTGCTGTGAATTCTACAATCTCCGGCCAGCTTTTACGGTTAAAAAAAATTAGGGCTATTTATTTGGATCCTAATGTCGGATCATAATGATAACTTGCCACGTTACGAGAGGGGAGTAGGTAAATGAGGGAAATTCATATTTGGTTAGAATCTACCGTGTGCCCAGCACTGCTAGAGCCTTTAGATGTCTTATCTTCTAATCCCTGGTGAAACAGATAGAGCTGCTATTCTATCATTGAGAAAACTGAGGTCAGAGAGGGAGAGAGAGAGTACCATCAGTCCGCCTCCTGCAGCAGAATCCAGGCCCTGCCCGTTCAGCCGGGGCCGCCTAGATGTGGTCGTGTTTGCCAGCATCTTTTCACTACTCAGAATATCTGACTTACACCTCAGGCCCCAGGTTCCCCGGGGCCTTCTTTTTGCTCTCTGACCTCTATCTGCAGCTGAGAACAGATAATGATAATAATGACAATAAGAAGAATGGCTAACACATGTAGTAGCATTTACGATGGACCAGGCGCTGCTCTGAGCACTTCCACTGATTTGTATTATTCTGAACCAGCAAAACAAACAAAAAAAAACAGACTCACAGACGTGGAAAACAGAATGGTGGTTACCAGAGGGGAAGGGTGTGGGGGGAGGACGAAAAGGGTAAACGGGGTCAAATATATGGTGACGGAAGGAGACTAAACTTCCGGTGGTGAACACACGATAGGGAGTACTGATGTCACGTTATACAGTTATACACCTCAAATTTGTATAATGTTATTAACCAATGTTACCCTAATAGATTTAACTTAAAAAATTATTGTTAATTTCATGAAAAAAGCATATCGTTATCCTCGTTTTATAGATGAAAAAACAGAAACTCACACGGAAGTAAAAATGCATTGCATTTGCAACTCCCTTTTAATTTTTCAAATCACTTCTATGCACATTATTTCATATATAGTTCACAAAATATATTTCCTTATTTTGCACCTTGGAAAGTTGATTGGGAAAGTTATTTTCTCTTTATAGAGACTAAAGCTCATCTTCTAGGGGGAATGGATAACATAAACTGTTTAAAATACAATATGATAAATGTTCTATAATTAATGAAGTTATTTAATAATCAGAAAAGACATAATGCTTACAAGCGACTATGGCAAATCCAATGATAGGAGTTGGCCTAAAAAACTATGGAAACCAAAGAAGTTACTATGTGATGTTTGAGTCGTGACTTCATGTGTTTCATCAGGCAGATGAGAGAGACAGAGATTTCTGGTGGCAAGAACAGTGTGAAGAAAGGCAAGGTACACAAGTGTTTCCAGGGTGAAGTATAGTCTACCTGGTAATTTCCTGCTTCACACATTATCCATGGCTTATTTTTCACATAAGGTTATCTTCCTACCACTGTAAGTTCAGCTAATTGGCCTTTCACTCAGTTTCTCGAGTCTGTGAGGCCCAACATGTGTTTCCTTTTATGCCCTTCTCAGAGTGTGAGCCCATCGAGGCCATTGCCAAGTTTGACTACGTGGGCCGGACAGCCCGAGAGCTGTCCTTCAAGAAGGGGGCATCCCTGCTGCTTTACCAGCGGGCTTCCGACGACTGGTGGGAAGGCCGGCACAATGGCATCGACGGACTCATCCCCCATCAGTACATCGTGGTCCAAGACACGTACGTTGGGCCCCCTGCACCTTCGGGGGCCCCTGGCTCCACTGTGGGAATGAGGCTTTATTTCTGGAGCCATAGGAGGATGAGGGAAACCAGCCCCCAGGGGGAACCCACACGGTCCTGAGGTCACACAGTTCCTAGAAGGATCCCCAGACTCAACGGAAAATTGTTTTTCAATCTCTTCATACTTCTTTCCCCTGCATGTCACTCACTCCTCCACCACCGTCCCGCACCCACCCCGAACCCTTCCCGCCCCCCCAACCACCGTCATTAGAAACTGGCCAGCCAGCGCCCATCCACACTTATGCCTGACGAGTGATAATGAAATGTGATTATTTGGCCACTTACATTTCCTTATTAGAAAGATCAGGTTGGGAAAACATTTTTACTTCTTCCTTCCTTTTAAACAACTATGTTCGCCTCAACCTACTGGGCCACCGATGGCGTTTTTCCACTTAAATGAAAATGATGAGTTCCCTTTCTCAGAGAAATCTAACTTTAAGCAGCCTGCGAAAATGACCCAGTTCTTTTAACCCAGATGAGGTAGATTTGGGAAAAGATGGGGTAGGGGAGGGGAGAGGATGTCACGGGACAAAGGGACCGTGAACTGGTCCCAGGAGACCTCATCAGAGGGGCTGTCAGTTGGCTCCCGCTCTTTGAGGCATTGGCTCCCGGCAGGAGGCTTTTCCCCGTGGCCCCCGACGCCAGCCCCCCGTCCCTTTGCCCCGCGTCTGCCCCCGACTCCCTCCCCTTGGATACGATGCTGTCAGTGTTTTTAGTCCTTCCCTTAATATTATTTTTTAAAGGTTGATATCCTGAATGAGTCTGCACCCTCCCCGCCTCTCCCCAGCTCATTCTGCGGGGAAATCCTCCCTGTTGATAACATCGCAAAGCCGGTGGCCATCTGAGTGTGGACAGGACCCTCCCAAATTTAGCATTATGACTTCACTACAGGACTGAGCGAAGATGAATGTGGGGGAGAAGGGGCCCTTTGTCATCAGTAGCCAGAGGGGCCAGGCGAGCAGAGGAGAGACCTGGGACCGGCCGGGACGCTCTAAGCGGGGCTGGATGCGCTACGACAGAGAGTGGCGGGGTCCTGCCTCAACGCCGGCATCTCCAGAGCCACCACAGAGCGGACTGTCCTTACCTGGCAGTGCTCAGGACCTCAGCAGATAAACCGCAACCTGGACTGGCCGCCTCTTTCTCCAGGAGGTGGCCCCAGCACAGCTGCCCCAGGAAAGCAGCGTGGGGTAGCAGGCAGATGCCTTGAATCCAGGTGTCCTCCAGCCCATCTTTCCGGAGGAGCTGGGGATCCTGCAGAACTCAGTGGGATTATTTATTTTTATTTAAACAACCCTCCAAAGGCCCTTAGGTTCCCTTGCCTCTGCTTACAGAGCTAGGCCCAGCCAGGCATTCCTGCTGCCTCAGAGCCATTGCGGGGGCGCGTGTGCGTTGGGGGGCCATCTTGCCGATTTAACGCTGCTTTTTGTGTTGTTGTTGTTTTCCCTGCCTGCCTGCCCCTTCTTCCCCAGCGAGGACGGTGTCGTGGAGAGGTCCAGCCCCAAGTCTGAGATTGAGGTCATTTCTGAGCCACCTGAAGAAAAGGTGACAGCCAGAGCGGGGGCCAGCTGTCCCAGTGGGGGTCATGTAGCCGATATTTATCTTGCAAACATCAACAAGTAAGCTCTGCTTTTCATTTTCTGCTCCTCTGAATGACTTGCCACACCCAGCCGCACCCTCTCGCCTAACCCCCCTCCATCCCTGCGCTGCGGGGAGGGCTCCCAGCTCTCCCAGGCCTAACAGTCTGCATGCGCTCATTGCTGCTCCAGGGCGTACAGGGCTGAGGAAGCGTCCACGGGCCTTCTGGGCAGGCCCAGGTCTCCAGCTAGCTGTCCTCCCGCCGTGGAAGGGTGCTCCACTCTGTGCTCCTGCCGCGTCTGTCGGCACAGACCTTCCTGGCCAGCTGACTGCTAAAACTTTGGCCAAAGCTGTGGTTACTTTAGGCAACTTGGTTGTGTACTGTTTCTCAGAGGTGCCTTTTCTTTTCCAATTCTTACTCAAATAATAGTCTGCGACGTCTTCCTTGGCCCTTGTCTGCCTGATGATCCGAAGTCTCATGTGTCCCCTGCTAGACCCACGTTACCCCAGATGGGTTTATTCAGATGTCATGTGTGTTTCTCCCCCGTCCTGTATTTGCTCCTGTGGAGGAAAGGAGACCACTGTACCCCCAAAGAAAGCTTTATCCCAAGCGCTGTATTCATTCATCTAACCCCCTAGCTCCCTTTCTTCCTGCCTTTTCACACCAGTAAAATAATATCCCATTTTTTCCCTATTGCTTTAGCCCTGTGTATTATCCTTCCCTATCAGCCCCTTTGCAGATTCCCACTCCTGTCCAGCAGGCTCTTAACTCTGCCCCCAGCTTTCACTGTGGCTGTTAGCAACATCTTGGGGTTTTAACTCCACCCACACCCGATCTGGCTGCCTAGAGGGATCCCACGCCTGCGTGCTGCTGCCTCCCCTCGAGACATTCAGGTTATTGGAGAACTAATCTCATCTCAAGGGGCCAGACACCAAGTCCCAAAGCCTACAGACCTCTTTCCGCCAGACCCTGAAACTTGGCCCAGTGCCAGCAGGATGACAAGCCCCAGGGCGCTCCTGATGAATATGGATTGGAAATGATGTACAGTTTTTATTCCCCTCTGGCTTTGGAGGAATGAAACGATTTGCACATTGAAAACCTGTTAACCGTAGCCTCTGGACACTGAAACTGGAAGGAGAATAAAAGATGCTTGTTGTTTTTAAACTGCACCAGGTCGCCCAGATCTCTTGGCTTTTTTCCAACCAGACGGTAGCAGGGGGCGTGGTTGGGGCACGTGGATCTTCTCCATCTCTCTCGCCCTCGAGTTGTTAGGAAAGTAGCTTATTCAGTTCACTTAGTGTAGTTATAATAGAAGTCAGACCAGTAAAAATGATTGAGGATTTTATTTCCCTCCAGCATAGTGCCCTGCTGGGAAAGCATGCTAGTAAAAAGTAACTGTGGGCTAAACACATTTTTTTTTTATTTACAAGTCTACGTTAATTATAAACCTATAATCATAAGGTCATAAGCCTGTAATTAACCCAGAAACGAAGGCAGGGTTGGTGGAGGGAGAGTTAGGCACATATTTTTAAGCCATCACATATTTAATGCCTTTTGTACAAAGTAGTTGTAGAGAGTCATAGCTGAAAGAGTCAAAAGATGGACGTCTGGCAGAAAGTCGAGGTGGTTCTCTTAAGCTCCTTCCTGGGTCACCAGTGTCAGGATGGGGCGTATGGAGGACCTGGTCTGCCTGACACCAGCTAGTCAGTGAGGAGCAGCAGCCCCTGGGCCGGTCACGCCCTTACGAGGGACTCCGCCTTCCAGCCTCAACTCCTGCCCAACACATCACTCTTCCCAAGGCCCCTCACTTTCCTGAGTGCCCTGGGTTCTCTCTCACCCCTGGACCTTCACACTCGCTGTCTCCTCATCCGGTTACAGCCTTCTCTCCCTTCAAGATTTAGCCTGAGATTTACCTCTTTGGGGAAGGCTTTCTGACACTCCCAGGCTCCTCAGGGCCGAGGTAGATGTCCATGTTCTATATTCCAAAAGCCGCTGGAGTATCTCTCAGGACTCCTGCCATGTTCAGATCTTCCACCGGGCTGAGCTGTCTGAAGCCAGGAACTCTGTCTTCCTCCGTTTACATCCTCGGGGCCTGGCCCAGGACCTGGAACACGTCAGCCACTCTACGGATCTTAGCAGCTTTCGCCTTATGAGTCAGCCATCCTCAAGTAGAAAAAGGAAATCAGCAGAGTTATTGGGGTGTGGCACTTCAATGAATTCCACACATTTATTGAGCACCTACTGCTATGCCAAGCATCGATGCCAGTTATTCAGCGAGGAATAAGATGGTCCCTGGCCTCGGAACTCAGTCTGGCAGGGTAAATGCTACATAGACAGGTAACTTAAAAACAGTGTCGTAGATGTGCCAAAGAAACAGAAGAGGGAGTGATTGATTCTGCCTGCCATCGGAGTTGGGGTGCAGGGAGGACTTGGCAGAGGAAGACTCATTTCAGCTGGGCCCCATAAGATGCTAAGAACATCCTTTTTCCACTCAAGAATGGCTGGCACCCGCAGCTAACTGCTCATGGAGTAGCTGCTGTGTGCCTGGTCCTGGACCAGGCTCCGGGGATAAACGGTGAGGAAGACCTAACCGGTGAAGAGCAGAACTGACCTGGAATGCTGGCCCTGCCTTGCAGACCAGCTTCTTACCTTCAGGCCCTACCCCTCCCATTCTTCCATCCTCAGCCCCCACCTCAGCCCCAGTTGCTCTTTATAGATTCAAGATCAGAGCTGCTCAGCTGTTATCCCAAACCAGACGTTTCATTGCTTCTTGTATTAGGTCCTTTAGAATCTGATTCCAAAAGAAAATGAAATTACCCAGCAGTAGGCAACACCCCTATAACTAGGACTCTGCCAAACAATTTTGTATGCGCCTTAGTGGTCTGAAACAAACTGACTCAGAGCCAGGGTTCAACCCAGTGCTGGGTGGCTTAGGGTCATGTAGATATATTTTCACCCCCAAGAAAATGCACAAACTTGGCCCTAACTCTGCAACATTGCAGCCTCTTGAAAACTACTCTGTTTCACATCTGTTTAAAAAAAACATCAGCGGCCTCTTGCCAAAGCCCAAAATGATTACCGCCTTATAGTTTGGACTGAGAAACAGACTTAAGATTTGGAAAAGTCGACTCTCCTTTTAGCAGCCTTTCCCCACCTCCTTGGTGATGGTGAGAGTTTTCCTGCTACCTGGGGCCTAGTTTCTGTTCGAAGCAGGTAGTAGGGGGAGCCTTTCCATGAATCTCTCTCCCGTTAGAAACTTTCACTTAATCAGACGTTTTTCCTGACAGCACCTTACGTCTTGAGAACTCAAAGCCCAAGACTATCAAGTAAGTATCCACTTCTTTACCCAAGTGGGGGTGGCAGGGGAACAGAGATGGAGAAAGCAAGGGAGAGAGCCTGCTCTGTGTCCCTGTCCTTCCACGAGGCCCTGGGCGCCGGCGTCAGCCCCCCCTCACTCATCGTGGCTTCCTCAGAGCAAGGGCTCCCTGGTCACACTGCCCTCTCTGTTTGTGATTGAAGGCAAAGGAAACGGCCAGAATCTGGGAGCATCCGGAAAACATTTCGGAGCGACAGCCATGGGCTGAGCAGTTCCCTGACTGACCCCACCTCCCCGGGGGTGGGGGCTGGCTGCCGCCCATCTTCCCAGCCCATCATGAGCCAGAGTCTCCCCAAGGAAGGGCCCGATAAGTGCTCCATCAGTGGGCACGGGAGCCTCAACTCCATCAGCCGCCACTCATCCCTGAAGAATCGGCTGGACAGTCCGCAGATCAGGAAGACCGTGACAGCTGGAAGGTCAAAAAGCTTCAATAACCACCGGCCCGTTGATCCTGAGGTCATTGCACAGGTAACTGAGGGCTCCTGGACAAACAGCTGGCATGAGCCCACACGTGTCACTACTGCCTAGTGCAGCCCATGCTAATTATGACAGAACTTGGAACAGAACCGTGCTGGGTACATTACATACCGAGCTCAGGGACTCTCGGATATCTGGACCTGATGAGACAGCTTTCCAGGAAGTCTGCTGATCCCTCTCTCCCCAGAAAGAACTTGAAGAGGGAATAAAAGGATTTAGCCTTCTTGCTCATATATGAGCTATTTGCAAGGCTGTTGTAATTTTCAAAGCTGGTAGTTACAGATAGAGTATTTTGATAGAGTCCATTCAGCCCAAGTTTGGAGTCCTGAGACCCTGGTAGATCAACTTTGGGAAACTGCCCAAGTGTTGAGGCTCATGTGTAGTTCTGGCCTCATTTTTATATCACTCTGCACATCCCCATCATCCCATTTCCTGAGGCTAATATCTAGTCCCTAGTGGTAGGTAGATGCTCAGTCAACAATCCGCTCCTGGTCTTGAAGGCCCCAAAATACTTTGCCCCCAGTGGCTCAGGTACCAGAAGAGCTTCCAGTCCAAGCCTCCAGGTGCGGTAGAGATGAGCTTCCTGGTTACAGGGGTCTCTGTCCATGTATATCCTACACTGACAAGTCTCTGTTTTCCATGAAATATTAGAGACGCAGCACCACCTCTAAAAATCCGACTGCCAGGCCCACTCCAAGCAGCTCGTTCAGACGTCTCTCTCAACTCTATAATTTTCATTAGACCAGGTAGGAACGAAGGGCTCATTGTTGCCCTTTTCTGCCTCAACGGAGTTGAGATTCTCCTTAGCCCATCTTCCAGCGGGCAATAGAGGCTGGGTGTGCTCTTTATTGGCTTAATGTGGTGCTCTGCTTAGGGAAGGTGTACCTGGCGAGCTCAGTGTTAAGCTCCGGGCCCGAGATGTCTCGCTTTGCTAGCCTTCTATTTCTGTGACTCTACCTAAGCTCTTGGCTACAGTCTGCCTTGCACCAGGGGAATCCTCCCAGCTCTCTCTTTGGCCAGGTGTTAGTAGGAATGTCAGAATAGGTACATGGCTGGGATAGACTCTAGTTGCAGAGCAGGACTCAGGTGGGAGATGGAGTTCTGAGCATTTTTAAGGTTTGAAAACATCACAAGGATGAATGAAATTGAATCACTGTCAGCAGAACTCATAGATCACCCTGTAGGACAAAGATACCTTAACCAAGGAAAGGAGCCCTGTGGTGGTTTGAGGGCGCCAAATACATATATGTAGGGAGGGAAAGAGGTAGGGAGCTGGGGGGCCTCCCTGGGAGGCAGCTGGCTGCATCAGAAGGGTCTTTGGTTCTGCCTTGAGCCCCTGAGCTAGGACTGCAATTTCCTAAAATCTGGAGTGTTCCCCTGTGACTTGCAGGCACTTCACCTATGTGGGCTCTGGCGCCCCCTCCTGGCCACTCTTTGGTCCCCTCTATTGGTGATGGGTAGAAGGAAAATGCTTCATCAAGCTGGGTGGGGCGGGTGGGGCAGGGGGAGGTATCCTGAGGAATCTTCCGGCCGAGGAACATGACCCCTTCCTCAGCCCTTACCCTGGGCCTTGACGTCCACGAGAACGAAGATCACACTTCATCTCTTCCATTTGAAAAACGAATGTTTATTAAGTACAATTTCAAACATGTGCAAAAACAGAGAGAACAGGATAATGAATCCCGTATACTCCTCGCCAAACTCCTGGCCACTCTTAGTCCAACCACCTTTTCCTCCCCACTGGATCATATAAATACTTCACCCAAAAATATTTTAAGGTATATCTCTCAAATGCTAGGACTCTATTTAAAAAACATCTCAACCGCTCTTTCTAAAGGAAAAAAAGTTTCATGGCAATGGAAATCCCTTTGTCCCCCTTCCCCCACATTCTGAACATTCATATGTTCAAGGATTTTGGCCAAGTAAAATAATCTGGACATCTCATCGCCATTGGTTTCTCCACAATTTAGCCCACGGTGTTGAAATAGGATCCTCGGGGGCTTCTCCCTACATTTGCCTCACCTCCTCCTTTTTCCTGTTTTGCAGGATATTGAGGCAACTATGAACTCTGCCCTGAATGAGCTGCGGGAGCTGGAGCGGCAGAGCAGCGTCAAGCACACCCCCGACGTGGTCCTGGACACCCTGGAGCCCCTCAAGACCTCCCCGGTGGTGGCCCCCACATCGGAGCCCTCCAGCCCCCTGCACACCCAGCTCCTCAAGGACCCCGAGCCCGCTTTCCAGCGCAGTGCCAGTACTGCCGGGGACATAGCCTGCGCCTTTAGGCCTGTCAAGTCTGTCAAGATGGCTGCCCCCGTCAAGCCGCCAGCCACACGGCCCAAGCCCACCGTCTTCCCCAAAACGAATGCCACTAGCCCTGGTGTCAACTCATCAGCTTCCCCACAGTCCACTGACAAGTCTTGTACTGTCTGAGGGATATAATTTAATTGTTCTAGACAAGGGGACTAGAAGGACTGACTGTTATTAAAACCTTCCTATTTAACTAGCTTGGGACTTCCGTGGAAAATTAGATTCTAAGTTGTTCTTACAGGAATTAGCCTTCCCATCACCCAAAACCTTGAGAATGAAGCCCTCGTTATCACCCTGCCCTGCCCTTCCTGCTGCCCTCTGCTTTCCCCCGTTGTCGTAATCCAGCCAGATGCAGTACACACTGTCCTTAGGTTAGCCAGAGGTAGATTTTCTCATTATCAGGTCACTGTGAAATCTGGCCAGGCCAGTCATGCGGACATGGGCTCAAGTCTCAGTCCCCTCAGACGCAGGGGATGCCTGACCACATGGTAAGCTACTGACATCTAGCTCTCAGTGGCATCTTGTTTTGGGTACTGATTATAGAGAATCATATATAGTCCATTTAGTCCATTCTTTGTTTTACACACACACACACACACACACACACACACACACACACTTCTAGTCTCTGGCATGTGTAGCCTCTCCTGGTCCTAGACCAGTCTCTAAGTTATTGTGGCAGTTCACACAGGAGCCACCAGGGGTCTCTGTTTCCGTTACAAATCTTGTTCTGTCTGGGCCAGAGAACCTACCTAGCCTTTGAAATCTCTTCCTTCATCTTACGGAATTCAGCAGGATGGGACTCAATCCTGTAATTTGGGGGTTGGGGGCTTTCTCTCTGTCTTCTTTCTCTTGGTGTGAATTGGTCATTGGTGTTTGCTTTTGCTCCCCTCCATCCTCTAGAACTACTACGACCCAATCTTGTGAAACTTCTCAAGTTTTTCTGAATGTATAGACATTTCTCGGGTTCCTATCTTTGTCTGATGGACCGTTTTCCATCTAAGACATTTTCCTATATAAGACAGTTTTATAGCTGGTTCCTTGTAGGGTAAAGAGTCTTAAGAGAGTTTTACGGTGTTTATGGCAGGTTTGGAAAAGATAAGAAATAGGTCCTTCTTCCTCTCACCTGTTTGGCCACTTGAGACATAAGATTCATTACCCTACTAAAAAGTTAAATTCAGCTTTGCTAACCCCAAAATGATTCCCAAATGAAAGCTTATCCTAAGTTCACCCCCTAGTTTGGTTATTCTATGAGGTCTCTCTTCAGGGACCAACAGGGGCTTGGGAGAGCCCTAATTAGATTAAAGAGAGACGTTTCTCTTTAAAACCTGTTTTCTGTTATCCAAATAAAGACAACTAAGAACCTTGGCCCCACAGGCTCTAATGTCTTCCCAAAGCTGGAATCTAAGAAAATTAAAATTTGGATGCTGAATATTTTGGCCTTTTTCCTAGTTCCCCTCCAAAAAGCAAAAAGTGATACCCTTGTCTGCTTTAATCCAGTCTCCAAACCTGGTGCCCATAATCCCTGCTCGCTTAGCATCATGCTGTCCCAGGAGGACCAGAGCTGAGGACGGTCACACCCCAGGCTCGAGTCTCAGATACCTACTTGAGTTAAAGCTGAAACTCATTCCTCGTGTCTGTTTTCTGGTTTTAAAGCTGCACTTTTAGCCTTATTATTTTCTGTAGTTCAGGAGAGATGGGTTGCCTTTCAGATAAGAAATGGAATTTTCTTTATCTTTAGCCTAGAGACGCGTTTTGGACCAACATTTGAGGTTGGTAGTTGGCTCTGTGGAAGTGGTAGGATTTTCCTCATTCCGTGTTAAGGAAAAAGGGAGTTTATGGGAAATCGCTAATTCAAAAGGTACCCTGCAACACTAAGAAAGCCATCCCAAGTGATGAAAGGGAGAAACAAAGAGCCTTCAGGGAAGTGAGTCGGCCTGTGAGAGGCAACCCACAGTCCTCTGGATTCTTGGCTTTCGTTGCTCTGTTTAGTAGCCTGTCCTCGTCTGTCACTTGGACTGACACAGGTTTTGAGCCATCAGTCTTTTATACCCGAGGATCTGTTTCCTTGCTGAAGATGGAACCCCACCCTTCACTTTACATTCCTTTTGCTCCAGATTGGTACCCATACCTGCCCTTTCCCCTCCCGCCAGCACACTCCTCTCCAAGAAAGCGAAAAGCAAAGCTTTCTTAATAACAACACTTTGAACCTATTCTGTTGTTCCTGCCTTACTTCTCTTTCAGCCCTGTACGTGACTGTTCACGATCCCCTTGGGTCAGTGTCCATCTGCTGATTTGCATCATGAACTGGACAGTGTGTGAATGGTCACCTACTTCCCCAGCTCTGGGAGCCAAGTTGTCTTCCTCTCTCTGGTGCTCCTGACACTTGCAAGATGGTCCTGTCGAGAGGACTAGGAGGAGAATCCTTCTCAGCAGAGCTCATTGCGGTCAACTGGAATTAAGGTTGCACACTGTGATTTTTACACCGAAAAGCTAAAAGGAGCTGGCCACCTGGGCCTAGGGAGACCAGCCTTCCTTGGATATGCTTTCCTAAACCAGCATGATGCTTTAAAGGGCCCTGCTCTGGCCCCTAAGGCATGGATCCTTGTCCTGGTGTGGACTCCGATGTCTGGGGAACAGAAGTGGGGTGGGGCCGCCAGCATCCCCATTTGGAAAAAGAGAGGAGTTTGCAGCCAGCAGCCTGGAAACTGGAAACACTGGTCTCAGCCAACCTCCTCAGGGCACCCTGGTTTCTCCCCAAGGAGATGAGAGATGACGCCAGCAACAGGACGAACAGACCCCTGGAAGGGCGGGTGCGGATATGCTTCACGTTCGGAAGAGAAGTTCGATCTTCCAGGGAGTTGCAATGTTGTGGCGTCTGACTTGTATGTCACGTTCGTGTACAATGGTATATTCTTTAAATAGTGTTGATAACTGGAATATCGTATGTATGCTTGGAGATGCTTTGTGTGAACCTAAGACTGTCGCGCAACAGATGTTGGATTGGGGAAAATCCAAAGCACAACTTCGAAATAAAATACGTTTTTAGGTTTCGATGCTGCATTTCGTATCTCTTCTCCACTCCCTGAAATCGCCAATCCAGGAGTCCAGCTGTCCAGGAGGGATTTTGATTTGTCTATGGTAACAGAGCCCTGCCTGGCAACAGAATGAGAAATTAGGTGTCGCTGGGAGCCAGCCACCTCTCCCTCCCCCGGCCAGGCACGGCACACGTACAGTTAGAATGTGGATTTCATCCCCCTCGCATTTCTGTTTAGACCGTGTGTGGAACCGGAGAGGTGGTGTAGAAAGTCTTCCAGCTCTCCATTGGGCAGTCTGTTGCCATGAGAACCGTTTCCTCCACAGAATCCTCCTCTGTTTTCGTTGAGGACTGTTCTCATTTCTATCCCCAGTCAGATGTCCCTGCTTGGAAGAGTGGGGCCTGTGAATTTGCTTGGAAGTTTTGCCAGCAACAACCAAGGGTGACTGAAGGTTTTAGTTCTTCTACGACCAAAGCCCTGAGTCTTTGTGCCCTTGGCAGCCCCCTGCCTCTGGGAGAAGAGCTGACCCGTATGCTTGTGCTGTCAGGGGGCGGGGCGGGGGTAGGGGTGCATGCAGAAGTGCTTTCTTTCCTTTCGATACTGATTCCAGCAGATCATACTTTCAGGGGTGAAGTTTTTCAAAGATAGCAAATGCATCCTCAAGCCCCTAGGGCCCACAATTAGGCTTAGTGGGCTTACTCTAATACCAGAAGCCCCTGCGGATGGACGAAATCTCTAGTGTCCAAGGGAGTGAGTGCCCAGTGTTCAACGGTAATACAAGGAGTTCTACCCTGGGCCCTAGACTAGACACGTTGCGGATCTCAGGTTTATCCTCAGGTTATTTATAGCTCTCTCATGAACTTCCAATCTGTCACCTTTCCCCCGCGCTCACTTCCGTGGTAGAGCTACATCTTGAGCTTCTCTTGCTGGTCCCTCGATCTTAACTGTCCTGCCACCCTGTGCTATGGATGAGTTTCCACTCCTGGGTATAGGTGGTGAGCTGTGAGCAAAAGACCAAAGAGTTTTTTTCAGAGTCCTAGGGCAAAGGATCCTCCATTCATTTCGCATGTTCCGATGGGAGCCCGATGGAGACTAGTGACGATAAACACAGTCGAAACACAGGTCCATTCCATCAGATAGAAACCAAAACAAGAGACCAGTGGGGTATGAATTAGGAAATGGGCTTTAGGATGAGCTAATCATCTCAATGCTTATGGCCACGGGCATAGGAAGCTTCCTTTTATCCAGGAGTCGGCGACACTGGTACATGACACATGCCAAAGACTCGTTCATTAGTTAACAAGCTTGAAGCTTCGCTGCGTGCCAAGCACTGTCACGCAAATTTGAACAGGAGAAACGGATGATGGAGCTCTCTAGTTTTAAGAGAGAACAGATAAATAAGCAAAGTAAGTGTTACTGTAAAAATGAAACAATGTAGTCAGATAGTGAGTGCCTGGGGTGGTCAAGAACGGCCACGGCATGGGGAAGTAGTACAGTCAATCAAGAATTCTGTCTGACCTGGTGAAGTTGAGGTGACTATTTCTCATCCAAGTGAAAATAGCAAATAGACTCTTCTGAACATGAAGTTTTAGCGATAGATCATACCCGAAAACAATTTTACGAGGTACTACATTATACATGTGTTCGAACTATGAGATTTCCAGGAAGAATAAATAAATAGAAAAAAAGAGAATGTATCAGTAATTAGAAATCCTGCAGAGAAGGAGCCAGCAAAGAAGACAGAGTAGGTGAGAGGTAAGTGGCTGGGAGAGCAGCAGCAGAAACCAGGAGAAGTGTTTCCACAAGGACGGAGGGACCAGCTGTCAAATGCTGGTGGGGGGAAATGAGGCCTTAGAAAGGTGACTTGGACAAGAGCACTTCGGTAGAGGGGAAAATGCCTCCGATTGGAGTGGGTTAGGCAGCAAATGGAAAGAGAAGCAGGAGTCAGGAACTCTTGGCAGCTCATTCAAAGGTGTTGCTTTGAATGGGGAGCATCGGAAGGGGTGAGGGGACCAGGTTTTTGTTTCTGAAATGGACAATGTTGATGCTTGTTTGCTCAAGGGCAGGACCCAGTCAAATGGAAAGAGTGAATATGTAGGAGAGGGCAAGGGACAGAGCCCAGATGGAAGGGTTGGCCAGGGCCAGAGCAGGGACCCTCTGTCTCACGGGAGGGGAGGCAGGCGGGAGGGGAGGCAGGCGTGAGGCAGGGCAGGCAGTGGATGTGGGGGCGGGAGGACGAGGAAGTGCTCTGCGGAGTGCTGCTTTTGTTTCACTGAAGTTTAAGGCAAAGCCTTTAGCTGAGGAAGTGGGAGAGAATGCTGAGTAGGAAGTTTAAAGAGTTAAGAGATATATACGCAGGGCCCAGTTTCCTTCAGCTCCCACAGCCCCTTTCCCCCACTGCTTGGGAGAGTAGAGCCAGGTCTGGCTACAGTGTTGCAAAGCTCCCGGCCAGAGCTCGCTGGTGAAGGCGGCAAGGAGCAGGGCTCTGAGACCTCGTCCTTCAGCCCTTCGTAAGTGCCTGAGCATGGCGAGTATACTCGGCCCACCTCTTCCACACCCACCTGCCCTATTCCTTTTCCCTCACCGTTAAGGCACTAGACAGGTGAGGCAGCTGTGACAAACAGGCTCAAGCCATGTAGTGGCAGGAAAGGCAACCAGTATTTCTTCAGGGTCTATGAGGTAGCAGGCACTTCATCCCGTTCCGTTTCCCACAAGCCCCATGGTCATGCAGAGCCAGTGGTAGAGTCAGGGCTCCACCCTCTATGATGGCAAACCTTCGTCCTGTCCTTTCCGCTGTCTGCTTAGCCTCCCTTTGTGAAGGCAGACGTGACCTCTTTCCCCGAGAGCTGCCATCAAAGACCCCCTTCTTCCAGCCTCTGGTCCTTGTCCTACCTCTGAATTGCCACTTCTATTTCTATGACTCCTCAGAGCCACTTGAGAACACATGCTGAGGCCTCTTACAGACTTCCTCTTCCTTCAGGAGCCGCCAGGCCCCTGCGCCAACCCAGCTGAAAAACAATAGCCGTGCTGCCCGGCTGGGGCCAGCAGCTCAAGACCACAGGCGAGGCATCCGTGCATTTTGTCCACACAGAGGATGCCTGCAAAACGGTCCCCACACAGCTCTCCAGCCCACCTCCCACCTCTCCCGAGACCACACCCCCTTCTCATACTTTTGAGCCTCTTCAAGAGCTCCCACTGCCTGGAATTCCTTATCTTTGACCCCCAACTGTCTGCCTAACTCCCCTTTCTCCAAAGTCTAGTGGAGCATCCTTTCTATTGGCAAGCCCTTCTTGACCACCTGCTGAAGTACATATCTCAGAGTATTAGCCATGCTGTCCCGAACCCCAACTCCTGCAGGACACCTAGGTCTCACCTTTGTGACCTCAGCGTACAGTACCTGCTTCCTAGTAGGTGCTAGACACACACATCGCTTTTGAAGGTTCTTAAGACACCAGGAGAGAGAGATTGGGCTTGCTGGAGAGAGACGAGTGGGCTGCTGGTGAGGACTGAGCAGGTTTATCAGAGGAAAATAGGTGGACTTTTAGGGATAGACTAGATTATGTTGCAAACCTCAATGGCTTAAACAAAGGTTGATTTCTCACCAAAGCTGCACGTCCCCTGTGGGCCAGCAGGGGGCTCTGCTCACAACAGTCACTGAAGCCCTCAGACCGCAGTAGCAGCAGCCACCACGTCTGGTAGAGTCACACTGTGACTTGCATCAGCAATTAAGTGCTTGGGCTGGGAAATCACACGGCCCCACCCAATCACTGGGTGCCAAGGACGTGCAGGTCTACCGTGTGCCAGCAGGTGGGAAGCCGGGACTCCTGGGTGGAGAGGAGGAAGATGTCAGGGACACTCCTCTGGGTTCTGCTGTGACAAGCAGCAGGCAGCACCTGTGGGAGGGCCCCGCCCCGTGGCTGCCCGGTTATCAGCAGGAGGTACTTTTCGCCTGGGCTCCTGCTCTGGGGCCCCGCAGTGCTGGGGGAGGGGCTGCCAGAGGAAACCACCAGGTGTGGCCATGGGAAAGTCCCTCCAACATTCTATAGAAACATGGAATTTCCTGCTTTTAACCATTTCTTATCCAACTGCCATCTCGAAACTGACCAGAGCAGGACAGACACTGGCAGCCCCCTAGGAAATTTCATCCAGGGCACTGAGTTCTGGCCGGAAGCTGGCACACCTGGGCCCCGGCCCCAGCAGGCTCTGAAGATGGCGGGGAGATTGCTGAAGGTGTCTGGGGCTCGACACCGTCCATGCCAGTCTCCCAAGCATTTCCACATACATTGTTCCATGTCATCCACAAAACCAATGGTAAATTGTCCACATGGCTTGAATGAGAAAACTGCCTCAGAGGAGTTGCATGCTGTGTTCAAGGTCACGCCGGAGGGCGCTACGTTGGCCTCAGTGCGTGCTCGCTCTTTGGGCGCTGCGGGCTCACTGGGAAGATGAGTCAGACCCACCTTCTTCGAGGAGGGGCTAGGCACGGCCTCTGGCCCTCCTTGGGGCTTCTGGGTGTGGGAACTCAGTCTTTCCAGGTAGTTCCCCACTTGGTTGACTTGCCCGACCTGCTCTATTGAGCGTGGGCCAAGCCCTAAACTCCCCTGCTCCAGTGAACTGCGGAGATGCCCGAACGGCACCCGGGGGCTGCCACCCCGGCCCAGCGTCGCTTCCCGGCGTCTTTGTGGCTCAGACTCCTTTGTCCTGTCATTTCCACTTGGGAAGTCAGAGCATCTTTCTTCTTCCTGCCAAGGTGGCAGCAGTGGCCCAGCTGCCTGTCTCTTTAAGAGAGAGAGAAAGACGAAATCAGGAAGTGGGAGAGAGCTGCTAGCCGGCTGGGAGGGCGCTGAGTGCTCACAGGGAGGCAGGGTGGCAACCCTCAGCTCTCAGCTCTCCTGGCTCCTCAGGTGGCACTCAGTCACTTCCACTGGTCCAGTCTTTGGGTCCCCAGGGCCTGTAACCACCAGCCTGTTATGGGCACTGCCCACGGATGACAGCGAGCCCTGAAGGCTCTGGGGGCGCCACCCAGTCCCACAAGCCTGCATGCCCCACAGCCGAGATGGGGTGAGTGTGCAGGGTCCCTGGGGGAGGGTGTATAGGGGAGCTCAGGGGGGTGGGGCAGCTGCAGAGTGGCACTCAACAGAGTGCACGGTGCTGGTGTGTGGGCAGAGGCTCTCCCGGCCCCATGTCCCCTCTCTGTGTCTCTCCCACTGCTGGGGGCCTGGCAGTGCTCCATCTCCGGTGGTCACTGTTTGCAAAGGACTGCTCGGAGGCCAGTGAGAGGAAGGGAGGGCGGGGGCACGCAGGAGAGATGCCATCTGCCTGCAACGCTCCCTTCCCGGCTCTGCTTCTCAACACTCTGACGCCGAGTTCAGCTCTGTCTCCACGCTTTTCTCCTGCCTGGCTTCTGGCGCTTGCCCTCGCCTCTCCTGGGGGCCTTCTCCCTAGCCCAAGTCCTGGGATGGAAGTGCCCAGGAAAGCCTCCTGGAGCAGCTGGGGAATAGGGCTGGAAACCCCCAGCCCTGTGAGGGAGGGTGACAAACAGGAAAGGGTTAAAAGGCTGGGGCCGGTGGCCTTTGATGGAGGCTGAGAATCAAGCAGCACTGAGGGGTGCCTCTCATCCGCCCTCCTCTTTCCGGTGTAGCTCAACTCCTGGACTTGCTACAGACAGAAAACATAACACACACTTGACAGGGAGAGTCTCTGCCTGATCCAGGGCTGCTCCGACCACAGGGTAAGTGCATTTGGAGCACCAAGGAGGAGGAGGAAGGAGAGGAGGTGGTGGGTGGGGCAGCTGGCTCCCAAGCTTCACCACCCACCCTCCTGCATCCAGCCACCACTGAAAGAGAGGGAGCTCTGCCATGTACCAGGCGCTGTGGCAGGGCCAAAGTGCATGCGTAGGTGATCGGAAGTCCTGCCAATCAGCTCCTAGGCACATCTTTGCAGGGCCAGGAGCAGAACCCAGGGCCTACAGCCAGCTGGGCCTCTGAAACCTTGATTTCAGTGTGCTCTGCCCCCAGACCCCCAGCTGATTCCTCCTCAGCCTGAGGGGGTTGGGGGTGGGGTGGGGTGGGGTGGGTGAGGTAGGGACCTGACCAGCTCATTTGAACTGAGCTATTGCATTGTCTTCAGAGAGTCCAGGACATGGTAATTGCTTCTGCAAAACAATGCAAACATTTATGCATCTTATGAAACTAGGAAATGACCACTGAAGTGGGCTCTGGCTCCAGAAATTGACATTACAGAGAGAAAGGCTCAAAGCCCACGAACTGTAGGATTCTAGACAGGGTGATCCGAGAGTTGAGAACCAATAAGAGGTCAGAAGAGGAAGAAGCCCTATCTAGTCCAGCTTTAACTGAGTCTTTAAGGGGTGGTGCCCCTTCTCATGCTCCTTCTCCCAGTTTTCCCACAAAGACCAGCCCTGGCCCTATTTTTCAGAGGCATCGAGTCTAGCCTCTGAGGCTCCACTCTGGAGCCAATTGTTTTAGAGGAACTGGCTTTTGGAGAGAAGAGGATAGAGGCAAAGATAGGGAACAAAGTTATAGAGGGTTTCAGATCCTCCCCAGGACTCCTAAGCCCTTGTATCTGATGGTCTCCTGCATTCCCCGCCCCCTAGACACGCACGCATGCCCCCTGCAGCAGCGCTGCTCCTCTCCACGCTGACCTGGCCATGCCGCCGTCTGGCACAGCTGTTAGCTCACAGCAGCAGGAAGTGGTGGACCCAGGCGAGTGGGTGGGGAGGGGCTCCAGGCTCATGTTGCAATCCTGGAGATTTGTAGTGGTGTGGTTGACGCTGCCTGACCCGGGGCCCTTCCTTCGAGTACGTTTCTGCTTCCTGGGACTATCCCAGACCTAGATGCCAAAACCCAGAATTCTCAGTGCCTGGGAGAGGTGACAGAGGAAGGGGTTTGTTTGGGAAAGGGTTGGAGGGGACCTGGGGAGTAGGGACCAGGTAGGATGCCCTGTGGTGTGATAGGCGCAGGCTGTGGGGCTGGAGGCCTGGTGGTGGTGCGTCCTTTTGCAGAAGTTACTTAAACTTTCTTTGTGTCACGCTTCCCCTGCCCCCTTGCCTCTAGAATGGCCACGTGGAGCCCTTCATGGGATGGTCCTGGGCATAGCTACTGGTCAGGCCACCAAGATCCATCCCAGGCCAGTGATGGAATCCTGGACCCCAATATGTTCTTCTAGGCAGAAGGTGGCTGGGCAGGCAAGGGCAGGAGATGCAGAGCACCGTCAATTATCTGTGGCACACGGACGACCTGCTGGGGCAGGGAGCCACTGCCAGTGTGTACAAGGCTCGAAACAAGGTAGGGTGTGGCCCAGGCGGGGCTCTGCCCCGCGCACCCCAGCCCCCTCGCGCCCAGAAAGTTCTTAGCTCGATCAGTCCCCAGTGGGCATCCAGGGTCGTGTGTGGCTAGGCAGAGGCCTCTGGACTTTGCTCTGTACACTCTGGGGTAGGAGGGTGCTGGGTTTGAGCAGAGGTGTGGGGGGCTGAAAAGGGCTCCTTGGGGTGGTGCTTCTGTCAGGCACGGTTGAGGCCTGGAGAGAAAGAGAGGAAGACACAAAGCCACCATCTGGGGGAGGTGGCCGCAGGTCGAGGAACAGCAGGGCGGGAAGCAGGGCTCGTTTGGGTTCTCCTGCCTTCGCGGTGGAGCTGTGCTGAGGACGCGGAACTCACTGCGCTGTCGCGTCTCAAGAGCGAAGCCAGGGAGATCAGGCTCCCAGCCCAGCTCCGCTGCTCACACCAGGGAGCGCTGGCTGCTGTTGCCGTTACTGCCAACAGTGATAGTAACAGCGAAGCATCCCCTGCAAGGTATCACGGGTGCCAAGCCTTTGTCACCTTTCAGTGCTGGACGGACCACTTGCCCTTGGTGCAGGGGAAGGAGCTCAGGGTGACAAGGAGCCCCCATTCCCATGCAGGCTCTTTGCTCATTTCTGATGTTAGGCTGGCAGAAAAGGCTGGATGGAGGCCTGGGGGTGGTGCACCCCAGTGCGGGTGGGACTTCTATTCTCCCCACGGCAGAAATCCGGGGAGCTGGTCGCTGTGAAGGTCTTCAACACCGCCAGCTACTTGAGACCCCGGGAGGTGCAGGTGAGGGAGTTCGAGGTCCTGCGGAAGCTGAACCACCAGAACATCGTCAAGCTCTTCGCCGTGGAGGAGACGGTGGGTCCAGTGCTTGGTCAGAGGAGGATGGTCTTGTCCATCACCCTCACAGGCTGGGGAGGGTCCGGTCACATACTAATAGAAACTTGGTCACATGCTGATCAGCAGGGCAGCCAGAGCAGCAACCTATAGAATAAAGAATGCCAGGACTTTGGCCAGTGTGGGAGAGTAAAAATGGGAAGTAGGGCCTAATCGAAGAGGACTTCCTGGAAAAGGTGACCTTGGTCTCAGGTGCATGAGATCAGTGTGAGGCCAAGGAGTGATGGCCAGGTCAGAAGCTAGGACCCAGAGAGGGCTTTTGGCTTTAGGCCGAGCCACCTCTTCATGAGAAGGGGAGGAGACACACCCTCCTCCCCATGCCTCCCTCTGTCCCACCCGCAGGGGTCCAGCCGGCAGAAGGTGCTGGTGATGGAATACTGCTCCAGTGGGAGCCTGCTGAGTGTGCTCGAGAACCCCGAGAACGCCTTCGGGCTGCCAGAGGAGGAGTTCCTGGTGGTGCTGCGCTGTGTGGGTGAGCCTCTCGCCAACCCATCGGGGCACCCCCTCCCCCACGCTGCTCCTGACCAACCACAGGCCTGGCCCTCAGGTGGAGGCAAAGCCCCAGAGGGGTGTGGCGCTTCTGAAACAAGTATCCAAACACAGGAGACCATTCTGAACCAAGAAGCTCTCCTTTCAGACCTGGGACAGACAACGATGAATGGACAGAACCTGATGTCTGACTTCCGCTGACTGGCAGTTTAAAACTACAACTTAAAAATACAGTTTTACAAAGGTTGCACACCAGTATTCATAGCAGCATCATTCACAGTAGGTGAATACAACCCAGACATCACAGATGGATAACACAGAAACAAAATGCAGTCTATACAGACACTGGAATACTATTCAGCCCCTAAAGAGGAATGGAATTCTGTGGATGAGCCTGGAAGACATGATGCCAAGGGAAATAAACCAGACACACACCCACCCCCCCACCCCCCCCACCCCCCCCACCCCCCCCCACCCCCGCATGATTTCACTTCTGGGCGGGGCCTAGAGTAGTTAAGGCCAGAAACAGAAAGTAGAAGTAGGGTTGCCAGGGGCTGGGGGAGGGGCACTGGAAAGTGATCGTTTAAGAGGTGGAGTTTCTGTTTGGGAGGCTGACGAGGTTCTGGAGATGGGTGCAGGCCATGGTTGTGTGACAGAGTTAATGTACTCGATGCCACTGAACTGTACACGTAAAATAGTTAAAATGGCAAATTTTATGTTAGGTATACTTTCAAATTTTAAAAAGTAAAATATAATCAAATAGACAGGGAAGGAGTGTCATTTTCGGGGAGCCAGAGCCACCATTTCTGTTCCTCAGAGACTCCCCACGGAGCCTCCACGCCCACGCCCTTGGGACCCCTCCATCGCCCTTTGCCCACCTCTGTTCTGCTTTTCCCGTGGCCCTGTCGGCCGTGGGGACTCTCTCTGAACCCACGCCGGAGCCGCCAGCAGCCCTTGCTCACTCCACAGTGGCCGGCATGAACCACCTGCGGGAGAACGGGATCGTGCACCGCGACATCAAGCCGGGGAACATCATGCGCCTCCTGGGCGAGGAGGGGCAGAGCATCTACAAGCTGACGGACTTCGGGGCCGCCCGCGAGCTGGATGACGACGAGAAGTTCATCTCAGTCTACGGGACTGAGGAGTACCTGGTGAGCGGCATGCTGGGGACCCAATGAGTGCCTCTCCTGCACGCTGCTGGTTGCCCCTCACCTTCGGGAAGCCTCGGTTCCATCCCTCTGCACCCGGCAAGGTTAGATCGCACCCTCTACACACCAACCGGAGTAGTTTGTTCTGTCCTCTAAGATGAAAAAGGCAATGCCGCAGCCGGCCCTGGCCTCCCTGTCCCACCCGCCCCCGCCTCCTTCGCGCAGTGAACCCCTTGCTCTGATTCTCGCGGACACCACTGGTCACCACCTTCCCCAGGGCAGAGGGTGGACAAATGAAAGTGCTCCGCATAGGCCAACTCTATGCCAATGTTTGATGACAAGGAGGATGGATTCTGACGGTTCTGTCGTCACCGGAGGCAATGGAAGGGGGCCTGCGGGGGGCGGGGGGCGGGTCCTGGCGGTGCTGCGCGGTGCGCTCTCGGGCCCTTGCCCTGCCTCGCGGTCATGGCGGCTCTCTGGTTCTCTCTGGCAGCACCCGGACATGTACGAGCGGGCAGTGCTTCGGAAGCCCCAGCAGAAGGCATTCGGGGTGACCGTGGATCTTTGGAGCATTGGGGTGACCCTGTACCATGCAGCTACCGGCAGCCTTCCTTTCGTGCCCTTTGGTGGGCCCCGGCGCAACAAGGAGATCATGTACGGCGGGCCGTGGGCGGGAGACAAGGGCTCTGGGTCTCCCCACTGGCCCTGCCGTGTCTCTTCCTCCTCGGAGTCTGTGGGCCCCCTCCGGCCCACCCCGCCCAGGCTCCTCTTAGATTCTTGGTGATCAGTTTAGTCCTCCCCTGTGGCCCTCCCCCCATCAGCGGCTCGCCTCATCTCAAGCGAGGCTCCAGCGGCACAGCCAGGGGCAGAGGTGGGGCAAGACCCAGCGCCCAGATCCCAGGTGCAGGGACCTTCCACGTTTCCTGCTGCCTGGTACAGAAGTAGCCAGAGGTGGCAGCTGCTCCCACTTGAGTGTACCACCCCGAGCAGGTTTAAGGCAGATTTGCAGGAAGTTTGAAGCACCCACCCGCAGCTCAGGGGTCAGCCGTGTGGAAGCTGCGTGAGGTTAGGGAATGAGGAAGGAGACTGATGCGGGGCAGGGGCTGTCAGTGGGGGCTGGACCTTGAAGGGAAGAGAGGATTAGAATAGTGATGTGGAGGGAAAGAATTTGCAGGCCAAGCGCAGCAGGGGCAAAGGTGTGGAGGCAGGCCCTGCCCGGGTTCACGGTAGTGGAGTAAAGGAAATGGGCAGTGGGAAGGAGCAGAGTTCGATTGGGGAGCACCACGTCAAGGTGATCTTGTTGGCTGAGAGCCAGGACTCTCAAAGTCCATTTTCCCGCTGCCTCAGAGTGACTAGGTGACTTGAACCGGTACTCTGAGCTCTCCATGCTAAGTTTGTCCTCCCTCGAAGTGTGATGGTCTCGAGGTCCCCCTGACCTGGTTCTGCCTCACTCACCCCAGGTACCGGATCACCACAGAGAAGCCAGCTGGGGCCATCGCAGGCATGCAGAGGTGGGAGAACGGGCCTCTGGAGTGGAGTTACGCCCTTCCCATCACCTGCCAGCTGTCGATGTGAGTGGGACTCCGTGGGGCGGTGGGGGAGCAGACACAGGCCCGAGCCTGGGCTGGGTATCCTCTCTGCTGAGGCCTGTCCCAGCAGGACCCTTCTGTGCTACCCACTCGGGTCACCACTGTCTCTTTCTGGCTTCAGCTTTTCCACCTCCATGCTGGGAAATGCTTACAGCTCTTCCTCCCCTTCCCGCCCCGCCCCACCCCACCACCTTGGTCCTAGCTCTTCAGGACATCCTTACGGAACACCCACCCCTATTACCTACTCAAGGAGGACGAGTCTGGGCTCTGGCCCCTGACAGTCTCCATGTCCTGCGAGCAGGGGGCTGCAGAGCCAGCTGGTGCCCATCCTGGCCAACGTCCTGGAGGTGGAGCAGGCCAAGTGCTGGGGCTTCGACCAGTTCTTCGCGGAAACCAGCGACATCCTGCAGCGAGCCGTCGTGCATGTCTTCTCCCTGTCCCAGGCCGTCCTGCACCACGTCTACATCCACGCCCACAACACGTAAGCCGGCGCCAGCGGCCCAGGCTCAAGACCTCTACCAGGGCAGGAGGCCGTGTCCTACGCAGGGTTCTGTGGGGCGTTTACATACGGAAGCTAATGGATCCAACTTTAGTGTACTACCTCTACAAAGTTAAAGGGAAATGGGCTTCCTTGCTGCTAGACTCCAGAGGCTGAGCAAACTTTACAGTGCTAATTTGCGTTATAAATCCCCTGAGGGGTGTGTACGTGTGTTGCCGATGTGTTTCCCAAAGTTATTGCTCATGGAACCCTTTATTCCTGGGGCATTTTGTGGGACTAGGTGGATTTTAACAGGAGTGTGGCGGGAGGGGGTGCTGAGGCAGAGTCTGGACAGTGGGGCTCCTGAGTTCTGTTCGCACTTGGTCTCCATCTGCTGTAAGATATAGGAGCTCTGCCCTCTGCCTCTACCCTTGATGAGGGAGAAAATCACCCAGTCCCTCCCTCTGAAAAGCCGAGCCCCGTCCATGAAGTCCTAGCTAGGGTTTGGGTCGCCAGACTCCATATCTTTCCTACTAACACTTGCTCTCCCCTCCACCCCCTCCCCTCTGCCTCTCATGTGTCTAGGGTAGCCATCTTCCTGGAGGCTGTGTACAAGCAGACCAACGTGGCCCCCCAGCACCAAGAGTACCTCTTTGAGGGTCACCTCTGTGTCCTTGAACCCAACCTTTCAGCACAGCACATTGCCCACACAACAGCAAGCAGCCCCCTGATGCTGTTCAGCATGGCCGGCGAGACCCCCAAAGGACTGGCCTTCAGGGACCGTGAGTAGGGCCACACAGGCCAGATCTTATCTCCTCTTCGCATTCTTCTTCAGGAGGCAGGGATTTACGATCCAGGATATTGATTTATTTCCTTTGTGGGCATTTCTTTAGACCCACAGGGTACCCCAAATTCTGGGTTCTAACTCTGCATATGCCTCTGAAATGCCATGTGACTCGGGCTAGTGGTTTGACATCCCCAAGCTTCACGGTTTTTACAGAGCTGTGAAACTTCAATTGAAACAGGGAGATCTGGATTTAATGTGCTTCCCACAATCTCTGTAATTGGTGGGAAAGCCTAGAATGGTTTGGGTCGGGGGAAGCAGGAGCCCAAGGTACTGAAGAGAAGGGAAGGTAGTCAGGGGTCCAGAGTTTTATACTCCAAGTGCTAGAAAAAATATTATTCTTTCTAATTAAATAATGCCGATTTCATCCTCCTGCTCAGGTCTTTCAGGCTAGGAAGAGGAATTAACCTTGGAACTCCTGGGCATGAGGGTGGTTTTGGCCCATTTCCTGGCTTTTGAGAAAGGGCCTTAGGCCTGAAGCTGTAGTTCTCCAAAGTGGACACAAGGGGGCAATGGGGGACTGCAATTGTGAAGAAGCACATGAAAGTACATTTAAGGCTTGGCGGTGGGGGCTCCAGGAGCTGGGAAGTTTGAGGTGGAAGCCAGGTGGTGAGGGGTGAGTGTGAGCCAGGGAGAAGGAATGATGAGCTCAGGGCTCATCCAGGGCCGTACAGGCAGCCCCTTAGACAGGGTCTTTGTTTACAGCTGCTCTGGACATCCCCAAGTTCGTGCCCAAAGTGGACCTGCAGGCAGATTACAACACTGCCAAGGTTAGGGGTGGCCCCCCGGCGGCAGGAAGGGGGGTTTGTTCAGGGGTGGGGGGTGTGGAACCTGACCCTGCCCACCTGTGTTTTCAGGGCGCGCTGGGTGCTGGCTACCAGGCTCTGCGGCTGGCGCGGGCTCTGCTGGCCGGGCAGGAGCTGATGCTTCGGGGGCTGCACTGGTTTGTGTGAGTCCCCTGAGTCCTGGGTGGCTGTGGGCATGGAGCCCTCGTTCCCCTGGAAGAGAGCAGCACTGATTCCGGCTTCCCTCGGCAGGGAGATGCTCCAGGCCACCTGCAGGCGGACACTGGAGGTCACACGGACGTCACTCCTCTTCCTCAGCAGCAGCCTGGGCCCCGAGCGGTAGGTTTCCTGCCCAGAGCAGGGCCGCAGCAGGCTAGAGGCCAGCGCAGACCCCTCGGCCCCTCTTTCTTTCTGTTCCTTCCCCTCAGTATTTCCAACAGTGGCCCTAGACTCCCCCCACCCAGAGGTCCCACCTCCCACTCTGTGCCCCACCCCCTACCCTGCCAAGTGGCTGCACATACCTCCCCCACCACCGAGTGCCTCACCTGAGGGAGAAAGGGCTCCAGGTGCCCAGGCAGCCTCCCTGCCCCAGGAAGGGGCATCTGTCCACCCACACCCTTTCGGAATATCTAGACCGGGCCCTGGAGTAGGCGTCCAGAAGAAGCGCTCACACCCACGCTCCGGCCATGGGTCCTGACAGGTTTGGGATTCAGGTGGTCTCATCTCCACGCTCCTTCTGCTTTCTCTGTGCCTTAAACTGTCGTTGCCTTCTTAGGACTCCCTGCCACAATCCTCAGGACTCCATGCCTTCCACACCTCTGACTGGGCCATTTTGGGGTAATGGGTAGGGAAAGGGAGAGAGGAGGAAGAAACCAAGCTAGAGGGTCTAGAGATGAGAAGCGGAGAGACTCCGAGGGCCAGAGCCCCACTGAGAAGTGGGCGTGGCCTCCAAATCTTGAAAGGCCCTGAGCTGTGGTGCAGGCAGAGAGGGGTCCTCTGCAGCCTGGGGAGGCCGATGGTGGCTGGAGCCTCTCCCACTGAGAGGAGCCATGTGGTGATAGAGGAGCAGATTGTCCCTCCCCACCCCGCGTGTCTCCCGGCCCTCGTTCTCAGGAAGGTCCTGGGAGTTTCCCAGAGATGACTCATGGCAGCCTTGCCTTCCTCCTGGGGCTTGGTGGCGAGGAGGCCGAGGATGGAGCAGATGCGGCGAGGGCGGTGCGGGAGGAGGAAGTGTCTCCAGATGGTGGGAATGGTCTCCGGCGTGGCCGGGCCCCCTTCAAACAGGTGCTGCAGGGACGAGGCGCTGCAGAGTCGGCAGCACCGCTCCTCTGAGCGGAGCTCTGGCCAGGGCACAGAAAGGGGTTCCTGGGACAGATTGGCACCACGTAGAGGGGCCCACGCTCTCCTGGAGGAGATAGCCCTTCCTAGGCATGTGAGGGGGACAAGATGGTTGGGTCAGGGGAGACTAGAGTTGGGTCGGGGCAACCACAGAGATCTTCCTGGAAGAGGTGAGGCTTTTCAGGCCATAAGGAGAGAAAATACTTCGGATTGGAAGTTCCTATGCGGAGACAGAGAAGGGGCTGTCATTGGGGGGCTCATACGGGTTTGCAGTATGTGGGAGGGGGGCTGGAGTAGGGCACAGGAGTAGGAAGGGAAGGGAGAATGTGTGGAGGTCCTGGAGGGTCTGATTGGCAGGTCAAGCTGCAATAAAATGACTTATCAGTCTATTGTAAATTTTTGAACAGGAAAGAAATGTGTAGAGAAAGCATTTGAAGTATTTGTCTGCCCCCTTGCCCTAGACTAGGAGTGCGGGGGAGCGGCAGAGTAGCACCGGGCTGGGGCCAGGTGTCTGCAGGCTTGGCCAGTGTTTTCCCATTTTCATCTCCAAGGGCCCCTCAAAGGCATAATGTGCCTAGAGAGGTCAAGGTCAGGGGAGTGCCTGCTCCAAGCATGTTGTCCCCGCCCCCAAGGAGGAGTGTGGAGAGCCCAGACACGGGCCAGGAGGCCGAGGACCAGGTCTAAACTCTTGATTAGCCCGCTGTTGACCTCAGGCCATTGTCCTCTTTCCCAGCCTGAGCCTCTATTTATTCTTTTTCAAAATGAGAGGATCGGATGATCTCTGAGGCCTCTCATCTCTAGCACTTTGCAGTCCCATCCTTTCTGAACATCCTCAGACCTGTAGCTTCTTCTAAGATCTGAAGCCTCAGATTCACAGTGGAATCTGAGATATTTTAAGGAGCTGACTCTCACGTTTAAAGGAGCCCAAGTATGTGACACAAAGTGGCCGCCATTGCCCGGCCCGGCTGCTCACCTTTTCCACAGTGCGCGCCTCGTGCCTCAGGCTCCGCGAGACAGGCTTCTCTGGCAGGGCGCCCTTGCCTTGCCCGGAAGCTTCAGGGTCCTCCTTGGCAGCTGCTGCCATCTGGGGGCACTGTTCAGGAAGCCAGGGCCGACTTGGGGACTCCCAGAGCTGTCCCAACCCCACCATCAAAAAGCGTGTGTTCATGCCCTCTAGTCACGCCCTTTACCCTGGGGGTCCCATTCGATCTCCACAAATACCCTGTTAGGTAGCAGGAAGGAGATTTATGTCCGCATAATGTGGACGAAGAACCTGAGGCTTCCATTACTAAGGTCACTAACCAAGGATCCTGCAGATGGCAGGTGTGGTGGCTAGGACCAGGACGCCAACCCATGTCCCCGACTCCCTGCCCAGTCAGATAGGGTCAGTCTCATCCTCTGCCGTCAGATGTTCCATGGCCCCGAATTCATTCATACACTCAATAATTCATTCAACAATCACGTGCGGAATCGCCACCGCGCGCTAAAACCTTCGCTGGACGCCGGAGACAGAGGGCGGGCGAAGCGGGGGCCTTCGCTGTGTCCCTGCTTCTCCCCGCCTCTCCTCTCCCCGTCCCCTCCATTCCCAAGCCAAACACTCAGGGTTCTTCTTCCTAATTGTTATTGTTATAAAAACAGTATGTACGACCATTGTAGACAGTTGGAAAACCCAGATAAGCAAAAACGGAATTGAAACGCCTCATCCTACCACCGGAGACAGGCCGCCAACCCTAGCAGTACGTGTCCTTCCAGACGGTACGCGTGTTAGCCAGCATGCGGGGTTCCAGTACTTGCTGTTCCACAACCTGCTTTTCTCAGCCGGCGCGCCCTCCCCCTCCATGTCAACATTTCCATCTCATCCAGCTCCCATTCATATTCAAATCTCCCTAATTATCCCACAAATTTTCTTTTCTAGCTGGTTTCATCTAACCCAGGATTTACTCTTAAGAGCACACTTTGATTGAGTCTGGTAGCTGCATTCCTTGAGTCTGTTTTAATGTAGACAGACCGCCTCCTCCCTGCTCCGCCCTGCCCCCCACCCCATTACGCGCGCGGGCTTGTCGGAGGGGCAATACTCATTTCCCATTTTTTGGATTCATCTGCACTTCCTCTGGATGTCACCTGTCTTGTTCTTCTTTCCTGGCATTTCCTATGAACCGAGAGTTTTAAAGGCTGAATGGATTCAAGTTAAATGTTCAGCTAAATATGTCATGGATAATGCTGGGACACTTCGTATTTATCCACCATCGGGCGGTGATGGGCTGATTCCTCTATCGTATGTTATAGAATTATAGTTTCTCTGTGAAAGAATCAGTGTGGCGTTACTTTGGCACCACACAAATATCCATGCCTTAATCATTTATCGCGGATTTTAACACCACGCCCAAGTGAGTAATTTCACTGGGGCAGAACGATGCTGATGTTCCAAGTCCTGGCACATTGTTGGCTCGTATTCTATAAAATGCAGCTTTTCCCTTATCCATGAGCTGTTGTTTATCATGAAACACAGAAGGGAACTTTACTGGAAAGGAACTTTATTCTTTTCCTTTAGTTACAAATTTTTCTAGTCTGGAGTTCATTAATAGCCGCCTCGCGTTGAGCGTTCATAGATTCGAGTTGTTCTGATCTCTTCGGTCTTTGCTCATTGCAATGCCCGACGGCGTCACCACTGGAAGAAGAGGGGCCTCTTCGAATTCACTCTTCTCGCCCAACCACGAAACTCTCTAGACGCCCCGCAAGCCAGCACAGCTGTCCTAAAGGCGCCATGCTCAACGTGTAGTCATGGAGCTCTTTGCTATCTAATGCCCCAACTGTGTCATTTCTCTGTCCTTGCTTTGAGGCTCAGCAACATGGCTAGGATGCCCGAGATCGAAGAACTGAAGAGGGCCACAGAGCTGAGGTCCACGCTGCGGGCTGTGAGTAAGCCTGGGGCAGGGGCACTTTCAGGGGCGGAGCTGGGAGGCAGTGGCTCGGCCTGGCTGCCTGCAGAGCCCCGACCTGAACACCCCACTGGGCTCTGCCTTTTTGCCCTATAGTTGGCTGAGGTCCTCTCCAGATTTTCCCACAATATCACAGAGACCCAGACGAACCTGAGTAGCCTGAGCTCAGAGCTGGCGAAGAACCGGGATCAGGTACATGAGGACAGAAGGTCTGTGGGATTTACCTTCTTGGTGGAGCAGGGGTGGGGGCGGGTGTACAGCTCGAAAGGTTAAGAAGCCTTTTTAGGCATCGGCCTGCTTTCTCCCTTATCTCGGCAATGGCTCTGGGGCATGGGGTAGTGGGGGGGAATCTGGGAATGCACGAGACCCTCCCCTGAGACTGGTCAGAAGGGGAAAAGAATCTGGGGTCCCGCCCTGATCTGGGAGTTTAGAGAGTAAGCTTGAGATCTTAGCAGGTGCAATCATTCTAAATGAAAAACTAATTTGGTTCCCATTCTCTTCTGAGCCCTTGCTCTTCCTACTCATATCATCTCATTTAATCCTTGAGACAGTAATGATACTAATACGGTGCCCCTTGATACAAGAGAAGGATCACTCAGGGGGGTTAATTTGCCCTGAGTCACAGCCAGTAAGTGACAATCGACAGGTCAGGTCAGGTGTCCCCACCTCCAAAGCCTACGTTCTTGGTCTACACCAAGGATTTACAGCTTTTAGACCCCGTTCTCCCTCTTAAGGAGCATACAGTGGCCACCCACTCACCGATGGCATGAGGGGTGTCCACCCTAAGCAGGGTGTTCTCCTCAGCACCTTCCTGGACTCACAACCCCAGGTCCTCAACTCTGAGTTCAAAGAGCCATGAAAACCACAGGGGTTTTTTTCTTAACTGTTTTGGCTGCAAACCTGACCTAAACTGACGCGAGGCTCTCTAGGGTCTTTATTCATCTCACTCAGAGCAAATCTTCTTAAGGTTCTCCGAAGTGTGTTTGATGAGAGGGTGCTGCCCAGGCCCCATGAGACGTTCCACAATGTAGTATATGTATATGGAATCACCATTCTAAAATATAAAGACAGTTGTGAATTTGGAGCCCATCCAGCCCGAGTCTTCTGGATAATGATCTGAGGTCTTGTCCACCGCACGTTCTCAGGGAGTGCAGGTGCCCTGGGCCCACAAGCCCTGGGAACAAGCTTAACTCTGCCCAGAGTCCAGCTCCAGAAATAGCTGAGCCTGGCTATTGGAGGAGCTGTGGGGAGGAAGTACAGTTAAATAAACCTGAGGGTGAGGAAGAACACCCCTACACACACACACACACACACACACACACACACACACCCAACATCTCAAAGTGTTTGTATCCAGCCTGAAAATGGGAAGGAAGAGATAATAGTGACCGTAAGCCCGGGCCAGGAGGTCCTTGAGAGGTCATCTCCCTCATTCCCCTGCCTCCAGGCAGGACTGAGGTCCGTTGATTATTGTTTTAAACAAGGATTGCCGAACTAATATTCAGGTTCTTTCTATGTACCGGGCATTGGTTATACTGAGAAGGCACTGCTTCTCCTTTTCCAGGTGACTAGAGAAAAGATTTCTGCTGCACTCCCCTCCCAGACTCTCGTGTTTTCAGGGTCCAAGCCTCCTTCCCAGAGTCCAGTCTCAAACTTCTTGTAGCAAAGGCCACCCTCCTGTTGTCTGTCCTGCTTGGCCTTTTGTCAGTCTCCTCTTATTAAACACCTCACGTGTGTGTGTGCGCGTATGTGTGCGTGTGTGTGTGTGTGTGTGTGTGTGTGTGAGAGAGAGAGAGAGAGAGAGAGAGAGAGAGAGAGAGAGAGAGAGAGAGAGAATAAGAATAAACATGAGAATAGGACATGGCTGGCTGGCCCCAAAATGCCTCAAAAATCTTAGAGACAGGAGGGTCACCCCCATCCCAGACTGGCCCCCAAAACTGTGGCAGTGAGTCTCCTGCAGGGAGACAGCTCCCCACCTCCTCCCCTCGCCATCCCATCCCCTTCCTCACCCTTCGCTCTGTGCTTTGTGATTCTTCCATCACCTGGTGCCTGTCTCCTGCCCACAGCATCCAGCAGATTCAGTGTTGCTTGGATAAGATGTACCTCATCTACAAGCAGTTCAAGAAATCCAGGATGAGGCCAGGTGAGACATGGGAAGAGAAAAACATTTCTTCTTGAGCTGTCCCTTCCTCCCTCCCTTCCTTCCCTTCCTTCCCTTCCTTCCTTCCTTCCTTCCTTCCTTCCTTCCTTCCTTCCTTCCTTCCTTCCTTCCTTCCTTCCTTCCTTCTTTCCTTCCTTCCTTCTTTCCTTCCAGATATATTCGGTTATTCGTTTTTCTCCATCTGGAGTGGCTGCTGGAGACTCACCATGTCGATGGTGCCATGTGGAGCCAGGGAGCAGCTGGTCCAAGGCTTACTGGCCACCAGCTGCCTGCAGACCAGTGAGGGACGTGAGGCCTGTATACTTGTGCCTATTGCCAGGTGGGGGTCTCAGATGATGTGCATGGGGGATGCAGCAGCTGGAGCCTGGGCGGCTCTTGAGAGAGAACCCTCACCTCTGTGGGACACCTTACAGCTCAAGGAGTGCTTTCCTGTCCATTGTGTCTTTAACCCAGGAAAATAGTTAGGTTTTCCAGAAAGTGGAGAATCGGGAGAAATACCATTTAGAGTCACTGGGCCAGGCACTTTGCCTGCGTTATCTGCTATACATCACGAGGACCCTCTGGGCTGGGGCAGTGCATTGACAGGCTCAGGGAAGGGAAGCTGCTCGCCCACGGTGGCTGCCTTCTTGGGGCGGGGAAGGGTCCAGCCGGCGGGGAAGGGTCCAGCCTGCGGGAAAGCTGGGCCTGGGGAGGGCTCCGTTGACTCTTGGGCTCGGGGACCTAACATGCCGGGACCCAGCCGTCTTTCTCCCACCCCCGCCCCGAGCATTTCGTAATGCGCCTTTCCTAGTGGTCTCAGGCTTCATTGCCAAGTTCTCTTCTATCTCTAGTAGCCAAAATTCAAAAAGAGGAAAGACACAGTAATATTTTAATAATATATTTTTTCAACCCAGTGTTTCCAAATTGTCATTTCAACGTGTAATCAGTATAAATCCAGTTATTAAAGAGATACTTGGCATTCTTTTTCGTGTGCTAAGTCTTCACAATCCCATGTGTGTTTTGCTTTTATAGCTCATGTATCTGGAAGCTAGTTTTTTAACAAAGTGAAATGCAGTCTTACCAAGACAATAAAGCTGTGTTTCATGAGAAAAAAAAAAATTCTACCCTCCTTCGATTTTTAAATTTAATTTAATTTAATTTAATGAATTAAAATAAAGTCAGTTCCTCAGTCCAGCTGGCCACCTGTCAAGTGCTCCACAGCCACGTGTGCCGGGTGGCCACCGGATCGAGAAGGTGACCTTCCCTCCTTGAGAGCCCAGTCCCGCCTCTGGGCCTGGCCCCCGCGGGGGGACGGTGCGGGGGAGGGCAGGGCAGCGCAGAGACAGACAGGCGACTGTGTCTCTCCTGCTCTTGGAAGCAGCAGGGCCCTGGGCTCCCGTCTGGCCTGGCGCTCAGGTGGCCTCCTTTGCCGTGACGCTAGGAGCACCACGGAGGCTTTTCCGCCTCCATCACTGGCATTTCATAATCCTGTAGTCGTAGCCCGTCTGAGCGCCTCCCAGGTACTGGGCGCCGTTTTTACATGCTGCGTACGTTCATGATTTATCTAATGCTCATAAGAGCTCCAGGCACCATTAGCCTCTCCATTTCATAGATGAGGAAACAGACACAGGCAGATTTAAGGAGCCCGAGCAATCTAGGTCCGGCTGCTTTTAACTACACCATTTTACAGCCTCAAGAAGAGTTTCTATTGGTCTTCGAGGGTCCTTTACAAACATTCAAAATGAACCAGGAAGAATAGCCGTTGGGTGTTGAAAGATGCTGTTTTGGTAAATGCTCAGTAGAGAAGAATGAAGCACTCGCTTTCTGCCCTCGTGCCTGTCCTGTGTGTTGCATGTGGCCTGAGGAAACGGACTCGGCGAGGTGAAATCACTCGTGTGCCGCCCTCTGCTAATAGGTCGCGGGGCTGGGACTTGCACCTTGGGCTTCAAAAGTCCAGCAGGCTGAGAGCAGGACCTGGGTGAAGAGCCCAGGAAGGAGATCTGTTAGGGATGTGCAGGGAGGCCAGCAAGGTGGCCTCTGGCTCGTGTCCCCTTGGGGGAGCCGCTGATCCACCTGCCCATTTCTTCAAAGCCCAGGAGGGGGCAGCACCTCTCCAGTGCAGAGAACCTCAGGACCGCTTCAGCCCTTCCAGCAAATGCGCAGGGGCCTCGAAGGGGAGGTAGAGGGTGGCGGCCCGGCTTATCCAGCTCTTTGCTACAGAGCCCGGCTGGCTCTGTCTGCAGCTCAAATATTTGGGGATGAGGCCGCCGGACTGTAGGCGTCAGTCACTCTGGGAGGGTTGTTGGCTGAGGGGCCGTGTCAACCACCTTTGCCAGCCCCAGGTGCACCCCTCCCTCCCCCCACAGTGCTTGGTCCACTCCTGTCCTTCCTGACCCCACTGGGTTGTGAGCTCCCACAGAGCAGAGTCCAGGCCAGGCTGTGTTCGTCTTTGTAGTTGTCCCCCAGCACTCACGGCACGGTTTTGTTGACTGGTTGAACAGGTGACATCATTTCTGTCTGTTTCCTTCAGGGCTTGGCTACAACGAGGAGCAGATTCACAAACTGGATAAGTGAGTGGCCTGTCCCCCAGCAGGAGGGTGGGCAGGAGGGTGGGTGTCACTAGGGCAGAGCGATTCTCTGTGCCAGACAAGAAGTGGTGAAGGGCCGCGATCACAGACCGTAGCTGGGCAGGAGGAAGGCCGGGTCACTCTCTGCGGCAGTCGTCTGGGGCCAGGGGAGGAAATCGGTGGCTGAGTCTGGGGAAGGTTCCTCAGAAGCAGTCTTGATGAAACTGGGTTTTCTTCTGAACAAGGATTTCTCTTCCTGACTGTCCTCACTGACTGACCACTTCTGGCTGACTTCCACCCGAGCTTTCCTTTGGGCTTCCCCCTCCCGTACACTCTCATTTCCCTGATTTAATGCTTGTTTGGGAACTCACTTCCCCAGTTCTGTACCCACCCCTGACAGTTCACGTGCACAAGCGCGCGCGCGCGCACACACACACACACACACACAACTTTCCATAATCATTTCATCTTCCCCTGGGGCTCGAGCTTGAGAGTGTGTATGCGGCTTGAGTCCCCTGTCCTCCCACATCTCTCTGCTGACATGTGCTGTGTGCCGGCCGCTCTGACTGCCGGGATCCCCTTGTGTGAGCATCCATCGTCTCCTGCGGAGACACTGCCCTGCCACGGGCTCAGGGCCTGGGCGTGTAGGTGGTGGAGACTCAGAGGTGCCGGGCTTGTGCTCGGGGGGCTCTGACTGCTCATCTCTGTGCCTCTGTTTCCCTGTCTTTTCAGGGTGAATTTTAGTCACTTAGCCAAAAGGCTTCTGCAGGTGTTCCAGGAGGAGTGTGTGCAGAAGTATCAGACATCCCTAGTCACGCATGGCAATCGGATGAGGTAACAGTCTGGCCTTCCCTCCTGAGCTCATGGATCCCAGTGCCCTTCTAGGCTCAGACGGCCCTGGATTTGCAGAGCCCTGACTGAGACGGAGGTTTGACAAAGGAACAAAGGCAAAGAAATGGTAGTTTTCCAGCCATGGGTGGCCAGGCAATCTGCTGGGCAATTCTATACCTTAGCCTATTTAACCCCACTGTATCTCCCCTGTGTAGAAGATACTGCCACCCCATCTCACAGATGAGGAAATCGAGGCTCAGAGAGCAGGGCTCTTCCTCAATGCCAGATAGCTAGTAGGTAGCAGCCCCAGGACTAGCATGTGAGCGGAACTGCCGCTGAAATCTTGGTTCTTCCCGAAGGCCCAGGTGGTCGTGTTGGAGAACACGAGGTCCCTCTGGGATGAGGGCAACCAGTCAGGGAAGTAGGGGCAGGCAGAGGTCCTTAAATAGAACCTCCTCGCACCCTGTCCCCTGGAGGAGCTCGGGTTCTCCCTCCTCACAGGCCCCCCGTCCTCGCCCTGCCGGCAGGGAGGCTGGTTCCTCCTGGTGACAGAGGGCAGTTTCCCAGGTGCTGCCTGTCTGAGGCCCGTGGGACCTGTGGGCTTGTTACGGGGCTGAGACCCACGCACCCACCCATCCTCATGTTAGAATACAACGCCCAGCCCCTGCACCCCAACTCGCCCCGAGTTCCGATTTAATTGCTGTGAGCTCAGATATCAGTAGTTTCAACGCGCCTCAGAGGATTCTGCCGTGCGGCCAGGGTTGAGAACATGCCTTGGACGTTGTTTCCTTTTGTGCAATGGGGAAAGTGTTCTCGGTCACTCCCTCCACTTAGAGGATTCATAAACGAGCCTTGACCTTGATTTGCTCTGAAAATGGGAGCATGAGCAGTTCCCGTATTAAGTGTGGGCTGTCCTCCCTGCAGCCTGACCTGGCGTCACCCTCATCTTAAAGGACATGCATGTCCACAGCTCCCGTGGGGTTCTGCCAGTACCCTCACCAGCCTCAGTCAGTACGTGAGCATTCTTACAGTGGGGCAGGTGAGAGGTGAGGAAACACTTAGAAGAAAAGAGGCAGGAAGGGAGGCAAATGCCTGGGACCCACGAGCTCCGGCCTCTGTGGCCTGGAAGCCTGCCCTCCGTGTCTCTGTTGTAGCCTGAACCACAGCTGGTGGGGGGGGGGGGGGGGAGTCCTGGCAAGAGCCAGTGAGTCTGACTCTGATCTTTCATCTGCTCTCTTGAGGTTGGTGCACCAGGCCAGGAACCACCTGCGCCTGGTCGGCTGCTCCGTGGCTGCCTGCAACACAGAAGCCCAGGGGGTCCAGGAGGGCCTCAGCAAGGTGAGATTTCTGGGGCACCTGGGCTGCTGAGGGGAGCCGGGTCAATCTGGTACTCTAGGGGCATTCGGGCCATTCCCCTGCCTCTGGGCGGAGCTGCCTTTGACTGAGTCAAGCACATTGGTGTGGGTGGGAGGTTTCTAACCTACAGAGGTCCCCTGAGGAGGGGATGGAGAAGGAGTGGAGGGCACTGCCTGGTGATCTCAGACCGAAGGTTACTGTGAGGGCAGAGCCTCCACAATGCCGAGACACCTTCCTCATGGCCCGTGCAGCCCGGGCGTCTCCAGCCCACGCCTGAGAGGGGCCATGTGAGCTCTCCTTGACCTTCTGGTCTGCCTTTGGTAAAGAGACCAGCTGGAGAAGCCGCCTGCTGTGGAAACAGGAACAGAGCAGGCCTTCTTCGGGGAGAGCCAGACGGCGCTCCTTCCCCCTCCCGGCACACCACGGGCACAGCGGCCGCCGCGTCCGTCAGTCCGTCCATCCAGAGCTGGCGCTGGGCTGTGCCCTGCGCCTCTGCAGCTCCTGGCTGCTGCTGCACTGGAGGTGTGGGCTAGACGCAGAGCAGTTGGCAGCCCGATCGCTAAATCAGTCACGGGCGGGCAAAGGCGGCTGTGCCAGCTGCGCTCCCGGGACGGGGAGGAGGCTCGTGGGTTCGGCTCCAGTGTTCGGGTGCTCCAGGAGTGCGGGCTGGGGGCTGTCGTGTTACCCTTTTCTTACCATCCCCAGCACCTCCCCTTCCCCAAAGGTGAGCCGTGTCTTCCCTTCTGACTAAAGTGTGGTTCCCTCCAGATCCTTGACGGGCTGTCTCACCAGCTCCTTCAGGACAGAACAAAGGGGGCTCAGGCCTCACCACCCCCCGTAGCAACTTATGCCAGTCCTGCCCTAAGGGACCTAGGTGTCCAGTAAGTGCCGGAGAGAGAGGGATGTGTGTGTGTGTGATGGGGTGGGGGGCGGGGAGATGGAGTAAGGTGCTGGGTGCTGAGGTTAGAGCTGCAGGGGTTTAGCCTCATACCAGGCCTAGAAGTCAGGATAAGGGAGGCTTCGTGGTGGGCCTCGCGGGGAGGGGTCCGGGCACCGGCTCTGGCCCCAGGCACAGCGCCTCTCCTCCCTCTGCCTTGCACAGCATGGAAGAGCTCTGTGAGGAGATGAAGCTGCTGGCCTTTGACCTCCAGGACAACAACCGCATCATTGAAGGGTAAGGAGTCCCCACTGTGCCGGGGAGGGCTGGGTCCTTCAGCCAGCCTTGCCTCAGGGGCGCGGGGTCCCTGTACCCAGCCATGCAGGTTGGACGACAGCTGTCCATTTTCCAAATAGTCACGTTGGCACTTCGGTGCGTCCGTGGGTGAGCTGCCATCCTCTCAAGGCGTAGGCTTCCGCTATAGTCTTGAGAATATAGTGCAGTCAGAGATGAAAATGTCATCTAATTTTAAGCAATGGCTGTATGTCCAAAAAGAGAATTCATTTGACCTTGATGTAAGACCATTCTCAGTGAGTCAGAGATGGGGGCTTGGGGCATGTGGATTTGTGGCTGTGCGTGTGGACTCTGCCTGATGCCTCACCCAGCCTGACTCCTTTAATCTTCACACCCATCCTAAGAGTGGTGCTGTTCCATCTCCCTGGCGTATACTAGGAAACCGAGGTGCAGAGCCTGGGTTAATTGCCCCAGGCCCATGTTTCTCTGTCCTCGCTGGGCTCCTGTTCTGTGCTGATGCTCACAGGCACCACCTGCCTCCCCAAGCTTCAGGCCCAGCGTTAGAGACGCCACCTGAGGAGGGTCCCCTCCTTGGGCAGGTGAGGGTACTGGAGAGGATGCTGGAGGAGTCAGCAGGCTCAGACTTTTGGATTCTGTGCACCAGTGAAACTCACAGAAGAAAATTGGAGTAACCAACTTCTCATATAATCAAATAAGCACATCCGAAGGGGAAAAAACCCTGCCATCCAGTAGTCACACTTCATAAAGCACATCTTAACACCAAAGCGAAGGAAGGACATCATCTCAAAATCCAGAAGGTCCTTGCCCTGAAGGTCAGTGGGCTTTACTTGCACACATACACACGTGTGCGGACGAGGGCGAGCACACCCTCCCCATCATCCTCATGTCTTCCCCATTTGAGAACCAGTGGCATGGTGGAAAAATCGGCAGAAATTCCAGCAGGATCTGACTCCTAACTACTCCTTACCAGCTGCCTGACGCTGGGAGGTTTGTTCGGCTCTGAGCTGTAATTCCCTTCTCTGCTATGCAGGAATAATGATGCCTCCCTCGTGATGTGATCTTAAGATTAAATAGGATGAGATCTGCAATGTGCTGGGGAGGGAGGAGAGACCACATAGAGGGAAGGACTCATCAAGTGGTAGGTGTTCCCCAGAGGCCATGCCATCTGGAATGCTAGAATTGGGGCCAGAGCTAGGAAGCCAGGGGCAGAGCTGGTGGTTGTGTCCAGAGTTTCAGAGGGTCCGTGGGTTGAGGAGGCATCTCTTCCATGTCCCATTCCAGCACGGGGAGAATCCATCCCCTTAAATACTCACAAAAAGGCAATTTGACAGCTTCTTGGAAAGCCTTTCCAAAACAGCCCTCACGGGCAGGAAGTTCTAATTTTAGTGCCAACATAAATTTTTCTTGCTCTGATATGTAGCCTATTTACAAATAGCTCAAAACTTTATTTTAGTGAATTTTCACTTCCTTATTCACAGCTGTAGCCAGAGAGAGTAAAGAAACCGTTTGAATTCCTTTCCCTCCTCCTCGCTCCGGCTACACTGGATTCACCGGGAGAGCCTTTAAAAGTGCAGATGCCAGGGGCTTGGCCCCAGAGGTTCTGGGTGCAGCCTGGGGTGGGGAGTCAGGGAAGAGAACCAGAGTTCCTGTCCAGGCACACGGAGGCTGCCAGAGGAGGGCTAAGGACCCAAATGGCTCTGAGCTCCCGAAAGCTGTGTTGGGCCCTGGGGTATGGCCTGCAGGCTCCTCCGCCTGGGTAGCAGAAGCTAACCTGCCCCTTGTATTGCAGGTTAAGTAGGGTCCAGTCGGCTCCTGATGTCTGAGCTCCTTGGCGTGCACGCGGCATCCTGAAGCATTAGAATCATTCGAACATTGTGCTCCTGCCTACACTGCGGGACCCAACACAGGATGATACCTGGTCCTGTCTCATCAGCCTACCTCCCTCCTGGCCGACAGCTGGGAGATGTCACCAGCATTACCTTCCACTGCCTTTCTGCGGGAAGCAGCACACAAGACCTAGGGCACCAGACAGTCTCTGTCAGGACCTGTTGCTTGTGCTGAACTTTATAGTTTATGTGGGCTCAGGTACAGCTCCTCCAGCACCCTGGCATGCACAGCTGAACCCAGCCGGGCCATGGGGAGAAGAGGCATCAAGAGCCTCTCGCCCACCCCTCTGGTTTACAGGGCTTTGCTCTTCAGGGAACAGACAACGAGGCCTCCTGGGGTTTGGATCGAACAACCTAATCTCAGTCTTCCTTTCTCTCAAGGTGTTTCTCATTGAACATACAGCTCTCTCCCCTCTCCTGTAATTGCTGAGGGTCACCACACTCAGCCACAGGTATCACAGAGCCTAATTCTCCTTCTGCTCTTGGTCTGGCTGAGCCTAAGCCTGAGAGAACGGGTGGTGGAGGCCGAATGCCACTGCCCAGGGCCCTTCCCCTCCTCTCTCCCTCTGAGGCACCCCCAGGTTTTGGGATATGCAGCCAGCTGGGGTCGCTAGTAGCCATGCAGTTAGCACATGCCTGGAAGTCAGAGTCTTGAGATAAAAGGCCTGCACCTTGAAGAAGTGGAATAAACTTGGGCTTCCTTTCTATTTCCGAGGGGCTCTTACTGGGCTGTATGTGTCGCAGGGGAAGGACCTTGGCTGGGTGTGCTTGGCTTCCCAGCAGCCACAGGGGTGGGACCTGTGAGGAGAAGGATGGGGAAATGGAGATGGGACTGGTCACTTCCTGGTTCCTGCCTTTCTCCTAAATGGGCCCTAATTTCAGGGAACAGCTCAAGAGGGGTGGCCTCCAGCTGGGAGGGCTTGCCTTCCCATTCCTTCTCTTGACTCCTGTCATTTGGGAAGCTGTATAATGGGCCTGGAACTTTGGGAGAAAGAAGTTTTTTTTTTTGTTTGTTTGTTTGTTTTTTTAACCTCAAATCCACCATCTAAGTGCCTATTCCTTTCCCCTCATCCCCTAATACGATTCAAAACATAGGTCGTGTCCTAAATATTGGGTTTGAGCACTACCATGGGTCATTTGAAGCATTCCCTAATTTTGCCTAGAACCTAGAATTGTCCCTGGGCAAGACATTTAGATTTGTGCAAATTTAGTCTTTTCTCTGCAGTACTCACAGGGTCCCTTAACTGGAGTTGGGCTATACTCTCCTGGTCTAGCGGGGTTCGGAGGAGGGGGCATGCAGTAAAGTAGCCCCAATAGGGAAGGGAGACCAGTGAGAAGCTCCATGTTGTGCTTTGCAGCATGAAGACTATTACCCCTGACCCCAAATAACCCAAGAAATCCTTCCTGCCCAACTTCCTGGAGCCTGCACATCCTCAGAGTCTACTCTGCCTCACAACCCATTGACCCATCGACCCACGGGAGCAGAAATGAGGAACCCGGTTCCGCGTCTGACACTCTCTGTGCTGCTTCTCCATGGAAACACCAGCGCCCTCTAGAGATCCAGGGGAGGGTTGCTGGGAGTTTGTCTGCATCAGGCCTAAGTGGCTTCGTGTGTGCCATCTGGGCCTCATGCCCATGGGTCACTTAAGCCCATTGGATTCAGATTCTGGGGCCCTAGGAGCCAGCTGATTCTTCGATGCCCCTGGGTGCCGGCCACCCCTGGTAACTTTGTCGGCGTGAGTCATGGCTCTGCAGGGAAGTTACAGTGGGTTTTCCCTGGCAGCTGTGGCTGCTTCTGGACTTGATATGCTTGGTGGAGCTCAGCAAAAGAGCCAAGGGATCCCTGAAAGCCAATTGCAGATTGTCGGGGGATGGATGCTATGACCCAGGCTCCATGATCTCATGAGCTAAGCTCAGCAGGGGACATACCCAAAGGGTTCAGTTCATTCCTGTGCTGGGCGGAGCCACCAACACGGGTGCCTATACCCATCTGAAGTTCTACAGAGCTTCCAATTCCGTCTCAGCAGGGAGTGGAGAACTGGACCAAGGCCCTTCGCCAGAAGAACCTTGTAAGATTCTCAGGTGTCTGAAGACCTCTTGAACTTCCCTGTCTGTTCTCTGTGGTGATCCCTATTGTAACACTTAAGATAAAGAGCCGTTTAGTCCCTGAGACACGAAGTGAGCGCCTGAGGGGAGACAGGCGACTAAGGCGCATGGCCTGCCCCTGTGGCACTCACCTCGACGGGGACAGACATTTAGCGTCATGACAGCACCGAGATGGGAATGCACAGCTCAAGTGCAATCACATCGCTGTCATCACAGGGCGGGGTGTTTAGTTCAGCCCGGGGAAGGTGTCAGGAAAGGACCTGGGGAGCGGGTGACGCCATGTGGGGGCTTGGCAGGTGAGCTGAGTTACCTACCTACGAAGGCATGGAAGGCATCCTGGCAGCACCAGCCTCGGCACGGAAGGAACTACAGGTATTCGTGTCACAGGAGAGTAAGCGGAAGTGGGAAGTCAGTATTGACGAAAGGGAGGAGCTAGACCCAAAAGGCTGTACTAAGGAACCTGGGCTTTTCCACAAGGGTTCATAGAAACAGATTTTAGTTCAAGTTCAACTGGTGTTTTAAAGATATATCTCTTTGGTGCCTGTGCGAAGGGTGGATTGAAACACTGTGCCTCAGTTTCCTCATTTGTAAAATGGTGATGATATCTTTCAAAGTTATGGGTAGGAATAGATTAGATATTTCCACAAAATACCTGAAACACAATGTGAGTTCTCTGTGCCCCCGCCCCCCACCCCCTCCCTCAGCTATGAGGCCCCTGCTCAGGGCTTGTCAAGAAACAGAAGCTCTTGTCCCAGAGAGGCTGTCGGTGGCTCAGATCAGTCACAAATATCTGGGAAATGTCTACACAGCATTCAGATTCACAGCCTCTTAAAACAGGCTGGTTCAAGTTAAAAGGGGGTCTAACTAAAAAGACAAGGGGGCGCACTTCCCGAGGGGGAAGTGTGGCCAGCTCTGAAAGGCCTGTTGCCGCTCTCCGCACCCTGGCGCTGCAGGTCGGTAGTCTCTGTGGGTCTCAGAATCAACACAGTTTCTTCTTTATAGGCTGGTGTCCGGGTTCAACCCAGATTCCAGGACCCCACCCACCTGATTCCAGTCGGTCAGGGCGTGGCCCAGGAGCCTGCCTTGTTGATGAGAGTCCCTCCTATGGCTGTGATTCGTACACAAGCTAAAGCCTGAGGACACTGAGGCAGAGTGTGCAGATGTCCAGTGGAGGACATGCAAATGGCCCGGCATAGGCGGGTGGGCAGCAGGTGGCACGTTGAACTAGGCGCCACCCCCAACTCTGACAGCTGAGGCAAGGAAGCCAGTGTAAGGGACAGGATAGATCTCCACGCGGGCCTGGCCACTCTCCTACTGGACCCACTTCGCTCTCACTGCAGCTGGGGAGGCCTCAAAGGACTACCGCCACTGGCCATTTGGGGTTCCCTTCCAAACTGCTTCCACGATTTTGTAAAGGGTGAGATTCCTGGCTTCTCGTCCCTCCATCTCATAAAGCATCCTGATCCAGGCCCCGCCCCCGCCCATAGGAAGTGGTAAGGAACAGGCCAGGATGACCTGAAGTCGCTTCAATTGTGTTTTCCTTGGAAGCTCAGAATTATAAGCAGCAGCCACTTGAGGCCACAGGGTCCTTTCCCTGTACCCTCTGCCAGAGAGAGGGAGGGAGCGAGATAAGAGATGGGAGTGAGGAAAGGAGGGCGAGTGGGAGGGACAGAAGGAAGGCTGGGGAGGAAGGGAGGGATGGAGAGGGAAAGGGAGGAAGAGGATGAGGGGGGAGAAGGAGCAGAAATGAGAGGAGCAAGACAGGGGCCTAGAGGAGAGAGAGGGGTGCGTGTGGCGGGCTGGGTGGGAGCAGGGCAGCCCGCGAGGTCATCTGGGCTGCTCCGCTCCTGCTGGTCTGGCACAACCCCAGTCCATGGCTTCCTGCCACCGCGATGGGCCCAGGGCTGGCTTAGTGCTGGAATGTAAGAGGCTGTGACTTGGAGCCTCCCTTCTGGCTGAGGAGAAAAAGCTGCTGACAAATCTGCCTGGAATATCTGAGTTTTTCCAACACGGAAAGGAGAAACATACACATGCAAACGAGCCTTATCACAAGCCTGGCAGAGTGGCCTGGGATGGAAAAATTCCATAACCCGAGAGAGACAGATGGGGGTGGCGCCACGAAAATGCTTAAAAAGGAGCCCCACCCACCGCCACCCTGCAGGGGCACCTTTCCAGGAGCACTCGTAGGTAGGCCTGCCCACATCCCCACCCTGCTTTGCCCTTCTCGTCCCCAAGCATCGCCAAGGGTCTATATGATCCCCGTGGGGACGCTTGATTTGGTGACACAAAGAAAGCCCATATGTCTGTGGTGGGGTGACCTACCCAACACCCCTGGCCCGTTACTAGCACTTGGAGACAGAAAATCCACTTCAGTGACCAGTAACTTTGGAGGATGTACATGAATCTTAACTGGAGTTCTCACTTCTACCCAGGCGCCAGCAGCTCTGTTCACCCTAGACTGGACAATTTCCTCGTCTCCACCCCCTCCCCAGATGTCATGGCTCGAAGAGATGTTAAGAAGGAGTCCTGGATTAGGTAGAGGCTAGAGGCGGGGAGGGGGGGGAGGCTGACAGCTGAGTTCATGTCACTAAACATTTAATGAGCACCTCCTGTTTGCCCTGAATGGTGTGATCAAAAAGACTAAGAAGATCCAAGTGAGGGAGGTGATAATGTAAAATTTTCATTGTGATTCATATTAGGATGACATGAATAGGGGAGACCGAGTGGCGATGAGAACTCAGAAGAAGGAGCGATGAATTAGGTCCGGGTGACTCTGGGAAGACACTTGGACTAGACCTAGATAGCTGAACAGGATTTGGTAGGGAAAGAAAAATAAGGCATCATTTTGCCGATCTTTAAACTGCAACTACAAAGTGAGATCAGAGATTTTTAAGCTCTGCCCTTTACCACACCAGCTGTACGGGGCAAAGGAAAAATCACAGGTTTGAGTCCAGACTGTGACACCTCTTTGGGCCAGTCACATGACTTCTCTGAGCCTCACATTTTTTATTTGTAAGATAGGAATGGCAGCCAGCCATGAAGATGAGGTCATCCGAGCCAAACGTGCCCACTACATAGTAGGTATTCGATGCATGTCTCTTGAGTAAATGTGTATAACGTGTAGCATTTTACAAGAGACTTTCAAACATGTTAATTCCCTGACAATGTTTTGTCATGGTCCCGGCTCATAGTCTAGCAATGGAAGGTATCACACATTGCAAGTGACATCTTCCTTGGGAGGCTGAGCCGTGTGTGTAGCAATCTGCCCAAGAAGGGAAGGAAGTAGCTCCGAGACCCAGAATCCCATAGTCAACAAGGGTCAGGGTGTTTTCCCTCGAATGTCTAGGGAGGGGTCACGTTAATCAAACTCTCTTATAAAATATGGGCCAATATCCAGGCTTACCGAGTCGGTCCCTGGAGGTTAGGTGTGGGAACACATTTAGAACAGACTCATGTTCACACAGTTTGGGAAAGTTGGGGGCGGGGCTGTCGTGCCTGTTGCCTCAGCCTGGACCATCCTGGCTCAGAGAGACATGGCTTACTCCATTCGGGTTTGTGTTTAAATGTCTGCTCCTCAGAGACCAACTTAACATTAGCCGCTGTCACTTTCTAGCCTCTTAATGTGCCTCATTTTTCACCATAGCGCTTACGACCCGACTTTATATTGCACTTATGTTTCTATGTTTATTATCTGGCTCTCCCACTAAAATGTAAGCTTCAGGAACCGCTCCATTTCACTGTTGTGCCTTTAGCGCCTAGAACACACCTGATACAGCACGGATACTACTTACTTATTAAATGGATAGCTGCCTTGTGCCCTTCAAGACTGCAGTGGTCATTAGTGTTGTTTGCCAAACATCCCCAGCTCTTGGCCCGTTCTGAGCACACTGCGGAGTTGCACCTCTTGCTCCCCTTGCAGCATGTGCTGCGTAACTAGTTCTGGCCTCTGAGTTGTGAGCGGAAGTAAGCAGAGCTTTTAAAGGCTGACGGAGGACCCTCCGGGCTCTCTCCGCTTCCCTCTGGCACCAGTGACTGGTGACATTAGATGGAGTGGCTACCCCATTAGCCTAGATCCCTGAGTGGCTTTGGCGAACGGTCTCCCTGCCAGTTGGCAGAGGGCATGTGTGTGGGTGAGAAAGAAGTCTCTGGTTTAAAGGCACAGAGATTTGAGGGTTGTTTATTACTGCAGCGTAAGCTAGCCTGTCTTGACAGGTCCAGTGATCCTGTGTGGATAGTAGTGCTGTTGGAATCACTGGGAGGTTCCTAAATGCTTTGGGGATTTCAGGAGACTTCGAATGCCTCAAAGTCAAACAAAACCAAAAATTTCCCCTTCAGAAAGTTGGGCCACATCTGTTCTTCATTTTTCCTTCCTACTAGGAAGCTCAGTTGGGAGTTAGGGGACAGCTTTGAGACAACTTGCCCAAAGGGGGAACCGACACTCTCTGGGGCCACCTCAGAAGTGACTTCACACATTGACCACATACTCAAACTCACTGTCACAATCCTTCCCCTTGGTTAAAAATAAAAACAGCATACCCACTCTTCTGGGAGTGAGTCACAAACAGAAAAAAGTCAATGGCTCTAGGCCAAGGGGATCAGCTAACGTTGGGAAAAAACTCTAACTGGAGGTGTCTCCACGCTGCGCCGCGGTCTGACCCTTGTAGCCTGGATGACAAAGCCCAAGCCAAACAATGCTCAAGTTCAAGCGTCAAACATTGTCCTGACCCTACAGTGAGAATTGAGTATTTTTTTAGTATTTCCCTGGGGAGGGAGGAATGAGCGGTGTGTGTGTGTGTGTGTGTGTGTGTGTGTGTGTGTGTGTGTGTGTTGTGGGGGGGGGGGATACTCTTTCTAGGAAGAAGGACAGGACTGGGCTGGGAGTGATGGCATCAGAGGAGCAAGGCCCAGACAGCGAGCCTCATGTTGGGTTTAGGGGAAGTGACTACTTCAGACCTCAATTTCTTGGCTCATAGAAATGAACCTCAAGATAAACTTGATAAACTTTTAGATCAGTTACATGAAGTTATGCTATTTCTATTTTCATCTGTTTCCATCCCAGAAGTCAAATGTACGGCTCTGGGTCCTGCATGGTCTTCCCCCCACTTGGTGCTGAGGGCAGCCACCACCCCTCCTCCTGCTGCAGAGCTGCCTCGGGAAGACAAACCAGAGCATTTTGCTCTACAACCCAGACAACTGGGAAGGGGTTTATGCCTGATTATTCCAGAGGGTCCCCAGTCTCCCAGGACCAGAGGAGACATTCATCTCACGAGCCTGTCTATCCAAGGACTCTGGCCTAGGCTGCCTGGACTCGTGTTTGGGAGTCAGGGTGGGGGATAAAGGACAGAGATGTGATTGTTGGAAACTATTGTACAAGTTGCCTTTCAAAACTAGCCTTCCAGGGATGAACCATTTGCCAGGTCCCCTCTTCTTCTTGCCACACCAAGCTGGCACCTGGAGCTCACACTGGGTCCATACTATGAACCTGAGCCAGCCCACTGCCCTCCTGGGAGGGAGTGAGCATCAGTACGAGTCTCGAGACTGTGCAGATGGATGGATAACACAGGGTGGATGCAAGCAAATGTGTATATGCGATGCAGGTTTCTGCATACCCCAGAGAGCCTGCTTGCAGAGAAAGCGGGAGAGATGGGAATAGGAGCGCAGAAAGGTATACTGCACTTTCTTTCCTTTTTAAAATATTCAGCAGAAAGCATTCATGAATAGCCCTCCCCCTGGGTTTTTCTCAGTCATGTCCTGCTGAACTTCACCTGCCTTGGGGGAAAAGGATAAACCCGCTCTCTTATCGCCACCTTAGATCTGGAGCAGTAGAGTCCTTGGACCAGCAGCATGAACACCACCTGGGAACTTTAAAAAAATGCAAAATCTCAAACTCCTGTCCCAGATCTACTGACTCAGAAACTGTGTGTGTGTTGGGAGTGAGGGGTGGGGGAGGAATCTGTGATTTAACAAGCCCTCCAGGTGATTGCCCTGCATGCCAAAGTTTGAAAATCACTGATGTAGAGGAAGCAAACTTCGGACAGGGGAGAGGAAAGGTGGTGGGGGAGTGGCTGGTGGCTCCTACACCTGCCTCTCGACTTCTCTTTGTAGCAAGCACTGTGGCAGCGGACGCTGGGGGTCATTCTTCCCGCCTACCACCTCATGAGGTGAGCAGCTCCAGCCTCTGGTGAGACCCAGAGACCTTGCAACATGTTCTCTGCTACAAATGCAGAGGACTCTATGATCATTCCTGCCGTGAGGGACAAAGCAGGCTGGGAATTTCCTGGCCACTAGACTGTGGAAATGTTAGGAATTACCTAAAAATTACTGCGAGGACGGGGAAAACAAAAAGCAAAAGTGAAGATCCCCCCACCAGACACTAGGGGGAGACCCATCGCAAGCCTGAGAAAAGGAGGGGGAATCTGAGGTCCAGAAGAATTTAGACTATTCCCAAAGTTGGCTGCGGTGACCTCTGATAAACCAACCAAATCGAAGCCGAATTTTAAAAGGACAGGCAGTGAGTGATCACTGAGTCCATGTGGTGGAACTGGCGAGGATTGCAAAAGCCTGTCCGCTCACCCCCAGACTAATTTACAGTTAAGAAAATCGTGGAGGCTAAAGAGGGCCCAGGGTCAAATGCCAGTGTCAAGGCACTCCGAGATCCAGGAGTTCTGTTTTCTCACCCGTGAGAGACCACCGGGACCCGCTACATAATTTGTGGGGCCCTTCGTTTAAAAATTATTAAGACTATCAAGACGGTGACAACAGAGCTTGAAAGTGGGGGCGGAAGATGACGCAGTGGTCGTGGTGCGGGTAGCAAAGAATCTGTCTTTGGGTCCCACAGGTCTGCTGTCCATACCAAATACAAAGTAGGCTTTGTGTGCTTACGCGGGGGGAGCCGGGGCGCAGTTATTTCTACAGTAATTACTAGAGCAGCTTTGGGGAGACGAGGGTTTCATTGGGAAAGAAAAGCTCTCCCAACTCTAGGGCCACCACAGCGTTCTCACGATCCAGCGTCCCGATCACCCTAACCCCACTCTTCCGGGAAAGGAACATCCTACCCAGCAAAGGCAGCTGACAGGGGAAATCCAAGGAGAGTGAGAGTCGCACGTGGACAGCGGGGGCGGCTTCCCGGGGTCAGCGTCTGCAGCGTTACCCCCGCGCGCGTCCCCATGCGTCACGCGACTCCGCGCAGCTGCGGGAGCGCGAGCCGGAGCCGAGTAGCTCGGACCCGCGCGGGGCTCGGCTCGCCTAGGGGCGCGGACCGCGGCGAGGTTGGGTAGGGAGGAAGAGCAATGGAGCACATCCCTCGGGTGCGCGGAGACCTGGGAGGGTGGCAGGCGGACACGTCCTCTCCTTAGACCCCATCCCCTGCTAGCTCCTGAGCCCGTCCCTCCGCCTGCCCCCTCGCCTGGGTGTGTTGGGGTGCGGGTGGGGGTGGTCTGGTGTGGGGGGCCGGAAAGTGATGGGAGAGGGACAGAGGCAGCTGAAGGCAGACGGCCCCCTACAGAAACGTCTCTTCTGAGTTGTACCGTATAGAGCCTTCCTCATACGAAATCCTGCGGCTGTCCCCCGCTTTCCAGCCTGCTTCCTGAAGACGCCCCGAAATCCACGCCCGCTCGGGCACCTCCCACAGCCAACCTTGCGGCTGGGTCGGTCGGTGGTTCCCAGGGGTCGTCCTTCCTTCCTCTCCCGAGTCTCCCCGCCCCCGCCCCGCCCCGCCGCCTGCGGTCCCTTTAAAGGCCGCTGGTCTGGGGCCGCCCTCCTCTCGAGGAGGACTCGGGAGAAGCGCCGCCGCCGCGCGCCTGGCATGGCCATGGCGTCCCCGGCCATCGGGCAGCGCCCGTACCGGCTGCTCTTGGACCCAGAACCGCCGCGCTATCTGCAGAGCCTGAGCGGCCCCGAGCCGCCGCCGCCGCCGCCGGGCAGGTCCTCGCGCCGCTGCGCCACTGCGCCTCTCTCCACTGCGCCTGGGGCGCACGAGGGGCGTGGTGCCCGAAGGGCTACCCGCGGGGACCCGGAGCCCCCACCCCGGGCCTCCCGCCCCGCTCGCCCTCTCCGGCCTGGACTGCAGCAGAGACTGCGGCGGCGGCCGGGAGCGCCCCGACCCCGCGACGTGCGGAGCATCTTCGAGCAGCCGCAGGATCCCCGCGTCCCGGCGGAACGCGGCGAGGGGCACTGCTTCGCGGAGCTGGCCCTACGGAGCGGCCGCGGCTGGTGTGACCTGTGCGGACAAGAGGTGCTGCAGCAGGCGCTGCGCTGCGCTAGTGAGTCTGAGGGCCCGGCAGGGGAGGGGCGCGCGGGAAGACCGCAGTCAATGGGCGAGGGACTGCGAGCGGCTGGGGCAGGTAGACCGGGCATTGCCTTCCCTGGCTCCAGGAGAGACCTTGACTTTAACTAAAGGAGATAAGCCCTGGAGACTCTGCTTCTTAGTCCCCTGCAGGGTATCCTTTAGGGACTGCCTACTGCCCAGATATAGTTTGGCGGTATTTAACAAATACCTTTTCTCCTGACAGATGCATGCCTCGCCCCCCTCCCCAGACACGCGCGCGCACACACACACACACACACACTTGAGTTGATGGCCAAAGCTGGAAGGTCATTCTGTTGTCTCCCGTGCACCCTCTTGCTTTTGTTGTAGATTCTTGAGAGTAGGTTGTGAGCCTGGTATTGAGTTGACCATTTGACCCGTGATGATTAGGGCATAATGGCAAAATGGCTTGTTTGTCCATCTGTGCTACAGGTCCATGATACATGTCCACCTATGGTACATCCTCCAGCAGGACCTGTTGGGTCAGGGAGGAGACCTTGTTAAGCTTTGGGTAGAAACAGCTGTCAGGCTGAAGAGAGCCTGAGGTCACCCTGGACCCATGCCACCCTCCCTCTGCCTTCCACCTCTGGCCCCTCAAACCTTTGGACTCTGCTCCAATGTTTGACTGGGCCCTGCCTCCTCCTCTTCCTCCTCCTATGTGACTGCACCCCATCATCATGCTCTAAGATTACCCAACTCAGGACTGGTCTCTTCTCCCCCTCCCCCCCAGAGCTCTCAGGCCCCTCCAGCCTCCTCCTGAGCTCGGCTCTTCTCAAACCTGATGATAACACACTGGGCACCCCCGGGTGTAGATTTTCTGAGCCAATTTTGTAATCTTGGAGTTTATTTTTCTCTCCCTACAGTTTTAGGCATGTGTATTGCTTTAATGGGTGTCCTCTCCCCACTCCACTCCCATTTTTGCTGTTGCTTGTGTTTGGCAGAGGATATCCATGTGTTTACGTGTTTATGTAGATATTTTAAAGATCTGAGGTACAAAGCACAGACAAGGGCACAACTCTAGCAAGCATCTCTGGAGATGGGTTGTGGTTTGCAGTCTTTCAACAAAGGCCCTTCCCCCATGATCTCCCATTTGGCTGCACCATTGGACAGCACCAGCTACTTCCACATCAGGAAAACCCTACCTTGCCTCTCTGTAGTCAGTCCACGGCCAAGGCTGTGCAGTATGCCTCCCACTGCTGCTGGCTTCCGGGAAAGAGAGCTCAGACTCTAAGCTAGGGTCAAGTGGAAGGGAAAGATTGGAGGGGAATGGGGGTGCTGCTCCCTCCAACACCAGAATTCACAGCTCAGGTACCAATTAAAAAGGAAATAGCAAAAGTTACAGGGGTGTGTGTTGTGGGTGGAGGGCTGCCGTCACTTGGTAAATGCCCTTGACCTTACAATAGAATCGAATGCCTGCGAATGTGTTGGCAGCTTTGGTCCTATCAGCGGTCCTGGAGTACTTTCCTGGGTCCACCAGCCCTGTCAACACAGAGGCAATGTCCTCATTGTAATGTCAACGCAGAGGCAGTGTCCTCATTGTAATGGGTTTTATCGTGTGGGAATCCCCGGAAGTCTGCTTCATGAGACTTCTACTTTGTATTAAGATGTTTAGGGACTATCAATTATTGAACATTTTGCACATAGTTTTATGATTTGGGGTGGGGTTGGTGATAACTGTATTTGTGTGTGTTTGTATGTGCATGTGTGTGATACTCCATGACTAAATGAACTTATGCTCACTTCACATTAGAATTTCTTTCCTTCGATTAGTTCATAGACAGTTTCTCATGGCAGGAAGACTCAGGTGCGTGGACATTTCCCCTTTGTGTAACTTGGCGGCCCCCACATACCAGCCAGGAATGTCTGAATACTGGAGAGAGAGCAGTGCTGGAATCTAGGGGCTGCAGAGAGGAGTCCCTGTTTGTCATTATTAATATTTAACTAACTGTGGACCTGTGGCTGGATGGGGACAGTTAAGAAATGTTCTAATATACTTGAAACTAATAAAATAAATAAAATAAATTTTAAAAATTGAAAAAAAAATAAAATAAATGTTCTGATATGCAAATGAGAGCTGGCAGGTGGCAATACAACAGGCCGAACTTAAGGAGCATCTTTAAGCTAAATGTCTAATTCCATGATGGGGTTGGTCTGTTTCATCTTGGTTCTGAAAAGCAAGGGTCAGAAATACAACTTTTAAAAGGCAGCACTATGCAGTGATTGAAAGCACGGCCTGGAACCAGAGACCTGGGTGTGAATCCTGACTCTGCCTGTGAGTCTAGGTGTGCCCCTGGGCATCTCTGTGTTCTGATTTCTTGTTTTAAAAATGGGGTAATAATAGTACCTACTTCGTCACGTTAATATTAGAATTAAATGAATTAATGTATATAAAGCACTTAGAACGGCGCTTGAAAAGTACAATATGAACATTTAATGTAACGTGAATGTTATTATTATCCCTTCCCACTCAACAGTTTAACAATTTGTCAGGGCTCAGACACTTCTTGGGATCACCTTTCCAAGCAGTGCATATAGTTTTCAAACTCTGTCTGGTTGCTTAGCTAAGTGGGGAAGCAAGTGCCTGAGCATCCCAGGAAGTACAGGTATCGACCTCCTATAGAAACATCACTCCTGCCTGCTGGCCGAGGAGCATCCTCACAGGATGCCAGTGGCTTCATGGTCACCTTGTCTTTGTATCACTTGCCCCGAGCATGATGCAGGTACAGAATACAGTCTCAGTACGTAGTGATTGATGAAGGTGGCAGCTTGTTATTACTATTAAATCTCCCTACTCTTGGAAAGTGGGTATGTGAATGATGTCTGAGAAGGAGGCTGACACTGGGTGGGAGCCGTGTTGGCAAAATGGGCTTTTAATAAAGAAAGCTTTTAGAAAACTGTCTGCCTTTTTAGTGAAAGTTCCTCCAATTTAAGCTTACCCCTGCTTCAAGGTCTATAAAGCTCTGGTTAATGCTGGATTTGCCAACAGGAAGGTTCAGGGTTAATATTAATTACCAGGTTGAAGAAATCCAGTTTCTTAGATAGAGAAGGAAATCTAGTGGGGATTGATGAGGCGAGAAAGAGAGAGAGAGGTGGTTGTGTGAGTGTGGGCGTGAGTGTGTGTGTGTGTGTGTGTGTGTGTGTGTGTGTGTGTGTGTGTGTTTGGGGGTGAGGGCAGCGATGAGAATGTCCATTTCCCGCACTGTAGGAGGCAATGGTCAACATGAGAAATTTGTCGGCTGCCCTATGGCTTTGTTCTCAGGGAATGGCCCTTATAGGTCGTTAACCCTTTCCTCAGTAGAAGGCATATGGAGTTGATCTTTGACCTTTTACCTCATTTTGTAAGTCATCCTGAACTAGGGCATGGTCTGGAAAATGGGGAGACCTAAGTCCAACTCAACATTCCAAGAAGATTGCTTGGACATAACTTGCATGTTGCCAGTTACGGCCACGTGTCTGCTCTTGGAGCCAGGGTCTGGAAGGGTGTTGTTTAGAGCTATGAAGTGTTAAGGGATTGGAATTATAGGGTTGAAAGCGGGGCCCTGGGGCTTGTCATCTTAACCTCCCCTTCCTGTGACAGTGTGAGAACAAGGCATTTGCCATGGCCTTCAGGCATGGGGACTGGAGACTTTCTTGGTGAGTGAGGCTGGGCAGGACAAGAGTGGCAAGCAGTTCCTTCTGTGGGGAAACTGAGGAATGAGGGGTGAGTGTGGCGACCCACAGGGCCCCTTGTCCAGTCTTTCCGCCTGTCTTGTCACTGCATTAATAGTTGGGCCTAAATAACCTCTCTTTGCAGACTGAAACTGCCCATGTGACAGCCACCAGATCTGGATCTTGAAGGCCCACACCTTGTCATGGGTTCTTTGCGGGGACATTGACGTGGGGTCTCCCTGTAGCAGACCCAAGAACCTGAGCACCTGGACAGTGTTATATTTGTCCAGCATACCCAGCAGCGCTGAGGCGTGTGGCTAAATTAATCCGGCTTTGGATATTAGGAAAATTAAGCCCTGAGATGAACGCTGTGTTGTTAAAGATAGCAGAGTCCCCCACTTTCAGTCCCTCCTCTGCCTGTGGCTCTAACAAGCATCTTCTTCTTGGGAAAGGTCCTAGTAGAGTGTGGGGGAGATAGGGTTCTGAGGACAGAGAGCAGCCCTGGAATGCTCTGAGAGAGGCCTTCTGAGGTCCCTAAGCTGTTCCTGTTTCCTCTCCTCCCTGCTTCCTGTCTTCTCAAAAGATGAAAGTGAAAGGATTAAATGTGGGCTTAATTTTCCCCCTATTCATCAGAGCATGAAATTTTCTGATTATGGAGTGAGAGGGGCTTGAATCCCAGGTACAGTCAAAAATGATTAATGTCACTTGTCTGCCAGCCTAATTAGACTTGGTAATGAATGCGTGCATTCGCCTGCTGATCCTGCAAGTTATTAGGTGGACGTGGATTGACATCTCCCCTCTACACTGAGGGGTTGGTCTGGGATCCTTTCTCTTCTTCCCGAGTACACCAGTGAATCAGCCTGTGCCCAGCCTGGCAGCTAGGTTCTGAGAGGCAGGGGAAATATGGCCCTTAGCCCAGCCTCAAGGGACCCCCACCTGGCTGGTGAAGTGACTGGCCTGTTTGGGGCAGGGGCCAGAGGCTCTGGAGAGGTAGCTGAGGCTCAAGGCAGCCCCGGCCCCACTGGGAGAATGACACAGGAGGAATTCCTTGCAGGTCGAGGAGTCTTTCTCTGAAGACTCCAAAGTATTTTCATGCTCCCTGCCACATTCGTCCTCGGAATAGCTTCATGAGGGCAGAACTTGGGGAGGCCTCTGCAGAGGTCTCATGTGGGCAGAAGTGGCTGATCCACCTGGCTAGGGGCAGGGTAAGATTAGGGTGAACCAGACTGGCCTTGTCAAGCCATTTCTTTCCTTTGTTCTGTGCCCAACAACTCCGTGCTAGAGGCAGCCCCCAACTGCTGTCCCATTGGGGCCCTCTTTGGCTCTCCACCCCACCCCTCATTCCTCAGTTTCCCCACAGAAGTTGCTGCTTGCTACTCTTGCCCTGCCTAGGGTACCATTAAGGCTGGTGAGGGAGCCGTAAACACATCTCTGGCCTCATGGGAGGCCCTTCCTGTTTGCATTCCTCAGGTGACAAGGTGAGTATTCTGGGGTGGATGAATATTTGTGAGTATGCAAAGCATGCAAACGGATCATGCCCCCTGACCCCACACCCCCGTGCCTCAATCAGCACCCTCTGGCGTGGTCTCCCCCTCACTGCCCGCAGGTCCGGCCTGCATGGGTGGCAGGGTGCTTTCTGCCTCTCCAGACAGCCTTCTGCCCCCTCCACTGACCCCAGGTACCCACCCCTGCTACTGGGCTCTGTCTGGCTCTCCCCTGGCTGAGTTGGGAAGTGCTGGCGGCAGCTGACGCTGGGAAGGCCAGCCCCGACTGGGGAGATGGTTGTGCCTTTAGTCACTTTCGGTTTTTTTCCAAGAGTTTTGTCAAGCTTCTCTCCACATGTTCAGCGCCAGATCTTGGGGTTGGGAGGGGAGCTGAGCCAGCTTAGGCTTTGGGAAAACAGGGAGGAGACCGAGGTGATGATGTCAGACAGGACAGCAGGCTGGGTTCCCTGGGGCACTGGTTTAAGTGGAATAAAATGGGGAATAGTCATGGGGAGCTCTGCCCCAAGGTCAAGACTGTCTCTCCTCAGACCTGGGGAGGTGATACTTGGATGCTCTCTGAAGCATCGTGCCGAGGAAACATGGGCAGAGCCTCATGATCCCCGAGAGCTCCCCATGGTGTGGTCTTTGGCCCAGTGGCTGACAAGTTCAGGCAGGGCCTGTTCTAGCCTGCCTGCCGCTCCTGGCACAAAGTTCTTGTGAGATGCACCCACAGCGAAAGCTGTGACGCTTCGTTCTTCTACTGCCTTTTTTGGGTAGGAAGGAGAAAGAACCTCAGGGGTCCTCTGGTGTGGTAGCTGTGTGCCCAGCTTTTCTGTGGATAGTACCCTGTCTCGGCTGAGGGGGCCTAGTGATTCCTGGTTGTTCTAATAGGTCCTAGATTTTCTTCAGGATTGTCCTCCCCACACCCACTACCCTGACCCCATTGAGGGCATCGGGGGGACAAGTGTGATCTGACCGTGCTGAGGGTTTGTAAGAAGGGTTGTGTGGGGAAGTCCAGTCTGTTCCTTCCTGTGTGTCACTGCATAGGTGGGCAGGTGACTGGGTATGTCCCTTACCTGTGACCACAGCGGGCTGGGTCATGTTTACTCTTCTGCGAAGGGCCTGCTGCTCCGCCTTCTGCTCCACCTCCCTGTTTCCTGAACAGACATTTCCAGGCAGGGCAGATCGTACCCAGACTCTGCAGTGGCTGTTGGCTAGGGCTCCTTGAAAATGAAAACTTGGCTTACATGGACCTTTAAGAAATCAGACCACAGGCTCACGAAAGTCAGGCCTAAAAGAAGAGTGATATTCTTTGACTCTTTTTTTTTTTTTTTTTAATCCTTTTACGTTTTGTTTCTACTACGGGCTGTATCTAGAAGAGAATTATTCTGTTTGCTGGAGATATAAATTGGTGTTCTATGAGCCTGTTAGGATGGTAAATTTCTGTAGTATAGAGTTGAGAATGGCTAAGAAATTATTGGAACAGAGAACTTTTATCTCAGAGATGACTTGGTGTTTTCTAGTGCACTGGCTTATGAGGTTGGCAGGGCTGGGTGACGCCAGGCTGCCTCACAGATGAGGAAACACAGCATTCAGGGAGTCAGTTAAAGGACTTCTCCAAGACCCGGATCGTTACAGCAAATCCAGCACCAGACCCCAACATAACTTTTTGTCTAATGTGCTAATGTCATTGAACATACAAGTTAGCTGAGTTTCCTCATTCATCTGCCTGCCTTCTGCCAATGGATGCTGAAATGTCCATAAAAAGAGGTGCAGAAAAAAAGGAGGGTGAGCCAAGCTAGAGAATCAGTCGGTGCCTGGATGATTGAGAGTTGGCTGCACTTTAGCTTGTTTTCAGCATTTGGTTTCTAAATAGATTTTCGGTGTGTGTAAATCATGAGATCTTTCAACAAAGGGTGAAGATTTTCTAAATCCCAAGATAAAGGAAACAAGTGTATCTCTCCCTGCCCCCACCCCATTGGTGTTGGGTGCGTGTAGGGGGTGGGTGTGGAAATCTAAGTAAAAATTCTTTTCCTCTTTGTGCCTCCTCCTTACAGTGGCCCGGGGTCAGAGTTCATAATACAGGACTAACCATGAACCAAAGTGAAATCAAGTTGAGTCTGAGAGTGGACAGTTAGGGTGAAGAAGAGTTGGATAGGGACTGGAAAATCAACGGAGGTTGGCATAGCAAATCCTGCTCTGCCCCAGGCGATGGTGTGGCCACGTGGGAGAGAGCAAATCTGGGGAAAGCCCCCCGCCCAAGTCTGACTGGATGTTTCTCCAAGTCAGGCTCTCACTTGGGTATCATCACTTACTTTCCTTGCTGGCTCGGAGGAAGATTATTTTTTTCCATCCAAGTTGGATGGAAGCTGGAGGTTTGGTGGTTTCTGTTGAAATAATTATGTCCTTTTGGCAACCGAGGAAAGTATTAAAAAAAAAAAAATACCTCAGAGTTGCCTCACTATTTAAATGGAACAACAGCTTCCAGCTGTAACTTGAAAGTTTTGAGAGAAAGAGTTGAAGATACAGTGCATAAAGGTCTATTCTAGTGATAAATGTTTTTAAAAGTAATCTGAAGGTACCTTTATATGAATAGGGTATCTCAAGGCGAGGATACATTTTAAAGGCTGCTCTGAAGATGGTGGAGCCTGCCTCTTCAAATTTTGTGGGGCCTCAGCTGGACTCCCGCTTCAGCGCGGAGGTCATCTGGTCAGAGCTTTGTTGTCAGGGGCAGCGAGAGCAGTTATCTCGAGCATTCCCCTGCCTCTGGATGGTGCTCCCCCTAAGACATTTCTACAGTGGAAAATCCATGCAGTTTCAAAGGGTCAGCGTTGAAGCTTCTAGGGCCTCCCAAAGCTCTGTCTCTAGTCTTCGCCGGTTCTTTCCTGCCGGATTCCGCAGTTGCTTAACCGGTCAAAGAACAGCTCTGAGATGACAAAGAAGTGAGGCCAGTTTACCCTCGAGCCCAGATGGGGCATTCAGGAGGGGTTTCCCCCCACGGCATGTGACTCATGTTTAGAAACCCCCCAGCAAACATGTTCTCTTCCCTGAGGTGTCAGGGAATGCTGGCCTGGCCTGCGCTCAGCCAGGCGGGTGTCCTGGGCCCTCTTGCACATCTCAGCTACAAGGATCGGAGTTGCAGTGGGGCAAGGAACCTTGGCTCCCAACTCTTGCTTGATGGCCTCAAGTGTCATTTCAGGACCTGGACTCACTCATGACTCTCTTCTGGTGCAGAGGTTGCTGGGTAAACTGGGCAGCCTATTCCCCCTGAGGAGGTATTGGGGAGAAAGAACCAGTGTCCTGGCCCAAGGAAGGGTGGCTTTTGGGAGCATTTCTATATTTAATAAATGACTTATAACAATGTGTTTTTATTGTTGAGCTTACACATAAGTTTTCATCGTTATTGCACCAAGGCCCTTAATAGTGAGCAGTGACCTAAAATGGGGACTTTCTGACCAGGTTTCCTATGAGAAGGGCAGGTGATGGGCGAGCCTATTTGGAGGCTAGGAGCACAGCTTAGGTTGATTCTACTAACATATTCTTCTCTAAGCGGGCCCAAGGACAAGGCCCTGGGGGTAGGATGCCATTCAACACTCTCTGCAACCTGGGGGAAAACTACAGCACACTGCGGTGGAGCCAGGTTGGCGGTTACGGGAGGAGTAATGGAGCTCGCCTGGACCCCCACTGGGTGACCAGAGTGCAGGTGTGCAAATGCAGCTTCCTTTCTGCACACACCTGAGTCCTCTGTGGTGCATTTCCTCTGGTTAGAGAACAAGTGTCTCTCCCTCATTGGGAAATGGCCCACACTAGCTGTTGGCTGATGAGTTCTGGAATCTCTGGGCAGCCTAGAGCAGGCATTCCTCTCCAGGGGTTTTCCCGGAAGGCTTCGCTAACTGTCCGGTGTTAGTCGTCCTTCTTGGCCTGAGTGACCAAGGGAACTTCCCCCACCAGGACGTGGTTGTTTCTGGGAGTCAGCACTGAGGGGACATCCTGTGACCATCATTTTCGGGCAAGAGGACATTTCTGCCCTTTGTGTGAAGACTCTTCTTTTCTCCGTTCTTTTGCCTGGCACCTCTTCTCTGCTCAGGTGTCTGGTCTCAGATAAATGGCTTCACCCTCTTAAAGAAACACTGCCTCCTTCTGGTCCCGGCAGCTGGGAGCTGCAGCTCCTCCCCTTCCCTGCCCTGGGCTTAGCATGGGAGGATGTGAATTAGCCCGGTCGTCCCTTAGGAACCTATACAGCTGCTAAAGCATTATTAATCGCCATCCCCAAAGAAATCCATTAACGAGTTCCTGAGCCAGGCACACCATGCGAGGTAACCGATCACTTCTATCGTCTGTTGAAACTTTGGAGACATTGATTTTCAGACTCATAGGCGCTACCGAGGAGCGAGGCTTGGGCAGCCTCTTTCCTGCTGCCTCTTTGGTGCGGGAATTTTTATCTTATCAAGCTAAAAGCCCCAGGAATAGAAAGTTTTCCACTGGGGGCGGTGGAGGGGAAAGACCTCAGCTAGGAAGGAGAAGCCATCGCTTAGCTCTGTGCCGTGCTGGGGCCTCTGAGGCCCAGGTGCCTGTCTGTGGCTTCCTTTGAAAGAGCAGCGAGGCTGGACGTATTTGAGCAGAACCTCGGGCACATGAGGCCTGGAGCCCTTCCAGGGGCCAGTGACTCCCCCACTCATCCCTCCATCCCTGACGCCAGGCCTAGAGAGAAGCTACTGATCCCCTGCAGCTGGGATGACAGAGGGCCGAGACGTGAAGGCGGCCACGGCCTGCTTTACCACAGTCACCTTGAGGCTCCAGCAGCTCTTTCGCAGGCTCCCTAGGAGCCACTTGGGATCAGAAAAGCTTCAGGTCCTGAAGAGTTTCCGCCACAAGGCCCGGCTGGCTTGCGGTAGGTCCAGGTTGCTCCAACTGGGGGTGTTCGGGGGCTGCTGGGGTGCTGAGGACTTTCCCACAGGGAAGGGATTGCAGGAGCCTCTGGCAGCCTGGTACCGAATGCTGAGCTCAGCTCTACTCCTGGGACAGCCAGACCTGAAGGACGTGGCCAGCCCACGTCAGAAGCCCTTGTTGGCCATGGGTTTTCACAGCCTTTCCTTGGCTGGGAATTAGGGCCAAGAAGTCATCTCAGTCTGGCTGGGTCCCAGAGGTGATGGGACTTGGGCATCTTGATGGCCACTGTGTTCTGTGTGCCCATCCTGTGGCTCTGAGGGGTGTCAGATCTTGCCAAGCTGCTGAGTCAGCATTCCAAAGACCTGTGAGCCTGAAGTTTCCCAGGCTGAGGCTCCTCACCTGCATGGTTAGTGGAGCTGCCTGTGGGGCAGGCCGTGTGGGGCTGGAGGCTGCTGAGTGGGTCGCAGCTGGGCAGGGGCCCCAGCCCCAGCCAACAACTGAGCACTAATTAGGGTGAGAACAGCCCTTGCCCGGAGAAGGGTAACGGGGCAGTGTGGGCTGAGTGAAAGATGAGAAGCAGAGACAGTAGTAATTCAAATTTTCATAGAATCTTAGGTCACCCTCTGCCCTAAGAAAGGAGACGGGCCAACAAAAGGCCCTGCTGCTGGCGGCACCATTTCTGGGACCCCGAGCACTTGCCTTCCAGCCTAGAGGTCCTTCTGCGGTGTTATGCTACGCACAGCATCTTATATTTCTGCAGTGCCCTTCAGCTGAAGAGTCAAAGCATTTATGGTTTTGTTTTAAGTATCGTTTATTCCCTCCACATCTCCGTACAGTGGGAGTGGGAAGAGGATTGGCTACTTCACAGATGAGGCAGCTCGGAGAAGGCAGGCCCTTTGCTAAGGGTCAAAGCGGTACAGCCAGGCCCGGGACCGGTCACCGCTGTTTCTTCTCATCTTGCTGACCTTTAGCTGCTTCTCTTGGATGGCTGGATCTCTGGAGCACATCAGCTTTCCTTGGGGCTCCTTGCCCTATCTGTCTCCACGCTGTCCTCACATACATTCAGGAGTAGGTGGGCCTCTAGGTGGCCATGACGCTGAGCCTTAGAGACAGACTTAAACTGAAAAGTCATCTCTAGGGCAGGCTTTTGAAAGTTGAGTTTAGAAGACAATAGGATCTTAACCATGGGACACATAATTTTTCTGATTAGGGTTTTACCTCTTGAGAAGTGGGGATTTTAATTCACTAGACCTAATCTCCATTTGGACACAAGTACTCTTTAGCCAGCCTGAATAATTTATCCTCATCAATAGCCTAATACATGCTGTGACCCTCACTGAGAAGCCAGCTGGATACTGAGTTCCTCAATTTAAATTCTCACTAATGTCTTCATGTTTATCCTCCCCCACCTCCCCTTTAAGAATTATTCAATAGATCATTTCCTTACTCCTTTGCTATTCAGCCCAAAGAGTTATAGATTTAATAAAATCAATCAGGCCTGGAGTGGCGGCATTGAGGTCAGGGTGAGTACTGCATTGCGGCTAAGATGTGCCCGTTTGACTTCCGTTAGCGTTTGGACTTAATCGATCGGGAGAGGAGGGGGAAGGGTGCACTCAGAGAGGATGGGAGCGGGGAGCCGGCAAAGTGGACTTCTAGCTCATCTTGCTCACAGGACTTATGAACAACCCAGAGTGTGGCATTTCAGGGAATGGGCTTGGAGCCAGGCCAACTCGAGTCTGGATCTTGAATTCCTGGCTCAAGGACTTTCCTTGTACAGATTAACCATTCTCCGCCCTGCTTTTCCCCAGTGTAAATGGGGAAAGAATGCCAACCTCATACTGGCGTAATGGGTTAACCATGACATTGGATGTAAACCAGTGAACGTGATACCTGTCACATAGTGGCCTCTTATTGGTAGCTGCTGTCATTTTGTGCTCTCAGAAAGACTTTTAACGACTGCTCCCAGTAGGTCATCTGTGCAAGCCTCCAACACAGCTGTTCTTCCGTTGTACCTGGGCCAAGGTGGACTGCCTGCATCTCGGTGAAAGAGACAGGGTTTGAAGGTTGCCCAGGCAGAAGGGGAGTAGGGGTGTGACACTCTTGAACACGTTCTCTGGGAAAATCCCTATCATTGGGTTTACCACACCACTTAATTAACAAGCATGGCTAGATTAGCCCACCGGGCATCATTAGGGCCTAAGCAAGCATGTTGCCAAGGAGCCAAGTCATATATCATTTTAAAAGGCTACTTGGGGGTCACTGGGAAACAGGCCTGGGTCTCCCCAGAAGTCTCTGGTGGTCCTGGCTACAGGGACATAGCTATAAAGAAGCCTTTGTGGGTCACCTGCAGGGAGGGCCTCAGACGTAATCTGTTTACTTTTCTTCTCGCTGTGAAAGGTCTCCTTTCACCCAGTTGGTTGGTTGGTTGGCGTTCGGTTGTTGGTTGTTGATGATTGGCACTTTGAATACAAGTGACATCAAAGCAGGTGTGGAAAAACCAGTTGGCTGCAGCAGCCTGATCGTCCCGTAAAGAACTGAACCTGTCTGCTCCTGGCCTCCTGTGACCTCCTGGCACTCTGGCCAGGCACACCTGCGCGCGCACCTGCGTGTGCATTCACATCCACACTGGGCTTCCTGTAAACCAATGTGGCTGTTCTTATCTTTGGGGTCTGTAGGGCACTTCCAAATATATATTCAAGGTTAGCAAGAGGCTAGGCTGCCCTTTGTCCCCTCTCAGAGATGATGTTTGCTTTAAAAACAAAGGCAAAAAACCCAAAACCCCCTCAAGCTTCTTATTCCATGTCTGTCCCTCATAGCAAGGCTCATGTCCTTTTCTCGGTCAGCTCCTTGTGTCTTCTCGGGGGCTCCAGCGAAGGGGAAGAGGGCCCCAAGCCCAGGGGGAGGAGCCTCACCTGCTTTTTCTCTCTTACACCCAGAGCAGAATGACACATGCCTACAGGAGGCGGAGGCCCCTCCCGAGCAGACCTGAGCCAAGGGGGCATCTGGTGGCCTCATGCTCGCTTTGGACACTGTGGGCTTGTTGCTATCTGTTCAATTCCTGTAAACTCAACTGTCTACAATGTTTTAAAACATATTTTCTTAAGGTTAAAGTGCCCTGGAAACAGGATGTGTTTTTTTTCCTGTGGTGACAATCAAAATACGATAACTCTATATTGGAAAAAAAAAAGTGTATATATATTCCTTCCATACCCTTGTTCCTGTTACAGAAAGCCTGTGGATAGAACTGGCTGTCCTTGGAACAGTGCTTGACTTAGTGGACCCTCAGGAAAATACATGTCGAGTGGCTGCCGTCATGCACATGAAAACTGACCAGTAACTAGGTAGATGGGGAAGGATAAGAGATGTACTAAAAGGTTTGACACTCTCTGCTTCTCTGAGTTCATTTGTCCTCATGGTGCACATACTGAAATCGCCCCTGTTCTAAAGCTGAGCCACGTTTTTGCGTTTCTGTCTATATTGGACCTTTTCAGCTGTGAGGGCCGAGGGTCCAGGTGACACATCTCCTGCAGACACTTGCATGTGAGGAATGAGGTCTATTTGCCTTCCCTACCCTGAGCCCCACTTCAAATCATTTATTTTTACATTTTTCCAAACTCTATTGTCTCCATCCATTATTGGCCAAGACAGGATTCTCAGAGATGCTCTGTGATATCGCGCTGAGGGATACGTGCTCTCCTGCCTCTGCCTTCTCCATCCACATCTCTTCCTCATTGTCACTGTCACCAACAAAGCATACTGCACGAGGCAACAGTGTGAGGTATAAAAAGGCCAATAAAAGGGGCGCATCTCTTTCAGGTGCTTAAAGCATCATTGGGAAACATGTAAAAAGATAATACTCCCCAAAATTCAGTCAACCAAAAGATTAATCAAAAATAGTTTTGCTGTTGTAAAAAGGCAAAATCAATTTAAAAGTGGAGTTCTTTTTAGACAACTGTGCGAATTGTGGTTGTAACAGAATGTGTAAATAATATAATACAGAAAAAAACCGGGAGGTGAGGCTGGAAGAGCCGTGAGGGAGAGTCTAATGTGGTCCTAGCAAGGAGTCAACTAATACTATAGTTGGAGCATGAATTGTTAAAAATGACCAAACCCTATTAGATTTGTTTATAATTTTAAACGAATATGCTCATCTGCCCAAGGCAGGGCAGAGAGCATGCTCAATGGTTATAGCACCCCAAAGAACAAAGTGGCATGAATCAGACCATGTGGGAAAGGTGCCCAGGGGTCAGGCCTTGTCCCCTGCCTCATGGGGCAGCCATTGTTTGACGTTCCCCTCACTTCCTGCATCCTTTGTCTGAACTTGCTGTGAACTGTCCTGCCCTCCTTGCCTCTACCTGCACCTCCCAGAGCACCCGCACCCAACTCGCCCACCTGGCCTGGCAGTAGTGCCTTCCTTTTGTTGGTGCTTTCAGCCTAGGGATGTGTAGTTGTGTCAGAGAAAGGTGATTAATGGGCTTGCCCAGGAGGCACACCCACCCACACCCACCCACCAGGGCCAGGAGTGGATCTCTGTGGGCCAGCAAGTATGTTTGTGAAGAGGATGCAGGGGGCATGTCCAGCCTGCCTGGAAATGTGACCGGAAGCCGGACTCAAATAAACAATCGATACATTAAATTAAGGGACCAAAGCCCCACTGAGAATTTTAATGTTTTCTTTGCCCATGGCAACAATTGAGCAGGACCATTCTCTTCAGTACAAAAAGGTCACTCAAAAGTGCCTGTCAGATCCACTCAGCTCTGTCGCACCCAAAACGGATGCGGTCATTTTGAAAGAGAGTGGGGACCAGGATCTTGGGGTGGCCTTGTGTCTTCAGTTCAGTCAGGCTCCCCCACCACCACCCCGCCTCTCCAGGACCTTCTCGCCTGACCCTGGGGAGCCAGCCTCCCATTAACGCTGCCTAGCCGGCCCATTTTACACAGCAACTGAACATCACTCCTGACCTGTGCGTGTTCAGACACAGCCCCTCTTGGCTCTTTGCACAGACGATGGCCCCAGTGCATGCAGCTGCCCCGCGTGCCTGTCCGCGGGAGGCTGGCCCTCTCTGACCTGAGACATGGGTCTACCTCCCAGGTCTCTCTTCTACCACTGCTGCATCGACCCTTCCTATTGGCTCCTTGGCTTGCTTTCTGGAACATTTTCTGTGTGTGTGTGTGTGTGTGTGTGAGAGTTAGAGTCGTGTGTGGTAGGAGGGTGCAGTTGTGTGCCTCCGGACCCTCCGGGCTGGGGTGAGGGGCGGGCGGTATTCAGTGCCCTCAGGGGTGGCCTGCCTTCTTAAACAAGGAATCACAGTATACAGTCTCAAGAGGACTGGATTCAGGCTCCTTCCTGGAAACATAAAGACGCAGGTGTCCTGAGCTGGCTGCTTGACCCAGGAGCAGGGAGTTTCCACTCCTGCTGCCAGCCTCTCTTGGAGTTTAACCAGGAGACGAAAAATGTATAGGTTGTGTTGATTTTGGCGGTTGCTGCAGACCTCCTTGACAGATCGGTCTCTCTACCTTCCCATTCTCCAACGCCGGTCATCCTCCCATGCTTCTGCCTGACTCCACAGGGCGCATTGAAGTCGTGCCTGGAGGGAGGCAGGCACAGTGCGGGGGGGGAGCTGAGGCGAGCAGGAAAGTCGCGTGATTCTTCCTACCTTAATACATTGCAAGGGGAACCCAAAACTGACAGGTTGTTCTGGCTGGCATCATAAGCTGAGTCAACAAGAAGCTGGGTACCCAGACTCAGAAGTCCCGTAATGAGAGTTACCATTTATTGAGTACCTACTATACACATACACTATTGGATACTTTACATACATTCTGTCTATTTTTGGCAACAAATCTGCTGTCAGGGAAGACATTACTTTTCATCTTGTAGATGAGGAAATTGAAGCTAAATAAATTTCATATTTCACCGAGGTTAAGTAAATTGTCTGGTCCCAGGTCATAGCCAGTCAGTAGCAGGGCGAAGTTCAAACCCTGACCCCTGTGACTCTGGAGGCCGATTCTGTCCACTCCCCAGTTCCTGATGAATCGCTCTGTCCCGTGTTCCCATTCTCAGGCCTCTGTCATACACGTGAAGCAGTGTGCTTCGAGGGTTTGAGGGTTTCCGACGTACAGCCGCTGAGTGGGTGCGCTGTGGTGCTGCTGTGCCGGGAGCCCAGTCCATGCTGGTTGTTCTCCCGCCATCCTCATCTCTCCACATGACGAGGCAGCTGGCTCTGCTGTGGTGCCCTGGCGAGCAGAGTTGCAGAGGCTGGGCCTCTTCGAGTGTGGGAGGGTGAAAGCCCGCTATCCCTGGCCTTGACCTTGGCTGGGGAGCTAGCCTTTCTGGTGAAGCTGCACAGGGAGCTCACTGCAGGAATCTCTGGCTGCTGCCCAGGGTCTCCCAGCTGTGGCGTCCCAGAGACGAAGGGGAAGTCACACTCCGAGACCAATCTAGAGCTGGCAGACCGGAGGGGTGGTGTCTGAAGCTCCCAGGCTGAGCGGCTTGGCCGGGCTAGGACAGGAGCTATGAACCGGCTCTTCCAGGGTGAGGCGGAGGCCTCGGGAAGGGACACTCTTGCTGTCACCTGCTGGGGCAGAGGAAAAAGCAAACTCCTTACCCAGATCCCTTCAACTCGTGTTCTCTTCAGGCCCTGGGCCCCCGTAACTCCTACCCCTGACGCAGCCCATCCCTGGCCTCAAGCAGTGCAGGGTAAGTGGGACCAGGGCCAAGGGGTGGTGGCAGCTCTGAGGAAGGTTTCCCAGAAAACAGTGCTATTGAGAAGCAGCCAGATGCGATGGATTTCCACTCGAATCTGGAGGCTCCCAGCAAGTCTCTTAACCTCTCCAAGTCTTAGTTTCCTCACCTCTAGAACAGGGGCAGGCCGAAGGAGGAGCTGGGAGTGCGTCCACACAAAACGCTGCACGTGGATATTTACAGCAGTCTTATTCATAATTGCTCAAACTTGGAAGTAACCAAGATGTCCTTCAGTAGGTGAATGGATAAGTCAACTGTGGTACATCCAGGCAATGGAATGTTATTCGGCACTAAAAAGAAATGAGCTGACAAGCCATAAAAAGACATGGAGGAGCCCTAAATGCATATTACGAAGTGAGAGAAGCCAATGTGAAAGTATAACCTCTGTATGATTCCCACTATATCACATTCTGGAAAAGGCAAAACTCTCAAGACAATGAAAAGATCAGCAGTTGCCAGGGGCTGAGGGTGCGGGCAAGGGATGAAGAGATGGAGCACAGAGATTTTTAGGGCAGTGAAACTACTCTGTGCAATAGTATAATGGTGAATACATGTCATTATACATTCGTCCAAACCTATAGAATGTTCAATACCAAGAGTGGCCCTAGTGTGAATGATGGACTTTGGGTCATAATGATGTGTCGAGGTAGGTTCATCAGTAGTAACCGATGTACCACTCTGGTGGTGGTTGATACTGGGGGAGGCTGTTCGTGTGTCGGGGAACAGGGGCGTACGGGAACTCTGTCTACGTCTGCTTAATTTTGCTGTTAACCTAAAACTGCTCTCAAAAGTAAGCTCATTTTAGAAAAGAGAAATCGAAACATATGTCACACAGGCACATGTTTATATAATAAACACTATATTTATAATCAATATATATTATATAAAATCATATCAAGTGTCTGGCATATTGTAAGTCGTGAGCCATGGTACCCGCTAGTAAAGAATATATGTTCGTTATAAAAATTTAGGAACTGGAAAAAAAGGAAAAGCACTTGAAATCCCATCACTCAGAGCAAGCATGTCACCTTTCTAAATATCACTCTGTATGATGTATACATAGGTATGTGTACATTTTTATATAATCAGGACCATAAGACACATTTTTCTCTTAAATGATATCCTTGTGGATCTCTTTCGAGGTTGACTAATATTAATCTCCATCATCTTATGTAATTATTAAATAATATTTTATTTTAAAATATATCATAACTCTAATGGGTTCCCTGTGGATGGATGTGGGATATTTCTAGCATTTTGTTGTCATAAATGACTATGTGATGAACATTTTAATGAAGACATATTTAGATGAAGACATATTTAGGGATAAATTCCTGCAGGAAATCGGTCCCACCAATAAGGCAAGAACTCTCTTGTTTACCCACATCCTCATTACTACTGGAATTTCCGACTTTGGTTAACAATGTTCTTTTCTGAAATTAGAGCAAGAACTTAGAAGTTCAGATGTTGGGGGAGGAATAGGCAGGAAGGCAGGGAGGAAAGAGGTCCTGGGCAGGCAGAGGTGCCCCTTCGAGGTGGGAGTGGGGTTTCCCCTCACCAGCCTCCATGTACACCTGGCACCTCGCCTCTGCAGGTGACCTGGGGTAGGGCTTCAGCAGAGGGCTGAGGATGCCTCGGGACTCTGTGGAGGTCTGGAGGAAGGTCAGTGGGTGCCGATGGGGTGTGCACAGACAGGCTTGAGGATGGGGGAGCAGGCAGGGGGGTACGGTGGGTGGGGGGGGGCAGTCCTGGCCGGCCCGGGACAGATGGGCACAGAGAGTGATGGAGGCGCTCTGGGAAGTCTCTGAGCAGCTGTCACTGGTCTCCAGTGGAGTGACCCCCAGCACAAGAATGGGGGACTCTCAAAGAAATATCTGAGAAGGGAGCCAAGGCAGGATCCCTGAGATGAGGACTGTCCCCACTGACTTGCTCGGGAAGACCAGGACAACCCTTACTCTTGCTTTTAAAAAACTTTTGTAATGTTGTCATTTTCCAAATTGTTTTTGCAGATTTCTCTGTAGTGCCTAAGAACAAAATTATTTTATAACTAAAAGCTACTTGTGTTCTTGTTTTGGAAATGATTAGCTGGGGGGAGGTTGGTGAGACCAAGCTTTCCCACCAGGAACGGGAGGGCGGGAGGGAATCTGCATAGTGGGGTAGTGGTGGATGGGGCTCGGACGGGGCCTCCGTGTGGAGCTTTACCTCAGGAAGTGCATTTAATTCTCGTAGCAGCCCTACGAACTGCTATTATTCCCACTTTGTAGCTGAGGAAATTAATGATCAGAGAAGCTCAATAACTCGCCAAGTTCAGGGAGTTGGTTGAACAGTGACTGGCGGCCAGCCCTTCCTCAGGGTCCATTCACTTTCCATTATACAACATAACAGCCAGGTCCCCGAAGGAGGAATGTGGAAGGTGGTAAGGCCTTCTCCCAGAAGGCCTGGGTGCCCAGAGAATGGCGTGGGGCTCCTGGACTCAGAGGCCGTCATGCTTTCCCTCAGGCCTCAGAAGTGGCCTTGGCCATGTGGGGTGAGTTGCTGCTCTTCACCAACCTGAGCGTGACTGCAAGGAAGGCCTGTGGGTTCACTGTAAAACAGACTGGCTCCTGGGTACCTCCCCCACCCTCACCTCACACCTTGGCTCCAGCTGGTGGAGCGGGGCGGGGAGTTGTTAAGTGGAAAGCCTCACGTTATCTCCGGATCTTGCATTAGGCCTAGGTGAAAGGGCCTTAGAGATCTTTATCAATGGAATGCCTTGGGTTCAGAAAATTAGCATCTCGGGTTATGCAGCAGATTGTGTGCATGCGTGCTTGTGTGTGTGTGTGTGGTGGGGGCAACTGGGGCGGAGAGGTGAAGCAGGAACTCACTTTGGCAGCCTTGGGGATTAAGGGGAGGTTTGGTGCTTCTGTGTTTTGGGAAAACAATCTTCTTGCACAGATAGTTCTGTCTGCTGGGTTCATCTCTTCCTTGCCGAAGTGGAGGAAGGAATGCCACTCTGGCCATAGGTTGTGATGGCCTCTGGGTATGACCCCCTTATTTGAGATGGTGACTTTGACAATGACCTTTGGGAACCGGGAGAGCCAGACGCAGGGCTGGTGGAGGTAGACAAGTGGTCCTGGCCTCCGCTCTGCACCCCCTGGTCCCGACCTCTGCCCGTCTGCTGCTGGTCTCTGGAAATGATCTACGAGAAACCCCCATCTGTTTGGACCCAGGGGCTCTGGGTTCCCACTGTGGCCACGGGTCTGTGCTATGTAGGGTCCTAACCCCCAGGACCTCAGAATGTGACCTTATTTGGAAAGAGGGTAGTTGCAAGTGTAATTAGTGAAGCACTGGTCCCCTAATCCAGTATGACTGGTGTCCTTATAAGAAGGTGACCCTGTGAAGACAGAGGCACACAGGAAGAAGGCCAAGTAAAGAGTTATGCAGCTGCAAGCCAAGACACACCAGAGACTGCCCGCAAACCATCAGCAGCTAGGAAGAAGCAAAGAAGGAGTCCCCCCTACAATTTTCAGAGGGAGTATGGCCCTGCCGACAACTTGATTTCAGACTTTGAGCTTCTAGAACTGAGAAACAGTAAATTTCAGTATTAAGCCACCCAGCTCATGGTGCTTTGTTTTCGCAGCTTGGAAACTGAGAGCCTGGGTGCTGAGGGTGAGCCCAGGAGCCTTCTCTCCTTCCTGGCTCCTTGAGAAGGGCCCTCTTGTGGTTTGTTTCCACCATTCCTCCCTACAGTTGCTTCTATTTCCATAGGCTCCACCTGGAAGCACGTTTTTTTCCTCAAACCATTCGGGACAGAGCCTATAGCTAGGAGGAAAGGATGGGCAGTTCTATTTTACAGATGACAATAATAAGGTCAAGAGGTGCCAGTTCTCCCTAAGATGACAGTCAGAACCTAGGATCTTGCTCCCTAATCTTCTGCCACCTCTCATTGGGGAGATCCTTGTCCTATCTATTCTGTAATGTCACAGCTCCTTGCCTCCTCTTGGCCCCTGCGATGAGGGACAGGAGTCACCGGAGTCTGATCCATTCTTTAAGCACCCCGTAGCCTCCTGTGCCACGAAGTCTTCTCCGACCGCTGTGGCTGGCAGGCATCTTTGTCCTCTGAGAAGACTTTCCTTGAGATGCGCCCCTGCTTCGCGCTGTCTCACTCATAAGTTATCTCTGCACATGTGTGTCCTGTCTGCCTGGCTAGCCCGAGTCCTCCTCCTGTTTATTCATCTTCACCCTCAGGTGAGCACAGGTGAGCACAGGGCACAGGGCACAGGGAAGTCCATGCTCAAGACACCGAAGCCTCTGCCAAAGGTGCTGTTGCTGCTCTCCAGGGAAGGAGAGCCCTTCCCGGGGCCTGTGTGGCCCTGTGTCACTCAAAGTCCCTCTCTCTTTCCTTATCCAGATGGAGCACCAGCTGAAGTCTGTGGAGGATAATGGATGCTAAGGGTAGAGGTTAGTTTAGCAGCACCTCGTGATAAGCTGCCTTGAGGGGAAGATGTCTATGGGCGTAACCACTGGGTCCCAGTGGAACTCGGCCCAGCCTTAAGGTCTCACATGGGTGTCCCCACTCAGAGCATGTCAGGCCTGCAGCTACTGGTTGTGGTCTGCGGGGCTTGCTTCTGTGCTTGGAGAAGGGCACGTTGGCTCTGACTTCACTTCTGCAGGCCTAGAAGCCCCCGGCTGGGCATTTGGGGGGGGGGGCTGTCATGATGTGCACCCATGGTTTTGCTCTAGTCTGGGATTACACAGGGTCTGATAGAACAGTCATTGGTGTTCGAGGTGCCTTTTCAAAAATCCCAAAACATTCCTCTTGGAATCTTCTGTTTCCCAGCTCTGTCCAGCTTAGCATCAGGTCCATTAAAAAAAAAAATCTTTTTGAGATTTTGCTGCTGTTTTCAGGGTATGTGTGTGTCAGAGTAAAACAGGGCTGGGAGAGGAAGGGAAGGAGATGGAGAGGGAAATCGAGAAAATCAGATGCGCCTGAGTCAACAGTACAAGTTGCTGAGAGAGGAGGCTGGAGGACCTTCACCTCTCCCAGACACTTTCCCCCCCTTGTGGGCTGGTGGCAGCACTTGCTGGCCACAGAGCTGGGAGAGCTTCTAGTACTTCTCCTCCTCTGCATTTCCGGAGCATTCTTCATGCTTAGAGGGCCGCCAGAGGTGTCCAGGTGTGTACCCGGAGCAGAGTCCGAACAGCGCTGCACTGTGTGGGCCCTGGCCTCACTGCCGCCTTATCAAAGCTCTAGCGATTCTGGGTACTACTGCAGGCCGGGGCGACTTGGCCGGCACACCCCTCTGAGCCCTTCCCCATTAGGAGTGAGGCTGTCCTAGTGCTGAGCAGAGATCTCCCACTGGGGGGCCCCAACAAGCAGGTGGGCACTTGCCCGTGTATGGCGCATGCCTCAGAGAGCTGGCTTCACCCATTCCATCTCCAGGTGAGAGCTCGGCTTCTAGTAGGAGAGTCAGGAAGGCCTAGGCAAGGCGGGGGTGTGAAAGTGGGGACATCGGTGGACATGAGGGATTTGAGCAGCAGAACTTCTAAGTGCCATTGCAGACGTGGTCAGGAGCTTCAGACCACTGAGTCAGAAGGTTGCAGGACCCTGGAATCTCTCTGTGCCCCTGCATTTGTCAGGGGCCTCCCCTGCAGACGTTAGCGGCAAAATCTGTACAAGGAATGTGGCCCATGTGCTCATCTTTGGGGGTGTAAGGGAAAGGGGCAGCTGGGGAGAATAGGGGTCTGATTCTAAAACTCCCAAAAGAGTGAGGAGAAGAGATCCCCTTCCCCACCTCAAGATAGAGTCTGCTGTGGCAGCTTTCGAAAGAGAGTCTAAATGCGCTGACTTTGGAGTTTGTTAAAAGGAAGGAAAAGAGTGTCAGGAGGCTAAGCCATCAGTCCAAAGTGATCCCCTTGTCCCCAGGTATCCAAACACGACCACGCTGTTGTGTCCCCCTGCCACACCCTGCCCACCCAAGCTCGTCCCCCTGCCCCCTTCCACTTTACCTCCCTTCTGCCAAGGAGGCGAGAGAGAGAGAGAGAGAGAGAGAGAGAGAGTCCTTGAGGAACCCGGAAGCTACTAGCAGCCTTAGCTCTGCCACCAAGCTGTGCGTAATTGGGCACCTCATTTTACCTCTCTGGGCCTCAGTTTCCCCATCTCTAAGTAGTCCCCAAAGCTCTTTTCAACAATGATCATTAAGTCCTGCTTCCACGGAAATGAACATTGTGAAATGTGTGCTTCCCCCCAAACTCCTGATTTGGATGGTGGTCTCCAGGCTGTTTCAGCTGGGTTAGAGAGGCCACCCCCACATGTAGAGATGGGGCAGGTCAGACAGGTAACGAACGGCTTTTCCTGTGGCTGCTGATGCCTTTGTCTTTGGAGGTACTTTTAATTTGCGAAGACCTGTAACTATAAACATCCTTGTGTGCCAAGCAGGGCTGCTATGATCTGTATTTTACAGACTGACAGACGAAATGGGGCCCAGAAAACGTAAGTCCTTCCCCAGGGATCTCTGGCCTCTGGTGATTAATTCATATAAATTAGTAGAAAGAGCACCAGTCTGAAGCCAAATAACCTGGCCTTAAAAAAGTCACTAGAGTCCCTAGGCCCCAATTTCCTGTCTGTAAAGTGGCAATAATAATGACTGCAGGGTCACACAAAGTAATGGAGGGGAAAACGGTTTGCAAATGTGTACAGGCATACCTTGTTTTATTGTGCTTTGCAAATATTGCATTTTTTACAAATTGAACATTTGTGGCAACTCTGGCTCAAGCAGGTCTGTTGGCGCTGTTTTTCCAACAGCTTCATGTCCCCGTGTCACATTTTGGCAATCCTCTCAATATCTCAAACTTTTTCATTATTACCGTATTTGCTGTGGTGATCTGTGATCCGTGATCTGCGGTATTACTATTGTAATTGTTTTGGGGTGCCATATAAGACAGCAAACTTAACTGATAAATGTTTTATGTTCTGATGGCTCTGCCAATCAGCCATTCCCATCTTCCTCCCTCTCTTTGGGCCTCCCTATTCCCTGAGACACAACAATAGTGAAATTAGGGTCAATTAATGACCCTAAAATGACCCAAGTGTTCAAGTGAGAGGAAGAGTTACACATCTCTCATTTTAAGTCAAAAGTGAGAAATGATTAACTTTAGTGAGGAAGGCATGTCGGAAGCTGAGATAAGCCTCATGTATCAAACAGTTAGCCAGGCTGTGAAAGTGAAGAAGTTCTTGAAGGAAATTAGAAGTGCTACTCCAATGAAACATGAATGACAAGAAAGTGAAACAGCCTTATTACTGATGTGGAGAAAGTTTTAGAAGTCGGAGAGAAGACCAAACCAGCCACGACATTCCCTTAAGCCAAAACCTAATCCAGAGCAAGGCCCTAACTCTCCCCAATTCTGTGAAGGCTCAGAGAGGAGAGGAAGCTGCAGAAGAAATGTTCCAGGTTGGTTCATAAGGTTTAAGGAAAGATGCTGTCTTCACGACATAAAAGTAGGAAGTGAAAGCAAGTGCTGATGTAGAAGCTACAGCAAGCTTTCCAGAATGTCTGTCTAAGGTAATTAGTGAAGGCGGCTGCTCTAGACAACAGATTTTCAATGTGGATGAAACCAGCCTTATATCGGGAAAAGATGTCATCTAGGAGTTCCACAGCTAGAGAAGTCAGTGCCTGGCTTCAAAGCTTCAAAGGACAGGCTGACTCACTTGTTAGGGGCTAATGCAGCTGGTGACTTTAAGTTGAAGCCAATGCTTATTTACCATTCTGAAAAATCATAGGGCCCTAAAGAGTTATGTAAAGTCTACTCTGCCTGTACTTTATACATAGAACAACAAAGCCTGGATGATGGTACATCTCTTTATATCGTGGTTAACTGAATATTTTAAGCCCCCTGCTGAGACCTACTGCTCAGAAAAATTTCTTTCAAAATATTATGGCTCACTGTCAGTGCCCCTGGTCACCAAGGGCTCTGATGGAGATATACAATGAGATGAATGTTGTTTCCATGCCTGATGCTAACACAACATCCATTGTACAGCCCATGGATCAAGGAGTAATTGCAACTTTCAAGTTTTATTATTTAAGAAATACATTTCGTAAGGCAATAGCTGCCATAGATAATGATTCTGTGATGGATCTGAGCGAAGTAAGTTGAAAACCTGGAAAAGATTCACCATTCTATTTTTTTTTATTATTATTATTTATGCCTACAGCACCTGGTGTTCCTAGGTGGTCTCCCATCCAAGTACTAACCAGGCCGACCCTGCTTAGCTTTTGAGATCAGACATCGGGCTTGTTCAGGGTGGCATGACCGCAGATCGTGGACCATGGTTCCACTGGGGCATGAACCCAGTACCTTCTGCATGTAAAGCTGACATGCTAACTGCTACACTATAGAACCATGTCCAAGATTCACTATTCTATATGCCATTAAGAACATTTTTAATTAATGGGAAGAGGTCAAAATATCAACATTAACAAGAGTTTCAAAAAAGTTGATTTCAACTTTCATGGATGACTGAGGAATTCAAGACCTCAGTGGAGGAAGTAACTACAGATGTGGTTGAAATAGCAAGAGAACTAGAATTAGGAGTGGAGCCTGAAAATGTGACTCAATTGCTTCAATCTAATGAAAAAACTTGAAAGGATAAGAAATTGCTTCTTATGGATAAGCAAAGAAAGTGCTTTCTTTAGTGGAAACCACTTCTGAAGTGGAATTGACTCCTGAAGATTGTGAAGATTGTGGAAATGACAACAAAGGACTGAGGATGTTACATAAACTTAGTTGTTAAAGCTTCAGGGTTTGAGAGGACTGACTCAAATTTTGGGAAAAGTTCTACTGTGGGTAAAATGAAACAAACAGCATCACATGCTACAGAGAAATCAATGGCGAAAGGAAGAGTCAATCAATGTGGCAAACTTTATGTATGTATGTATGTATGTATGTATGTATGTATTTTTAAGAAAGTTCCATAGCCACCCCAACCTTCAGCAACCACCACACTGATGAGTTAGCAGCCATAAATATTGAGGCAAGACCCTCCACCAGCAAAAAAATTACAACTCACTGAAGGCTCAGATGATGGTTAGCTTTTTTTAAAAAAATCAATAAAGTATTTCTAAATTAATACAGGTACAGTTTTTTAGACACAATGCTTTTGCATACTTAATGGATATGGTATAGTGTAAACATAACTTGTATATACACTGAGAACTCAAAAACCTGGTGTGACTTGCTTTATTGTGCTATGCACTTTGTTGTAGAGATTTGGAACTGAGCCGAGGTATGCCTGTAAAGCATCTGTTAACTTTCACCGTTTGCCGTGGCAGGGAGAGCAGGGGTCATTCTCATGTTCTCTCACCCTCCACTACTCTCTTGCATGTTCTTGCCTCCTGGGGCTAAATGGATTCTCCCAACATTTTTCTCTGGGAAGACTGGCCTCTCATTCCCCCTGTGGTTCTTTCTCTCCAGACTGTAAATTCACCTGCCACCCGGAGTGCCGCAATCTGATTCAGCTGGACTGCAGTCAGCAGGAAGGCCCATCCCGGAACAGACCCTCTCCAGAAAGCACCCTCACTCCGACCTTCAGCCAGGTAGGCAGCAAGGCTTGCGGACCAGGCTGGGAATAGCCTCTGCAGGTGTCTTGGGCTCCATTGTCTCTCTCGGGAGCTCTGGTGAGCAGGAGGTGGCATGAGTATTCCACCTGTGCTAGATCTCAAGGTCTCCTTCTGGCCAGGTGGAGTTCACAGACACACACTCCGATTCTGCACCCAATTCTGATGTGTATGTGGAGTTTTCCCATACTACCAAAGCAATTCTGATACCAGTTGGGCGTCTTAGTATTCAACTCAATTCTGACACTCTGCACGTGCTCTTCCACCTTCAGAGGCCAATTAAAATTCCAGATCGTCACCTGAGTTTCTGACCAACCGGCTACAGCTTGGAGGTTACCACCACTCCCTTCTTGGGCTCCATTAATTTGCTAGAGCAGCTCACAAAATTCAGGAAAACATGTTACTTACCAGCTTACCAGTTTATTATGAAAAGATATAACAGCCAGATGGAAGAGACACGGAGGGCAAGGTATGTGGGAAGGGGTGCGGCGCTTTCCTACCTTCTCCACACGCACCACTCTTCCTGAATCTCCACATGTTCACCCGCCTGGAAGCTCTCTGAACCCCATTCTTTTGTGTTTTTATGGAGACTTCATTACATAGACATTACTGATTGGCCATTGGTGATTGATTCAACCTCCAGCCCCGTTCCCCTCCTGGAGGTTCAATCACGTGGTAGGTTCTCCTTGCAACTACACCCCATCCTTAGGTGAGTTCCAAAAGTCGCTTCATTAACATAACAAGAGACACCTTGGTAGCTCTCATCATTTAGGAAGTTCTAAGGGTTTTAGGAGCTCTGTGCCTGAAACTGTACAAAGACCAAATACGTATTTCTTACCGTAAATCTCAATATCACACACTGTTTTCCAAAAGACTCGGGGGATGGAACAGAAACAGTGATGAAGAGAAGTCTGTAGCTACTTAGAAGTCCCCCACCAAACCCGGTTTGGCCCAGGGCTGTGAGCCAGAGGTGTTGATATGGGTAGGGGTAACAGGGGTCCTGGAGAAGACTCCTCAAGATCCTTTGAGGCCTCACAGCCCTGGGGCAGTGGGGATGTTGGGGCTGCCAGCCAGGCCAGATCAACTCCAGAGGAGCCAGGCACATGTTCTTTCCCAGCGTTAAAGGACCAGGAAACTGATCCCCAAAGTGGCTCTTGGTTCTGGACTTTGCCAAGGCGCTTGAACCAGGATGTGTCTGAACTCTGTTGTCTAGGATTTGGAAGGGCAACAGGAGAGCATTTTTTTTTTTTGACTTTTACAACAAACAAACACTTATTTCTCTATATCTGTGTGCCAAGCACTGGTGAGAGTGGGGATAATAAATAATATATCACAGTATTTATCCTCAGAGAGCTTACATTCTAGAAGGCGAGGCAGGATACAACCAAATAGTATATACTGTGATGCATGTTGCCAGAAAAATATGAATCAAGCGTTTTGAGTACACAGTGCAGTTGTTTTTGTTGGGAAAAATCAGGGAGGAAAAAAACAGAGGAGGTGACATTTGATCTGCACCTTAATGTCGAAGGTTGCTAGTCAAGGAAGTAAGGAGTGTTTCAGGACATCATCCATTTATTCATTCAACAAATATGTTTTGAATGTTGACTATGTGCCAGCCCAGGGATGCCAGGGACTTAGTGATGAAGTGAACAGGCATGACCCCTGCCCTTGCAGTAGAGTAGGTGAGCAAGCAAATAAATAAACAAATAAACCTATGTTTTTGAGGGAAAAGCCCAGGATTCTAGGAGAGACAATATAGGTGCTAGATGACTGGTTATTTCCTGAAGAGAATCTGAGAAAAGCTGGGCAATCAGGGTTCAGCCCCAAATGGCCATCCATATGCTCTTTCTGACCGTGATGCACAAGAGCAATGATGTTCAATCACCTGACCCGCCCATGGGTGTTACCAGCCTCTGGGCTGTTCTCCCATGCCTTTATCTCCCACCGGGAAAGCTTTACAAGAAAGCAAATATGATGTATGTTTTTATAAAAATGATATTGAATCAGTTCTAAAATGTTTTTTAAAATTCCATATATCCTTCACACATTTTGGAGTAGTAACTGCTTATGGTATAGCCTGAATGTGACCTGGCTGCTTGGGAGGGACTTGTCCCTAGCTGGAACCTGAACATCCAGGTGGAGGGGTGGGGCGGGGAAAGGAAGGGACACAAAGCTGACTCCCAAAGCCCTGGTGAATGACACAGATTTTTGCTGGATATTTTCTTTAGGAGATGGAAAAGGGAAGTTGCAGAGCACACCATATAGCAACGTTTCCTAAAAATCTTATTTAAACATTTGCTCTTTATTTTCCCAATTTTCTGTCCCATTTGGGAGCTGCCAAGTCTCTCTTTTTTCTTCTCTCATTGACTCTACCCATCCCCCGCCCTGGAGCCTACTCCCCATCTACTTTCTGGGTCTCCTCTTTGGGTCTCTATTCCTTCTTCTAAAGTAGCAGGTCTCAAAGGGGGTGATTTTTCCCCCTTTCCAAGGGACATTTGGCAGTTTATGGAGACATTTTTGGTTGTCACAACTGGGGGTTTGCTGCTGGCATCTGGTGGGCAGAGGCCAGAGATGCTGCTAAACATCCTACAGTGCATAGAAAAGGGCCCCCACAACAAAGAATCATCTGACCCAAAATGTCAACAGTGTCAAGGTTGAGAAACCCTGCCCTAGAGAGGGTTAGCCAGCTTCCAGGTGTGGTGGGCCAAAGGCGCAGCCTGGGGTTTGCTGTATACCTCACCTCATCCTCAGAACGTTAGCAGGGAACAGGTGCTTCCAAGTCTGGGTAATTGAAAGCAGAGTGACCCCTTTTCCCTCTTGGGGAACCCTCTGGCAAGCTAAATCAGGGCCATGTCTAGAGCAGAACCACACTGACCTATAGAAAGAATCACATAGAAACACATAGGTGCCAAGAGTCCCCTGTGGGTGCAGGCTGGCCCCCCGCTAGCTAACAGCCTGGAATGGGGTTGGTTCCCGGAGGCTGGGGAGGGCGGCCGTGTTTGCCTTGGACAGGCCTGACTGCGTGCTTCAGCACAAGTGGGGCAGGGCCTCGCCTTCTATCAATAAAACCTGGGCCCTGCTCCAGGCTCGCTCGCCTTTTCTAAAAAGCTTATTTGTGCTGATTTCCGCCTTGGCTTGATTTTCTGTTAAAAACCAGGATGGGGTTTCTTTCACCTTGACATTGTCACCCGGGCTAGCCAAGCTACTGTGCACATGCCCTTTTCCTGGGGGACTTTGTGGCCAGGGCCTTGGTCTGTGCTCAGCTAGTTTGGGGACATATGGCTGTTAGGAGGTCTCAGCTTGGTGGCGTCCATCTAACACTTTATTTTTTCTTCCTGTACATTCATACATTTTTTAAAACTTGGTTGAGATCATTCTATAGATAAGTATTAGGCCTCAACTTTTGAAAAACAGTAATCTTAAGGTTCTAGCTATCTTCTCATGCCAGAGGGAGGTCAAGTGGGAGGAAGAAGGGACAGGCAAGTGAGGGGGCGGAGATGGGCTCAGAACCCCTCGCTGCACTCACGAGGCCGTGGTTGTGAGTGTGTGTCTGGCTAGGACAGCTAAACGGAGGAAGGGGAGCCGGTAGCTGCCTGTGCTTTTGTCAGCCACAGAATCCGTTGTTTTGGAGTCCCTCCCTGGAGATCTCCAAGGTCTATGATGTCTGACTTTTGCCCTGGGCACCCATTGTTGACCTAGCAAATGTCCTTCAAATCTACCCCAGATCCCTTCTTCAGTTTAAGCCTGTTTTCTAGCGAACATGGCTGCCATTGGCTGAAGACCACAATAAATTGCCAAAACAGCTGCCATCCCTTTATTTGAAGGCATACCCTAGAGACTTTATACTGCAAGTGATCTTAAGGGTGCTCTTACCGTGTCACCTCTGTGATTAAAAAGACCCCAGGCTCCCCAGCGCCCTCGGGATGAAGTTAGACCCCTGCTGGTTTGGTCCAGTCCATTTATTGCCTTTAGAATGTAGACCCCAAGGGAGGCAGTCCTTGCCCCAAACTGTTGGGTCTTATTATAATCCGCTGTAGTGCAGGGGGATCCTAGCAGCTCTGTCCCTTTGGCCTTTGGCACCACTTTTTTGGTACATGGAATGCAAATCACAAGAAAAAACATAAGCACTCTTTCTTCCACTCAGATCACTTATAGCCAGGGATCGAACCTCCTCATGTCCAGCAGGCCCGATTCCTTCCCCTTCCTCCTGGCCCTCCAGAATCCAGGAGCAGTGCTTAGAAACCAGGCACCTGGGTCCCTGGCTGCAAAGTCCTGCCCCTCCCCCCCCGCCCCCGCAGCAGCCCCCAAGCCTCACTCAGGCACTTTCCACTTAGGATTCTGGCCGTATCCATGTTCCTCCTGGGCTGTTATTTGCTTAGTATTTCTCTTTAAACGGATTCATTTTATTAAACTTAAATAAACTTATGTTAAGAATTATTTTTTTAAATCCTTGAATCGCTGTTTAAAGTACTTAGGATTTTTTCCTGACACACATTAAATTAATCCTTAATCCCTAAAATTAAAAGAAAAATGTGTGTCTAAAGGCTGCCTCAAATTCCTTATGCATATATTTATTGAGCCGGGTACTGTTCTAAAATCCTCAGTCTCACTAGTGGGAAATGCCATCTAGAGAGTCTACTGTTTTCGGTGATCTGGTGCCCGGACTACCAGGGCGTTGGGTCCAGCTGGTGCCTAAGGGGCATCATGAGCAGTGGAAGGAGCTTCAGGGGGAGCGGGAAAGGAAATGGCAGCCATCCACACCCTTCCAAGGGACAGATGGATCCGTAGGTACTGGTAGTTACATATGAGGTCAAGTGAAAACAAGTCATTCAGCAGTATATATTTATTGTACATATGTATGTGCATGCATGTGTGTATGTGAACACAGAACAAGGGCCTGGGTGACGGCCAGCCAACCCTTGGAAGAGATTTCACTTTCGACTTTTGCTGTGCACTTTGGTGCTGTTCGAATAACCAGATGCGGTCATGTGTTTCCAGTATAATATTTTTAAAAAGCAATAAATATCTTCAAATTATAATTTATTTATTTATTTTTAAATTATTACTAAATTTATTGGGGTGACATTGGTTAATAAGATTATAGGTTCCAAGCGTACAATATAATTCATCATCTATATATTGCATCATGTACTCATCACCCAATAACTATTTGCTTAAAGAAAAGAAGACCCCTGGCCTGGGTGACAGAAGAGCTAGGTTCTAACCCAGACCGTAGACAACATACTTGGTATATGACCCAGGACGAGCCTCCTAGCTTCTCCAGGCGGGGTTGTTGTGAGGCTCCCATGAAAAGAGTATGTGGCAGTATGAGCAGATGAGGAGTAAATGTCGGCCGGTAACTTCCAGGGCTGCCTCTGATGCCTCTAACAGCCTTACTGGATTTTTTTTTTTTTTATCATGTCACCCCTGTGATGAAAACCCTCAGTGGCCCTCAAATTCCATCTACATCTGGATTAGCATGAGAAACCCTTCATGGTATGGCTCTGCCAACTCTCTCAAATACTGGAAAAATGGGTTACTCCTGGAAGTAAAACTGGGACGCTATGGCTTTATGGTTTGGGGAGGCACTTATTGCTACAAGACAACCATTAACCTCTCCTTTGCAGCTCAAGTTATTGCTCTACTCTGTAGATAAAAAAAGACCAAGACCCTGTCCCCATTCCCCAGAGGGACGGGTGGCTTCCGAAGCTCCAGAGTGGCCCAGCCTGGCCTGCTGGTGTTTCAGCCCCGCAGGTCGCTGACGCCTTTCTGCCTTTGCCTCGCCCTCCCCGCTGCCCCGCTGGCATTCCTTATAGCAGAGGGCCCCTCTGGAACCATCTCCCTCAGCCCCTGCAGCCTCTGAACGGTGACTCAGCTGGCGTGGAGAGCTGAGTTTCCTGGCTCCAAGCCTGTGTTCCCTCCCGCAGTCGCGCCACTGCCTCCTTACTGGAGATTCCGCCTTTTTAGTACCTTTTAGAGGGGGAAGCTCCTGGGGCCAGTCCTGAGGGAGTCCTCAGCCCAGCGGCCACATGCTGAATCCAGAACTACCACACGGGGGAGCCAAGGAGCAAGAAGTAGGGAGCCTGGGGGCGGGGCCTGTCCCTCCCGAGGGCGCCCCTGGCCCCCGCCTGCCTACCAAATGCTCTAGATAGATACCTGCACCCCCCTCTCAGGGGATTTAGGGGCCTGGGTCTCTTCTGAAAAGCTCCATAGACATTTATCAAATTGAATTGTGATTGATAACAACAGTAGCTAACATTTGTTGAGGCATGTGCTCTTATTTTATTAATTATTGAGAAGAAAGTGTTGAAACCTCCAAGTGTATTTGTGGATTTGGCCCTTTCTCCATACGTTCCTATCTTCCCGCATTCTGAAGCTCCTTTATTCAGTGCATAAACATTTAGGATTATTATGTCCTCTTGATTAATGGACTCTTTTACATTATGAAATAACCTTCTTATCCTTGGTAATGTTCTTTGCTCTGAAATCTACTTTGTTATTAATATAGCCACTCCAGCTTTCTTTTGATTACCATTATCCATCCTTTTACTTTTAGGCTATTTGCGTCTTTATATTTAAAGGTCCTTTTCTTGCAGACAGCAAATAGTTGAATCTTGTTTTTCTAATCCAGTTGAAAATCTCTGCCCTTTAGTTGGGTTATTTAGATAATTTGCATTTAATGTGATTATCGATATAAACAAATTTGAGTCTATTGAAATAGATTTGTCTATTGTATTACTATTTGTTTTCTGTTTGTCCTATCTTTGTTCCCTTTTTAAATTATTTTTCTGCCTTCTTTTGGATTAATTGAATATATTTTATGGTTCCATTTTATCTTATTTACTGTCAGCCCACCCACATGTGCCAAACGATGGAGCCATTCCTCAGCCTTTCTCTCCACTCTGCCTGCATCTGGGACCACTGCTCCCTCCCTCCACAGTTTTCCCTTCACACTCTAGAAGCTAGAAGTGCTGGCCAAAGCTGTCAATGATTCGACAGCACAGCACGAGACAAGCTGCCTTTCACAGGAGCCGCCCCAAGGCCTATCTGACCAGCTCAAACCAACCCACCAGGGCTCATTTCTGATCAGGCAGAGCAGAAAGGCCTCCCAGTTAGGAGATCCCAGCTCCGAGGAGGGACTGAGCTCTAATACGTGTAGGAATGCAAGAGTTGTTTACTTTTCACATGGATGATCATGCTGCCCTGGCCATTGGAGGACTGGCCTTGCCTAGAGAGGGACACTAAGGGATGGAATTGTTGATCAGATATACCTTTTGTGCTTTTCTAGTCTCCCTAAAGGAGTACAATTAGAAGGCGGACTCCTGGCTCAGCATGAGCTCTTCAGGGCCTCTGCGCTTGGTATGGCTAATTTAACTGCCTTCAGTGTCTTTAAGTGTCAGGGCCCTATTGAAGCTGCTAGCCTGACAGCCAAGCAAGAGAAGTGCAGTGTGGTCTAGTACTCTCAAGAAAGTGAATCTCCTGTGATTCTAACCTAAGCAGTGTGCAGCCACGTACCTCTTACAACAGGAAGTCATCTGGGGAGAAATTGAGCTCTCTGCTGTGTACAGCCGGTTTCGTGCTGTCAAATGCTACTCTTAAGGTGGAGGGTGGCATTCTTAAGATGCAACCCAGAGAGGACATCTGGGAAAGGTCGCTTCTGAGAGGCAGGGGAAGGTGTGGGGGGTGTGATCATTATTGGCGAATATGTGTCGGGAAGTTGGGAGGACATAGGAGGAAAATATTGACAGGCAAAAGCAAAACCACAAGAGGGCAGGGCGGCTGCTGCGAAAGTGAATCAAATTTTGTGCAATTATATGGGGGATGCTTGGTTGTGGCTAGAGGTGGGTGTGAGCTGTGGGCTGGGCATGTGTTGTGATGGGCCTTGAAGGATCCAGTCAGGAGTCTGCAATACCCGTTGTAGGCACTGGGGAGGGGGGAGGGGGAGTGTCACTGGAGGAAGGGCAGCAATTTTAGTGGAAAATTGTCAGAACCGGAGTCTCTGGATTTGAAATCGGATTCTACCATTTACTTTTTTTGTGAACACTCAGCCTCAGTTACTCACCTGGAAAATACCTTCTTGCAGGGTTGTGAGGATTTTTAAGTGAGCTAATGAAATATCTAAGAGGTTGGTAACTCTTACAGAACTTCTCATTTCATGTTCTACTAGACTGCACATTGCGAGAAGGCATATGTCTTATTCTGGCCTGAACTGGAACGCCCAGGCGAGTGCATGCCATGCAGAGGTGCTCAGCAAATATTTGTTGAATGAGTGAAAGAATAAGCCACTAGAGCTTCACACATACTCATTACTTACTAATAATTAGTTGAAATATGCATAGAAGATTCTATGTTAGAACAACTCTGATCAGATCTTGGTCTAGAAGGATAACTTGGACAACAAATGGGGCAGGGAGTTTGGAAGAGGCACGGATGGGGGCAAAGAAAACTACTGGAAGGCTTTGCAATAGTCTTCGCCGTGGCATTCATGGAGATGTTGAAGGAGGAGGAAAAGTGGAGGTGAGGCAGAACAGTGAGCTCAGTTTTGGGCTGCAGGGGGATAGTTTGGTACTCAGTGAGCAGGCTTCCATCTGGAGCTATCTGGGAGAGAGAGAATTCTGAGACATAAATCCGTGAGCTGTAGTTGATACCATTGGCACAGGTGAGACCCAGTACCCGGGAGACACAGACAGGGGGAGAAGACGGTCAATCTCTGAACCCTGGAAAGCCCTAAGAAGCTAGAAGGAAGATGGGTACAGGCAGACAGAGAAAGTAGTTCTTGACTTGTTCGCGAAGGGCTGCGATTTCAGCTGAGTAGGCTGTAAGGATGGACGCAGTCACAGGGTAAACACTTAGTACTAGGGTGTTCCAGGACCGGGGTTCTGGAGTCAGACAAGCTGGGTTTGTTTGGTTTCACCATTAACTGGCATGTATGACTATGTGCCAATTACTTCACCTGCCTGGACTTTCTTCTCCTCTCTGTAAAATAGGGATGATAATTATAGCTTCACCATTGGTTTGTCGTAAGGATGACATGAAATGATGCACATAAAGTTAATGGTACAGTACTTGTACGTACTGGCTAATAATGATTTCAAAATACATTTAAGGAGTGAGGTGGTACCTCAGCCTGGTTTTCAGCCTCTGAATACGTTCGTAGGTCAGAAGGCTCCAAGTCTGATCTCCAACCCTGAGCACCCTCACTTGGACAGATGAAGAAACCTGAGGTTTGGAGTTGCTCAAGATAGTGTGTGAAGCTGCAGTCGGAGCTGGAGCTAGAACGCCAGCTGCAGACTGCCAGTCGTATGTCCCGGCTCCTCGGGAACACGCAGAACCACACAGTGGATCTCACGCTGGGATCTGGCCACATGTCAGGATCGCGTCTGAGAGAGGAAGAAGGCTTAAAATAATGTCCTTTATCATTTGACACTTTGAGATGGGAAAGCCACCTATTTATTGTTGCAGTGGGTCTTTCTGAACCCCAGCATGATGCTGTGGGTTTAAGGCCCTGGATGTGCAGCTTAAGGTGCAGACTCCCCTTTCTGGGTCCAGGGACAAAAACGGTCAGTTCCCCTCCTTTGCGGGTTCACCTCCAGAGGCATAAAGGGCTATAGGCTCTTCCGTCCCCCGCCCCCCACCAGGTTATCACTGCTGTTGGTTATTCACAGGGAAGTGGTACAGACAGGGTCATTAGACACTAAAAGGAATCCAGTCTTCTTCCTTTGGGGACCTTGGAGCTTCAGTCTGGATTCATCCCCCTGGAGGCTGGCCAACTTATTGTATTATATATGATCTTTGCAGATTTCTTCTAGTCCCAGCTTTCTTGCCAGCACAGTCTGTCTTGCTGAGTCCTGACACACGGCTTCCTTCCAAGCCTAGATTCACTGACAGGTGGAGTGAGGCAGAGAAAGAGACACTAACTAAGAGTTAAGAGGCTTCAAAAGTAATGAGCTGTAATGAAACAGGTTGCTTTCCTCAGTTTCCTTGTCTGTAAAATGGGGATAATGCCTACTTTCAAGGTTATAGAGGAACCTAAGTGAAGTAATGGATCTTAAAAGGGCTTCGAAAAGCCTCATTCAGACATCGTGTTTTCACAGTGCTTGGAATGGCCTGGAGCAGCACCCCAAAAGAACACAATGTCACTTAGAACTTTTCCTAATCGGGTCTGGCATTTCCTGTGTTGCTCACAGGGAGAGAATCATGCTGAATCTTGCGGCACTTTGGCTTGGGGTTTAAACAAGGTCGGTATGAGCTTTATTTTAAGATTGCACATTTTGAATGTGTAGCGCTGCAGTTGCTTTGCAGAGGTCTCTGCATGACTCCGAGAACACAGTGTGGCCACAAAGAATCTGAGGCCTGTCTTTTCCTTAATTATTACTTTCCCACTGAGTAAGAAGTTCCTTTTATAAAGGAAAGTATTTCTTTGCTGGCTGGACAAAGCAGGTAGGCCGTTACTGACAGCATTCATTTTTCTGGCATAAGGTACTGGTGAGGCCAATACCAGCTTCCTTTGCCTGAACCACTGTCTGTGGGGAACCCTCCCCCAATAACAACAACAAAACTAGCCTCTAAAGTTCTCATTTGAAGAAAAGATTGCTTCAAAGCAGAACCTACGTTCAAGCCTATTAAAGTGAGCTCTTCTAGTCCCAGGTTTCTTCCCACAAACAACCTGCAACTCAACCTAGTGCCCAACCCAGCTGTCTACTCCACTTATTATCTCCCCGCCCAGGAAGCAGCTACTGGTATTGAGGGTCTCCTGAGTTCAGGACTGCTGGCAGCTGGGGTACTGGCTCTCGGCTCTCTCCAGGTAGTGCCTTCCAGGCCCTCAGAGGCTTCTGGGAAAAGATTGTGTGGGAGGATGGAGCCAAACTGGGCTGCAGTTTGAAACCCTCCCAAGCAATGACAGATTTGGCTAAGGTGGAGGAGGGAGCAGGTTCCTCATAAAAGTAACTAGAGCTTAAAATGGAGCCGGCAGCTTGGTGTCTGGGGCTGAGTCCAGCCCTCTGCTCAGCTCGTGCCCCAGGACTACTTTGTCTCAGAACTTCAGGAAAAGCCACACAGACTTAGAGAGAAACTGGATAACCCCTCTCAGCCACTCTCTGGGGCTCCTAAGGTCCACAGGCCATCAGACCCTGTAAGCACAATGGCCCTAGCGTCACCAGCCTCTGAAGGCTTTGTCTTCGTTTTCTGGGACTCCAGGCTGTACTGTATTGGAAGATGGCAGGGTGCACATCAAAACAGTGCCACATCTGCTGAACAAGCCCATCACAGTGGCCGGGAGCACGAGCCCTAGGAGCTCACAGACCTGGGTCTGAGTCCCAGTGTCTCAGCTCACATGTGCTACTGCGCAACGCTGACCTCAGTCTCCTCACCCATAACATGAGAATAGTAATCTCCATTTCTAGGCTATCGGGAAAGTTAAATGATAGGCCGCATGTCCATCACCTGGCACATGCGGCCTTGCTCGAGCACTGGTAGCTATAACTACTATCGTTCAAACGTGATCTAGAAAGTTGTGTGTGTGTGTGTGTGCATGGTGGGTGCGGGCTGCGGGGCGGGGGGGGGGGGGGGAGCTTTTGCCCTAATTGCTGTGAAGGATTCAGCCTCGGTCAAGGAAGATGTTCCTTCCCCAGTCTGATAGGGAAATGTAAACGAGCCGGACTCGACAGTAAGGACTCTGGCAAAGACCCCTCTGGCCAGGCTGTCAGGAAAATGCACAAATAACCTGGGTGTTGTCTACAAGCCTCTCAGTACCCTGAGGTTCCCTGAGGCCAAGTTCCCACGTGGGTGGAAGGGCAGGCTTTGCTCTCCAGGTTACCATAGCTTTGCATATGATTTGCATATGCTTGTGGGGCCCCTGCAGTTTCTTCTGGCATTTCCAAGTTAAAATATTGCTGCTTCTCCAGGCAGGCCAGGTATTGATTTCCTTCTTCTCCAGTTTCTTCTCTAACCACTCCGATGGACCTGGCTTCTTCACTCAGCGAATGCGGAATGAGAAGGTGGGGTGAGAGGGCGGATGAGGGAAGGGAGGAGGGACGGAGGTCGTCTTTATAACACATTCAACGCCGCCGTTAACATGAGCCATCATGGGTGATGAGAATGAGCTATTTGCAGTAGGATTAAGAGAGGACAGAAACCTTTCCCCACTTTGGGTCCAACCTGGTCTCTTCCTTCCCTGCATCCCTAATCTGACCTCTGGTGCCCTGGGTCCACTGGTCACGGCGGACCAGTGGCCCCCCGTCGGGTGTGGAGGCGCAGGGACGGGGCGGGGCGGGGGTGGGGGGTGCGGGAGGGGCGCCATGAGAGCTGAGCTAGGCTTTGAGGAACCTTGCGAGAGGAAGTGGCTTCCGAATGCTCTGCGCTGTACCAGCGGGCAGGAAAGGCGCGGGGCGGCGGGGGAGGTGTCACGATGGCGCTAGGCGTACGGGGCGGAGGGAGGGAGCCGGCGCCGAGGACATGAAACCGCAGAGAACGAGTGAGCCAAGGAGCGAGGCGGGTCTGACCCCGTATTCGCAGCCGCCTGCGGCGCTCCGGGAAAGGAACAGGTTACCCAGCCGCCTGAGCCACGCGGGCCCCAGGGTGAGAAACCGAGCGGGCCAGTGCCTGCTCCGCCTGGCCGGGTAACTGACTGGCCCCCGCAGGCTGTGAGCTCGCGCGGTGGAGCCTGGGGAGGGTCCCCGCCTCCCTGCGCAGCATCCCGAGCTGGCCCAGCCGATGCGCTCGCTGCCTCCGCCCGGGCTCCGGGCTAGATGACGGTGGACAGCAGCATGAGCAGTGGGTACTGCAGCCTGGAGGAGGAACTGGAGGATTGCTTCTTCACTGCTAAGACCACCTTCTTCAGGAATGTGCAGAGCAAACACCCTTCGAAGGTAAACTTAATGGAATATAAGAGACTTTCATGGGCGGTGGGGGGAGAGTAACCTCTATGGTCTAGAAGGGACACCTTCCTCCTGACAAACAGGTAAAAGCCCCGTGTGACCAGAGTGGGTGGGCAGTTGCCCTGAGGACCCTCTTGAACTTGGCCGAGCAGACCAAGGGTTAGGTCTGGAGCCCTTCAGGGACCACCAGCAAACAAAATTCTCTTCTTAATGCTCTGTTCAGCATTTCCTGTCCCTGGACCTTTTCAAAATGGCTCTGCAGGGTTTGTGGACAGCACTTGGCTCATGGTTTGGGGCGAAGGCTCACCTGTGCCTGAGAGGGGGGTAGGACAACTGCTCGGTTTCATTCCCCCTCCCCCCCCCATCCAAAGCCGGAGATGGAAAGTGGATGGCACCCAGTCCCTCCGCAGAATAAACGTTCATAGGTTGAGACTTCCGTATTGTGAGTGGCTAGAAACCATCTTAAAATATAGTCCAACAGCTTTGCAGAAGTCCGGGGTGTTTTTAGAAGTAAACTAAAACTTCTCTGCTAGGTTGCTGTCCTACTATCATTTTAATGTCCTGGGTTGGTTGGGGGTAACCCAAAGGGGTTTGTTTGCATGTGTCCCTAATTGGGTTGTATGTGCTTCCTAAAGGTGTCGTCAGCCTCCCAACACCCAGCACAGTAGCCAGCACACCCGAGCCCCCTGGCCGCACCTTCTCAGTTGCTGCAGAGCCAAAACTACGACAGACTTGGAGGGAGCGGTGACAGGGCTCTGCTTGTTTGTTTTGTCATTTATGTGAGAGGGCTCAATGTGGGCCTTGGAGAGGTTACCCAAAAGGAGCCGTTTGTAGTCCTAAGTGAGCTGTTACATTTCGCAGGTGTATGCAGGCTCATCATTAATTTAGCACCCTACACATGTAAAATTAACTGAAAGCTTCCCCGGGCCTGACTCTGGGGCCGGCCTCTTTTATTAATAATTCATCTTGCCTGTAGGCCCTGCATTTGCTGGGTCCTGATGTCAAACAAATGGACCTTTCAATTGTGAGAGGACACCCAAGAATCAGAAGAGAGGTTTGATATTAATGTTTGAAGGAATCCACTGAAACTGGCCCCTTGAACCCATGCCTGTTTTCTGGGCACCCCCCCCCCCCCCCCGCTTGAGGCTGAAGAGCAGAGCAGGGCTTGTTCTCCAGGGCTGTAGGCAGGACTCATGCAGAACAGCCTGGCTGCAGAGGAGAGGTGTTCTGCTCTTCCTCGGGGTTCTTACCAGATTATGTGGACCTCATCCCCTGCCCCCCGCCTTCAACACTCACATGCAGACACTCCAGGTGTCTGGGGTCTTTAGACCGGGGGTTCTCAACCTTAGCTGCACACTGGAATTGCTGGGGAGCTTTGGAAAATGGAGATATTTCGTTCCACTGCTGGGAGTCTGCTTGAGTTGGCCTGGCCTGCGGCTGGGCATCAGGATCTTGAAAAGCTCCCTGGGTAATTCCGATGCAGCTGAGGCTGAGAACCATTGCTCTTGAGTGTTTTGCTGCTGCCCGGGAAGGAAATGGTTCCTGTTTTTAAGGCAAAGGTCTAGCTGCCGTGCTCACTGCCGGCCAGGCTGTCAGCCCTCGGTCCCAGAAGGTGGGCTTTTTGCATGATTGGGTGGGAGAAGGCTCACTGCAGACCTGGGCTTCTTTCACTTGGCAAATGAAAATGGTAGCTGTTTCTGGTATTTCTTGGGAAAAATGGAACTATCTTACAAGAAAATATGCTGTGGTGGAGTTGAGGGTGGGAGGTGATTTGTTCCTTGGCCCAAACAGCCTTCCCTCTTCACCCTTCACCCCAACCTCCTTCCCAGCCTCACTCCTGAACCTCTACCTTTGTTTGGCACCTACATCTTGCCTAAGCCTGTAACCCCTTCTGAGGAACTCATTTTGTTGAACCCCAGACAAGGTGATAAGGATAAACACTTTCAAAAATGAAAGGTGGTGGGCATGGCCCCCTGGCCTCTGCCTAACTCCTATACGAGAAAAATCTTGACTAGAGATTCAGAACTACTGTCAGGGACAGTTTTCCTCAGGACCAGACGAGCCTTCAGTGCAGCACAATCCAGGGTAGGAGGGAGGTAGGGACAGGGCCACCTCTGCTGCGTGAACCAGCACTGGGTGGCCCCTCTGGCTGAAGGAGGAGCGGGCTGGGAGGGGTGTGTGCAGCTGACTGAGGAGCCGGGTGAGCCTCATCCAGATGTTTCAGTCCTTCGTCCTTCTAAGTGTTTTTCCACCTTTAATAACATTGCAAGCTCTCTTCTCCCTGGGAGCAGTTCTGGAAAGGGTTTCAAAGAGACCTGCCAGAGCCCGACCCTGGTCCGACCCTGAACAATGTTTTTTTCCTCCCCAATGAGACATCACATCTGAGCTCCTAAGGGAATTTCTCTTTCCTGTCTCCAAGGAAAGACGTTTAAATGTTTCCCAGTCGCTGAGAGACTGAGGCCCCCATCGGGGAGCTGCCAAGCTGGCTTCTATAAATAGCCTTGTCAGAACAAGCTGGGTCTGCGGCTGGGCCTGGGCCTGACCGGAGCAGAGCTGCTGTTCTGGGCACCACCACCCGGCAGTTGTCGCTAGCCCGGCCTCCAAGGAGTTCCCGAGGAGGCCGTGCACCAACCCTTGGGGTGGGAGGCGGGAAGGTGGAGAGAGAACGTGGGAACAGGCCCTGGGCCCTAGCTTGTTCTTTCCTTTCAGAAAATGGCAGCTTCCTGGGGCACTGTGTCTCATGTGAAAGGCGCAGGGAGGTTTCGAGTCACATCAGGCAAAATTTCAGGAGGCCGAGGCAGTGCTCTCTGGTACTTTCCCCCTTGACGGCTGATAATTAGGTTGTGTTTTCCTGTGTTCCATCTGTCAAAATGGGGCTCCTGGTGGTTTGGGGGGAACCCACATGCGTGCTCAGCAGTGCAGGCTGAGCTGCTCTCAGTAAGGCACACGCACTCACCCCTGTTCAAGACAGTGGTGTCTCAAGGGGTGGGGGGTAGTCCAAGGTCACGCAAGTTTATGGTGGGCCCAGGGACAGAGCCTACTTCTCTTGCCTCTGGCCCAGAGACTTTTCCATTTTAGTCCTAAAAAAGGCAGGATCTGGCAATTTGTAGGGCTGGTGACTGAAGCCAGCTGCTCCTTTGTTCCTCTCTAAGATCTGACCCTGGAAGTGGGGCTACCTCGCGCTCCCGTCAGGTCCCCAACTGCCTGCAAGCGTTGGCACTTTAGGGTCATGACCTCTGAGCGGGCACTCTGAGCTCCCCGCATCTTCAGTAGGCTCCAGGGCCCCAGGACTCGAAGCCATCCAGAGCATCAGTGAGCACTCTGAGGTCACATGAACCTTGCTTCTTGCAGCTTGTCAGAACTGAAAGGGACCTGGTCTAGAGCCTCATCTCACCGATGGAGAAACAGGCTCAGAGAGTAGGGGGCCTCATCAGGCCACAAGTCTGGTTGGGCAGAGCCAGGACTGACACCCCTCTTAAACTTCTCGTCAAGTGCTCTTCTTGGTCCTCTTCACTCAAGGAGTGACCAGGACAAACTGCAGTACTTGTTCATTCAGAACCTGCTACGCAGTGGAATGACCCAGATAACCCCAGGCCTGGAAAGGGGCCAAAGGGGATTCTTCCCGTCTCTCCATTCCATAAGGCCTTTCCTTCATTCTATAAGGTGCACTGGCCAAAGGAACATTGGCCCTACATTTAATACTAGCAGGGGGTCCCTATCATTGGTCCTAGAATCTTACAACTTTAATCATTTAAAAGTTCTTGGTGCCTATCCTAAAATACCACTTGCTGGAGATCCTTCCCCATCTGTGTTTTCTTTGAGGATATGGAGAATAGAAGGTTAACTTTATCTGTGGTTAAATACTATTCTTAAGCACATACACTCCAATTCCTCTTCCACCCTCCCCAGACCTTCTCTACTGTATGCTGGCACCGTTGATTCATGAAAAAGTCAAGGAAGGTACAAAGGGGAAGGGGGCTCAGAGGTCAAGTACGGGCCACTCTGGTTCTATTCTTGCACTTGTCCCATCTCCTCTTGCCTGGCCAGTTGGCCCCTCTCTGGACGGGGCCTCTGTGTCATTCTAGAAATGTCAGCCAAGCTTGACGGCCCTGGGACCAGCCGGGGAAATCCCCATCTCTGTGCCAACAGCAAGCACGCCAGGCCTCAGGCACAGCACCTGCCCCTGACCTTCTTGGCACAAGAGAAAAGAAAACAATACTAAAAATAAGTTAGTTTTAAATTGGAGCAATAAAAATCTTCAGAATCATTGGACCATTTAACTGTTTTTCCATGCGCTGTGTCAGAAGCCTACACAGCCCACGACTTACGCAGAGACCTCGTGGCACAGCCACACAAAGCCTCACTTTTCGGCTGCAGTCTGCACTCCGCTCCTGTGGAGTACGCTGCCTGTTGCCTTCTCTGTCCCTCCCCAGTGTCGCTTTTCTCTGCAAATACGTAAGCCCTGTGAGATCAGAACTCACATCCCCTTCAGGGCCAAGACCAAACCAGGTACTGGTTGCAAAGGCAGGCACTAACTAACTGTAGGTTGAGTTTTCTCCCTTGTATCTTGTTTAATCAGGTTGGACTGACTATTGAAACAAACAGCCCTATTATTCAGTCATTGAACATAATGGAAGCTTACTTCTCCTTTAAATAAAGTTACTTCGGCAGGTGGGGGCCCACAATAACATATAGGAGATTTTTGCGGGCCAGGCCCGGAAATGGTTTGTTTTTTACACCCACATGCCATTGGCCAGGACACAGTCACATGGCCACACCTAACCACAAAGGAGGTTGGGAAATGAAGTACAGCTGTGGGCCCAGGTGGAACCGGAAGCTGGTTGTGGTGAACATTTATCCATCTCTATCACACACCCTTCAGCCACCTTCCCAGCCAACCACCTTTGGAAGCTCTACTCCTCCTTTCTTGGTGAAGGGCCGTAACCTCGTTGACCTTATTCCTCTCCTTCATCCGTCACTGAGGATGTGCTGTTGCTGGGATGGGGTCCTGTCTCCCCAGCTACACTGGACTCCTTGAGAACAGATGCTTTTCCTACTCAGCACTCCTCTGGTTCCTCTGTAGCATCTGAAACCTTCAGTTCTGCTCTAGGGGTGGCCCCGGCTGCCTGCATCAGAATCACTCTTTGAACACCTTTTTGAAAATAGAGATTCAGGGGCCCCACACCAGATTTACTAGCTCCTGAATCTTTGAAGGCAGGACCCTGAAATCTACTTTTAAAAGCACTCGCCCAGGTGGTGCTCACATGTACTGAAGTCTAGGAAGCCCTGGTTAGTATTGGGTAATGGACTGATTACTTCAACTGGAAGGAAAGATGAGCATTTACAGAGATTTCAGAGAGCTTTCTATGCGAGAAATTGAATCCCAAATGGCAAAAGGATTTCTCCTTGGTCACACAGCTAAACGGAGACAGAATTAAGGCTTTGGGGCCCCTGGGTTCCTGCTCAGCACTGTCTCTGTTACTCTCAGCACAACATACTGAACAAGGCTGTTGGAGTGACAGCCCTTCGTGATCATGACTGGCGTGTGATGTCATGGAAGCAGAAAAGAGCCGTAGGCCAAGTCCTGGCCTCTCATCTCAGCTCCAGCTAATAACCGAGGGGCTGCGGCCAAGTCGCTTCTACCTCCCAGACTCGGGCACTCCCCTGGGTCCTTTAAACAAGAGGATGTGTGAGTTCCCTGAGAGTCCCCCACCTCTTTGCATGGAACCCGATCCTTCTTACCAGTTTCTCATGGGACTGGTAGGAATTTTAGGTGCTGTCCACCTAGGACTTCCCTAGGGAGAGGGCCTGAATGGCTAACGTGAGTCCCCTCTTCAGGACCCCCTGGGGCTTACCCGAGACATCCTCATTGCTGTGTTCCAGATCCCTCCCCTCCCACCCATCCCTCTTTCTTGACAATTTTAGACCATTTATCCTGGCCCAGCCAGCTTTTCCTTACAAAGTAATTCTAGTTACAGCTTAGAGCACATACAACGTCTACCCACCCAAATAGTTCAGGGAGAAAGGAAGAAAGATTATAGGCCAGTATCAACCTTGAATGCCAGCTGCTAGTTCACACCATCAGGTGGGACTCTGGATCGACCTTCCTGTCCATGAGCTTGAAGGGGAGGCCCTGCCGGGCCCAGAAGCCTGCATTCCCTTCTCTCTTCTGCTCTCAGCTTGCCAGGTAACTCACGTTTGTGCACTTTCTGGCTTTGGGATCCTCCTGTGTGGAGGACCCAGACTTTTCCTCATCCAGGGCCTTGGTGACCTCTTCTGTATAGCTCGATCTGCCCATATTTATCCAGGCCCGGTCTGGCACATTCCCTGGGGACAAGAGGACCAGATACATTTGTCAGGAATCAGGAGCATTTAATTTCAGGACCAGGAGGAAGAAGGGAGCTGTAGTGATAAAACCTTCATGTTTGAACAGAAGCAGAGGCTTCTGTCCGTGGTGCTGTCCTGGCCCCGTCTGTCTTCTCTTCTCTCGCTCTGCCCCAGCTTAGGTTAACACTACCCCGCGGGCTTACGGCCCCCATTTCACCTCTCTTCCTGGCTCTGGAACATTTTCTATAACCTACTGGAGGTCCCGTGTGCCCCTCACATGCCCAAAATGTAATATATCCCAAACCAACTTATAGCTTTGCCTACAACGGATTTCTCTCCTGGTCTTTGCCCCACGGCTAGTCGCCCACCTCCAAAACCGCAGGGGCCTCCCCTCCTCCTTTTCATCCATCTGCCACCACGGGCCCGGCCTCCAGCGTTGCCGATGTCAGGCTCCTCCTCTGTGTCCCCTATGTCAGGTGCTTGTCGCTTCTCACCAAATGTTCCAGGAGATCACGCAGCTCATCTCCATCCTGTTTCTTTCCCCTTCTGTACACCCTGCAGGTTACTGCCAGCGCCATGTCATTCTGGTCTCCAATGCCTTCAGAGCCTCCCCTTCGCTTCCAGAGAGAAGCCCACGTGTGGTTTCTGCTTTCTATGTGCCATCCAAAACCCTGCAATACCCAGACCCAGTCTCAGCATTGTGTTTTTTATTTTCTTATAGCATGGAGCACCAGAGCTGGGGGACAGGGCGGCAACATGTGGTCTCTGCCCTTAAAGGCCCCAGGCCCCCACCACCTTAGTTGCTCCCCTCTTCAGTCCATTAAGTATTGGGACTGGGGTCCCTGGGCAGAGAGACATCAGGGGGAAGACACTCTGCATTTGCCCTGAAGCCACATGGCTTTCATCATAACGTGGTGGCAGCTCCAGAGACAGGGGAAGATGGAGGGGCTGGGTCCCAGATTCAAAGAGTTTGGGCGCGAATAGCCTAAGAGGGACTGGAGGGGCTGGCAGCAGAATGACAGTGACGGAGCTACAGCAGCCGCTGGGAGGGGCGCAGGAGATTGATCAACCTCTGAAAAATGGGGAGTGCTGGAACCGGAGGAGACCGTGAGGGGTCATTATGGCCATCCCCCTGTTTCCAGGCAGGCCCGCATGTCTCCACCACGGGCAGAGGGAGGGCAGCCGTGCTGGTGACCACCGTCCTCCTCCACCCATTTGTCAGTGCTTCCTTGTCAGGGTGCCAGATAGCACGCTTCCGGCTGGTTGGATCCCTGCTGCGTGTGGGGCTCGGCCAAAAAAGCAGGGAGGGTGGCGGCAGAGCGCTTACGCCTGGCGGGCCACGCTGGCAGGAGTCTGTTTCTATCAAGCCAGATAAGGTGATATGTGAAAGGGGCTTAGCCAGGGGCGAGGCCCCCACCCCACATTTGTCCAGCCTTAAAACACATGGTCTTTCCACATAGCACCCTGGGTGAGGTCAAGTTTTGAAAGGCTCCAAATAAAATCGTCCATCTCAAACCCTGGTGACCTGTCATAGGAAGACGTTTATCTCATTTAGATAATTTTCTGATGCTGAAATCACAGGCTTTTTTACTTTTCCTGGTCTGGTCTTGGGAAGTTGGGGTCATTGTCCTCTATTATCATTGTTTCATTAACCTCTAGTCCGTGAGCCCCTCAGTCTCTTTCTCATCTCCCACTTCCCCCAGCGTCAAGAGTGGCGTTGGGCTGTCCCCCACTCTGTGATGCGGGCGACAGGTGGGAGCTGGGTCTGCAGGGCACTAGCTTGGCAACGCGAGGCAGGGCCCCACCCTCCGGGGGCCACACCTGTGGAGAGGCAGTGGCGTGCTTAATGTCCACGGTCACACCTGGCTGGGGAAGGGTGGGTTTGTGAGGACAGCCTGGGAGCTGGTGAATCCAGGAGTTTAGAGAGCATTTCTGGTTATAACTTGATTGTTCCCTTCTTTGTGCTGCCCAAAGCACAGAGCGAGAGCTTCCTCTCCTCGCTCTCGCTTTGATGGGCTATACTTTCCTGGGTGAGGAACCCTATCTGGCTCATTATTGAGTCCCCAGCACCCGGTATGTGCTTATGCACATTTCATAAGGGATGAATGAGTTTTGGGCTTCTTCTCAGTAACAAGCACCCCACGAGGCCTCTGGCCCCAGAGACACAGGTGCAAGCACCTTAGGGCAAGGTGTGTGAGTGCTGAAGCTTACTAAGATTCTGGATGTGGAATCAATGGGGTTTTCTAGTAACTCCGAAAAGAAAAATCTCACTAAGGTAGCAGAAAATGCAAGGATAACTTTCCAAACACAGAGCGGCCCCCTCCACCCCGTCTGTGATTGCTCAGCTGTTTGCCCTGGAGGATGAGGGCAGGCAAGGCTGGGTCACTAAGCAACGGGGCGCTGGCACCTGCTGGCAGGAGCTGGCTCGGTCCTTCCCCAAGTGGGGCCTCCTGGGGGTGGGGCAGAGGGGCCCTGTGAGGAGGTGGGAGAGCCCACTGGGATAGCTCGCTTCTGTCTGCTTTTCTGCCATGGCGAGTGGCAGGATGAGGGAGAAGGAACCGACACACTTCTCGTTTGTCTTTCCCAATTTTATCCTGAGCAAGTGAAGATACTGGTTCGGCTGTCCCAGTAGCCTGAGCTTTCTCAGTGGGCCCAGGTGGAACGGGGCAGGGGCGTGCCGCTTGGAGGCCCCAGGCCCTCAGTGAGCCCGAACTGGGCCGGGGACCCCAGCCCCGAGCCTTCACTCCATGCGACCTCGGGAATCATGCTGCCTGCTCTGGGCTTTGCTCTCTCCTTCCATGAAATGGGAAGACTCGCCCTCTAGTAGAGAATAACTGCTGAAGGAGGGCCCAGCATTCGCTCGTGGGAACCCACGGAAAACTCCCAGGCCCGGGATAATAAAGGCCATTGGGGGAAATGAAGACGTGTGCTGAATTTCGACATGAGGAGGTGGGGCTCACGATTGGGGTGCATGGACGTATAAGGCTCTGTTCACAGGACAGAGAAAGGGCAGGAATTGGGGGTCTGCTGGGAAAGGGTTAACATATATAATAATAATTGTTAATTATTGGGCCTCAGCATGTGCCAAGACCTGATCTAAGTGCTCTGCATGTATAGACTCATTTAATCCTCACAACAAATACACATGGATTCCATCTAACAGTGAGGAAACAGGCACACAAGAAGGTCAAGCAATGAGCCCAAGGTCACACTACTGAGCAGCAAATCCAAAATTTGGGTCCCAGTAGTCTAAGGCCAGAGCTCCTGGCCCCTAAACTATCCTGCCTCTCCTATAGTGCTTTCCAGAACTGCCCGAGTAGTTGAAGCCCCGGCCATGAGGGCAACCGTTGCCACCAGATGCCAGCCCTACGTCAGCAGCGTTTCTCTTGGAGTTACTGAGGGTAGAGTACTTTGCCACACCATTTAGGACAGAGGAAATCGAATGTCCCTGTCCCCAAGCCTTTATGACATGGCGAGAGGGCACCCACGAAAACTCAGAGTTATTTAATAACCAACTAGGATACATTTTAGTACCGCAAGTCAATCCCAAGCACCGACGTGGGGTGGGGTTGGCACGTAGGCAGCACAGTGACAAGAGGACATGTGTGGGCTGGGGAAGAGAGGCTCCAGCACCCAGCACCACCACGAGTCCTCACAGCTGTAGGCACAGGTGGGGCTTCCAGGCAGAAGGAGCCAAGGACCATACTCCCCACAGCAGGCTCATGTCCCAGCTGCTGGTACTAGTCCCGAGCCACCCCTCTCCTCCTAGCAAGTATGGGCAGCGTGGGCATGCTGCGAGCTGGACGCTGGCTCCACGTGCCACTCACCACCTCCAAATTACCTGAATCTTTAATGGCGCTGACCTGCAGGGAGCTCCAGCCAGAGCTAGATCCAGCACATTGTGGGACAGGGCGCTTCTGCAGTCACAGCACCCACATCCTGTCCAGCCAGGGGAAGGGCCTGCAGTTAGAACCCATGAGCAGGACTCCTAAAGCTACCCCTCTCTCATGCCCTAATGCGTCTTCTGGGTTTGACCATATGGCTCTCAGAGCACATGGGCTTCTCCATGAAGCTGAGGAATACATGGTCAAAGCATTCTATTGCGGGGAAGTCCAGCTTCTAAGGATGAGGAAGCAATTTGGAGGTGCGATGGATAACTCTAAAGGTGAGCCATCCCCATCTTCAGCTCAATGACTTCAAGAGCATGCCATGACTCTACGGCCTACAGAAGAAGAGACAGGGTCCAGTTTCTTCCAAATCTTCCTCTCGCTGTCACGTCAATATCTTTCGGGTGTGTGAGGTTGGAACGCCAGACATAGCTCCTTGGCCAGGGCCACATGACAGGATAGAGGGGGAACGTCTGAAGCAGTTGGGAAGTCCCCACCATCTGGGTCACCTAATGACTCAGGTTGCTTCAGAATGTGGGCTATCAGACCAGCTCGTCTCAAGGCCCAGGCTTCCTCGCCCCAAGCTTCCCTTTGGGGAATCTTCTGGGAAGCACCTAGCTGCAGCAGCTCCTCTGAGCTGGGCCGGGCTACCCAGGTCCCCCCTTGTGTTCAGCCGTTTCTCAGTGTACCTAGCAGGAGAGTGGCCTGCACCTAGGAAAAGAGCTGACTCCTGGAGGTCCTGGGGAGAAGGGGCCTGACTTGCTCGGAATTTAGAAGGTAAGGGAAGCCCCCAACTTTACGGGAATCAGATGAAACCGGCAGGTTGCGGGGCCTCAAGGGTCTCCTGCCCTTGGAATCTTCTTTTTTGTTGTAATAAAATATACCTAACAAAAGTTTAAAAGTTTACTAGTTACCGAGGTGGGTTTAACCATTTTTAAGCTTACGGTTCAGTGGTGTAAGTACGTTCACATTGCTGTGCCGCCATCACCAACATCCATCTCTAGAACGTTTTTATCTCCCCCAGATGAAACTCTGTACGCATTAGATGATAACTCCTCAAACCCACTTCCCACAGCCCCTGATAACCGGTATTCTGCTTTCTGTTGCTATAAATCTGATTAAGTACCTCAAAAAAGTGGAATCATAATTAATTTGGGGTTTTTTGGTATGACTGGTTTATTTCACTCAACATAATATCTTTGTGGTTCATGTAGTAATGTGTCGGAATTTCTTCCTTTTTATGGATGAATAATATTCATTGTATGTATATGCCACATTTTGTTTATTCATCATCCATCAGTGGGTGCTTACATCTTTTGGTTATGAACACCAGTGTACGAATATTTGAATCCTTGCTTTCACTTCTTTTGGGGAGATACCTAGAAGTAGAATTGCTAGATCATGTGGTGATTCTTGTTTGATTTTTTGAGGACTCGCCGTATCATTTCCCATAGCGGCTGCACCATTTTACATTCTCACCAGCACTTATTTTCTGTGTTTTCGGTTGTAGTCATCCCAGTAGTTATAAGGTGAGCATATCGTTTGGGGCTGGATTTGCATTTTCTTAATGACGAGTGATGTTGAACATCTTTCATGTGCTTATTGCCCATTTGTATGTCTTCTTTGGAGAAATATCCAATCAAGTCTTTTGTCCATTTTCTAATCGGGTTGTTTGTTTTTGAGTTGTAGAGGTTCTTTATTTTTCTGGATATCAATTCCTTATCAGAGAGATGATTTGCAAGGGAATCCTCTTTAAATTAGTTCTCAAGGAGCTGAGTGCAGCCTCAGGAGAGACCCACTCCGTCCGCCTCCCCACCGTCCTCCCTCATTCCCTCAGCAGTGCTCTGGTTCTGGGTGCCCTGGAAACACAGAGTTGGAAAAGTTACGATCCCTGGCTTTGGAGTGCTCATGGTCTAGTGGGGGAGACAGGCTGGTACACAACTAATACTGCTGGGCAGAGGACGAAACCAGTGCCGAAAGAGCTGAGGCATGAGCTGATGCTGTAGCAACGTCCGCTATCTCTAGGTGGAAAGGGGGATTGACAGGTCCAGGGGCGGGGGCGTTCTCTCAGATGAGGAGGATGTCGCAGGCTGAGTGGTCAGACCAAGAGGTCAGGGAGATGAAAAGGAGCCTGACCTGGGTGAGGGCGCAGGGCCTGAGCTGGAAATCCAGTGAGGGCAACTAACCAGAAGAAAGGCCTCAGGCCTTAGAAACTGTGGAGGGCATGAGAAAATGCCCCAAGGAAAAATCCCTGTGGCCATTGCAGTAAAATGAGTGTCACCCTATTCTGCCTGGATTGATACTTTAGACCTCTGAGCTGAAAAGGGGGCTTCGTGAAGCCCCAGAGGAGGGGAGAACAGAAATAGCAAGGTTTGCATCATCTGCATGTAGAAATAGTCAGAAGACAGGAATCTCCTTTGATTTCCAGTGATTGTCTCAGAAGTAGGGAGGTGCCATGGACACCTGTACAATCTGGAACCTTTTATTTTCCCTATATTTAGAAGGGAGAGTTATGTGCATGAGTGCGTGTGTGTGTGTGCGCGTGCGTGCGTGTGTGTCTTACTACTTTCTTTCCGTTTTATTCGATTCATTTAGCAAATGTTTAATGAGCCTCTACTGTTCCAGGCACTGCCTCAGTGAATAAGGTCGCCTCTGCCCTCAAGGAGCTCACACTCTGAAATCTGCAGGCACATGTGCGGATCTGCAGAGGCAGCCAGGGCAGCTGCGTCCAGGCCCACAGGCAAGCTGGGGTGGGGAGGAGGAGTGTCAGCAAAAGGGTTCGGTTTTATAGAAATCAGGAGAGCAAGCAGTGCCCTGGGGCCTGCATTAGAGCAGATGAGAGAGAGGGAGTCCATCTAAGCCTTTGAGACGGCCCCTGGGGCCAGAGTGACCAATGTCCTGGTTTGCCCAGGACTCTTCTGATTTGACCACTGAAAGTCCTGCACCCTGAGAAAACTCTCGGTCCCAGGAGAACTGAATGGTTGGTCACCCCGCCTGGGACTCAGGCGCTGAAATACTGCCCTCTTGTCCATGAGACACAGTTGGCACTTAGTGCCAGGGGTCCACAATACTTTAGGGGCCCACAAACACTGTTTTAATTTCTTTTAAAATGAGGAGGAAAAAAATGAACTTTTAGGTTGAAAAATATTTTAATATATGATAATAATATATTGTCTTTAAACCAATGTTATCACAAAACATAACATTCAATCGTTTTTTATGGAGGAAGGGGCCCACAACCCTGAAGACAAAAGTGCTCAGGACTGACAAGAGCCATAACGTGGCCCTGGCTGAAATGCCTGGCAGGGATCAAGGTTAAGGCAAGAGGACTCTCATATCGGGCCCTCCCCACCAACCAAACGTTCCTTTGTACTGCTGGACAAATCACTATTGATGATGGTGGTGCACTAGCCACCGCTGATTAAATGCTTGCTACGCACAGACATCGTGCTAAGCCTTCCAGACGTGCGATCTCATTTCATCTTTATGACAAATGTATAAAGAAGGCCTTGTTATCTGCATTTCATAAAGGAATCTGAGTCTCAGGGAGCTTGACTTGCCCAAGTTCACAGAAGACCAAGGACATAGCCACATGTGCTGGGCAATATGGTCTAGTGTTGAAGAGCGGGGACTCTGGGTAATAACATACTTCCTTCATTGAGTTATTTTGAGGATTAAATGAGATTGTGACTATGAAGCTGTGAGAGCACTGCCTGGCTGTTGGTGATTTTTATTATTAAAATGAGGCATTGCAGGGCTTAAACCTAAGTTGCTGTCACTCCAAAGCCACAGGGGTCTCCTGGCCTCCTCCTTGGTTCTGACTCACCCTAGATGGCCTGCTTTTGCTTGTAGACTGAGATGGCCACCTAAAAAAGTGAGGGGCACTGTGTCCAGGCCCCAGGACGTGCTGGCAGCCTGGAGAGTCCACCGACGTCACACCCACACACGCGGAGCTGGCCTAGAAAGTCTGGGCGCCTCTGTCCCTGCCTGCATGGTGCTCGTTCTGGTGTTTCACAGTGTGTCTGTCTATCTCCCCGCCTCGGATGACCTATGGGCTCCCAAGGACAGGGACCACACCCCATCAGTTTCATGTCCCAAGGCGCCTTTCACAGTCCTCAACCCACAGGCAATTCAATCAGTTACTGTTGACTGGCTGTCTGCATTGACCATCTGCTCTACATCTTTGTCTTTGGGGATTTTAATCTTTTTCCAGTTTTTCAAATCCCTCTTTATTTTCCTGACTTCTCTTCTATATCCCCCCAAAGCAGCTCGAATTCCACATTGTTCTACATGTACAGATGGCTCCATGTTGAAGCCCCTTCCTTCCTTCCTTTCCTGGGAATAACCTGTCAGAAAACACAGTTCAAGAGTTTCCAACCCTTTTATTTCTGGCACATTGGACAGTTCCACAGAGTGACCTGTGAGAATCAACCCTTCACTGTCAGAGGTGCCGCTGGGATGCCATCCAGAGCACTGGCCCATCAGGACCTGGGTGGAGACCTGTGGAGAGGCCCCGTTGGGCTTCCTCTTTCCCCTCTGGTTGAATCCATCGCAAAGGGACCAATGAGTCTTGAATGTGGTCTGGCCATTGAGCAGGATGTTTCAAACCCAGGCAGATGGGTGCCTGCCTTTTCCCTCAGAGGTTTTAATTTTCGACAGGCCTGACAGAAACACCAGGTGTTTGGGGTCGGCCCAACTGTTGGCCTACAGGACAGAGTGGAAGGTGTCTGCAGATGGTCATTCTCATGCCATAGGTGCCTGAGGCTTTCTACCCTGTCATAGGTCTGAAGATGTTTCACTCAAGGGGCAAGATAATTGCTGCTGACAGATTTGCTAAGAGCTAAGAAGGAGGAAATGTGGCAAACGCTCATGGTGAATGGCTTCCGGGTAGTTTTTGGTTTGTTTTCTTGAATTGTATGTGGTAGGTGCAGACGTACTTGAGCTCGGCACAGAAGGGGTCTTGCCAATGAGCAGAGAAGGCAAGTGGTGAGTCAGGAGATGAGTAAAGTTGCACAGGTTGGAACTGGTCTTAGTGCTGTTCTAACCATTTATCACTCTGCAATTGGGACAAGCCCAGCTATCTTCTGAGGGGCCCTCAGCCCCACACCCAATTCTCTGAAATAGAAGAGGAAGCAGTGACAGAAGAAACCACCCTATCTTATATGTAAAATCTTAGAGCCGTAAAGAAGCCATAGAACTCTGGTCTCACTTCATGATTTCACACAGGAGGATACTGAGGCCCTGAGAGGGGAAGTGACTTCCCAGAGGCCAGAGGTCATTCAATGGTCTTGCATTTGTTCTCACAGCAAATGGCAAGGAGCTGAGCCATAGGGCTGGCTTCCAGCCAGAGTCCTCAGCCCATACCTTCTTAGCATCAGCCCTTTGGGATGCAGGTTGGTGGGAGGTATTCCTGGACCTAACTGGGGTCCATGGCTGAATTCTGGACTATGAATCACCCAGGCTGTTCTGCCTTCTACCTGCCATCAATCAATAGGTATTTATCTGACACCTCCTTGGAGGCGAGCCCTGAGCTCAGCTAGGTCTCACAGTGGGTACAATAGAAGCATATAGTCGTTAGCCATCATGTCTTTCTCCCTCCAGGGAGCATCTAATTGGGGAAACAGGATTAACATATGCGAAACAATAATTAAAAAATAAAAGGGAGCATAAAATTAGATGCTACACACAGCCGTGCAGGCTATGGAGGCACCTTCATAGGTCCTGGCAGTAGTGGATTTAACATTAGCAAGCAGCTGCAGAGGTCCATGGCATGTGGTAATTCGCAGCTTTGCTATGATAGGAATCTGAGGCTTTGAGGCCGTGGGGCTGGTGTTTGGGTATGAGTCCCTGAGCCAGTGAGTGAGCCTAGCTGCCTGCTCGCACCCCTTTCAGCCAGCTTGTTGCCGCCTCATGGGAGAAGGGAGGAGAGCAAGCAGAACTCCAGTGAAGTGATATGAAATAGCCTTGGTCTACTTTTGAGAAGTGTCCATTAAGTGAGAGTGATGTTCATCAATTGGAGGTATAAGGAAATACACAGGAAGCAGGACTCTTGGTGGAAGTGATTCAGAAGAAAGGCAGGGACTAGAACAAACCTGTGCATACTCATCTCTGGTAATTAAAACGTCAGGGATCTAATATATTAGAAGACCAGAGAATGAAGAAATTGCTATTGAATTTTATTGGGAAACTATGCAGAGAGGATGGACCTAGGGGAGATAAGGGCTGTGTATTCTAAGCAGGAGAAATTGTACAAACAGTGGTGCAGAGCAGAGGTGGGAAAACTACTGCCCAGGGGCCAGATCCTATAAAGTTTTATTGAACCAGCCACGCTTATCCTGTGACTGCTTTGTACTACAATGGCACAGTTGAATAGCTACAACATAGATTGTGTGGCCTGCAAAGTCTAAAATCTTCATTATCTGGCCTCATACAGAAAATGTCGGCCAACTACTAATATCGAGAAAGGAATGAACAAACTCTGTGGCACACGGGCCAGTCCAGACTAAGTGCTCAAGGAAAGTGAGAAATGAGATTGGCCCATAGGAGTAGGATTTTGTACACCTGGAATGATGGAATGATAGTAACGATACATACCTTTGGGTAGGTTCGATCATTTCCAAAACACTTTTAAAGAGATTAGCTCAGAGATTTTTTTAAAGATTTTTTTAAAGATTAGCTCAGAGATTTTTTTAAAGATTTTTTTTTTTTTTAATCTCTGCATCAATGCTCTGAGGCAGTAAATGATTTTTCCCCTAAATTTATAGGTGAAGAAACTCAGGCTCCAAGAAGTTATCTGACTTTCTCAAGAACACTTAGTAATGGGAGTCAAAACCCAAACTCATCCTTATGTTAATCCTGCAGATATTTAACCTGAGCCTCTACTATGTGCCGGGCAGGAACGAGGCTCTGGGATGCTGTGGTGGACGAGACAGGCATAGGTGCTCCTTCCAGAGAACTCAGTCCAAATTGAAATCCGAGGCTCTGCACACTGTAATTCCTAGGAGAGTAAGATCCTTTTCCCCCCTATAGACAATGGAGCCATTGACGATTCTTGAGCAAGTATTTGTTGTCTGCTTCATGCTCAGTACCACAGGGCATGGAGAAGAAATAGAAGCATGGTTTAAATCATTAAGGAGCTTCAGTCTAGTTGGGAAGAAAAATCAAAACGGATGGTCTGCTTGGAAGTTAATGTAAGTAGATGCATATTGAAGAGCCAGATAGTATAGTGTTAGCTTTAGATGTCGGCTGGGGCTCAGTTTCTTCATCTGTGAAATGGGCATAATAATAGTACATTCCTCATAAACTTGTGAGGATGAAATGAGCTCATACATGCTGAGTGAGTAGAACAGTAAGTTGATTAAGGGTCATGGTTGGCCAGTAAGTAAGAATAAGGGTCATCATCATTATCGTTATTCAGGGCTGGGGTGGTCAGAGAGGCCTTGGCAGATGAAGGGTCTAGAAATGAGCAGACAGGCGCGATATGACAAAGTCAGTGTGCAGGAAGAAGAGGCTGACAAGTTTAAATAGGAGAATGAAATTTTTGGCAAAAATGAGGTGTATGCGATTTAAGTCAAGAAACTATGGGCACGAATGTATCTGATGGCTCCCGCACTGAGGGTGGGACACACAGCTTCCTCAGCCCTCCCCCCACTGGTAGGGGTCCCCTCATTGCTGGAGTTTTCTTGGCCTGCCCTGTGTGCACTCATGGATGCTAAAAGCCACAGGATTCGCTCAGTGCCTCTTCTTCTCAGATCATTGGGTCACTCCCCAGTGACCAAAATTAAGACTTTACATATGTCATTTATTAGAATGCATTATTAGCCAGTGTTTGTTTTTCTTAAAGCAAAATTCAACTTAGGGGAAATCTACTTGGAGAGGGGCCCCAGAACACAAGGGGATGGTTCTCTTTATTTTATTGTTAAGGGTATTTTAGTAAAAAAGTTTGAGGATCACTCTCTCAGGGGACATCTCTGCTGTGATCCTTAGCATGCAACCTCTTCACTTGGCTGTACCCCAGCAACCTTGAGCACTAAGAGAGGACACAGTCCTTTCCTTGACTTAGGACACATGAGCACAAACCTATTTTCCCTCAGCTCTCTGGACGTGCCAGATGTGTTGGGAACAGCTAAACCATCTGCCAGGATGCCAGGGCGTATTCAGAGCAGGCGAATTCCACGCCAGGTACACTGAGATGAGCAAAGCCCTGAGGGGAGACACCTCACGGGTCAGAGTCTCTAGGCATTAAATCACGACACAGCGAGCTCCTCTTCCTGTCTTTATCTTGGGCCACCCCAGGAGACAAAACTCTCTGCCTGGCTCCTAGCTATGTGCCTGTAGATGGAGACAAATCTTTCACTATGAGGACTCGAGAAACTGGCAGGTGAATAGCAATTGGTCTTTGCCTTATCCTCTGAAGATTACTATGTTATTGAGCTTGTTCACACAGTGGATACTGCCTTTTAGGTAAACCATTGGGACAGTAGATATCTGTGGGCCTCTGCAGCCGAATGGGGACTCTTGAGGTCTGAAATTGTGGGCAAGGGGTCTATACCAATTCTTCTCAAACACTGCTTCATGTTGGACTCACCTGGGAGATTTTTTAATTCCTATGCCCAGGCTGCCCCCTAGACCAATTAAATCAGAATCTCCAAGATGGAGAAGATGGAGCCCAGGTGCTGCATTTCTGGAGATCCCAGATGCTTCCACATGCAGCCACGTTGAAGAAAAAGTGGTCTAGATTCTATACCATTCTTCCTGAGATGAGAAAGGGTTAATGGGCCCTCACGGCTGTGGCTGGCTGGCTGATTGGCTGGCCTACTTTGGAAGGTGATTCATTCTGTCCATGGGTCAGACATCTGCCAGATCGAGTGTGGGCAGCAGCCAGCCCAGCCGTCGGTGTTGACATTCCAGAGTGTGAGATTTGATGTGTTGGCCACACAGGGCTCCTGGCACTCCCAGACGGGGCGTTGAGGTCCAGACAGCTGCCTTCTGCGTCAGTCCCGGAAGGGGTGCCCACAGCCACTTGCGTCACTTCCCCAGGTTTGTGGTGGGAATGGGGGAGAGGAGATGGGTTATCTGCTGAAGGAAAGGAGAACAGGAAGAAGAAGAAACCAGGGGTTAAGGCAGCTCTGACTCTCACTGTATTCAAAACCAGGCCTAGAGCACTGGCTTTTGAAAGCTAGGACGTAGTTGATTTCCAATTGGGCTGTTGCTCAATTGGAAACTATCAGAGGAGATCTTCCAGGAGCTTCTAGGGTTTTTTCTTTTTTCTTTTTTTCCATCCTTTAATTCTTTTATGTAGGTGAGTATGAGAAAGCTGTTCACTCTATTCACTGGATATCCTGCGTGCTTCAGAGATGGACAGAACAGAGCACATAATAGTAACAAGACACTGATCTTTCTGACTCGAAGCTCCCAGAGAGCAGGCAGGGGCAGGCCAGGTCCCACAGAGATGCTCCCAGTGGGATAGGGGCTGGGGGCGGGGTCTTCAGGAGCTGTTCTAAGGGGAGGGTCGAGCTATGAGAAGCTTCATTCTCATGGTCCCTAGTTTAAGGAATCAACAGTGAATAGACAGCCCGCACCACTTACTGCTCACCTCAAACAAATGGGGAGCGCATCCCCGCGGGTGGTCTTCGACAGAATCAAGGTCCGTTTTCAGAGACCTGAGTGACCACATAGGAAAAAGGTGGCCCCTACATCCTGGCGACTGCATCTCACTCTAGAGGTTAAAAGTTCCTCCTTGCCATCTTCACAGGTGACATGGTATCCTGGGGGCCTGGGGCCTCTGGGCCTGACCCACTGATCCGATACATCTTGAGCGAACATTTCACAGGCCACGTAATGTGTAGGCCTTGGTTTAGCAGCTGCTCATCCCAGCCCTAAGGCATGGAATTTCAGCCATCATTATGGGAGTGGCGTGCCAGCCTCTTCAGCAGAAGCGCTGTTTGAGGCTGACCATGTGGCGAATTGAGAAGAACATGGGCTCCAGGCTTAGGTGGACTTGGCTGTAGGCCCTATGTGGCCATTTACTGGCAGCAGGACCTCTACGAGCCTCAGTTTTATAATCCGTAAAACAGAGATAAGATATGTAGTATGGAAGACAAGGTATGCGGAAGCACCCAGCACAGTGACCGGAAGGAGCATGCAGAGGGGAGCAGACCGGCCGGGGGAAGATGCCGTGATGGGAAGGGATGTCACCTCACCTCCGTGTGAGGGTGGGAGGCCACAGCAGCACTCCTTGGCGGCCACAAAACTTGACCTTTGATCAGCTCTGTGGGATCGGAGTGGGGGGAGGAAGCGCTGGCATGCTGCCGAGTGCCACACGTCTCCCACGGGCAGACTTGCTGGAGGGAGGGAGGCCAGGGCGGGCTCTGCTGTGGTTGCCCGTCGTGACATAATGGCAGCGAAGCTAAGTAAATGCTGTGAAATTCCCCAACCAAACCAGACACCCACTGGACAGTGATGGACGATACTCGAGAGGCAGCCCAAAGAACACGGTCGCCCGCCCCTCTGGGTCTCAGTTTCTTCTTTTGCCAAAAGAGAATCCTGAGTCTTCCTGAGTTGGATAGATTTCTAAGATCAGGCAGACCAACTAACCTATTTGTCCCCCCAACTATAGCTCCTGTACTCCCAGCCATACACAGATAGCATGAAGACAAAACCGGGAAGGTGGATGCCAATGAACTTGAGAGAAATCCAGGGAATTGACTGAGGGACAGATTATTTGGACCCATTCACCCATGACTCTTCTCCACAGTGTGAAGGATATTGACCTCCACGTCCTCAGCTCTGCTCTTCCTTTACCTTCCCTGGGGGTGGGCACCAGAGGAGGCGATGAGAGGAATAAATCATGGTGTCATGAGAGGGACACGACAGAACAGAGCTGGAATTCCCTTTTAGTTCTGTACACACTGACTCCAGGGCTGTAGGCAAGTTACTAAACTCTTATTCTCAGTTGCCTCGCCTGTAAAGTGGGGTAATAAACTCTATGCCACAGGGTTTCTGTTTATGAGGATTAACTGAGATAATGCATTTATTTAGCACAGAGGGGGTGCTGCGTAAATGCTAGTTGCCCCTATTCCCCAGTAAAGGAGGTTTATGACCTCGATTATCATGGAGGGCTACAGTCCCCTGCCCGCACCACTTCACTCATTTATTTGACAAATATGAATTTATTTCTTACTGTGATGTGGGACCTGAACTGATGTCTCTGTGCCCTTGGTCCCCTGGGTCTGGGAGAATTGTTGTACCCCCTGTACATTCCTGTCTCTCTAGCTCGGTTGTTATTTCCCTGAGCATGTGCCACAACACCTAAAAGCATCTTTTCCCCAGCAAGCCTCCGTCAGCAAATGCAGTTCCGCCGATGGGCCAGGTTCGCAGTCAGTGCCTATGAGCCAGGCACTTTCCCATTGGTCTCCCAACAAGCCTGAGGGGCGGGTATTGCTCCCATTTCACAGGAGAGGAGATCGAGGTTTAGAGAGATTGAAGTCACTTCCCCAGGCACAGCTGGGATTGACTGCTCTCACCCTGAGTCAATGCAATTCACTTTTTTTTGATTAAATAATTTTTTAATGGTTAACGAAATCCAGTAAGTTTCAGCTGTACGCTTTAACAGTAAAGCATATATATGTTTACACTATGTGTTCACCTCTCATACTTACATTTCTTTCTGTCACCACATAGTTGACCCCCTTTACCCCGTCTACCTCCCCCCTCCTCTCTGGTAACCACTAGCCCATTGTCCATGTCCATGAGTCTCTGTTTGTCCTGTTCATTTTCATTTTTTTAAAGACTCACTGGCTCGCCTTTAATTAGTTTTAACCCTTAAGCTATGAAAAGTGGAATCAATCAGAGGGTAAGGGTGCAGGGGAGTAATTTTCCAAAGCTTATCTTGTAAACTCATATTTTAGATTCTTCTTTGGAATTAAACGACCTCTTCACTGCTTACAAGGTTATTTCTAATGTGCAAAAACGCTCCATGGTGGTTCTCTGTGGATCCCATTCAGCCACAATCACAGGCAGAAAGCACAGAGACCTTTCTTCTTGCATCTGCAGTGGAAACCTTAGCAGCAGACGATAACTGCTCCAGGTCCAAAAAGATGCGTCCCGCAGTTCGTGGTCGCTGTGCGGAGCTGCTGCTCACTTCCGACCAGGGCCTTTGGGGGGGCGTGGTCATTCCCCTTCGCGTCCTGAGAACCATCGTACACCCACCCCGTCTCTGCGTCTGTTCCAGAATGTCTGTAAACCTGCAGAGGAGGCGCAGCGCCCGCCCACACTGCAGGAGATCAAGCAGAAGATCGCCAGCTACAACAGCCGGGAGAAGAACTGCCTGGGCATGAAGCTGGTGAGCGGGCCTGCCCACCCCTGCCCCCCACGGGCCTTCCGCCCGCCCCGCCCTATCCCGCTGGCTCCGCGTCCCCTTCTTGTCCGTTCCTCTGCTGTTCCTCTGCATTGTGGAGCTGCCCCCATTGAAGTGCTTTCTGTGGGCCTCTAGAGGCCTCAGGGTTGTGGAGGGCAGACAGCCTGGGCTGTCAGGGCCTCCGTCCTTTAGGTAAATAGAAGAGGCGTTAACATCCAAACCCAATTTCTGGCTCTTCCCCTTTTCCACTGTGACTTTGGGAAATTTTCTAAACTTCTCTGAGCTTCAATGTAAAATAGTGACATTAGTGCCCTTCTGTCAAAGTTCATGTGGGAATTAAATGATCTACAATGGCCAAGGGCCCAATATTGCTTGTCCCCAGAAGCCCTGGCCAAGGGGCGTTCCCAACGCCTCCTCCTCCCCCTCTCGGTGGTTGCACAGGTACGGCCTGTGTCTGGGGAAGCTCCCTTGGATTGCGCAGAGCTCAGAGAGGGCAGGGCACCTACTTTGCGCCAGGTCCAGAGAGGCCACCAGTGGGGAGGGGAGGAGATGGTAGGAGAACCCTGCCCCCTGCTGGTAGCTGAGAGCAACTGGTTCTTCAGGGTTTCCCGTAGATGAGGTGGCAGAAAATCCAGTCACAGAGGGGCCCAGATTTAAGTCTTGCAGCCTGTAGGTTTTGGGAAAGAGGCCACTCCAGACTCTGCTTCATAGAGTGGGGACTCAGCTACAGCAATTGGCATCTGTCTCGTGGCAGATTTGGGGCAGGCAGCAGCCTTAAGTGTCCTCTCTGGTAGCTAGATACTGTGAGTCTTCTCCTGACCCACTGGGGGGGAAAGGGTGTCTGTGCCCTTCGAACACCCCCAGGTCAGCAGAGGTGAGAAGGAACCCGGAGACAGGTGGGGGCTCACCGGGGCGGAGCTGCTGTTAGGAAAGGCCCACCCAAAGTGTTGGTGGCTGGGGTGCAATAGCCCTCGTGGCAGAGAGGCTCATGCCTGACAGACCCACCCTGACCCCATGTGACGTCCCCTGACTGGCAGAGTGAAGACGGCACCTACACGGGTTTCATCAAAGTGCATTTGAAACTGCTGCGGCCAGTGACAGTGCCCGCTGGGATCCGGCCCCAGTCCATATATGACGCCATCAAGGACGTGAATCTGGCGGCCACCACAGACAAGCGGACATCCTTCTACCTGCCACTGGATGCCATCAAGCAGCTACACATCAGCAGCACCACCACGGTCAGTGAGGTCATCCAGGGGCTGCTCAAGAAGTTCATGGTCGTGGACAATCCCCAGAAGTTTGCACTTTTTAAGCAGACACACAAGGATGGGCAAGGTATGAGAGTGTGAGCTCCCACCCAGAAACCACCTCCCCAACCCTGTCTGTGCCCCCCACTAACCTGCCAAGCCTGGGGGGAGGAGTGGCCCTCTCTGGTCACCGTGGAAGGGCACACACGCACTCTGGGCGGAGAGCTGGACGGGAGTTCCTGCCCCTCACTCTGTATGTGGCTCTGGGAAGACCACACCGGGGCCCCCACTTCCTAATCTGTGGGGTGGGAGAGAACCCGCCCCACCACCCCTAATCTCTTGGGATGATGTGAATAGAGACATGTTTCAAACTCCGAGCAAACACCGAAGATAGAAGGTTACTCCCCTCTCCTTGTTAGGTTCATTCCCTTAGTTTGAAAGAATAGCTACCCCAGTTATACCCACCCCGCCTCTGCGTGTCCAGCTCTGTCCACGCATCCTGGGCCCTGCCCCTCTCTCCCCAGACGCGCTCCCAGCCCCTCTCTTGGTTTGCAGTGCTCTTCCAGAAACTCTCCATTGCCGACTGCCCCCTCTACCTGCGCTTGCTCGCTGGGCCTGACACCGAGGTCCTCAGCTTTGTGCTAAAGGAGAACGAGACCGGAGAGGTGGAGGTAGGCCCGGCCCCCCTTGCTGGTGCGCAGATGCAGCCCCGGGGGTGCAGCGGGTGGGTGCAGGTGGGCGGCGTCCACACTGCTCAGCATAGGTGGGGCCCAGTGGCAGCAGCGCTGGCAGCAGGAAAATGCCGTGAAAAAGTTGAGCCGGGGTGAGCACTGGGCCACGGTTCTGTGACTGTCAACACCCTGGGGTGGCAAGCTAGGGCCTGTGTCTGGCAAGGCCTGTGGAAAGAGCGGATATCACGTGCTTTATTTCTGAAAACTCAGGGTGGAGGGGCACTGAGAAACTCCCTGGGTTCGGCCCAGGTTGTTTTGCTCCAGAGTGGCCCGAGGCCCAGCCAGTGTCTCTGGGTTCCACTGGGTATAGATATTTTGGAGCCATTTGTCTCTCCCCAGTTCTTAAAAATCTGACCGTTCCCTGCCGCCACCACACCCCGCCCCCCCCCCCCCTCTCCAAGGAGAGCTATCCTGGCTGGTGGTGCAAACTGGGCTGAAACCAGGAGGGTGCTCCCCGTGGCCTGGGATAATTTGGGAGGAGGAGTCATGTGACCAAGAGCAGGGGAGCATCTCGCATGGTTTGTCCCACTGCACTCAGTGGAGGCCTAGGGTTCGGGGGAGCAGTCTTGGGAGTCGCTGTGGAGATTTGGGGGATCTAGGCAGGTGGGGTTCTGTCCCTTCTCCCCACTCCAACCAGGCAGCTCTGCTTCCATCGGTTCCATGTGTTGGAGTCCGTGGAAGATTTTGTTTGGGAACAGTGTCCCCCTGAAAATGAGTACTGCTGGACCAGGGGAAAGCTCACGGGTCTAGGACCTGGGTTTTGGTTCTAGTTCTGGTTCTGCTCTGTGATTGTGGCTATTCCCCTTCCCTCTGTGGACTTTGATATTCTCATTTATCCAATGTGGGGATAAAACCAGATAAACCTTAGTATTCCTCTGTGCTCTAAGAACTCAAGAGTGGAAATCCTCGCTCCCCAGGGGTCTCACTCCTGGGTCAGCCTGAGAGACCAGGTCCCATTTGAGCAGGCCTGGGCCAGCCAGGCTCTGCAGAGCTTTGCAGGTTATGTTATCTCATTATCTCCTCTGCCAGCCAAGGGAGGTAGATACCCTCATTCCATGGCTGATGAGCAGACAGGCTGAGACGGGTGGAGTGATGAGCTCGAGGTCACACCATGGAGTCAGGCTGAAACCCAGCCTCCTGAGTCCAAGTCCAGCCCCACTCCAGATCCCAAGGGTCTGCGTGTTGGGAGCCTCCGACCGGCCAGGCAGACAGGCGGAGCAGACCAACAGGGGCCCCGGGCAGCTCCAGCATCACTGTTGATATCTCAGCTGCTGCAGAGAATATTTAAGATTATCGATTCTCCCAGTGAAAACACAGCTCATGGACTAGTACCTCTTGGTCACGAAATACCAGGATGACATTTTGTTGCTCATATCCCATGGAAAACCCAAGCTTTATTCATTCCGTAGCAGAGGGAGGTGGCAGGGCCCCTTGGGTTGGACGACTTCTAACACGTCTCCTATTCTGTTTCTCTCCCTGTCTCCCTCTCACCTCGCAGTGGGACGCCTTCTCCATCCCTGAGCTCCAGAACTTCCTAACAATCCTGGAAAAAGAGGAGCAGGACAAAATCCAACAAGTGCAGAAGAAGTATGACAAGTTTAGGCAGAAACTGGAGGAGGCCTTAAGAAAATCCCAGGGCAAACCTGGCTAACCGGTCCTCCTTCCTTTGCTCCCAATGCCCGCGGATTTATTTTTATTATTAATTATTATTTCGCAACAGACACCTTTTCTCAGGACACCTCTGGCGGGTGCATCTGTGCCCGCCCAGCAGTCCCAGATGTGGCACAGTTTCTGATGGACACGTGGGTGTGCGGGGCTGTGTCCTGCCCACCCTGACTCGGTGCCCTTCTGCACACGGCCAAGGAGCAGCACTCGTGTGAAAGGACGACCGTGGTCCTCCTGCAGTCTGCAAGCCTTTCACAAACCAAATAGCTGCCTCTCTCGTCACCAAACTGGAACTGTTCACACCAGCTGGCGAAGGAAAGAAAAAAGAGTTTAAAGATATATGTTCTTTCTCCAGCTTTTATTCTGTAATTTCTCTCTTATTTGCCACTATTTATGAGTCTAAAGTTGTAGCCTATTCCTTTAGCAAGTCTGAGCTAAGCGTCTGAAAGCAGGATACAGCTCATAAAAGGATTGTTCCCTACTGGCCCCGGATGCTCAGGTCAGGAGCACCAGAGCTGAAGTCGGCTCAGAGATTCCCAGAGAAGCAGCAGCCTGACCTGGCCCTGCCCTGATCTGCCAAGTCTGTGCACCTGTACACCCAAAGCCCAGCCATCTGCATATGTATGCACTTAGCCACATCTTTGTCAATAACTGCTTTTAAGTTACAACTTTGAATTTAATATTGCCATCATGCTCATGTTTCTACTAAGGGGGAAAAAAACTGTTTACCATTTTAGAAGTCTGCTAAGTACGGAAATCGGGCAGTCAGAGAAAGCCAAAAAGTGTTGGAGAGAAATGTGTCTAAGTGGTCTTCAGCCTTCTCCCAGCTAGAGAGCAGGGGTAGACTGGCTGCCAGTGCTGTCCCCTGGGCCTCCAGCACCACCTCCTCCCACAGGGACTGTGGAATCTCAAGGTGCTGCCAGAGGAGCTGCCAGGATTACAGGGGGCGGACCCTCCAGCTCAGCCAACTCAGAGTCCTTTGTGTTCTGAAGCCCAGGCCGGCCTGTGGCACTGTGCTCAGTGAGCTGTGGGGCTGGCCTCCCCGCTGACCTCAGTGCCTTTTTGTTTTCAGAAATACAGGAGCAGGGTGTGTTTACTTAAAACCGTGTAGCTGGCTTGCTCCTGCCAGGAAGTGGACCATGGTGGTGTGGGAGACAAGGCCTGGAGAGCCCTCCCTCCAAGTATGGGACGAGGTCACAGCCCTCCTTCCCACCGAAGGTCTTGGGCTTTGATTCCCAGATGTGATTGTCAAACGACATTGACAAGGAGGATCACCTTCCCGGCTCTCCATTTGTACTGGGTCCTTGTTCAGGTCCAAACTTAAAAATAAACTAGTCAAACAACTCTAGCAAATGGCCAGGACTGCGGAGACACTCCAGTGCAGAGGGAGCACTTTTAACTTTCCAAGCAGGGCCCATTTTCCTTTCAGCCTCTGAGAGACCATTTCTTCCATGTCTTCTGCCTTCCCAAGTCCCTCCTGGGTCGGTTCAAGCCCAAGCTTTGTGTAGCCTCAGAAGTTCCCTCCCTGACCCTTGCTGAGTCCACACTGCCCCGATCCCAGAAGGAATGCTGACCATATAACTGTGCTAGTCTTTGGAGCTGCAAAAGCAAGACAGGCTAGCAGCTTGAAGATTTTGTAAACCACAAAAACCCTGGTGACCTGCCATCGCATGCTCAGCCTTATCACTCCCCTCCCTTAGAGACTCTCCTGGCTGTCTGTTAAGGGGAGTGGCTGGAGAGTCCTTCCTCCTTCATGCTGCGTGTCTTTTACGTTAATAGAAGGCACGGCTCCTGCTGCGGCCGCTGTGGATGCTGCTGAGAACCTCTCTCTGGTGGGGGGGGGGGAGGTGGCAATTTTATTTTTGAGAAGGAAAAAAAAGTCATGTACATATATACCATAAAGGCAGATAGCTATATGTAAAGAGATAGGGGTGTTTATGAAATATATTAGGGGAAAGTTTAGACTTTATCCGAAGCACAGTTAGACCCGGGACCCAGGCCGAGGTCCGAGCCTCTGAGCAGTGTGTACGAGGCGCCCCTCCCCCGCCAGAGGCGGGTATGACTGCTGGCAGTGCCTTCCATTGTCGCGTGGCCCAGTGTGTGTGTGTGTTTTGAGATATTTTCTCTTTAAATGTCTTTCTTATATGAGTTTTAAAAAAAATATAATAAAAGCTTGTTGCAAAAATGATTCAGACCTCTGGTGACCTCTTCCTTGAATTTCACCCTTCCATGGAAGTCAGCAGCTGGGGGGGGGGGCGGGGCGCTGAGAAGAGCGCCCGCTCCTTGGCGGAGTCAGATTTTCTTCTGCCGGCGAACGGAGGCACAGAGGCCCCTGTTCAAATGATCTTGAGAAAACCGTCCAAGTACATGGGCTAGAGGTGCTGCCTAGGCGACTGGCTATTCTACATCCCCAAAGAGCAGGAGAGAAAAGGGGGCTTAACACAGAGAGAGATTCTGAGGTAAGAGGAAGGGCTTTCAGGAGCTAAGCATGCTTCAGCACCAGGACAGGCTACCGAGGCAAGCAATGATTCCTCTCTTTTTCCTGCTTCCTGTTTATTCCTTTTTTTATTATTATTATTGTTCAGGTGTAGCTGACACACAACATTACATTACGTCCCTGTACATTACATCCCTGCAGCTTGCTTATTTCCCACCGGGCAGTGTGTGCCTCTTATTCCCCTTCACCTTTCGCCCGTTTCCCCCGAGCCCCATCCCGTCCAGCAGCCATCAGTTTGTTCTTTGTAGCCATGAGTCTGTCCACTTACTTTGTTCTTTATATTCCACTTGTCAGTGAGCTATATGGTATTTGTCTTTCTCTGTCTGCCTTATTTCACTTAGCGTAATACCCTCCAGGCCCATCTGTGTGGTCACAAATGGTAAGATTTTATTTTCTCTTATGGCCCAGTAATACTCCGATGTATATGTGTACCATATCTTCTTTATCCAGTTGTCTATTGAGGGGCACTTAGGTTGCTTTCACATGTCGACTATTGTAGATAGTGCTGCAATGAACATAGGGGCGCACGTATCTTTTCAAATCAATACTTTGGATTTTTTCGGACAAATACGCAGAAGTGAAAATGCTGGGTCATAAGGTAGTTCTATTTTTAATTTTTCTTAGAAAACACCATACTGTTTTCCATAGTGGCTGTGCCGCTTTGCAATCCCATCGACATCGTGTGAGGGTTCCCCTTCCTCCATGTCCTCGCCAACACTTGTTTTTTGATTTTTTGTCGGTGGTCATTTTAACAGGTGTGAGGTGGTATCTCATCGTGGTTTTAATTTGCATTTCTCTGATACTTAGTGGCACTGAATATCTTTTCATATGTGTATGGGCCATCTGTCATCTTCAGAGAAACGTCTTTGCCTATTAGTTGATCGGATTGTTTGAGGTTTTTTGGTGTTAGTTATATGAGTTCTTTATGTATTTTGGATATTAACTCCTGGGTGGATGTCTGATTGGCAAATATCTTCTTCTATTCAGTAGGTTATCTTTTCATCTTGTTGATAGTTTCCTTTGCTGTGCAAAAACGTTTTAATTTGATGTAGCCCCATTTGTTTATTTTTTTCTTGTTTCCCTTTCCCAAGGTGATATATCACTCAGAGCAATGGCAGAGAGTTTACTGCCTATGTTTTCTTCTATGAGTTTTATGGTTTGGGGTCTTATATATAAGTCTATGATCCATTTTGAGTTTATTCTTATATATAGTATAAGAAGGTGATCTAGTTTCTGCATGTATCTGTTCTGTTTTCCCAACAGCTTTATTAGATTGTCTTTACTCCATTGTATATTCTCGTTTCTTTTGTCATAATTTGACTATGTAGCCATGGGTTTATTTCTGGGCTCTCTATTCTGTTCCATTGATCTATGTGTCTGTTTTTATGCCAGTACCATGCTGTTTTGATTATTATAGCCTTGTAGTATAGTTTAATGTCAGGTATTGTGATACCTCCAATTTTGTTCTTTTTTCTCACATACGTTTTAGAATTATTGGGTCTAGTTCTGTGAAAAATGCCATTAATATTTCGATAGGGATTGCATTGAATCTATAGATTGTTTTTGGGTAGTATTAATGGTGTTAATTCTTCCTATCCATGAGCATGGTATATGCTTCCATTTATTTGTATCTTCTTCAATGTCTCATAATTTTCCAAATACAGGTCATCTACTTCCTTGGTTAAATTTCTTCCTAGGTACTTTTTTGATACTATAGTAAATGGGATTGTTTTCTTATTTTTTCTTTTTGATAGTTCATTATTAGTGTATAAAAAGTGACTGATTTCTGAATATTAATTTTGTATCCTGCTACTTTACTGAATTCATTTATTAGTTCTAATAGGTGTTTTTTGTTTGTTTTTGTGGAATTGTTAGTAGCCTCTTTGTGTTTGTTTCTATCTGCTACATCTCCAGTCTTGGCATGGTGGCCTTATGTAGTAGATGTCCTGTATGGCTCAGTGGCACAGTCTCCCTGATCACCTGAGCTGGTTGCTCTAGGAGTGTCTCTTCTATGGGTTGTGTGTGCCCTCCTGTTATAATTGAGCCTTAATTGCTGGTGGCACATAAATGGGTAGGATTGCCCTCAGGATGACTGGCTGTGAAGATTGGCCACATGAACAGCATATGAGCTGCTCTGTGGGGGCTGACCCCACAATGCAAGATTTGCTCCAGTGGGTTCTGGTACCTACAGAGACCACCCTTTGGGTATGCTGTTTGTAGGACTAATTGGGTGGTACTCTGTTGTGGTCTGAAGTTGGCCACTAGGTGTGTTGATTCTGAGGCCTCTTGGGAAAGCCTCCAAGATTAGCCATTGCCTGTGATTAGTCCAGGGCTACCTGGTAGGAGCTGCAAATGATCTGTGGTCAGTAGCTGCCTGTGCTGGACATGGAGTCATGTGAAAGAGACCGCAATGTGAAAGGCCAGCTGCCACCAATACTGGGCCTGAGGCAGCTCAGCAAAAGGCACGAGGCACCCTGAGGCCTGCTGCTGCCTGCTAGCTGCCCATAAGCCCCTGCCACTGAAAGAGCCTCAGGAGGTACGTGAGTTGGGTGAGGTGGGGTCTCAGGGAATCACCAGGGTGGGGAGCGTAGAGATCACTAGGTTAATGCAGATTCATATGTGGCACCAGCGCTGAGCCTGAGGCCACTCCACAAAAGGCAAAGGCACATTCAGGCCCGTCACCACCTGCTTGGGGCCTGCAGACATTTGAGAGTTTTTTAAGAAAGACTGTAGCACCGGCCAGGACCAGCTGCCTGCTGCTGAAAGAGCCTTTGGCAGTGAGTGAGTTGGGTGGGGTGGGGTCTCAAGGAGGGGGTCTCAAGGAGTCACCAGAGTAGAGCAAGTGAAGTTCACAAGGCCAATGTAGATTCAGATTTGGCTGTGTCAGTGGAAGACTCAACACAGGAAAGATGACATCTTCCTGCTGGTTGTGTGGGAGGAGGGTTCAATACGGGTACAATGGCAGCTGTCCCTCCAGGCCTCTCCTTAAAATCACACAACTTATTTTCTCCTTATATGTCTCTGCCACCTCCTGAGCCACTCGCTGTCCCTCCGCCACAGCCCAGGGTGAGTGCCTGCGAGAGAGTCTGTGTATGAGCCCTTTAAGAGGATATCTGGTTTTCTAGCAGCCCTCTGTCTCACCCGGATGGATGGAATCCCTGTTAATTTTCACAGCCAGATTTTGTGGGTGCTCCTTTCCCTGGCACTGGTGCTCCACAAGCCAAGCATCTCGGTGTGGAACTGGGACCCCTTTCTTTTCGGCAGTGGGAGAGACCTCTGCAGCTGAGTATCTCTCCCAATTCTCAACCAATACGTGAGCCAGCCCATTTCACATCTCTGCTCCTCCTACCAGTCTTGATGTCGCTTCTTTATATCCTTAGTTATAGGACTTCTGTTCAGCTAGTCTTCAGTTGGTTCTCCTGATTGACTGTTCTATAATTTAGTTGTAATTTTTGATGTGGTCGCAGTAGAAGGTGGGCATAGCATTTCCCTATGCCACCATGTTGACTGGAACACATATGTATCTTTTCAAATTAGTGTTTCCATTTTCTTTGGATAAACACCCAGAAGTGGAATTGCTGAATCATATGGTAGATTTATTTTTAGTTTTCCATACTCTTTTTCCATAGTAGCCACACCAATTTACATTCCCACCAACAGTGCACAAGTATTCCCTTTTCTCCACATTTTCTCCAACACTAATTATTGACTTTTTGATAATAGCCATTCTGAGAGTTCTAAGGTGGTATCTCATTGTGGTTGGTTTGTATTTCCCTGATGATTAGTGACACTGAGCATCTTTTCATATGTCTGTTGGCCATCTGTATATCTTGTATTTCTTAGGATTACAGTCATATCTCATTTTATTCTGCTTTACAGAGATTGCCTTTTTTACAAATTGAAGGAAAGACTATCAAGATCATAACTAGATTTATTGTGGTACTTGCTTTATTATGGCGGCCTAGAACCAAATCCAAAATATCTCCAAGGCATGCCTGCATTTCAAAATGAGATAGATAGGAGTGTGGTTGAAAGTTTAAAATCATCTTACCTGGAGAAAGGGCTCGATTGGATGACCAAAATGGTCTTTTCATTTTAGCATTATCTAACTTCCATCAAAGGAACATTTCAGAAATTGGAAATCGGAAACAATCAAATAAAAGTTACTAAAAAGAAATTCTTGCCTGCCTCCCTGTATTGATCACACATAATGCAATAAATGGGGACCCTCTGGCTCCTCGGGCTCATCAGCGCTCACTCAGTTCACTCCCCAACTCCCTGTAGGAGAAAATGTCCAATATGCCTTCTTAAAATGACCCCCAAATGGTGCACATCTATAACATTTGTTTGCCACAAAGAAATACATCTTTTGTTAATTTTGCCACAACCTAGAAACGAACCAGTTTCTGCTTTTCATTGAAACTCATTTAGTTTACATTCAAACATGGGATTAAGTTAAAAGTGTTAAGTTTGACCTTGACATAGATTATTTGGCTTACAACAAGGAAAAAAAGACTCTATTGCACAGCCTAACTCTCCCCTGGCTTCTTACATATACCAATGTGTTCATAAGGAGGAAAGGGAAGATGACTCAATGCAAACCTGTCACATTACTGGAAAAACCATAGCAGAATTCTGTGTTAAACCAGTTAAGAGTGTATGTTCATTTCAGGCCCAGCACATCATTTACTGGCTTGGTGTCTTAGCAGGGATTAACAAGGCAAGACACAACCTACATAAGCCTCCAATCCCGCCAAGGTTGTGCAAAACAAAACATGGTTGTGAAAGACCTTTATAAAGTAGTACATGTTACTTGTATTCATCTAAGGACCATAGTTCATTACTGCTGTACATACCATACTCCCTCATATCAAACTCTGCCTGTTCAAAGGTTTTATTGTAATAGAATCTTGTTTGGGATCAATTTCTAGAAAGCTCTTTCTCAGTTCCATATGCTATGCCAGTAGAGAGATGACTAGTAAAATGAAGTCTACTTACAGCCAGTCACAAGTGAAAAGGTCTATTACTCTGGACCTAATAAAGGTAAGAGGCGTCACACACACACACCCATTCCTTTTCAAGCCCCAGATGGATAATGTATGAATGTTATGGATATTTTTCAAGTCTTTCTTTCAAAAAGTGAGATGAAAAAGAAATAAATTGTTTTCTGACGGTAAAACCAAAGAACTCCAAAGGAATTCAGCTTAGCCCTTACTCCTTCCCATTGTACAAGGGAAGATGTGGCCATATAAATGACTTCTGTGAACTAAGCAGGGCCCAAAGCAGTGGTTCTGAACCTTGTGGTATCAAGTGATCCCATTGGGAATTCAACAAAAGCCTGGTAACCTCTCTCAGGAACACGATCAAACAAAATCTTGCACACTATTTCAGGGAGTTCATGGATCCTCTGAAGACCAACTAAAGACTGCTTCCAAGAGCCTGAGATTAAAAAGTTTGGGGCTAAAGAAAACATTTATTGGGTAAGACTTCGCTGTAACGAAGCCATCATCCTACAGCAGTTAGTGGCAGTGTGCCAGCGATGGGTAAAAATCATGATACAAAAACCTCTGTCCTAATGTACTTTTATTGCTTATTTTTATAGTCTAAATTGTGCTGCAATTCAGGGCCAATCCTTGCTTCTTTTGCCTTGATTGATGACAGAGAACAGCTTGGTTCAGCTTTCTATATGAATAACCCTTTAGAGATGGGAAGGAAAGGGTCTGTTTGGGGCTAGGAGGTTAATTAGGTAGTAGGAACTGATGAGCAAGAGGCTGTGGAATATTTTGCAGAGGGACTGTAAAATAACAGGAAGGCCCCACCTGCCTGAACTTTGAATGGGCTGTCTGACCTTGAGAGTAGGGGAGAAACTAAAACCACTAAAACCACATGAATGAAAAAGGCAATCTACGATGGCCTCTTCTGTCAATTTAAAATGGCTTTTCACTTGAAAATTTAGTACATTTTAGCTAACTAGAGGAAATAAGAGGGACATCAGATTTAGATTAGAATAAAAATTTATTTTGGTAAAGAATTATATATTTTTTATTTGCAAAAGCTGAAAATACTTCTATAAATGACCAGCCCAGAGCTTGTATTTCCACTGCATGAAACAAGAGTCTGTCATTTCTTCTTGCCAGGTTTGGGGGCCTTTTCTAGGCCTTGGATGTGTTTTCGAGGAAGGTGATATTCTTCTATAATCCAAAAAGCAGAAACTCATCAATGGGCTATGACCTTGCCTTCTCCTCCCCCAGCTCCCCCTTTGTCTCACGATGTCCCTTCTTGGCCCTGATCCCCATGGACCCTGATCCACGCAGCTATCTCCTGGCCCTCTCATCCCTCCTTGCATTCATTCCTGTTGTCAGGCCTCTGTTCAAATGATTTCGAAACACCATGTGATCTGCTCTTCTACTCCCAGCTCTAACTCTGCGCCTATAGGAAGCCTTCTGGGATGGACCATTTCTCCTTATACTTCAAGGCTGAAGTGCATATTTCAATAACTTTCACACTGATAGCTACTTGCAAGGTATACTTCAGAGATTTAGAATTTTCTCATGAGAGAGAATGTGCGTGTTCAGTCATGTGTTTGTTTATTTTCCTCTGTATTTCTTTTCAGCATCTCAAATGGGGTTCTTAGCTTAAAAATGCTCAATTCAAAGTTAACTGCTGGGTACTGCCTTAAATTTGCTCATTGAGCATTTACTATAAGCCAGGCCTCAAGCATGAAAAAACAATGAAAAAGGCAAGGTCTCTGACTCAAGATGCTCAGTCTACGAGGAGGTTCAGACATTAGAAAAAATTAGCCAAGTAGCAAACACTAACCAGAAATATAAACACAACTGGAAAGTGCTATGTTAGCAAACACCAATTTAAGAAAACTGAAAAAAAAAAAAATAGGACATGTCTGAGAAAGGCTTCCTGTGACCTCTAAGCTGGCCAATGCGTCTTTAGGGTTGGGCTGTGGGAGGCGCACTAGGTGAACCCCCAAGCGTGCGCATGCACGGTGTGTCTGGGGAGCAGCGGGACACCAGCACGGCTGAGGGTGGGATGGGGTGTGGGAGCTGCCAGGGAACCCAACTGGAAGGCTGGGGTCGGACTGGGAGGGTCCAGTTTACTGAGCTCAGGAGTTTATTCTGAAGGCATTGAAAAGGCATAAAAAGTTCTTTAGAGGGGAGTGATATGATCACATTGTTTCTGAAAGTTGACTCGGGCAGAGATGTGGAGGACGGCTTGAACTGAGGACAAACTAGAGGCTTGGTGACCCAGAGTTAGTAAAGAAGTTAGGCTCTGGAGTCTGAAAAATTAAAGTTCAGAGCCCAGCTGCAGCACTCGATAGCTGAACATCTCAGGGAGGGGTACTGAACCTCAGTTTCTTCATCTGCAAAACAGAAACAGTTCTGCAGCACCACTATGACCGAGGCACCACTATGACCGAGAGAGACAGTACCTGCAAAAAGCCCAGCAAAGTGCCTAGCACAGTTTTGGTGCTTTACAAATGTTTTGTAAAAAGGGAACCAGGAAGAAAACTATAGTATGGTGGAGAAAACATTGAATTTGGGGGCCAAAGGATCTGGTTCAAACATTGGCTCCACCTCTTGCTGCCTGATAAGAAGCATTTAGCCATATACATATAGAGGTTTTATGATAACTAGAGTGAGCTGAGTTGGTGGGTAGATTTTGGCCAAGTTAGACCAATGTCCCTACTTCTTCAGAGGGGATGCTCACCAAGCAACAGCCGGCCAAGGTGGTGGACCTGGTTTCCCTGGATCTGGACCTGCAGGCTGTCCTTGGCCCCAGGAGCAGGAGTGACAGTGGTGCTAGCCTGGCATCGCTGCTGGAGTATGGCCGCCACCGTCCACGGGTCCAGACCATATGCCTCCAAGTTCCGGACCACAGTAACCTGGGGGAAACAGAAGACTGACGGTGGGTGTGGACCACGTGTCCTCCCTTCAGAGCCTTGTAGGGCCGCAGCAGCCTCCTCACACTCTGTGCTCACCACCCCTACAACCATGGTACCCTTTCGTCCAAATAATTTATTTTTGTGCTTCTAAATCGATTCTTTCTACCCCATCTAATAAATGCCTTCTATTTTCAGTGGGATAGATACTCTCTACCCTTCATATAACATATACTTTTTAAAAAGTATTTTTATTATGGAGAATTTAAAACATAAATAAAAGTAGGATAGTACAATGAGCTCCCATGTACCCATCATAAGTTTCAAGAATTATCAGCTCACGACCAGCTTCGATTCATTTATATTCCCACCGATACTCCCACTCCTGCATTCCTTTAAAGCAAATCCTCCCTACGCATCAGACCATTTCATCTACAGATATTTCAGTATGTATCTCCAAAACATAAGGGCTCTTTTTAACGTAAATATGAAACCAACATCACACCTAAAAGTAAACAATAATTCCTTAATACCAAGCATCTCATCAGTAAAAAACATGCATTTTTTTTCTATTTCACCAGCTTCACAAATGACAGGTATGTGACTCTGAGATTACACAAACACACACACACACACACACACACACACACACACACACACAATTTTCTTAAAAGTCACAATTCTCCCTTTTTTTAAAAAAAACAAGTTCTCTCTTATTCATGACTAGAGATGGTAAAGTGCATTACTATCAGGAGTAGGTCAGGAAGGGGTGCTTTCAATAAAGTCTCTGTAAAGTCTCTAAAAGTTCTAAATAACTTACTCTTATCAAGGGACTCCAGCCCCAGAAGATCTCTGCATCAGTAAAACATTAGAGGTCACATTTATTCCAATTTACTATCTAACGCATAATGCCCTGACTATACCTTCCTCTGATAAATGGTTGCCTAATCTTTGCTTGTAGACGTCCAGAAAATAACTCTCTATTTTAGAAAGCACAAATTTCAATTTTGGACATTTCTAATTGCTATTATTAATATTAAAAAATGAGTGTCTGAATAAGCTAATATACATAGAAATTGCTTAGTACAGAGTCTGGCACACAACTACATACTCAAGAAACAGTGGCAATTGCTAATTATCGTTAAGGTTATCATTACTTTCATTTATTGAATGCTTATAGGCCAAGTACTATTCTAAGTGCTTCACCCACATATATTCCCTCACGGATTCTCACAGTACCTTAGAAGGGAGGTATTAATCCCATTTTTTACTTAAGAAAACTCAGGCGAAGAGATAGTAAGTAAGTTGCTCAAGATCAAGCAGCGAGGCAAAGGCCGCATGTGGACCCAGGTCTCTAATCCCAAAGCCCACGCTCATAACTGTATTCCTAAGGCATACAGAATCAGCGCATTCCTTTTCCTGAGGACGGCTTTTCACATATCTGAGGACAGATGCAATTTGTTCCATATGACTTTGTGTGGCCAAGCTAAACACGATCAGTTCCTTCAGCAATTCTTTACAAGTTATTTTCATTGAGCGAAACCCAAGAGATAGTAGAATAAGAGCTGAAAGCCCATAACATGGTTCAAGAAAAAAAATGAAAATAAAATCTTCTTTACCCTTGGAACCAGGTTCCACAACATCTTAGAGGCAGTGAGTGAGGGGTCAGCTTCACCTGTTTTATACAGGGCCCGGCCCAGTCACACAAATGTGGGTGCTTCATAAATAACGTTTCACAAAGAACAAATAACATTTAACAAAAAACTCCAATCACATTAGAGATACTAGATTTAGCAGAGACATTAAATCACCATTTTCAAACATTGTGCCTTTTTAAAAACTACCTTTTTATTAGAGGCTCTCTGTGCTAGGGTGATGTCAATTGGGCAGATTTTGCCTTTCTTCACAATGGGCTCTTGTCCGGGAAAGGTCACTTGATAGGCAGGCTGCAATTTTTCCAAACATCTGAAATGGGCGTTAATGAGTTGTAGACTGATAAAGCCAAGTGGAACCGTTTCCTCATAGCCCACCAGAAGCAGGCAGTCAGGTGTAAGCTGATCTTGCAGGCAACTGTTCACCCCTGGCTGCACGTTAGAATCATTCAGATCACCTAGGGAGCTGCACCCAGACCAATTCAGCCAGAAACTCTGACCAGGAATAGATATTTTTTTTAAAGCTTTCCAAGTATGGCCAAAGTCAAGACCCACTGATTCACTGAGCGAAACAACTGCAGCTTGAGCCCCTGAAACTGTCCGCTGGCCTAGCCTTCTAAGAATTTGCCCAGGCTTCTTTGTGGAGGTTACTGCTGTGTCAAGACTCTAGCTTACCCAACCTAGTCAAGAGCTGCTTCACATTTCTAACATGTTCCAATAGTGCACCTTTTATAGAACACCTTTACCACAAGGAATTCCTGCCTTTCTTCTAACTAGATTTTTTCTTGATATCATATATACTGAAATCAATCCTATCAAGGCCAGACGGTAAATATTTTAGTTCAAAGGCCACGTAGTCTGTTGCAACCACTTAACTCTGCCACTGTGGCATGAAAGCAGCCCACGGACAATACATAAATAAATGGGTGTGGCTATGTTCCAATAAAATCATATTTAAAAAAGAGGTAGCAGGCCAGATTTAGCCCCTGGCTATAGTTTGCAAACCCCTGATATAAATAACTTTCAGTTTTGGTTCTGTGGAAAGAAAAGAGTGTATCTTTCTTTGAAAACTTTAAGACAATACCCCCTCGGCCTTCTTTTAGTTTCTAAATCTTTTTGAAGTTCTTATTTTTAATTAGTGTTCTCTTCCTTTCTCCTTCTCCTACACTGTACAGGCTCAAATCATTCCTCAGATGCTCCACATCAGAATTACCCAAGCCTGTGTCTGTGAAGACTGACATGGTATGAATTACAGGAAAAAAGTCAGCGACTAAGACAGTGACAAGTCTAAAGTTCAATGTGATAGATATTAAAAGGAGGGGGCCGAAACGCTGGAGAGGGGCTACCAATCCCCACTACCTGGTCAGGAGACTGTCCCACGGCAGCTTCATATCTGTGTGCTGTTCACTTTTCTCTAAGATGCAGTCACATAGGATGGGATCCAATTTCACGAGACTAAAGAGAAAGAAGAAATAAAACAATCCCAGCCCCGCCCCTATGACCCAAGGGCCAGCTAAGGATTCAGCTCTTATTATAATGTCTTTTATAGTCATTCAAAGCTATTAGACCAATTGTGGGACCACAGTCTATAAAGCAATGCACCTACTGTGCTTTCCTAGAACAAGAGAAAAGCAGGTGGTGGAGGAGAAAGAAGGATGGGAAAAATCAAAAGGAGGATTCTTGGCTCAGTTCTTCTACTAACTATTATTAGGCTGGTAAAACTTTTTGACCATAAGGATATCTTTCGAAAGTAAAAAAAAAAAAAAAAAAATAGTATGGAATGCTCTCCATTTAGTAGTTTACCTTCTGAATCCACTAACTAAGAAAACGGAGAAGACCAAAAAGCTACGACAGAGGAAAATTCTTTAAAGTTTGCATTTTATCCCTCATGATAAGCATCTGCATCTGAAAATCAGTAGTCGACAGATATAATAATACCTAGTGTACAGTCAATGTTGACAGCATGGACAGAGCTGAATGCCCTGGACTAGAATCCTAGGTGCCCACAGCCCATGGTTTAGAAACCACTGGTCTTGCTTTTTTCTACAAGGCTGTGATCTCCTACAAGCCCCTCCATCCCGACACCCTGCACAAATTGCCCAAGTCTGCTAAAGACGAATACTCACAACACAGCGTTCTTGTCCCCATCAACTCACTTTTTATTGTGGGCATCAACCAGGTCGTTTTTCTTGGCGTAGTTGATGATGATCGTTCGGACCTCGCCACCCTCGAGAACGCTCCCCTTCCTAGGTGAGAAGTGCCGGGGTAGTTAGCTCATGCTGCGCCAGGAGACAACCTGCAAACAGAGGCTCACTCTCCGCACAGCGGGGGCTTTCCCCAGCCTCTCGACCTCTATGTTCTTCCCTTTTCCTGACCCAGGTGAGCAGGACCGTATATAGAACAGTTACAGGCAGAAAAGGGACTTAGTCTCTCATTCATTTGGTCCTGAGACACTTTCCGGAGGAAGGAGGCTTGAGCTGGATCTGGGAGAAAAGGAGAACAGGGCAGAGCAGGTTTTGCCAGTCACAGAAGAATACTACTCAGGCGGAGAGGGACTACAGGCCAGAACACCAAGCAGGCAGAGATGGGCTGCTCTCCAAAAACTCACTTGTGGCCAGACTCCTGGAAGAGCAGGGTCATGCTGGCTGGGACACAGTAGAGGGGTTTTATATCTGGAGGGTGATAGGGCTGTTCCCTGCTACCCTCCTGGACAGGCTCGGGTATGACGAAAGATGTGATCCTAAAACCCAGCAGAAGGAAAGAAAAACACATTTTGTACTAGTGTCTTGGCAAGTCCTAGTTCATGGCCCAGGTGCCCCGGGGCCAGCTGAGCTACGGTGACCAGGCCCCCTGCACTCACCTTGGGTGTTTCCAGTCCACAGCCACAATGCTCTCCACCCCTTTGCTCAGCTCCTTCACCTGTATAATCTGCTCCTGCTGCATTTGCTGCAGGAACTTAGAGAGCTAAGGGAGAGAGGGCCAGCGGTAGGGGACTCCATCACTTCCACACACACACTGAGCACCTAGGATGTGCCAGACACCGAGCTAGGCAGGTCCTGGGGAGGGACGTGGGATTGTCCCTGCCCTCATCAAACTAGGAACTGGGAGGCCCCCACCCTGAGGGTTGGGGAGTGAAAAGCTGCTAGACTGAGTGGTGAAGCCTTTCAGAATTGTGACCAGACGTAAGGAGGTTGAGAGGAGAGAGGGGGACGGGTGCCTGCCCAACTGCCTCAGCCGAGTTTTCTCCTCCTCTCCCCCTATGCCTGGAATAAAGAGCTGAATCCCAGCCTGAGCCCTGGACATGGGGCTTCCCCAGTGTCTGTCCAGCTCATGCTGCATGTGCCCCTGCTCAGCTCTCTGGGCTATGCAGAGAAGGCGCCGCTTACCTTTTTGTAGCTTGACTTCTTTACGTCCAGTTGTCGTCCTTCGGGGCTGATGGCAGATGGAAAAGGCAAGTTAAGCTACCAAAGCAGTAGTGGTGGGACCTGCCTGACATTGAGAGGAGGGCACTTTTCCTCAGCTTTCCTCCTCCCTGTTCAGAAAGAGGCCACTGTTCCAAAACTGGCGGCATCATGGAAGGATACAGACTTTAGGACATGCTCGATCACTGCTGTTCAACAGACCTTTCTGTAAAGATGGAACGTTCTCTATCTATTATCCAATATGGTAGCCACTAGCCACACATGGCTACTGAATATTTGAACTGTGACTAGTTCAACCAAGGAACTAAATTATCAGATGTGGTTCCATAGTGTAACAGTTAGCACATCTGCTTTATATGTAGAAGGTCCTGGGTTCACCTCCCAGTGGAGCCACAGTCCATGGTCTACGGCCATGCCACCCTGAACAAGCCCGATGTCTGATCTTGGAAAGGTCGGGCCTAGTTAGTACTTGGATGGGAGACCACCTAAGAAGACCAGGTGCTGTAGACGTAAATAAAAAATAAAAAAAAAAATCTATCTAATTTTAATTAATTTAAATTTAAATAGCCACAGGTGGCTAGAGGCTATTGTACTGGATACAGCTTTAGATGCCTCTCAAACTACACAGCCTCAGAAATTCCACCTCAAGGTGAACCTTGCCACACTAAGCTCACTGCAGTAGCTGGGCCTAGAGCAGCACTTGTCCAACATACACCACAAGCCCAATATGGCCGCACCACTCACCTGCTGTCTGCGGCTGCCTGAGTGCGACAATGACAGAGTGGAGGAGACGCAACAGAGACTGCATGGCCTACAAAGCCTAAATATTTACTATCTGGCTCTTTAGAGAAAATGTTTGCTGATTCGAGCTACTAGCTTTCATGGGGAGGGTCCTGATGCAAGCTGTAATCACACCTCCAAACTTCGGGGTTTCCTCATGGGACATACAATAGCAGTGGGATTCACAGGGAGCCCTCTCAGAACCCACATGGATTAAACACCTCTATCTACAACATAGTTCAGTTACATGCCACCTGGTGTGGTCAGGACAAACGATCAACTGTCCACCACACACTCCAGACCCCTCACTTGTCCAGGCTGCCTTACAGAAGCCCACATGAAAGCAGGAAGGGAATTAGAGTAAAAACCACTTTTTACAAAACAGAGCAACATTCTTGAAAAGAAAGAGCTCTCTGGGTAAAAATCAGTAAGCAGACCTGGCACAATAACATTTATCAGTGCTTAGTAAATGTCAGGCTATTCAATCTTGACAGCAATCCTGCACGTGCTGGAGATGGGGGCTTGCAGAAGCCCAATGGTGAGTTCGGGTTCACCCGCTCCAACATCCTGGGGAGCTGGTATTTGAGCCCAGACAACTCTGTCTTCAAAGCCCAGGTCCTGTTCACAGGTGATACGCTCTCCCCTAGTGGCTTGTGCTTGGGGGTGAGCCAGAAGAGTCAACCTAACCTGGCCCACCTACTTTTCAGGACAAGAGCGAGGGGGTTGAATGGTCCAGAAGTCTTCTAACAAAGAAGCTGCCCCAGGACTCTTCCTGCACAGCACATACTGCCCGATTCATGACAGTTGGGCCAGAATTGCCGCAATAGAGCCGTGATCTAAGAAGAGGCGGATTCCGGGATTCTGAGAAGCTTGGGAATTTTAACCAAGTCCTCAACAGCCTTTCACTGGCTAAAATTTAAGTTTTGAAAACTCAGGACCTACTTTATTTGCCGGATCAACCCTCCACTCCATCTTCCCACAGCATGTCCCTCAATCAATTCCCCCATGGCCTCTGTCCTGCCCTGTCCAAGGAACAAGATAGAGACCCATGCCTGACGGCCAGCCCACACCGTGCCTTCCATACCAGCAGGAGAACATGTGGCTGCCAAGGAAAGTGCTGGTGAGTAATGGGAGGTCAGCCTTTTTGACTCGGCACTTCAAAGCATGCAAGAAGCAGCGCTGTAACAGCTCATCCATTTGCTCTGCAAGGAAAAGACAAGAACCACAGCCTTCCTAAGGGACACAGACTGCCCTATGCACCCCCCGGCTCCACCCCTACCTCACCCTTCAGCTCTGGCAGGAACCCATTCCCAGGGCTACAAAGTTCCCCGACTCTTTGGAGCACTGAGCCTTTAGGAGAGGGCTGACCCCAGAGAAGGAGTCCAGCACAAAGATCCCCCCAAGCCAGGAGCCAATGCTTCTCTGACAGAAAAAAACCTAAGAAGGCTCTGTAGCTGGAAATGGTCCAAAGGCCAGAGCAGACTGGCACCCAGAGAAACACGACTTATGAGGAAAAAGATTCCCAGGTGAGAAGTCAAAGGGCTGCTATACGACTGTCAACAAAAATAAGGACGCTTTCCTCCTCTTCCAGGGCTCTAGTGCCGCCCTAGTCAGAGGAGTGTGGCTTCAGTGTCCTAGGTTGGGAGGAGATGACCCTTTGCTCCCAGAGCTATACCTTGAAGGGTCTTGCTATCTGTGGGGTCTGAGTTCAGGCCCCCAACACTGGTGTCTTCTGAGGCTTCTGATGGGGTCTTCTTCCCATGCATCTGCTGGACCTCCCCGTTCTCCTCCTCCACTCCCTCCAGGGCCAGGTGCCTCATGTCTCCTTGCAGGATGGGGTCTGCGTGGCTAGACCCCTTCTCTTCACTGAGATCAAGAGGATCCAGGGCCAGTGGGGCAACGGAAGGTGGAGAGGACTTGTCTCCAGATCTCCTGGAAAAACCTCATTTCAGAAACACCAAGTAGCAAACCACGGCACTTTCCAACTTGGGCCAGGGGGTCGGCCAGGAGGACAGAGAGTAAGACCACAGGCAGGGGCTGTCCAGGAGAGCACAGGGAGCCTGGGCTCTCATCTCAACTCTAGTTCCAGTTTGAGGCCCAGATAAGTCCCATGCCTCAGTTTCCTCATTTTTGAAATGTGGAGAATAATTCTTGCCTCCTCCCTATCCCAAAGGAGTAATAATATTATTAACAGACATCCAGGGACAGAGAAAGATTAAAGAAAAAGTAGTTAAAGGGAAATTCCCAAAAGTATTCCCTTCATATGAGTTAAAAATAAAACCATTTTGAATTAAATAACAAAATTAAGATCATAAATGCATCTGTAGGAACAGTTTGCTGAAAAACATCTAGACTGCTCAGACTGCCGAACCAGTTGTTTCTGTGTAAATTAGAGTTCAATTTAACTTGCAGAGTAGAGAGTACAATGGTTTAGGCCACTCAACCTTAGGAAGACAGGAGAAAACACGATGCCACATAGCGGAGCATGCAGAGAGGTAAAAGCAGAAAGCTTGACCTTGGTCAGGATTATGTGACTCAAACTAAGTTTTAACAGGTGCAGCAAGGCTCATTAGTATTGTGACTGATGAGGCCAGAGCATGTTTAGGCTATTCTGATCAGGTCAATACCACTAAAAAATGTTTAAAGTTGCAGGGTGAGTCAAGGCTGAGGCAACCACTGATAAGTAACTTAGACAACATGACCTTGATTGCCATTGCACAGAATGATAGATAGAAAACAAAGTGCTGGGAGAACATCAGTAAGCAGCCCTCAAATGTCTGCTGAAATGCAGGCTGATGAGATTGCACCCCCAGCCGAGCAGGGCTTAGTCGATACTGATAAGTGAATAACTCCAAGACAGGGCTAAAAATATAAGAATGAATCTATACCAACAGGCCACGACACTTGGCCAAAAGACCTGGTATGTTGCTTTTGACAAAAGCACACTATTTACTGTTTTGGTAAAATGACAAGAAAATAACCAGAAAATAAACTGGTATATGGCTCCAGAAAACAACTGTCATAGTGAGAAAGTGCAAATTCCATACTGGAGGGGAGGAGATCTGTAATGTGACATTCGAACAACATAAAAGTAAGCATCACCCTGGTGTCTGAGGATCTATTCTGCTTTGATTTAGATTCAGAAGTGTGAATTGCTGAGCACTTATCATGGAGCCAGAAGATGTGTGCGTGGTAGATAAGGCCAGATCAACCAGTGCGATAAAAATAGACTATCATTGTACTGAGAGGCAGAGTAGACAATCTCTAAGGCCTTCTTCCAGGCTGAGGATTCTATAATCCACCTACAAAATAATCAAAGTTCTTTGTAATCTCGTCTCTGAAAAGGCAAAAAAAAAAAAAAATTGTTTCTCCACATTTAGCAACGAAATTAATGTTGCCTTAAGGACACAGCAGGGACCAAAACTCTCATTTCTGAATCCAGGCCCCATGCTCTCTCCACCCACACAGCTTTCCATAAAACAGAAGAAAAATACTGAACCCACCACAAGTGATCCTGGTAGGTGTGGAGCACAGAGAAGCCCCTTCCCTTCAGGCCTGAAGTCAGCATCTCAGATGTGGACATGGCAGCAACTCCGATGGCAACCGGGGCTCTACGGAGGAGCGCAGAGACAGGGGTCAGGGACAGTCTTTAAGAGGGCACACGTCGGGACTATCTTTCCACACATGGGCTAACAGCACCACGGTTGCAAATTTGAAGCATTCACTTGTATCGCAAAACTATAAACTCAGTCCAATCTCAATTTTCTTCAGTTACCTATAAATATGACTTTGAAAAATCCCATGACCAAACCTTCCTCTTCTATATATGTTGTCAGTTCTACTCTTAGCATGAATTAAACCCAGATAGGACTTGAGAGGACATTTAAAGTTCCCTTTCTTTAATTTCAAAACTATAAATGACCTCTCCTACCTTAAAGAAGGCACAGCCATCATATCCCAAAGTTCAGAAAGGAGGCCATTTATATACCATAAGTTAGACTTAGAAGTGACACAGGGAAACAAGAAGAGATAAATAGTGGCGCCAACTAGAGAGGTTCCTTCTGAGTTGGCTCATTATAACAGGACTTGCTCTGTGTAACTATCTAAGAGCTGAGTGTGTCCAAAATGTCAAAAACAACCACATTCATAGTAACTACAAAAACTTCCAAAGTCCAAATGGGAAATCTCTGTCATCCCAGCATTACTCAAGCACTGCTCACACCTTGCCTGGAAGGATCAGTGACCAGCTGGATAACAGTCGAGGAATATACAAGCCTGGCAAGGTCATCTGGGCCTAACGGAAAAGGTTCAAGGGCAGAGTTGCCAATACCTGAACTTAAAAAAAAATGTTTGCTAACTTCGTGGCTCCACTTTCTGTGCTCATAGGTCAGTTCCTGCCACAGAAACTTTAAATCCGGCTTCTTTCCCAGCTCCTAAAAGAGGAGTCTTTCTCTTCTACCCGTGGAAGGGTCAGTGACTTGGGAACTTCATCCTCAAACATGGCTTGTAGTTTTAATAAACTCCTTTGCACCCTTATTCCCTGCCAAAAACCACCCCTAAGCTTAACCTCCACATACATTTGAAAGGCCAAACTGAGCAGGCCAAATACACATCTCTGTAGTATTCTCCCACCTTGGACAGAATACTGGGGGAGAAAACAATGACACCAGCATTCTTTTTAACTGCATGTTTTACTACAGGTAGGCAAGGAAGGAAACATTTCTATATGTTTGGTTCCAAAGGGTTCAAGGCAAACAGGAGATTATGAGTAGCAAAAATAAGATCTTTAAATACTGACCCCTCCCATACCTACAATCAATCATCAATCAATCATTCAATCAATCTCTCTCTCTCTATCTCTCAAAGAAGCAATAAGTAGAATAATGAGATCCCATTTTTCACTCAGGATGACACAAATGAAAATGACCCATCATATCCAGTGTTGGTGAGAATGCAGGGAATAGGCTCCATATACCCTGTAGGTGGGAATGAAAACTGATACAGCTTTTTTGCAGGGTAACGGAAAATATGCATGATCTTCAGCCTAACAGTTCTGCTTCTTAGTATCTATTCTAGAAAAATATTGGCACTGGTGTCCCTAGAGGCATCAGTAATATCGTTTGTGATAGATACAAACTGGAGGCGATCAGAATGTCCACCAGGAGAGGACTTCTTCCATCACCACACGCAAGGTAAAAAAAGATTCAACATATCTGGGCTTGCTTACATGAAAAATGTCCACACTACCTTTAGTGAAAAACAATATAGAAAGTATAATTGTTTGTTTGTATTTTCAAACATACATACCCCAAATCATACATTTTTATATGCATTACAGAAGGTCGGCAAGTATACACATCAAAATACGTATGGTTACTTCTAGGAGCAAAGGACTGTGAGGTGTGGAGGCTTTAGATTTTTCAGAATTGTTCATATGATTACTTCCTAATATATTTTTAAAAAGCAGCAGTGTGGGGGGTGGCACCATAGTATAGTGGTTAGCATGTCTGCTTTACATGTAGAAGGTCCTGGGTTTGCACCCCAGCTGGAGCCACAGACCATACCCTGGATGCACCGACCCCCCTGGATGCTCTGGGTCCCCTGGGCGCGCCAGGCCCTCCAAGTGCGGAGGGGGACACCAGGCTCCAGGTGCCAGAAGAGAGAACGTGGGAGGAGACGCCCTGCCTTCAGAGATCCAGTCCTTAAGGGGAGATAGCAACAGTTGTACGTCAGGGGTGGAAGTGGGGGTGGAGAGGATAAAAGAGGGGGGAAAAAAGCAGCAGTGTGGTCATGGCTGAACAACACTATAAACATACTAAAAATCATTGAATTATACATTTGAAACAGGTTTTTATAGTATGTATGTAAACTATATCTCAATAAAGCTATTAAAATAATTAAAAGATGAGAATGATGTGGATGACGGGAAAAAAAGTGTCAAGGTCATGAAAGGCAAGGAAAGACCAAGGAAATGTCACAGACAAGAAGATAGCTAAATGCAATGTGGTATCATGGAAAAACTGGGGAAATACAAATAAAATCTTTAAGTGTCTTAATAGGCTTGTACTAACATTGATTCCTTAGTTTTGGTAACAGTACTGTGGTTATAATGTTATCATTATAGGAAGCTAGTAAGGAGTATAGCAGAACTCTGTACTACCTTCATAACTCTTCTGTAAATCTAAAATTATTTAAGAAAAAAAAAAAAAAGATAAGCAGCAGTAGCAGCAACTATACTTGGTATAGATGTGTGGCTACCCCATAGGCTAATGGCCACTCCCTGCTTCTTTCGGAGGAGCTGTTTTTTAATTTTAATCTCTTGTCCGTATACTCTGGAAGTTGTCATTCCTTGCCCTTTCCCCAATTTTACCTAAATTTCCCCCACAAAGGCACAGTTGGCTGGCACAGTACCTACCTGTTTCCCACCAAGGTAATGGCACACAAGTCACCCTTCTGTACCTGAGGCAGACCAGCAGGGGGTACCACTAGTCCTGGCAGCATCAAATCTGCAATAAACAAGACAAAAGCATTACAACACATGTTCTGACTCCATTTAATTCCACGTTTTACTTACATCATTTATTCATTCACTCAAGAAACATTTACTAAGTATCAACTGTGTTATTAATAATAAAAATTAAAAACTGGCAACCTGAGTAGCAGACCTTTGCCCTTTGTGGGAGCTAGTGGTCAATGGAAGCATCAAGCTGAGGGTCCAGTTCTATAATCTATTTTATCCTGGTTCCCTAAATTCAGTTTGTCGATTTAAAGTGTAGCATATAGCAATACACGAAGTACTTTCATATCACTTATTTAAGCCTTACAGCAGGGTCAGAAAGGCCCAGAGGGCTAATGGAAAAAGCCAAACGACAGACATAACACGCATGGGGGATAAATTTCATTTTTTCAAATGTATAGATGTAGGAAATTAGTACGTTTCTTAAAGTAGTAGCCCTTCCTAAGTAGGTTTCGGCCAATAGCCAGAATATAGGAAAATCCTCTTACCTGCTCCCCCTACTAGTTTTTCGAGCACTAGAGGCCATGTTGTGAATGTTGGTAGAAGATCAGGATAGGACCACAGGGTGTACACTGTCCAAAAAGAGACCCAAAAAACACTTACTGCCAAAATGTCAATCCCATGGGGAACTGGCGAAGCCAAATACTAAGATCACTTTAATTAGACTATAGAAAAGAAACTCAAAGCTAGAGAGAAGTTGTAAGGGAACATCCAAAGAGGTTTCATTCTTTGGCAGGGACTTAAGAAATTAAATGTCACTTGAGACTTGCTCCACCTGGACTGCAGCAGCAGAAATTAGCCACAGTGGAAAAAGTGGGGACATAGACCCAGTGAGGATTCTATTTATTACTTCAGAAGCAAATAATCTAAGGACAGGGCACCAGCCTGTAAGAAATTTTGAAACTTTCCCATGTTTATTATTTTTCTTCCCTGTTTCCATAGTGATTAGCAATAAAACCCTAGATCGAAAAGGGCCTGTGTTTGTACCGCAGCAGAGTAGAGGTTGGGTAGGAGTAGCTTAAGGAGACTGCAATACACTGTTGCAGCCAAACTTGGAGAAAGAAAAGCCCCAAGTGACAAAGTAGGTGCCAGTAGCTATGGAAAAGAGAAACGGACACTGAGTCTCTGCAATCTGTGACAGAGAAAGCAAAGAATCCTGAGAGCCAGGCAGAGCCTAAGAAAGACTCCTGAGCTATCCCTACTGAAGGACATCACTAAGACGACTTGGTATGTAGTATAATTAATCCAGCTTCTTCCCTATAACATATCTCTTTGGTATCTTAAGAAAATCCTGCTAGTGATTGTTTTAAGAAACATTTTTTTATATGCCCTGAAATTCCACCCTTTTTGAGACCTCTGTTCCATCCCTAATTAACCCACTAAATTATTGTTCCTTCATCTCAGAATTTTACTTGGCAACCACTGTCTTTCTGTGTTAGCCCTCTCCCTCCCTCTTCTGTAGCAGTTTTGCTCTTGAAAGACCCAATTCTAGGGACATTAGTTGCAAAAAAATCCTTAGGGATGGTATTGGGAGATTTTCAACTTGTTTGTTTTAAGGAAGACAAGTTAATGAAAGAAATAAGGAGAAACAGATTTTAGGGAAGGATTATAGTAACGGCCATCTCCATCCTACTGCCATACCTGTTGGATATAGATTTTTCTCCAGTTCAAATAGGATGGGGTTACCACCACTCACATACACAATCACTGCATCCCCTCTGTGAGCATACAACTTCACAATGTTGAGCTCCTCCTTTCCAGGTACTAACTCAGAGACTTGATCGGTTCCAAGAGTGGGGAAAGCAGCTGTCACATCAGCCCGAAGCTTTCTCCTGCGGAAAGCACACCAGTACCTAGTTTGAATGCTGCCTGGATGGATTTTAATAAATACTGAAGACTCGCTATAAGAAAGACTGTCTGATTTATAATGCCTTATTCTCACACACTCTTCCAAAACATCTAATGTCTCATTTATTTTCACATGTTCCTGGGGCATGTCCTTCTGTTTTACAAAGACAGAGAAAAACTGAGACCCAGTGAACAACCCAAAGTAGCCTGACATTGGGAACTCAGCTCTACCTTCCTGACTTCATGCCTAGCCTTTAGACCCACTCATACATATATGCTTGGCAAATCTGTCAGCTTATGATTTAACAGGTATACCAGGGCACCAAGAATGACAACCAGAGAACAATGGTTCCAAAACTGTGGAAGTGATATCTGCATTTGCAACAGTCCCATCAAACAGATGCAGTTCTTACCACATGTGCCTTATCCTCTCTCTTCAACCTCCATCAGTCTCACCTGCCAAAAGTAATCACTACACACTTTTTTTTCTTGGAAACTTGTAGTTCTGCGTGCTCCATCCGATCTCTCTCAAGAGACTCTAAGCTCTTTGGAGGACAGGAACTCTGTATTTTATTTTTGCATCCTCCACAACACCTGAAATAGACTGTAGTCTATAAGTGATTGAATTACGTTTCCTTTTAAACTCGCTAGACTATCCAAAAGACGAATTACGTTTTCTTTTAAACTCAGTAGATCATCCCAAAGCCAGTCTGCGAAAGAATTCAGGCCTCCCTTTCATGTTTGCCCTCAAAATGTGTCTAACTCACCCTTATGCCCTTCCGCGACTATACCCCTCGGCCTCCACCCCAGGTCGGCTGACCCAGCCTAGAGAGGGGGTATGGACCAACCGGGTTTGAGAGATATCTGGGTGCCTTCGTGGGCGGAATAGATCTTCTCTCTCTCACCTGTCCGACCCCTTGATGGCCGTGTTGGACTTGACCCGAAAGGCCTTGGCAAACATGTCTGCTGGAGAGGCCTGAGGAAGAAAAGAAGAGCACAGAAGCTAGGGGCTGTCAGGAAAACGAGAGCGCGGCTTCTCCCGAAACCGCAGCCTTGGGGGCAGCCATGCTGGGGCCCGGCTGGGAAATGGGCCCGACTGGAAACCCAGGCCGCGCAGATTCGCGGCTATTGCGGCTGGGGAGACCGCGGTCGCCCCTAGTGGCAAGACCCGGAACTAAAGCAGGGCGGGGCGGGGCCAACTCTTACGCGCGGAGAAGGGGCCACGCCCCACCCCTTCTGCCGCGCCCCCCACTACCCGGCTCTGCGCCTGCGTGAGCGGCTTGAGCCTGCTTGTTTATGTGACCCGCCCCTGCCGATGACAGTCACGTTCTTTTCTACTCCATCTGCATTGAAGTGCGCCAAGTACGAGTTCTGCCAGCTCCTGTTCCATTCAGTTTAGTTCAGGTCTACAAAATTAATCGAACGCCCGTGTTTTATTAAACTTGCAGGCCTCTTAAATGTTTTTAAGGGTTTTTAAAAAAAAGTTAAATCTTTACATTTTATTGCACAGTAAAGGCCTCATCTAGGACTTGCTCTAAGTTTTCTTTTTCCTGTTTTTTAATTTACATGAGGTGATAATAACAATAACTGGAAATCCACTCTTATCCCAGATTTGCCCCTTTTGTTAAGAGTAAAAAAACTACAAATCATCTTTAAATGTACTATTTTAAAATATTTTTGGCCATTTGTATTACATTTTGGGTATAGGGATTATTTGGGGGGATGTTTCCAAAGTTAATATGTTACTTATGAGTTTATTAACATATGTTGCTTATTAAGAAGTATGTGAGATAGCTTAGGATCAAATGGCTTCTCTCTGGCAGTGTTATCATGGCCCAATGGCTCATTCTTTCTGAAACTTCTCTGTGAGATGTGGATGTCGTACCTACTCCTAGTGCTTCCATGAGATAAAGCATGTGATATATTGCACAGTGCTTTGCAAATGTCCAATAAATAGTAGATATTAGTAAAAAAAAAATGTTTAAAGAGGAAAAATAATCAGTCTCAGGGATGAGGGACAGCTGTGCACCCTGGAGGCAAAGATTTAAGCATCTGTGTCCTCGCCACTACTAAATTAAATTTTGCGTATGAAAACTTCAGAACGGAGTGTCCATCCACCAAGAAAGAAAAAAACCTAAATTGCTTGATTTGACAACACAGCTGAGCAAAGGAGAATACCATTGACTGTCCAAAGATTAGGCCCCCCACAGTGTCTGCCCACCACCAGTCTTGGAGGGACCCCTAATGTGGCTGAGAGGCCAGCCTCAACTTGGGCCCCCCTACACTAAGACCCACCAGGTCTTTATTCTGAAGCAGCCCAGGCACAATGCCAAAGTCAGAGGAGCCCTGAGGAGGATAGTGCCACAGATCCTTGTTCTCTTGGGCCCCCATCTGGCCATACTTGGGAGTGTGATGCCAGACTTTGATGTTGACCAGGCCTGTTGCAGCAAAGCCAACAATAAAGTCTGTCCAGGGAGCTGAAGAAAGTTACACAGGGGCGTACTAGAAATTTCAAGCTGAGGAAACAATCGTACTCACTAGATGTCCTGAATAAGAAAAAAAGGAACTCCCATTATCAGCCTTGAAATAACGGCGAGTAGGAGTCAAAACCCAAGGGGATTCTTCACCAGGACAGCCCTCCGTCTTACTTTAGTTGGCCACCATCCCCCTTTCTCTACGTGAATCACAAACCTTCCTGTTCCCGAGTGGCCCCATTAGCAGGTAAGCTGGCTGAACCTGGAGTCCAGCGAACCAGGATTCCTTAGCCTTCCTTTTGCAGCTCTGGTGTAGTCCCACAGGACTGTTCCAAACTCTTGGGTCTGAGCTACAGAACTGCTGCAAGGCGCAGGGCAATTATACCAAAAAGGTTACCACTTTGCCAAGCCTGAGGAAGTGACTTCTTATAATATCTAGTGAACTGTAAATAGGACCCACCAGACTCTATTCCCCGATGTACACAGACACACACACACACACACACGCATGCACGCACGCACGCACCACACTGGCAGTTCTTGTCTTCCTGGAGTCCTCTGCAGCTAAAGCGGTGAAACTCAGTGAGTGGAAATAAGGCAGAAAGAGCAAGCTGTGGATGATATACAAGTAATGCTCCAGCTTCAGACTGCCTACCTCTGGACTGAATGGGAGAGACCAAAAAAGTAACGTCCCTTTCTTTTGTAAGACGTGCTTAGCCAGATTTTCTTTCATTTGCAGCCGATTATAGATATTAGGAAATATTCCAGAGCAGAGGTGGAAGAGGAGAGGTATTTTCCCTCCCACAGGGAAAATTCACTTCAATTCGATTTAATTAGCGTCTATTACACATCCACTATGCACTTGGACCCGGCGGATAAGTGGACTCAGGCCACTTGGCCTGGAGGAGCCCACAGTCTGCCAGGTGCCATTTGTGTCCTCTTGAAATCCTCAGGAGCCAGCGGTGGCCAGACCGACGCTCCTTCCACACGTGCTGCCCTCCCGCTCCCTGCTCCACACGGGCTCTTCCCTGACACGGAAACCCGAACTCGGGTCTTCCAACACGCGGACGGTTGCCATGTATGATACGGATGTGACCTGCAAGTTTGGGACTTTTCCTAATGGACCCGAGTGACTTTTTAGATACACAGATTATCTTCACAGCCTTGAGAAATAAGATGACTCCCATTTATGTCGTTCTCGTTGTTTGGTCAATATAAAAGCAAAGGGCCTTAACTTTTTCCGAAAAGTCCATCCTTATTCTCTTGTACCAGGTTGACGTCAATCCTGTGAGATGTGTTGATAGGGATGCTATTGTTTTCTTGATTTGTTAATTAAGATACGACATCAAGAAATCTGCCTATTGTTACCTCTCTGATCATTTAGATTCTGACATTTTGAAGTGAGAGCGGACAGTGATTTCAAACCGATGGGGAAAGGATCAACTACATAAATCGCTTATGGATTTAGAAAAGATAGAAATGGCTTTTGTCCACCTCCCTTCTCCCTGCCACGTCGTGCATGCGTGCATGCGTGCATGCGTGTACATATGCGTGTGTATGCATATGCATATATACTTACATATATATTGCAAATTATAGGAAGAAAGTGGAAGAGACGTTTCCTGCCTCCCTGAGTTTCCCTCCCTAGCCCTCTGAGTCCTTGCCTGTGCCCAGACCAGTCTCCTTAGCATTGCTTCCTCCAGCCCTGGCCAAGGTTCTCAGGACACTCTGCTATGTCCATCCTAATACAGGAAAGAGGAAGCTTTGCACCTGGCACCTATGATGGGTCAGTCCCTGTGCCCCAGGGGCACAAAGGACAATAGAACGACGTCTTGCTTCGGGGACCTCACAGCTGACTAGGGGAGACGACATAGGACATGGACGACAGCTCTAGGGTTGCAGGTTAGTAGTGGACGAAAGCACAGGCCATGGTGGCAAACAAAGGCAGGAGGGGTCCATGCTGGTGAGCCAAGGAGCGGAGCCGCAGAGCCTCACCCGGGGTTCGGGTTCCCTGAGCGAACTGTTCTGCCACATTAAGTCTGCACCTGGAACACCCAGCGCAGAGGAGGGTCAGCCCTATGGACTAGAGCAGACACTTCCAGAAAACCCAGGAGCCAAGAGCAAAGGGGAAGGGTGGAAGGGATGCAAAGCCCAGCTCTGGCTCCTCCGTGCTTCCTGATGGCAAGACCCAGTGCTCCGAACCCCGGGGAGTCCGGCAGGTGCAGCAGTTGTGAGTTAGCTCCACCCCACCCCCATTTCCAAAAGGCTTTCTCCCCCCACGATTCTTACGCTTCTACATTAACAGTCCCCAAAGGGTGAGGGGAGAGGCCACAGTCTCCTGATTCTGGCCCGGAAGGTGCAGCCACAGGGTGGGCCTGGACTCCCCACTCCTCCCTCCCACTCACCGGGGATGTCCGCCTCGCTTGCTGTGACACCGTGGCCTTCTCCAGTGGGGCAGGCTCAGCACCTAGTGCCATCCGAGGTGTCCCAGTGCTGATACGGGAGGGCAAGGAAGTAACAAAACACCAGCAGATTCCTGCGTGTGGCTCCACTTGTTACTTCCCCAAGCCCCAGCCCATGGGAAGCCCAAGGCCCCCGCAGCCAAGTGGCAGGCACTGTTGCCCCCTGGGACAGATGGAAACAGACGGGGGGGGGGGGAGTCCAGTGCCGCCCTGGGTTTAGAGAGGGGCACAGCCAGGGCAGAGCCCCGCCTGCTGCCCCGTCCCCAGTTAGTGCTCCTCCCAGTTACTATCTCCTCCGCAGCGCTGGGGCAGCCCCTGTGGAAGGGAGAGGGCAAGGCACGGGACCCCGGGGACTGTCCAGATGCCTGAAGTGCTGTCACCACCCCTGTCTTTCCCAGCTAGAGGTAGAGCAACGTGCCTCGCCACGTCTGGCCGCCCTGCCCCTCCCCCACGCACTCACACACTCATGTGCACATGCTTGCAGTCACAGACACAGTCACACACTCACGCACACATTTACACACACAGGCACACACATTCACATGTGCGAATCCAAGACAAGGCAACTGAGGCTTCTCTGAGAGGGAGAGGAACAGGTGAGAGGAGAGAACGGGGCCTGCTGTCCCGCCGGCGAGGCATCCTCACTGACTTGCCCTGTTATTTCTACTTTTCCTCCTCATTTTTCAGGCTTAAGTGTCCAGCCATAGAAGCTTATGACTAGAAGAAACCCCAAGGACTGCTTAACCCGATCTTTTCCTTCCACACACTGGGGACCGCGTGGAGCCAGATAAGGAGCGTGGTGTCGGCATCAGGCCGGCCCAGGGGCAAATTTTGGCTGCCTCACTCAGCACCCACGTAACCTCCTGCTGGTTCCGTAACGTCCCTGGGCCTGGGTTCGCTCACTGCAACGTGGAGATGGTGAGACACACAGCGACTGGCAGGTATCATGCTTTCAGTACGTGTGACGACTCTCACTAACTTCCCCCTCGTGCTGGGACAGCCGCGGGGGTGAAGACACCGGCCTTTTGTGTCTCTCTGACCCCGGAGCCTGAGCAGGACCCTGGGGTGCGTCGGGCGCCCGCCCTGCGGGAAGCTGGCCTCTCTCAGGGGCCGTCTCCCAACGGAAAATGAAAGAAGCAGAAGGCAGCTTGGAGGATGTTTAGCTCACCCTCGTGTTTCTCTCGGGGAAACTGAGGCCCAGAGAGTTGAGGTGACTTCCTGATTCAGCAAGGAGGAGCCTTGGGTATTCAACCCAGGTTGGGAAGGGGATACAATTATTTCTCAATCCCAGTGTACTCTGGAATGGCCGATGTGTCCACGTCACTCTGACCTAGGAACACGAGAATGGAACCCACAACTGTGGGCCTCTGTGCATGGAGCAGCTGTTCACCCCAGGAAATCAACTTTTTTTTTTTTTTTAATCAAGAGAAGCTGAAATTTTATTTTAAAAGAGAAAGAGAGGGAGCTCATCCTAAAAATAGCCCTATTGCAGAAGTTAGTTTTCAACCACCCCTTTGCTTATATTGCAAAAATTAAATCTTAAAGAAGTTCAACAAAATGCAAAGTTGGAGAGGTGGAGCTATAATCAGAAATGTTTGCCAGGAAACTTGTCACTCTGTGGCTTTATGAATGGGAGGCCTCATTGAACCCACGATATATAAAGGGGGACACAGTAGGTGAGGTCTGCACATCAGGGGCTTGCTCTTGCTCCACCAAACCACACAGCCGACTCGCAGGAGAGGGTAGAGCTCCACCATGCCCAGCTCAGCACTGCTCTGCTGCCTGGTCCTCCCGGCCTGGGTGGGGGCCAGCCGAGACCAGGGCGCCCCGTCTGAGAACAGCTGCACCCACTTCCCAGCCAGCCTGCCCAGCATGCTTCATGACCTCCGAGCTGCCTTCGACAAGGTGAAGGCTTTCTTTGTAAGTATGATGCCCTCCTATCCTCTCTGTCTTCCTGGAACTTCCCAAAATATATATTCTGCTGTTTTTTTTTAAATTCCTTTCTTTTTCATGGCCTTTTCCAACTTATACCCCCAAAAGCTAATGAAGTTGGAGGGTCCCAGGTGAGGCCAGTAGGAGCCCTCAAACACTAGCAGTTGGGCAGACAAAAATCTTATAGCTACTCAGAAGTAAAACCTTCTACATTTTAGAAAGTTACAGTTATTTCCCTGCCTGGGATAGATCTGCAAGGACCGATCAGAGATGAAGACGTTTCCCATAACCTGTGACAGAAACAGAACCTAATGGACTCGGGCAAAACTCCACGAATGAAGAAAACCTGCCTTAATAGATGACCTGCATTCCCAGGGACCTTTAAACTCTGGAGCTCATGTCTGTGGCAGGGATAAAGGAAAGGCAAAGTGTGGGGGGTGTCTGAGGGCCATGAAGCCCTGCAGTTAGACGTGGGTTTTCTTGTGGCTGTAAGAGGGAAGACTAGGCAGGGGACTGGCAGAGTCTAGACATAAAGCCTTGGGGCTGAGTCAAGACACTTCTTAAACTTTATAGTTAAGATTTCAAATGATATATGAGCCTAAGAGAAATATTCCTTTTTAACTAGATGCTTACTGTACTTTTGGGTTCTGGATCACACCTAAGGTAGAACTGCACAGATCTCACAACAGAAGTCAGACATAAAAGAGGCCCAGGGGACAAGAGCTGTGGGTATTTTCCCGAATATCGTACTTCCTCTAGTTTTGTGCTCTCTACAGCAAAACAAAGCCCAGACAGGCTGGCTTTTGTTTAATATTTCCTTTCTGGAGAACTTGCAGGCAAGAAACTTTCTAGAGTCTGGAAGTGGACAACGCTCCCAGGGTATGGGAAGGTCGGATGCTTAGGGATGGACGCACAGAGGGGTAGACTAGGGGAAGAAGGCCGGCAAGTACGGTTTGGCTTTCTTTGCTCGCCTCGGGAATCTCAGCCCAGTGTAGGGGTGGCAAGGCCCAGCCTGCAGAGAGCCTTTAGATTAAGGGTGGAGGCAGGAATTGGCACAGAAGTGTTCATTCCAGCTAGCCGGGTTACTCCATTTCTAGCCACCATCCACTCACTATCCCTTGGGTTACATACGATTGATTGACAGGGAAGACGACCACGTGACAACAGAAGCAGAGACTGGAGTGATGCATCTATGAGCCAAGAACGCCAAGGATTGCTGGAAATCACCAGAAGCTAGAACAGAGACATGAACAGATTCTCCCTCAGAGCGCCCAGAAGGAACCAACCCCGCTGACACCTTTTGGCCTCCTGAACTATGAAACAATAAATGTCTGTCATTTGTAGCAATTTTGGAAACTAATACAAGAGAAATAAAAACATATGCTCACAAAAATATCTGTACACAGCATTCATAATTGTTTCAAAGTAAAAATAGCCCAAATGTTCATTGACAGGTAACTGGATAAGCAGAAAAGAATTTAGAAAGTAAAGCTATATGCACTTCAATGTGTGAGAGACTTTATGTTTTAGGGCAGAAGGTGGGAGTGGGGAGTTACTTAGGATGATTTTTTTTCGAGACCAGATTTCAAGTTTACTTTAGATTATTTCAGTTGAAGGTTTTATTCTCCACACATAGGTCACCAGATTTAGCAAACAAAAATACAGTTAAATTTGAATTTCAGATGAATTTTTAGTATCTGTATGTCCCAAATGTTACAAAGAACACACTCATACCCTACAGGTAGGGTATGAGTCATCCAATAGAAATATGCTGATGACCTGTGAGGTCCAGCGCAGAAAAGGCAGGGTAGAGCAGAGAAGAAAAGACCATTTAGGAGAAGTGGATGGAAACTGTTAAATTCCTATAATAGGTATAACTTTGATGACTGTGAGCTGAGAACACTGATTCGTGGTGACTGAAAAATAAAGAAGAAAGAGGGAGCGTTCATAGAGATCACGGTGTGGGGTGAAGACCTGGAAACTTCTATGTACCAAGCAAAGGGCCTTATCTATAAAAGACACTTGACGAACATTTGACTTATTTTGGTGCACACATCTAGTGGACAGGAAGCTGGAACTATAGTTTTTGGATCATTATAATGTTAACGGTATTTCCTAGGAAGTTGGGTAGTCTACGAATAAAGCTATTTGTTTAATCAAAGGCTGCATGAGAGTACACGATGTCTTGCCTTCTCACTATCAAATCTCAGGGGAAGATGAAGACATTCTCATTATTTTTTTCAAGGTTGGTTTTAAAAAGACGATTTTCCTTTCCATGACCGTCCAGTTCCCAGGGCCATGACATTTCCAGGCACAAACCAGACATAGTAAATTGACTTTTTAAAAGGTGTCTTTTCCTCATGGAAAACTGTGATTTCCCATTTCAGTGCTGGGAAGTGGAGGTGGCTTCAGGGAGAGCGCAGCTTCTGGGCTCTGGTCAACAGAAACACGCAGAAGGGACTCTGGCAGCCTGGCTGCTTTCCAAGGCCCGCGGGACACCCGGTTCCTGTTCCCTGTGGCTCCTCAAGGGCACTGGGAGGACTGTGTTTCCAGGGTTCACGAGGCAAGAGCAGGCTTTCGTTTTAAAAAGCCAGCAAGCAAACAAAAGTGAAAAACCCCAGGTCAGGGCAGCCAGCAGGTACAATTTTGCAGGGAGTGGTGGATGCTAACATGGAGATTTCCACTGATTGAGGGGTAGTTTCTAAAATTCTGGTGACATCAACATCTTTGCTGAGAACCTACTATGTGCCTGGCACTGTGCTTGGCATGGGGAAAATGAAAATTATTAGTAAACCGAGGTCCCTATTTCAAAAATATTGGTGGTGCCCCTTACTAAGAAATTCTTAATCATTAGAGCTGGTGGGATTGAAGCCGGTAGGAACTGATATTTTTTTAAAGTACCCGTATCATTTATGTATTGCAGCACCCCTAAACTTAGTGGCTTAAAATAACAATTATTTTATTTGCTTACACTTTTCGAGGGGCTATTGACTTGGTCCTTTTGCTGGCTTTGCTTGGGATCCTCATGTGGCTCCTGTCTCTGGCAACACAGTTCTGCTGGATGACCCCTCTCACTTGTCCGACAGTGGTGTTGGCTGAGGATTCTCCACCTGTCTAGTTCTGATTTGTCCACACAGTGGCAGCATCTAAGAGCATGAGACAGAACCTGTGAGGTCTGAGGTCTGAACACATAATAATCATGCAAGACTAGTCACTTTCATTGGTTAAAGCAAGTCACATGGCGAGCCACATTCACGAAAAATGGCCTCCACCGCTTGGTGGGTGCAACTGCAAAGAATATGTGGCCTTGTTAAATCTACCACAGTACTCAAGCTTTAATGTAACAAATTACCACAAATTTAGCAGCTTAAGGCAACACAGATTTAATACCTTATAGTTCTGGAGGTCAGAAATTCAAAAATCAAGCTATTGGCAGAACTATATTCTTTCTAAAAGCTCTAAGGGAGAGTCTGTTTTCTTGCTGTCTCCACCTTCATTCCTTGACTTGTGGCCCCTTCCTCCTTCTTCAAAACCCATAACGATCATTTTCAAATCTCCTATCTCTCTCTCTGATTTCTGCTTCCATTGTCACATCTCCTTCTCTGAACTTCCTGCCTCCTTATTTCATTTTATAGGGTCTCTTGTGATTACATCGGACCCATCCAGATAAACTAGGATAATTTCCCCAGATCGAGATCCTTAACTTAATCACTTTTGCACAACTCCCTTTTTGCCATTTAAGGTGACATATGCACACATTCTGGGTTTAAGACATGGATACTTTTGGAGAACCATTATTCTGTTTACCACAATTTAGTATCTTAGAGCAAGATAAACTGTGTGTCATAGAATTCAAAGGAACCAGTGATCTAGTTTGGGCCACCTTGACAGGCTTAGGAAATACAGGCAGCATACAGGCAGTCAAGGGCTTGGGTTTTAAATCACACCCCCAAAGGTTTGTATTCCAGTTCACCGCATGACAGCTAGGTGATCTTGGACAAGTTACTGATCTCTGAGATTCTTGTCTGAGGTGTAAGATGGGGATAATGCCTATCTCACAAGACTTTTTTTTAAAGTTTTAAATGAGAAACTATATTTAAGCACTTTAGCTGGTGCCTGGAACATAATAAATGCTTGATATATGGCAATGATGATTAAAGAATCTCAGGTTTTAAGACTTAAGAGATATAGTTTCATATGGCTGCTCAGGGGCTGTAGGTAGAACTGGTCATGCTGACTCAGGAGAAGCAAGTAAAAAGAGGTGGCAGAAATTATGGGAAAAGAAATAGACTTTCTGGGGTTACAGGCTAATAAGGACAAACTTCAGAGTTTAGGGAGACACAGAAACAAGTGTCTACAGTACTGGAAGAAGCATAGGGATTTTGTTTTGTTGTTTTTGTTTTTAAGATTTGGAAGCATTAATAGGGGCATCTTTCAAAATTTAGGGGGGAGAGAGGGGTTTTGAACAGGAAATGCATGAAGTTCAGAAGAGAGACAGTTTTCTAAGGCTCCAGGAAAATAAGGCATGGCTTTAATGTTTCAGTGAAGCAGACTTTTGTGTTTCTGAACAAAATAGCAGGTTTTTCTTTCCAGAGCTCAGGTGAATTTGAGATTGATATGGCTTGGGGGAAAAGAGTGAGTTTCACGAATTCTTTCCAAGTGATTTTTAAAAATTCATTACAGTTTTATGACTCATATGTCATGCTATGCATTATGGCACATCATGCTGCGAAGAATAATTCATAGCAATGAAATGATTTAAACTTAACCTAACCCACTAACAGCTGTTTCATCACAAAATTCCAGTAGAATGTGGCCACAGGGATATTTTCTTAACTGAGGTTGTTATCACTTTCTGACTGTTCCACAATGATTTTTGAAGATCTGGAATAGTTCCATTTTTTAATTTGTTTGTTACAGTTTCCTTATTTTGCTGATGTATTGGAACTAGCTTTGAAGGACAGGCAGGCATCGTATATATTTGTCTAATCCATGGTAGGCAAATCTGGCTTTAGCTGTGTGGGGAAAGATAATGGAGAGTGTGAACTACTTTTGAATGGAGCTTTGGAGGAGAAGAAATGGCGTGAATGGCGTGAAATATGCCTGCTCAAGATTTGGAAAGCACAAAACAGCAGCTCAGTATGGGTGTGGAGGCTCCTGCTAGATCCCTCACTGGACTTTAACTTAGCCGTTCCTTGAAGAAATATTGAAAAGTACTTGGGTTACTAAGGTTAGAGCTCCTGCAATCTCAAGGAATACTCCCTCCCTTGACCATGGGAACAATAGGCTAAAGATAAGGAAGCCTCTGTGTTTCCCATCTCAGGGGCTGGAAGGGGAGCAGGAATGCTTCAGGTGGGCTCACAGAGAAATGTCTGGAACACAGACTGGAGACGCAATCCTCTCAAAGCAGTGATTCAGGATGAGGAAATAAGAAAACATGAAGTAAGTCCCATTCAAATGTTTAGGGCAGTAAGGTGGTTTGAAGTATGCACATGACTATGAAGAACAGTAATTATTTAATAGAATTTTGCAATCTTAGAGCTGAAAGGGACTTCAGCAACAATCTAGTCCAAACCTTTGGTTGCCATGGAACTTTCTACAAACAAAAGATTCCAGAGGAGCTCAGATACAAACCCACATGAAAGCAGGATTGTTCTGATTGGGGGGTGGGGAGATGACAAAAAACCTCCACAAAACCTTATTCATAAAATAGAAAAATTTTTTAAATCATCATGGAAGAAAACATTTATATTTATATTTATATCAGAGAGGCTAAAGCAACATTGGTCACAAAGATCGGTTCCCCAAATGAAAACATTCATGGTTTATAAAGTGAAGAGCCTTTGGATTTTAAGGGCATGTTTACTTGGAGGCATGAAAACGGAGTATGATTTTAGTCACATGGAAATGAGCCTTGGATGGAAAATTTTCAATTTATAGAATATGCTCTATGCCGGTTTGGGACAATGAGTCCCTATGTCCCACCAGGTGGCGCCCGTGTTCAGCATTTGGAGAACAAGGCTTTTGGTTTTCTTCTTAAGGGTCAGATGGCCTCGTGCTCTGCCGGTTTAGAAAACCCGATTGGATGCCACGCTGAAGAAAACAACACTTGTGTTTTTCTGCTTTAACATCTTTCCCTCTCACTTTCGTTCCAACTATCAAAATCTGCTTAATATCTGTTACTAAGGTGTCTTAACTTTTCGGACAAGACCCCCCCCCCACCGCCCCCCCCCCCACACACACACACTAAAAAGAAAAATACAGGAAGAGCCTTTCAAGGCGGGGTGCAGCAAGAGGGAGGCCGAGAGTTCGCGGACTTCTAGTTCAGGTTTCGCCCACTAGAAGATCCCAAGAAAGCACGGCTCCTCCGGCCTCAGTTTCTCATCCCTAAAATAGCTCATTGAGCCCTACCATCCGTGGCGTCCCCCTGCAAGGGAGTCAGACAATCTCCTGCTCAAATTCTAAAATCTAGAGAAATCTGTAAAAGAGGGCTGTCATCTGGTATGGTTACCGAGATTAAATAAGACAACGTAATGTTAGGAAACTCTGCTACAGTATTACTAACTGGATTTATTATTATTACTCTCCTACGTAACTCATTACCCTGGGGTGGGGGCGGGGCGGACTCATTAGGGAAGCCTAAGAAATTATGTTTTATTCATTCAAGAGGTTTTAGAACTCCACCCTGCAATGTGCTAAGAGACAGCAGGCTTCTGAGGAAGAAATGGGGCTAAGTGCTACTCCCAGAATACTCCGCCGGACCCTTTCTCCGATCTCCGGGCTGCGACCCCGCGCGCTCAGCTCGCCCCAGTGAACCCCGGCGGCGGGAGCGTCACCTCCCAGCCTTGAACCTCCCGGAGCCTGCGCGGTGATGGGAGGCCTCGGACCCCGCCCCCGTGCGTCGCCGCGTCGCTGCGCAGAGGCATTTCCCGGGGCGTGCCGCGGTTGCTAGGCGCCCACACTGCTCCCCCGCCCGCCCCTGCCGCTCCTCTTTCCCTCCCGGCTGGGTCCAGTCGCGAGCGAAGGCGCGCGGAGCTGCAGTGTGTCCACCAAGAGTCCCTGGGGAAGCATTGCGGCCCGGAAAGCAGCCGCCCCGGTGCAGTGGACTCTGCTCGCTGGACCCTCCAACCGCCGCCCCTCCCCGCGGGGGGTTCCGAGCTAGGGGATGGGAGGCACGGCTCGCGGGCCGGGGCGGAAGGATGCGGGGCCGCCCGGAGCCGGACTCCCGCCCCAGCAGCGGAGGTAACGGCGCCGCGGGGTAACGGGTTGGGGGCGCCGGCTGGAGAGGCTGCCGCTGGCGGTCAAAGTCGAGGGGCGGGGAAGGCTTGGGCCTCCAGCAGGAGGGACGAGGGACGGGGTCTGACCCCCTCCTGGGGACCAGCCCACCCCTCTTTCTCTTCATCAGCTCCCCTCCCCCCCAGCCCTCAGTGAGCGACGGAGAGGGCTAGAGAGGAGTTAGGGGTTCCCACCGTCGAGGTTCCCACCGTCGAGGTTATCTCCGAAGCCCTAGATCAGGGGTATATAGTAAGGAACTCTTAGAAGCTCAGACTTTGAGTGGGGATTTTTAGCAAACTGGGAGAGACAGGGAACGATCGCTTTCAGAGAAGCCCTGTTGCTCAGAGCAGATGACCAAGGACTTAACTCTTGGCGCTTTGCGGTGAGGGGTGCGGTTTGTCTTCGGAAGTGCAGGTGAGGGTTTGTGCTGATACGGCTTTCAGTGGATTCTATTTTGAGAGCTTCTCCACCTTGCATTGTATTTTATAATTAAATGGGGAGAAGGGACTTCTCTCAATATTTGCGTGGAGACTTGAGTAATTTTCTCTGGTGATTTATAAGAAATCTTGTAGGTCTTCTTCCTCTTTTTCTCTGTAAATGTGGATGCCTATCCCGTTTCGTTTTATTCATACTGTTGGCAAAGAGTCACATCCAGAATTTTTAGTTCTTGTCATTGAAGCAGTTTTCATTAAAGATATAAATGATTCTATCAGAATGTGAAAGCATGTTTTTAAAAAGAACATCTCAAAAATATTTGTATTTTTTACTCTGTACTCCTATGACACATTAATTAAGAAAGCTCTAGAATTAATTTTACAAAACAGTTTTTACAGGCAACTAAAACATTCTAGCATATTTTAAAAGATTTTTTTTAAAATTCTACCCCTGCAATCCGGTCGTCATCATTGTATTCATAGTACATCATGTAAAAATGATATATGAAATGCTAATTTGTGTAACTGGGAAATTCATGTTCTTGGTGGCAGAGGAAATACATTATTCAGGGCTATCTTGTGGATTAAATAAATCCTCTCCGTCTTTTGTGTTCCCTTACCGTGGTGGAGGCAGTGTTAAAGAATGAAGAAATGATTCTTAGTCATTTAGCCTTTAGCTTCCACCATCTACCAGAAAATGCAGTGGGTAAAGAAGTGCAATTCAGTACATTTTGTAATTTAGAGGACCCTTTAGTATTTGCTGTAGTTTTCCCTGTATTTTTCTACAAGATAGGTACATGTTAAATAGGTAAGTAAATAAATAAATTGAAAGAACACAGCCCTAACAAGGCCTCTTATTTCCTGCCTGTAAGACGCAGAAGAGTATTGACTGGAACTATTCTCTCCATTACAACATGTGGAAAACAGGCTCTGGAGGAATGTGGTGCAGCCAGCGGTAGAGCTGAGATTAGGATCCAAGTCTTGAAAGTACAGTTACCTCTGTCTTTTTGTTTGTTTGTTTCTGTTCTGTTTTTTAGGCTTTAGATTCGAAGCCTTTATTTTCAAGTACTAAGCTGAATGAGATCCTTTTTTGATAGCCCTTATTTTTAACAACATCCAAAAAGTAAGACTTGTTTTAACTATTTCAAAATATAAACCTAGAAATGCTGTACTCTTAAAAAAAAAAAAGTTATATTTCCTCTATTCCTATGCCAAATACCCTAGTTGTTTGTATTCAGTGCCAAAATGCAGTATAGATGATTATTTACATTCATTATTCTTTGTAGTGGAATACGAAGCAGTTAAGACATAGAATGTTTTGGAAATAGAAATTTGTGTACTTCAGTTACTGACAGATTTTATCTGTAATCCTTTCAAATAGATTGGGGGATGGTGTCTATGATACCTTCATGATGATAGATGAAACCAAATGCCCACCGTGTTCAAACGTTCTCTGCAATCCTTCCGAACCACCTCTACCCAGAAGACTAAATGTAAGTAGATGAAGTCATTCTTTGCTCTGTAATTGTCTCGGAAAGGAGGAAGTGCTACTTAATGCTCAAGGTACAGTTACATCTCTCTGGCAACCCAGACTCTTTGTATCCTTTGTATTTTTTTTGTGGTTCTTGACTTTGGAATAATTTCTGTGGTCGGAGCTTAGCTTTTCAGATTGATTTTGATTTAGAGCCTACCTACTTCTTTCAACCACTGGGATAAATATGTGGCAGTAGAGAAATAATATGCTACTTTTATTCAGGTTATTTATTTTTTACAGGATGATATATACAGTGTATTACAAAGGCTCCATTTAACAAAACAAGGAATAAAAAATATCCCTGAATTCATAGATATGCAGGGGTTTTTTTCCCTACAATATTAAAATGCAATTCTAGCTTATTTGTATGCTAAAGAGAACTATATTTTTAGTTTTACTTTTTCTTTTTAAATTTATTTTTAATATCCTCGACATACAATATTATATAAGTTTTAGGTATACAGCAGAGTAATTCAATATGTGTATACCTTACAAAGTGAGCAAAGTGGTAGGTGTAGTACCCATTTGGCACCATACATAGTTATTACGATATTATTGACTATATTCCCTGTGCTGTACTTTATATTCCCGTGATTTATTTTTTAAGTGGAAGTTTGTACTTCTTAATCCCTTCCCCTTTTCCTCCCAATGAATTTCTTAATGTATGGTATTCAGTAACAGTTTTTGGGAAACACAAGATTTTAGATTCCAACACAGTCTCTGAATACTTTGCCGAGAATAAAAAATGCTTTTTGACGTCTTGGTGACACAGTTCATGATGCCATGACTTCATTCTGAGACCCTGTTGCTATTTTCGCATCACTAAAAGTCTTTTAGTGTTTATCCAAGATGATTTTACATTTTCATTGTAAACTATAAATTATCTGCTTCTAGGCTTTTATTGGGTTAAGCTTTGTGTTGCAGAGATTTTGGGTCAAGAACTAGGGAGAGGGTAGTGTTTCGTATGTGGATGGGAGGGTTTCTTTTTTTTCTGAATTTCGTAAGATCTTTAAGACTTGATTAACACAGTAGAAAATTTGATTTGACATGTCAAGAGACCTCCAAATTAACAGTGTACGTGAAGCATTCTTAAATAAAACAAGATTAATCTGGCATTATCTGTGTCTCTGGATATAATTACATAGTTAAGATATTTGATATAGTTGATTATATACCTTACTTGGTTATTGTGATTATAAACCCAGAATAGAAATATATAGTGTTTTAAAACTATTGTACTCTGTGTATAATAGTTTATTATACCTGTTCGAAAATCATAGCTCTTCCTAGAACAATAGAAGGAAGATTTTATTTATAGCACAGTAGACTTGATACATAATTAATTCAGGTCAGTATTTGAGTTATTTACAGGAAAGGAAAGAAAGCTAAGGAGAGAACTTTTCCCTGCATGGAAAAATTCCTTCCTGGAATTCTTCAGATTCACAGACCTTGATAATTTGGAGTGGACCGACTACACCTGATGTATCATATTCTGTTCTGGGAGCTACACTTCAAGAGAGACAAAGTGCAGCCCTGTGCTGAGAATGTGAATAGGAATGTGTAAGGGAACCTGACACAAGCCGTGTGGGGTAGAGGGTGTAATGGGGATGATGAACCTCAAGAAAAATGGTGGGGGCGACACAGCCCCTTTTAGATGTCTGAGGGATTTTACATGAAATTTGGATACTTCTGGGTAATTCCAGAGGGCAAAATAAGACTTGATTTGCAGGAAGAGAGATTTATATTTGCTTTTAGGGAAAACCATGAGTCAGGAAATCCACATGACATCCTTAATCTTGTAATAGTTCTGTGGAAATTAAATTTCTGTTATGTATCTGCTCTTATTAGTGTCCTGTACCTGAGACTCTCTCTTTATCACAAACAAAAATGAAGGCCTCCAGAGCCAGCGCAGCCTTACATGGAGGCAGAGTAGGTGAAATGCCCAGGAGTGGGCCCCGGACCACAAATACCTTTCCTTGTCATTGATGACTGTAGTTCCTAGAGAATCATTCTTTTGAGTTAAGGCCTTGATCTTCTGTTAAAGTTCAAATATCTCTGGAGAGGTAACATTGTATAGCAAATTGAAAGCAAGTTTTATGTGGGGGAGAAAGTGGCTGATGTGTTTCTGTACACCCTAAGGGAAAGCCTGTTGTGGGGACCTGCATGGAGCAGAAGGCATATTTAGTGCCAGACGCCCTGTGGAGGGAGACAGGAAATATGGAGGAAGGTGCCACAGAGAGAAGAAGTCAACTGAATGGGGAAAGGGAGAGCATATAGAAGGCTACATCATAGTTTATGAAGAATGATTGCCAGTGTTTGCACGTTTTATAGTTTGTGAGGGTCTTTCACATGTCATCACAGTTCGATTCAACAACATCCTGCAAGGTATTATTGTCTATATGCTACAGTTAAAGAAACTGAGGCTAAGAAACTGGGATAAAGGTTAAGCATTATAGCCAGGATCCCAGCCCAGGCCTTCTGACTTCACATTTCTTCAGAATGTGTTCCCAAGACTAGCAGTAAATATTTAGATGCATTTAAGTTTGAAAATGAGAATTTTAAGAAAAACTGGCTGAGATGCATGCACATGTCATTTTTGTTATGTAAATGTACCTAGAACCAAACAATGATAATTCTCTAATTCATCCAGAGTATCTTCTAATAGATTGTAGTTCCTTGAGAACGTGTGTTTATTTTTTTTAGCACTTATAATAGTGAACAATAAACGTTCATGTGAATGTTGGATGGGTGGATAAGACCCTTTCTTTTTTCTTTCCCCAAAATAGAGATAATTATTTGACTTAATTACCAATGAGAAAAATGTTGCCTTATATCTTACATTTTAGCAAGGTATTTAGGTTCTGTCTGTAGCCCTATTTAATTTTTTGACCAGTGGTAGTTCTCTATTTTGGTATCAGCAAGATTTTCCCTGGTTCGTATCTTGTCTCTTTACTTTAAAACTAAGTGTTGCAGTGTGACTACAGTTGTACTGGCTGCTTTTGTATAAGAATGTTGAATACATCATTTTTAACTGTAGTACTCTATAAATGTTGAAATTGATTAAATGACCTAAAAAGAGCAGGTGGGAACTAATGTTCTTTTATAACCTAGATTAGGAGCTGTCTTTGAAAGAGTATGCCAGCACTTAAATTTTTTAATCTTTTTTTTTATTGTTTATAGTTTCATCTTTTAAAATGTCATTTATTTAAGGTGATAAGCCAGGTGTTGTTTGCACAGGTTATACTAAAATTCAGTTGTTTTAAAGGTTTGGCCACTTTGGATCATCACCTTTAAATTTTTATCATATTTTTAGAGATCATAACTGTTGTTCAGAGCTCCCATGACATTATCTACCCCTGATCATAGAAACTGCCAGAAATTGTCAAAAAGATTAGGAGCACAATCCTTCAGATTCCATTAAGAATAATAGATCTTCTTTGCAGTATCCTAGAATTTTTTTTAAACAACAACATTTCACTTTTTTTTTTTTTTTTTTTTTTTTTAGTGTTTGGCTTTTTTGCTTTTCTCTCGCTCCATCTAATTTCAGAGAACCTTGTTTCATTTCAGAGGAGTATGTAGAGCTTTCTTCTGTGGGTTACTGTTCTTTGCAGGCGAAGGTTAAAGAAAATCAAAAAGAGTAGTAGTATGGCTTTATCATCTTCCTCTTGATGAGGAAGAGTCAGCGTATGTGCCTATGCAAGGGGGACAGGGAGACCCTGTATCTCTAGGAGAGTTTTATAAGAAATACCAGAGCGTTGGGCTCTCACTGTCAAATAAATAAAAAATCGGCCCGGATGATCAAAGTGTTCTCTCTGCCTTAGAGCTTTTCCGATTTAATGAACTGAGCTAGAAGCCTATTGAGGGACCTGGGAGTAGATGATGACTCCTTGGTTGATTCCAGGCCATGACCAGCATTCAGCCCCGCTGAAGAGTAGTAGTACAGGCACTAGGATAGGAGAACCTGCGGGCGAGTTATGTTAATGGGCAGGGTCCTGGACTGACAGAAGACCTGGGATCAAATCCTACCTCTGTCCCTTAGTAGGGCTTTATCATTTACAGAACACTTTAATATACATTATTTTTGATCCTGCTATATGCCCTTAAGATTTTGGAAGGTAGTTGAAACCATTAGTAAACAATATGAGACAGTATATATATAATCAAGTGCCGGATTTTGTGTACAGCCTTGAAAGGCTGCAGTTAAGATATGAGGTTAATTAGTATGGTCTTGGAGTAGTCCTGAGTGGAAGAGAGAGGACTTGGATTGGGCCTTGAAAGAGTGTAAGATTTGAGTGGATGGGGAGAGAAGATTCTCAGTAGAGAGACATTCCTATTAGAAGGAACCTAGCATGTTTAGAGTATGGTAAGAAGACCATCTTATCTTGAACAAAGCAAGGTACATGTAGGGGCAGGGGTGGCTATAATACTCAGGAGGCTTGAGGATTAATACATAGAAGTTTCTGGAGACTTCCGCTTTTCTTATCTCACTTTTGGGTTGTTTTCACCTAAGCAGCTGGACATGTTTTGGTGTTGTTCATTCAGGGGGAGGATTCTTTCATCCTTCCACTGTTTTTAGCGTACATTCATTTTTATTTTCCATAGATCACCACCGAACAGTTAACAAGAGATCACACTCAGCACGTCCTGAATGGAAGTGAAATGAAGGTAGAACAGCTGTTTCAAGACTTTGGCAACAGAAGATCTGATACTTTTCAGCCAGATGGCATCAATGACTCCGAAAAATGCTCTCCTACCGTTTCTCAGGGTAAAAGCTCAGATAGCTTGAATACGGTGAAGTCCAGCAGTTCACCCAAAGCATCCAAAGTGGTGCCTCTGACTCCAGAACAAGCACTGAAGCAATATAAACACCACCTCACTGCTTATGAGAAGCTGGAAATCATCAATTATCCAGAAATTTACTTTGTGGGTCCACATGCCAAAAAAAGACATGGAGTTATTGGTGGTCCCAATAATGGGGGGTATGATGATGCAGATGGGGCTTACATCCATGTACCTAGAGACCATCTAGCTTATCGATATGAGGTGCTGAAAATTATTGGCAAGGGGAGTTTTGGACAGGTGGCCCGGGTCTATGATCACAAACTTCGACAGTATGTGGCCTTGAAGATGGTGCGCAATGAGAAGCGTTTCCATCGTCAAGCAGCTGAGGAGATCCGGATTTTGGAGCATCTTAGAAAGCAGGATAAAACTGGTAGCATGAACGTCATCCACATGCTGGAAAGTTTCACATTCCGGAACCATGTTTGCATGGCCTTTGAATTGCTGAGCATAGACCTTTATGAGCTCATTAAAAAAAACAAGTTTCAGGGCTTTAGCGTCCAGTTGGTACGCAAGTTTGCTCAGTCCATCTTGCAGTCCTTGGATGCTCTCCACAAAAATAAGATCATTCACTGCGACCTGAAGCCAGAAAACATTCTCCTGAAACACCATGGGCGCAGTGCGACCAAGGTCATCGACTTTGGGTCCAGCTGTTTCGAGTACCAGAAGCTTTATACGTATATCCAGTCTCGGTTCTACAGAGCTCCAGAGATCATCCTGGGAGGCCGCTACAGCACGCCTATTGACATGTGGAGTTTTGGCTGCATCCTCGCAGAACTTTTAACAGGGCACCCTCTCTTCCCTGGGGAGGACGAAGGGGACCAGTTGGCCTGCATGATGGAGCTTCTAGGGATGCCACCACCCAAACTTCTGGAGCAGAGCAAACGTACCAAGTACTTTATTAACTCCAAGGGCCTGCCTCGCTACTGTTCTGTGACTACTCAGGCGGATGGGAGAGTTGTGCTTGTGGGGGGTCGCTCACGTCGGGGTAAAAAGCGGGGCCCCCCAGGTAGCAAAGACTGGGTGACAGCTCTGAAAGGGTGTGATGACTATTTGTTTATAGAGTTTTTGAAAAGGTGTCTTCACTGGGATCCTTCTGCCCGCCTGACCCCAGCTCAAGCATTAAGACACCCTTGGATTAGCAAGTCTGTGCCTAGACCTCTTACCATTGAGAAGGCGTCAGGCAAACGGGTGGTAAATCCTGCAAATGCTTTCCAGGGACTGGGTTCCAAACTGCCTCCAGTTGTTGGCATAGCCAGTAAGCTTAAAGCTAACTTAATGTCAGAAACCAATGGTGGTATACCTCTGTGCAGTGTGTTGCCGAAACTGATTAGCTAACGAACAGTGATGTGCTCAGAGATACAATGTATGTATTTTTAATTATCTTGCAAACCTGAAAATGGGAAAAAAATACAAACCATTGGTGGATATGTTTTTGTTATACTAGATTTCTTTTTAAACAGTAAAACATTTTTATATGACTATAAAAAGAACTCTTCAAGGGCTAATTACCTAACCAGCTTGTATTGGCCATCCTGGAATACACATTAAATGACTTTTTAATAGGTCAGTGCATCTTTTGTATTATTATCAGATGTACGTCAACCTGTGTACTATTCTGTTGGTTTAAATCCCTTTCTTTCAAGATAGACAGTATACCAAGAGGTGTATCCCGGGCATTCCTCACCTCTTGCCTCCCTCAGCATCTGTTCCAGAGGGGTAACTTAGGACATGGCTGTAGTTATAGATGGGAGCAGAAGCTAGGTCCCTTGCCCCAGCAAGCCATTGTGCGGGCTCATTCTAGGTGAAAGGGCTCAGCAGAATATGGGGTGCGGGCAGCTCCAGGAAGCTCTAGGTCACCTAGAGAAGTGGTGTCCCTGTTTCTCAATGACTCATTTCTCTTTTCTTTGATTCTGTGATACTTATTTTATTTTATGTTACTATTTTTAATTTTTTTAAACTTTTTAAATAACTTATTTTTCAATGATAATTGGCATACAATATTATGTTAGTGATTAGACATCTATAAAACTCAGGAAGTGATCACCTCAAAAAATGTAGTGCCCATCTGACACCATACATAGTTATTACAATATTATTGATTATATCTTTATGTTAGCTTTTATATCTCTGTGACTTTATTTTAATTAGTTTCAAGTATACGGTACATTGGTTAGACATCTATATAGTTTGTAAAATGCCCCCCCCATCTATGTTACTATTATTATTATTATTATTATTTTTGCCTCTGATTTGTTTCCTGGGCGCTCAAAGCATTTTACAGACATCTTACCACTTTACCAAGTACTGGTATTAAAACTGAGTCAGATGCATGCCTCCTCCTGGGTCTTCAAGGAAGGTGAAGCAGCTTCTTTGCTTCAAGCGACCCAGATGTTAAGGTAGAATCGGCATGGAAACTGCAGTTCCCTCATTTCTTGGAACCCCGGGGACCAGCCCGCTGGCCGCATTTTTATGGACTGTCCTCCTTACAAAAGTGATCACCTTCAGGTAAACCTAACTATGGTCTCCTTGACTTTCCTCTTTTTCCAGCTATCTGCTACCTTAATGTGCCATGCTTTTCCCACTTTTAATTTAAACCAAGGACTATTTCCTAGATTATAAGTCAACTTCAGTTAGAAGAAGAAAATCCAGAAAGTGATAGAATTCCATTTCATTTTCCTTCGTTTAACATCCTTTTTCTCCGCTAAGATTTGAACGGTGAGGGCTGGCAATGAACTAACTGCTGGTGACGCATCTTACATGGAAGGGTGGGGGAGGGGCAGGGACAGCAACCAAGGAACTCACTGCTGCCAGTCCTGGTCCTTTCTTCCCTACCCTCCCTCTGCTCCCACTCTCCTCCACAACAAGAGTGTGCCCAACTCTGTCCTCTCTGTGTGCACTTTAAAGATCATTGCTTGCTACACCATTCTCAGGATGAGCCAGTTCCATTTTTATTCTAGAATTCAGTCTCTGCAAACTCCAGAAGAGTAGGAGGCTCCTTTCGTTGGCCATCACAGTAACAAAAAGAAGAAAAATGCCATGGGCATGTTATTTAAGGAACAATGTTGCCTTATCCAAAAGTGTTTCTAATTGCCACAGCACAGGCCATGAAAAATGAAAATGAACAAATGACCAGAGTGGGCCTCAGCCCGACGACAGAGAAGAGTTCAGACTGAGGCCTGGTGTCCCAGTACTCTTGGTGACTGAGCAACTGGACTATTAAAATCTTCACTATTTCCTTTCCTTTTGGTTTGCGGAAGGCAGTGGAATGTGTACCTCCCTTAGATCCCTCTAACTCCTGCTGAATTCGCTAATTTTAAGGAGAAGTTGAGTAAGAATCTCCTGCATTATCTAGGCAGAGCACATGCTGAGGTGGTTTTGACAGTTAGTTATCAGTGTGGAAGACTTGCTCTTCTAAGCAAGCTGTTAAAAGAACTCTACCCCAAACATACATGACACGCACTGATGCCAGTGTTCGTGTTTTTAGTCAGAGGTCTCCTTGGTCAGCCGGTGCCGTGTGTGACTCGGGAGAAGGGGGCCTGTGGCGGAGGTTGGCTTGTGATCTGTTTCTGTGTGTTAAATGAACAGTGAGTTTACTGGGTCAAGTGACAGGACATAGACAACCCGTGACACTAGACATATTCTGGAAAGCTCTGGGAAGGCGAATGGATGTGTTGCTGCCTAAATTTGGCAACCGAGAGAGTGATGCAGAGCAGAGTCATTCAAGTTGGCATGTCTGTCTTCTGCGGGCCGACTCAGGTTTGAGGAGAGCGGGCTGCTTTGAAATGCAGTGGTGGTTGTGCCAGATGGATTTGGGGAGGTTTTTGAGTGGGTTTCAAGTTCAGGGATAAGTTGTGGATTTTAGAGTCCTTCACCCTTGTGCCCTCCTTTTTCAGCCACTGTTAAATTTTCACTTGGATCCTTTCCCAGCTACGGCAGTTAGTGACTGAATTGCATCACACTTAGTGCAGAGATTCAGACTGTGTCTTACAGATACTGGGTTGTTCTTAGCTGGTTTTGTTCTTCAGGTCCTTGCAATTAAACACGTCAAATTGGTTGACTTCTTTTACTGACATTTAAATCGACAAAATTAACCAAGTTTCCAAATTCTTATCGACACAGTGAAAAGAATTGGGTAGGAATTTTTGTTTTATTTTATTCCTAAAATCATTGGCTCATCCAGCTAAGCCCTGCTGTTCTTATGAGGCTCTGTCCTGCCTTTTGCCCCTCTTATGTATTGATCTTTTCATTCATCAAGTGCTGTCACGATTTTTCCTTATATTAGAATGTAAGCTTCAAATGGGCAGGCCCCATGTCTTCATGATGCTCTAAGTTAACTGGTTATGGTACTACTGATCATGTGCAGATGATGGAGGTTTGTTTTCCTCTGTGTACCAACCCGTGCAGTCAATCTCCGATCTCTCCCCACCTCCTTTTTTTTTTTTTTTTTTTTTTTTGAGAAAAGATCATTGGATAAAGGTTATTTGAGCCTACTTTCTTCTAGTCCAGTATTTGACACCTTGATAATAACCTACCTATGACAAAGGTTCTGCTTCTGTCTCATAGGAGCTGTGTGAAAGAAAAGAGAGTCTGGCCTGGATCTTCTTCCTCAGAGGAAATTGACTTATAACTATAGAAGCAGGCTTTTTCCTAGGTGTTTTAAAGGGGCATGGGACAGACAGGTTAGCTGGCTAACATCATTATATTTTAGTTTTCATGACATTTATCTGTTAAGAATGGGATTTATTGTGCGAACAAAAAACAGAACAAAAGATTAAAAAATTCAACTGTGAAGCAGTTAGGATCTGTAGCAGCTAGTTGGTCATGTTGAAACACTTTCTGTTTTGCTTAATTCCTAACTAGGCATAATTATAGTTAAATGCTAAATTTTAGGTAGCAGCTGACAAATGGTTCCAAGCTTTCCTGAATAATGAATACTCCTACCACTTTAGTGAATCATGGAAAACTCTATCTCGTTTATTTTAAATTATTTCTCTGGTATCTGTCATTTGATGTCATCAACACGGAAGCTGGAAAGGTGACAATGATTGCTCCAGATCGCCCTGGATTCCTTTTCTCCTTTGCAAACTAAGGACACGTACTTATCCTTTGAACCAGGTGGAATTGCCGGAGCATGTTTTCTCTATCTCTTCAGTCTCTCTGGAGATGACCAGTCTGTAGAGTGCTAGAACTTACCATATGCAGAGCAGCTACAGACATCCACCATGTGGACAATCTGGGGTTTTCCAAGTAAGGAGACAGACAAGGCCAGGAATTGGCAGGTCAAGGGAGAGTTGTCCTTCACCAGGGATCTGCCTCCCAGTTTTAAATTACATTTTTAATATCATCTTTTCAACCTGTCTTACTTCCATCTTCAACCTGTACTTCCTAAAGTCTAAGATTTTAAAAGAATTCACCGCCAAACCTGGCCTTCAACCAAATTATGGGTAATCCTTTCCAAGTGTCTGTCAAATTATGTCTGCTAATTTCAGTGAGAAGTTTTGAAACATCACAGTGAACCCATCCATGTAAGGACTGCAGGCTCTGGTCCCTGAGATCCGTAACCCCTGAGATAAGCCAGAGCTACAAATACATCGTCTAGACTTTGAAGGACAGGATATGATTCTTAATATAGCTCACCAACCACTAAGTTGAACTTAGGCTCATAACTTTTCTATAACAGGAGAAGCCTGTCTGACTGTTGACTAGAAAGAGTTTCACCTCTTCTGCTGCCACACAAAAAAGGACTGCCCCCAAATCAGGCCAGATGGTGACCTGTGGCTATTTCAGCTCAGGATGTCAGCCTCTAAAGCATCAGGTTTGAATCATGGGATTCTCTCATTGTTCATTTGAATCTGCTGACTGGCTTCCTTTGGAAAGCACAGTTTGGCAGGGATGAGTCAGTGTTTTTTTTTTTTTTTTTTTTTTTTACTTTGGGGTGTTTGTTTTTTAAGAAGTAAAGATGAAAGAAATACTCTGAGCATTTTTCATCATTTCATGATTGATTCAAAACCAAGGCTGAGAACATTCCAGCTGGCCCTGGAGCGTGCTGGGCATGGGGGGTGGGGGTAGTGAGTTCCACTCCGAGGGGGCGAGTTCCTCTGCTGCAGGTACAGCCTCTCAGCTTGATGGCAGTGACAGAGGAAGAGAGCACTTGAAAAGAAAATCCTGGGAGTGGGATGAGAAACAGCCTTTCAGAGATTCTGCCTGCACCATCCTTCTAGTTCCCCAGAGCTTCGATCCATAAGCCCCGGCATCGGTGTGAAGAAGGGAAATAGGAAAACACGTATGGGGGAGCCCTAACTATGAGCTCTCCCATCCGGATTTACTATTTTCACATTTCCTGGTCCCCAGGCTTAGCTTCAGGATGAAGCCTGGCAAGCAGCTTCAAGGAATGTAGCTTATTTGGGAAGTTTCGTGTTTTTAGTAGGCCCAGGCCTTGGTCTGTGGGATGATTTAAAGCCATAGGGAACGGAACAAATGGAAGGAAAAGAAAACAATGTTCTTAGGGGCCTGTGGACCACTTACCCCCTGCCTACTTCTGACCCGGCCCTGAGCCGTTACTACCGTGGCAATAGGAGCTAAGCGGACACTGAATTGAAGAACTGCCTTCTGCTACCTCGAATGTCCCCTGGATTCTTGAATAGGCCTTCTGCATTATGGTATCCTGGCCTAAAGCTAGAAAAGGACCTTTTCATACATGAAGCAACAGCATGGTGGACTAGCCGCTGCTATAGAAGCTATAGGCCAGGTGGAATTTCAGAGTATCAGCCTTCGACATAGCCTTTACATTTCCCCATGACCTAATACACCCCAACTCTCATGGCTTTTAGTACATTTAGGGCAAAAACTACCAGAACTTAAAAAAGAAGGCAAAATGGCAATGAGAGCCATAGATGTGCTGTCTATATGTATTGCTTTACAATATCCAGGAAGGAATTTCCATCCAGAGGCAGAAACCTGAAGTGACTGCAGCTAGACTGTGCTGATGCTAAGGTCTGACCTCCACCTTTCTGTAGCATAAGCCTGGACACAGTTCAACCTTGTTTTGCAGAAGCTCCCAGCCCCACCTTTGTATCTGGGTGCTGACAAGCTCCTGACACAGGAGCAGACCCAGGGTGCCCCGTCCGTCCGTACTGCTGTGGAGAATTCTTAATTGTTCCCAGGGCAGACCCTGGCCCAAACATACTTACCTCTGCCCTTCTGAAGCAAGTCCGTGCAGGCCTTTGTTGGTGCATTTGTTCTCTCAACAGTGACTTATTGAGCATCTGCTGTGTGTGAAAAAAAAGCACTCTGGTGGCATCTGTCAGGGACAAAGAGCATCGACAGCATTCTGACCATATGCTCAGAATTTGACAAAGCCAGGCAGTGGGTTTAGGGAAAATTCCAGGTTATCTACACTCTGTTCTGGTTTTAAAATTTGTATAAACCTGCAAGTGAGGGGGCGGGGCAGAGATAGTTTCAGAATAGAATAGTCTGAGTCTCTGCAGACAGCATGAGGCTTGTGTTCTGAGATGAAGGAGGAGGAGAAAAGGTGGCAGAGATGAAAGACATGCTATCCGCCACCTCCTGGGCCCTCACTGCCACGTTTCTCTGACATCCCTCTCCTCAGACGTCAGTGCTATCCCAAATTCATCACCCAGAGCGACCACAGCGGGCAGGAGAGCAGGCACCAGGCTTCCCTACCTCCCCTCTCTCTTACTTCCCTCAACAATAGCCGGCTTGCGTTGCTGTTTTCTCTGGTTGCTAAATCAACATTGTTTATTTCTGTCCCATCATCAAACCTGGTCGGAGTCCAAGAGTGAGGTGATTGACTAACTGCATGGGGTGGAATCAGGAACTTTACCCCTGAGAGCCTTTCCTGCAGTTTTTGAGCCGCTGTTTCACTACGTCTTGGTTCCAGTCCCCTCCAGTCAGCCCTCTTCATTCAAGAGCCCCTTTTCTGTTTTTGGAACCTCAAATCACTATCTGCTTCAAAATGCCAGAGAGATGTTCAGACAAAGCAGCATGAGTGAAGTGAGGACGCGGCGCGGCCTCAGGCTGCTCTGGGGGACCGAGCGGAGGGACAGACCACAGGTGCTTCCCCTCAGTCCTACTGAAAGGACAGAGGCAATCGCTTCCATGGTCGGCCTTCCCGCAGGGACAACTGTTTCCTAACTGCTGTGTCACCTGCATCACCCCTTGTACCCCTTCCAAGCTCCACTTGGCCCGAGGCAGCTGCAGTTCAAAGAGAGTAAATCCCTCTGTTCCGAACCTGTTCCAGGCTTAAATTCCTCACCCAGGGGAGAAAGGTGCAGCTTTAGCTGGGAAAGCCTGGGTGGGGCTGGGGCCGGAGGAGGAGGCAAGACTCAGACTTCTCAGACCACAGAGTCACAGCTTGTAAAACTAGAAACCCTGCGGGGAACTACTGCAGGAGGGCGGGGCGTCCTCTCTCCCCAGCTGCACTCCCAACTGCAAGTTCTGCAGGGCTCCCCCAGGGGACGCCAGACCCCACCGCCCGCCTCTCTCGGCTGGCTTTCTCTTCCATCTTGCAGTAAATGCCCATCGTCTCCTGTGTGTCAAACGCTGTGGTGGGCAATTCAAATGAATGAGACGCCGTCCTTGCTCCAAAATTTAGTGGGAAGTTAAAGTTCAGGTAAAGAATCAAAATACAATGAGGTACATAAAAAGGCAGACATGGACTAAGATGCCCTAGGAGTCCAAGAAAACCAAAGCGAAGGATGGGGGGTGGAGGTCAGCGAAGGAAGTTCGTGGGGACCATCCCTATCCATCACTAGCCATGACCATTTTCCTCACTAACCCCCTCCCCCCGCATTATCTATAAGGCCTCCTGCCCCAGGGACTATTTAAGAATGGTACCCAGGCTCTTCCCTTCAGTTAATAGCAGAGCCAAGGTTTGCAGCCAAACTCTCCTTCCCTGCTACTAAAAAAACCCACATGCCCCATTCAACAGTAGCCCCACCCCCATGCAGTGTTTGCTCCGCCTTCCCAGCAACCCTCCTTCCCCTGTCCCAGGAACTCCCCAAATTGGGGGTTGGGGGGTTATTTTTACCTACTGGGTTGGGAAAAGGGCAAAGGCTGAGACTGGGGCAATTCAGTGGCGCCAGTTGAGGCTTAAATACAATGAGAAAGCCCCACCCTGCCAGCTCTGCCCGCAGAGGACCCAGTGAGAAATAAATTGTGCTGTGTGCCCTGCCTGGAGGGCTGGCCTGCGTGTGTCTGCCTGGACAAAAGCCAGTCACATGAGCCCAGGCTGGTTAAAAAGAGCACTCTGGTAATCTCCCGGCTCAAGTGTCTCATCTGGCACGAGGCACTATGTGGGTGAGGGTGCCAGCTCTTCTCTGTGGGGTGCACAGGGAGGAGCAGGGGGAAGGGGCAATTCAGGCCAGGGAGGGAGCCAGCCAGTTGGACTTTACTCCAGGCAAAACTATCAGTCCTCAGGTCCTGGCACTGGGAAGGGGTGATAACGCTGGAGAGGGCAGTGTGGGCAGAGGAGTGGAAGGGGAAGAAAGCTTGGCAAAAGTTCCATGACCAAGTCTTAATGTGGCCGAAGTCATCGTTTCCAGCGCAGCAGGCATGCACACCGCTGCGTATCTGTTCTTTCTCAGAGCTTTGTTCAGCCCTCCCAGCTCAGGACATCATCTGTCTTTGTCTACCTGTCCGCCTGAGCCCTCTGCCTTCTCCCGCCCACACTCTCCTGTGACTCAGGGCAGTGGCCCTCAGTTTCCCTTCAAGAAAGCGTGTTTCAGATCTGGCGCTCAGGGCCCCCCAGGCAATCTGGGGCAGCAGAGAGGCAGAAGCTCCTGGGAGGGGAGTTTTCGCTCTGGAATTCATCTTTCCACTGATGTGCTAGAACTAGGTGAAATGATTCAGCAAGCTGAAGACGGCCTTGTTCAGATCTGAGTTCCCTGAGATGCTGGGGAACCTTGGGTCAAGGAGTTCATTTGTTCAGATCCTCATGGTGAGAAAATGCCACATGTATTACGGTTGGAAGCGTGCAGCGCCAAGAGCACCTGTTCATTGCGGTGAGGTGGCTGCGCAGCGGTTCCGGGGACCATGAGGAGTCAGAAAACTCTCTCTGCAGAATGACACGATGCCGTGGAATGGGGAGTGGACGAGGACGGGCGTTGTTGTAGGCCCGAGGAGCCTGAACTCAAAGAGTCCGAACTAGGGAGAGGGCTGTGGGGTGGGAAGGTAGGCACATTCAACAGTTCGAAGATTATTGACTAGAGGGTTGATGTTTAAGGGAGAAATTGGGATCCCTAACTCCCCACCCCCCAGAAAACCACTCCAAGTTTACGTATCTAAGTGGTCCAGAAAAACACTGAACATACAGGGAGGGAGCGAGATTATTTATGATTCCAAGAGCTAATGTGGGACTCCAAACTCCATGGAAATTACTCCTAAGGTTGATGACAAATGCCCATTTTTTTTTTCTGGCTGGAAAATTTAAGAAATCAAGAAGATTGGAACATATTCCGAAGATCTATGTTCATGGAACATAATCATTCAGATGTTGAGCAGGCATCTGGAGAACTCGACTTGGGGATCAGAAAGGTTCCTGTGGATACTGTGTCTAATCCCCATTCAGAATGGAGTAACTGGGAGAGTCCAATGAGCGAGTCATTTACAAAACATGAGCAGGGTTACAGGAAACTATGAAGGGACATTGAAGCCCTCAGAGATAGCCACATGGGGCAAGGGGAGGTTTGAGTTCAGGTGTTTGCTGCAACCTTAGCGCGCATGGCTGTGGGTGAGGCTGTAGCAGAGGACTGCCGCTCTGGGGGCGGGGAAGCTGTGGACCTCGGTAGAGGAAGGCAAGCACTGCCAATCTCCGGCCAGCAGGAGGGAATGGAGTGGACAAATATGCTGCCACCTCTTCTTACTCCCATGCCTCCCGTGGGCCAAATCTAGCTAAAAGCCAGACGAGCGTCTGGCTAGTGCAGTCCCGGGACAGAGGCAGTGAAGAAGGATGTGGAATTTGTTTAAAGGGGCAGAAGTCTCTATGATCCTAAGCAGACAATTTCATCAGCATCAATAAACTTTTTTTTTTTAGCACAAAACATGCACCAGCATTGTGCTGTCCGCCAAGGATAAGACCTCCCGCATCTGGTATTCCAGCCAAAAAGGCAGGAGCAAGAATGTTCGGGGAAGCCTTTCCTGGAGGAAGTGGGAACGGGAGATGGGGCTCAGACGACAGGTGAGAAAAGAGCCGGGAGTGTTTCCCCTCACTGGAGCAGATCGCCGCTTAGCAACTCGATCCACCGCAAGGTCAGGCTTCAGATCTTCTCTCCCTGAGATTTTAATAGCCATGGCCAAAAACACCCACCTTATGGTACCTGTCTGACTCCACACATTCCTTCTCACCTACCTCACCTGAGGGGGCCAACTTGCCAAACTGCCGGTGTTCCCTGCTGGGGTCTCTGGAGGTCAGGTTTCTTCCACCACCAAGAGTGATGTCCTAATTCATCAATAAAAATTAGCTGGACTCTGTGCTGGAGACTCAGGATATCTGGATGATTAAACATATTTTGAAAATGTGTTTGGGAAGGACACGGTGTGCTGGAGGCATGGTCAAAGTTCCAAGGATGCACAGTGCAGAGTGACTAATTCCTAGAGGTGTTTAAAACAAAGACTTCGGAGAGGTAATGTTTGCAGTGCAAGTCCACGAATGAGTAGAATTTGCTAGGCAAAGAAAGGAATCCCTGGCAGAGGACTCAAAATGTGTAGAAACAGCACGAAGAAGGGAGGATGAATAATTCCAGGTGGCCAGAGCAGAGGATGCCAGGAATTGAACCTGGTAGGAAAGAATGAGGCCAATTTTAAAGGGATGTTATAGGTTTAGTTAAGGAGTTTGTCAGGTAAGCAGAAAAATAAGGAACTGAAGGATGTTTTGATGCAGGGGAATGACAAGATGAGGTTTCTTTTTGGAAAGAAAGTAATTTTGGGGGAGGAAACTATATTTGTTCAAATCCGGGTGATGGAACCTGAGACCGAGATCTGTCCGTCTGCTCCCATCCGTGACCCACCCCGCACCCTACCCGCCTCGGGTCCCTACTCCTGCCATCTTTCTTCAGAGAACAATTCTTATGTCCAAACTGTGGCTGCTACAAATTACTTTGCTACAAATAACAAGGCCAAATAAATGAATTTGTTCTTCTTCTAGGACAACTTGGATCAAGACTACCCAGGAGAATATTTCCCCTTCCTCCAGTTTTTGCCCCATCCCCAAATTTGACAACCCAACGAATGGGATGGAACCTTAACTGGACCGATTCACCTATAGGACTTAGGACCTGCCAATCCTGGAATAACCAACCAATCTACAGCTTTTCGACTGAAAAGCTCTCCCTGGGCTTCTTTCCAAACTTTGTGGCTATTCCTCCAGGTCTTAGCTGAAACACCCAAAATAGGCCAGCTCTTTTCAATTTAATTAGCCATTCCTCTGAGGACACCAGCTAGAATGAAGCAAAGGCAGATGTGTTGGGGACAAGGAGGGGAAGGGGTAGATTCTGAAGTAGGTAGAGCCCAAACTCATCTCTACAATGGGTGCCTCTCAGGACAGAGATCTCAAAAGACAGACGAAGGGGCTCCAGGCTTTGGGCTCCCAGGCCAAGGCTCTAACTATTGTTCTCAGACACTGCCTGTGAGGTGGACAGAAAGATGGAAGCATGTGCCTGGGGCTCTTGGGTAGGAGAAGGAGAAGTCCTGCTGTCTCCATAGGGGCTGATGCACAGTCAGGAGGGGGGGGGGTAATATGCTCTCACCTGGCTTCTATCCCTGGGGCCAGTGGCCCACACTGACAGCTTTGTGACAGCAGCCAAGTGAGGTGCTGGAATCTATTTCTGGAGCTCTCCAAGAGTAGGGGAAATAGCCAGCTGCTTGGGACCAGATGATCCTGCAGTGCCTTCCTTATCTACAACAGGGTGAGGTTTGTTAAGTAAATGCAGGCAGCACTTGGGCGGGGGAGAGCTAAAATGACCCTTCGGGCTTTGGGATCTCACCCTTAGCAAGTACCTTCGCTGCTGCAGGAAGACCACCGGTGTGGAGCAACTGCCCCCTCTGGTGGCGAATATAAGGATAAAGTTATACAGGGCAACTTCTTTACCTTAGTCTGTGGCAGTTTCTCCTCCAAAGCTCCAAAAAAGAGATGAGTGTGAGTCCAGGGTTCTGGCTTCCTTCTCTTTCTTCTGGTTGCAGTTACGGCCCCTGGTCAGGAGCTTCTTTCAGTTTTACGGACTGGTACGTTACAGTGGGAAAAGCACTGGAGCTATGCTTGGTCAGGAGCCCAGTTCCAGTGAGAACACTGAGTCATTCCTTTTGCTCCACAGAGGAAAAGACGCTACCTGTTTGAACATCTTCGTTCAAGCCTAACTGTTTCCTTACAATGTGGAGATGATAGAGGCGCTGCCTGCCTCCCAGGGAAGCCACTGCCTATCACGGTGTTGTGGGTGGGCAGTATGGGGGAGTGAGGGGGAACGCTTCCTGATCCTGGGACCCAGTTAGTCTTATTGCTGGGGTAGTCTTCCCTGTTGGAAGCTGGCATCACTGTCACTCCTACCTGGACTTGAGATACCCCACATGGCTCAGCCCCTCATGGCTGCCAGGCTCCTTCCATCCTGGCCAGGAAGGCGCCTTTTCCAGCCACCCAGGGCTGTCTGCCAGGCCAGGTCAAAGTGACCTGGTGATTATGGCACTCAGGCTGGAAAGACAGTCCTGGGCCTATTTTCTTGTTGTCATTTAACAGTCTTTTTGATTTATGTTTTAGTTTTAGGCACCGTACTGGAAATTCCTTTTAGTGCACTGTGACTCTATCAGATGCCGGATGCGACTGGCGGGAAACGTGCCCAAAGAACAAATTCTTCTTATTCTTCAGGGAAACAGTGCAAATATGGCTCTGACTCCTTCTACACATTAATAATGGAGCTCGCTATTCCTTCTTCCCTCCTTCTCTTCCTCCCTCCCTCCCATCCTTCCTTGCTTCCTTCTTTCCCTTTTTGTACTCATAGCTTAAAACTAAAATGAACTGAGTTGTATGAATGGTCTGAATGATCAATTGTTTGGATAGGTACATATTTGGGAGCAATGTTTGCACAGTGAGTTTCAAAACTGTTTTCAAGAATTTATTTTGCTAAGTGTGGTAAGATGTATATAATATGAAATTTACCGTATTAACCATTTTTTAAGTGTATAATTTGTGGCATTGAGTAATTCACAATGTTGTGCAACCATCACCACCATCCATCTCCAGAACTTTTTCACCATCCCCAAGGGAAACTCCGTATTAGGACTATTTTTGACACAGGACCCTGTGAGAGACTGCTGGAGTCCATTTGTCTCTTGGGCTTCCTGCTGGGTTTTCCTTCTGCTCTTCTTAACCTGGGCAGAAGAGTGATGGCCACAGTGTTCCACCCCTTCCCAGTGGGAATTCATCAGGTATTGACAACAGCACAGAAGGGAGCCTTGGCAGCCTTGGTTTCTTGCAGTTGCAGAAATCTGTAGCCAGAAGGCACCTCTAGAGGGTCCTCGAATACCCCTCCCAAAGCAGAGCCATAGCTAATCCATATCCTAGCTTGTGCCAGACCTATAATGAGCACTCAATTAAGATTTGTTTAATGAATAAATGAATCTGGACATATAGATCGCTATTCATGGGAAAGGAGGCTTTCTGAGTGGCTGCTCATGGTCACAGAGAGGTGATAAGGTCTGTGCTTTGGGATCAGAAAGATCTGGGGTCAAGTGCTGGCTCTGTCTCTTACTAAGTACAGGGCTAGGTTTTTCTTTGTTAAGACAAGGAGTGGGAACAATCATTCTTACCTTGTGGCGCAGAGGCCTTGACTGAGGAATGTATATGAGGTACTTTACCTTAGAGCATGCAGAAGCTCAGTTATGCTAATTCTCGCCCCCTCCCACCTACTGGAGAATCTCACTGATGCATCTCCAGAAATGACTCTTTTTTCTGACTCCAGTTCCATTTCCTATTGGCTCCTTTTTTTGTCAGATTTTAAGAAAGAAAATATTTCCAATTGTCTGAGTCCTGACCTTGGTGTTTTAAAGTTGAGATTCTAATACTGAAAAAATGTGAAAGGGGGTGTTGCTTTGCCTTGATCTGAAATAGAGCCTTCCAATTTCTATTTATTGACTGTAGTTGTTGTGATTTGTTAATGTTATATGTTTTCTCTCTCTGCTTTTCCCTCCCCACCCAATACACAGTCACCCACACGGGCCACCCCTCTCATCCTCATACTAAACTGTCATGTCTTTTATTATTTCCAGATCCAAGAACTTGGCTACATTTCCCTGGGATGGAGGGCATAGGACTTATTCTGGGCACCTGGGTTTTAATAGTAACAAGGTCTTATCAATCATTTCCCACAATGCCTCTTTCATCCACCCATTCATTCCAATTACTTGGTACATTTATTTTTACCTCCGAATTCTAATATAAGGCCATGGAGTAAGTAATTTGTGGAAATTTAGTGATCTAGCTAAGATCCATGGGCTGTATGACTCTGTCTATCATGTTAAGCAGTTGGACAAGTTAAAACACAAAGGAAAGTAACACACGGCAATTTCAAATCAGTAAATATTCATTGGGCACTGTGTGTATTCAAGGAGCCTGGGGCAATATGGGCTTACCCAAAACTGTGCACCTAATGATAGAGATTTTTTAAAAGTATTTTAGAAGAGTCTTTTTCCTGAATTTCTCTGTCACCATCCACCCCTCTTCAATCTAACCTACAAAATAGTTACAGATTAGACTAAAAATAGTGCTCATGATTTTGGGGCCATGGCCATGAAGAGCCCCACATGCTGTACCAGGGAGTGTGGCTCATTTCTCTAGGCTCTGGGAAGCTATTGAAAGATTTTAAAGGAATAATGAGATGAAATTTGCATTAAAAAATATTGGAGCAATATTCCAAGACTGAATTGGGAAGAGAAAGGCCAGAAACCAGTTAGGAGGCAGGTGCCACAATCCAGATGCAAGACGGTGAGTGCCTAAAGCGGGGCCTTGGCATGAGACTGGAGAGGAAGGAAACAGATGGCGGGGAGAAGGGTGAGCAGAAATTGGTCATTGATTGAGTATTGGGGTGAGAGACAGTGCGGAGTCAAGGGTGACGACCAGCTTTTGCCTTTGGCAAGTAGACAGACAGTGGTACCCTCTTTGAGCAGCAGAATGATGCAGTGTGTGTGTGTGTGTGTGTGTGTGTGTGTGTGTGTGTAGATAACGCAATCAATTTTATAGTTGATGAATTTACAGTGTCTGGAAATACCTAATGATGGAAGTCCACGACGGGTACACATTCAAGAGATATTTGGCTGGATTTGTGGATTTGGGGGTCATAGGTATAGCGTTAGCTCATAGTTGAAACCTGGGAAGTAGTAGAGAATGATTAAAAGACAGTCAAGGAAAGAGCCCTAAAAGCCTTAACATTTTATGGACAGGCAGAAGAGAAGAGCCACTGAAGGAAATGAGAAGTGGGCTGAGATGTAGAAGTAGAATTCAGAGGATCAAGGTAGGAAGGAGTTTTGAGGAAGAAGGGATGTCAAACCCAGCAGAGGGTTTTAACTGAATGAGCTGAGGTAAGAAGGAGATAGAAGAGTGGCAGAGACAAGAGCTGGACTTTGGCAGAGCTGAGGAGTGAGGAAGAGGTGAAGATGTGGAGGCAGGCGACGCAATTACATGGCTCCTGCATGGAGTTTTCTAGGGAAGGCAAGAGGAGAAACAGGCAAGTGTAGGGAGATGCAGGACTGACGCCAGGGACAAATATATTACAGGATCAGGGGAAAGAGTCAGGTGAGTGGAGTGAGGTATCTACTCAAAAACCATCCGCCTCTTTCTTCCTGTGAATTAAGCTTCTCCCTCACCCAAGGGGACAAGTCCTGGGAATTCTTCCCTTGTCCAGTAGTTGGTTTTGGAGGGCCTGTGACCCACTTCTGGCCAAGGGGACATAGAAAGAAATCCGTGAGGTTCTCTGGGAAACATGTTTTCCCTTGATAAATAACAGTCACAAAGGCCTTTAGAATTTGAAAATTTGTTTATAGTCTTTGTTTTACTCTTAACTCTTTCTTTGCTCTGTTGAACCGTGTTGTCTGGGCGTGTGAAGCTTAGGGCTGCTACAGTCTGCTTGCAACAGTGAGAGGATGAGCTGAGCCACAGGGAAGCAAAGCAGGAGCATGAAAAGACCTGGATCGTTGTTGGTGCCTGATGACTTCGCTGAGCTGCCAGACAACCCGAGGTCAACTCCTTTCAGTCTTATTATGAACTATTAGCTTCTTCACGGTTTAAGCCACTGCTAGTTACCTTTTCAGCTGAATGCATCATCACTGATATGGTAGTCGTTATGTTCTGGAGCCAAGGTAATTTAAGTTGGTTTTAAAATGAGATCAGGGTACCAGAAAGATTTTTTTAAATGTTGAGGAAAAGCATCTCTGATTGGGGTTTCTTTCCTAAAGAAGCGGCTAAGGCTTATCACTCTTTAAAATAATCGTGAGCTGCCAGTTACTTTGTGATGGGCACTGACGATTGTGGAAGTCAGACCTCTCTGCCTTTCTAAAGTCAGGCCAAATAAGCCAATATCTACAGTTTCAAGCAAGAAGCACCAATCAGCCTTCTCCACAGCTTCTCACCGTTACCTCTCCTTACCAATTCATTGGCAGACAGATCTTTCCAGTCGGCCGCATTTTGATTGTAACAGGAGAGAGGACTTTAGATGTCATGCTTTCCTCTGAAATTTTGACAGAAGAGTAGTGCTCTCTCCATTGAGACTTTGAGAGGCTGAGCTGTAATTGAGACTCTGAGAGGCCAGGCCTGAAGGAAAAGGAGAGGTGTGCAAAGAAAACGTCATAGAAGCACCCAGAAGGCACAGCCTGCCTTCTCAGGACTACTGAGGAATACACAGGAGACAGGATAGAGAACCCACCCGGAGAAATTTATAACCCAGGGGAGAGAACGTCCTAAAAAGGAACTAATAAAAGCCTAAGTGTAACGAGCAGAGGGAAGGATGAATTGGAAACGATGGGGGTTGAAAGTAAGGAATCTAGTTAGCTGGCTACTGGAATATCCTAGGTGAGAGAAAACTAGGGCAGTAGCAGGGGAGATGGAAAAGAGGGCAGGATATAGGAGGCCGTGCTGAGATAGAATCAGCGAGAACTGCTTGCCAATCAGATGTGGGATGTGGGGAGAGGCGTGAATAAGAGGACAGATCTCCTAACACAGCATCAAGAGAGATCTTAAAATTCATCTAGATCCGCTTTGTAAAGCAAATTTCCTTTAGCTGTGGAATGCCTTCTTCAACAAAGCCGTATGTAGACGCCCAATGTGATGGGATAGGATATGTTTTTCTCTGTTCCCTTTCCTTGTTCAGGAGTTGGGCACACACCAGGTTAAAATAATAGAAGATAGTTCTGTACAAGGATTTGGGGAGGTTCCATGCAAGGCCAGCTTCATAGACATGTGACTATGAAGTCACACAGGGACTGGCGCTTAGAGGACCCCTGAGTTTTCCTTTTGCATTGGGTCCTGCGAATTATGTAACCAATAGTTACTGCTTGGAAGACAGGCAGAGGCGAGCAGCTAAATAACCTAGCCTTTCTGCAGGCTCTGGAGTGCCGAGACAGCCAGAGTCTAAATGAGTAAGAATAATAATGCCATAATAGTAGCAGCCTGTATCACAGTGTTAAATGAGCAAATATATATAGTGCTTAGGACCGAGTCAGGCTCATAGCGATTGCCATGTAAGCATTTGATATTATTTTTATTCCCTCTCTGCACTGATTTGATACCTGACAGCCCAAGGTTGATTATTTATAGGATCACAGTTAACTTTTCATTTTCACATTTTTAACCAGTCACTCAGCATCTAGCCCCATGATGTTCTTTGGGGGGGGGGGGGCGAATTAACAACAATAAATATCACAACAAATAAATGTGAGAGCACATTCACTCATCCTCAGTGTAGCTAAATAGTGCTTCAGATGTGTCTGTGTGGTGTGCGTCTGTGTGTGTCTTTGTCTGTGTCTGAGAGAGAGATTTTCTTTAAAAAAAAAAAATTTAATTAATTAGGGGCTCTCTCTGATGGTTTTATTTTTCTCTTACCTGCCTTTTTTGTTCATATAGAGAGGATTTTTGAAGTACCTGTTTCCTCCAAGGGAAGGACAGGCCCTAAAGGAAGACTATGTCGCTATTGTCATTAAGATAATGGCTCCCTCCCACTCCCAACTGAGTCCCAGAGTGTGGAAAGGGCTCAACCTCTGTCCTAAAAGTCCAGCTCTTCAATGGCGTTTTAAAAAAATGAAAATGCTGGCTTGGCACCTCCATTCCTTGAAGCCCTGTTCCTGACCAACACCTGGAAGCTGTTCCTCTCTCCCACCTAATCTCTGATGCTTCCAGCACATTCTCCGTAAGAGCTCTCTCTCTGTCTCTCATTGTCCTCGGGTTTCAAGTCTGCAGGGACTGCATATTTTTTCCTTAGCAGAAATCGTGGTTTTTCCTAACAACTTTGCAAGTTCCCCTTAGGTTTGGAAATCCCCTTCTTGGTCACAACTCTTCATGGTTGCAAAAGAAGCCCGGCCTGGTCCCTTCTTTCCTGCTGACCTGCTGTGTGACTCCAGGAGGTTAGCTTAAATTCTCTGGGCCTAGGATCAGAAGGATTTCCTCGACTGAGGCAGATTGGAGGATGGACAGAAAGGTTTTGGAGAGGATTTATTTTTGGAGGACCTTGGGAGAAGGGATTTTCAAATGTCCCTTTGGTGAGAATAGCCAATGGGGGAAACTACCAACCCAATTAGATTCTTCCTCCTGTAAAATAAAATGAGGTTAATAATTTCCATTGCTAATTCCTACCTGTCACTGTCACCTCCGGGCTGTCTCCACCCCCAGCTGTTGACTGATACAGTAGATAAACTGTACTCTCCCCCTCCCACTTATACACACACTTCTGGGAGGCCCTAGATAAATAGGAAGCAAAGGCAAGGCTGTGGAATTATTATTATCATGATAATGATTATTATGCTTTCAGCATGAGAAACAGGAAGTGAAACTGCCTAAAATGCCCAGTGATAAGTGCCTGGCCCCATCTTCTCAGCCAGACCTAAAGGCAAAGAAGCCAGCGAAAGAAAACTATGTGTGTGTGCCTGTCTGTTTCACAAGGAGTGTCTTTAAATAACTGGTTTCCAGGACTTGTGAGCTTTTGACCTTCTTCTAACACCATGCTTCCTCCCTCGTGTGATATCCTCAGGGTTCTTCCATGCTGCTTCCTTCTCCATTTCCTAGAGAGAGAGCTTCCCACCGCTATCAGGAGATGTTAAAGGACTAGTCCAGTGATTAACTGGTCCCTATCTGCTGAGGCCGGTCAGAGCCCTGTGCCTTCTTCAGTAGCCTGTTCTGTCACCACGGCAGGCGCATTCCCTGGGCCAGAGGCCCTTCTCCCTTCTCCAGTCGGGGGAGCTGTGTTTTCTCTTCTGGTGGCTGCCTGCTTCTCCATCTGCTTGGCTGATTACTCACATCCTTTGTCTTTTTCAGGAATCGATTATGGATAAGTGGTAGTCAGAAAACAGGCGTCAGGGCCAATGCAATTATCCCACATTGACATTTCCATTTGCGGCACCATGGCCTCTGGAAACGCCGAAAAATGGTGAAATGACCTGATTTTCATACTACCTTGTTAGCTCAGCTTCTCAGGAAGAAAGAGCAGACAGCTGTGTGGGGAGTGAATGAACCAAGCTGGTGTTTCAGAAATACCTCCTCATTTGGACAACGTTCTGAAAAATGCAAAGGGAACAGAAGAGAAAAAGGCATAAAGGAGAGAGAGAGAGAGAGAGAGAGAGAGAGAGAGCGAGCGCGCGCGCACGCGGAATGGCAGACCTCTGGTTTAGTCCCTGGGGCCCACGCCTTTTTGTGCTTTTCGTACAAAGATCTTGAGCCAAATTAACAGATTATTAGAATTTTGCTTTGGGAAAAGCATAACCATTTTAGTCTTATTATAATTTTTTTCTGAGCCTGGAATAGGGGTCCAGTGGAGCCCACCCAGGGGTTGGGATTGGGATGAGGTCACAGTAGGGTAATTGATGGAAAAAGAAAAACTCAGAGCTTTATCCTAAGCTGTAGCAGCTGCCTGTCTTTGGGTGGTCCCTTTCCAGCTGGCCCTGCTCTCTGTTTGGAAGTGCATGGTGCCTAAGAAGACAGTATTGGGTCTTAGCTTCCCGCATTCAAATCCCTACCCCAGTCCTTACTTTAAGTCACTTAAATTCACTGGGCCTCAGTTTCTTCATCTGGGCCATCGGAAGGATATTAGTAACACCCATCCTGTAGAGTCATTATGGGGATTCATTGTGTTAACACATGGAAATAACTAGAACCATGTCAGGGACATAATAAATGCTCAAGTAGTGGGAGTTATTATTGTGGCTTTTCTTTGTGTTTCTCTGTGTGCCGTCCACCATCCTCCATTCCATCCATCCAGCAGAAATATGTGTCAAATGCTGTGGCGAGCATTGGGCAAGTCACAAGTGCTGGATACAAAGTTTGCAGAATATAAATCTCCTCAGAGGCTTTACTCCCTGCCCAGGTTCCTCTGATTTCATAACACAGTGTAGAACACAGAAGAATCCAGTTCTTCCTGGTCCCTTTCAGCTGTTCCTGGCCTGTTCACCTTCATTTGCTTCTTCTGCTTCCTTGCTCTCTCTTTTCCCAACTCTCTAGGAAGGTAGGTCCCAGGTGTGTTGGGAGTCCCACCGGTTCCCTCTCTGACTGGTCCTGGCGAGGGAGTTCTGGGAGGCCCAGGGCCCCGGAGGCCTGCTGGTCTTCCCACTCAGCAACTCTCCCTGCCCAGGCCCTAGGCTCCTCCACACACTCTCTGGGGAAGCTGGAGGAGGGTAACTGGGCTCTGTAATAACCACACTTCTTCATGGTAAACAAGAACCAGATTCCTGGGGAGTGACGTGGGTGGGAACTCTGTGGCCTGGGCAGCTGTGATTGCACCAACACTTGAAGAAACACCTCTGACCCATCTGGGGGAGGCCCAGGGGAAGATTGTCCACATGCCCCTCTTTGCTGCCGTTCCAGTCATTCTCCATCTGAGTTATAGGGGTCTTTACATCAAACAGCTCTGCAGATATAAGTGAGCAGTCAGTCAGCCCCAGATTCAGCCTCCTGGCTCACACAACCAGGGAGCATCTACCCCCATCTCACCTTTCCCAGGATTTGTCTTTCCTAATGATGTATCCAGTTCCCGCCCTTGGTTGTCATCCCTCACTCCCTATCGCTTCATAAGGAATTGCCCGCTTCACTCACGATGCCAGGAGAAGTCTCACACTCCTGTGAGGACACTTTGACCCCAGGCACCCAAGAATGAAGCTGCACCTAAGGTTGGTGCCGGCCCACGGGATGTCCAAGCTCTGACTTCATGTGACATGGCTGGTCCAGGGCTTTCCTCTTAATGGCATGACTGCCGAGTTTAGGATCTGATGTCCTGGGATTTAGACCAAACACAGTCCCCGGCTGGAACATCTCTAGAAGGACACATAAGCAATGAACGGAGAGCTGGGTGGCTGAGGGGTCAGGGCTGGGGGGAGCAGTTTACTGTATGTCCATTTGGGCTATTGCATTTTGTACCATGTGAATGTATTAAAGGTTCAAAAAAAAAGAATTCCGTGATTTTGTGAATCTCCTATATGTTAAATACAAAGAAGTGTCTTTTGCCGCTCTCTTCATGGCAGAAGGGACAGTGAGACATCTGCATTGGGGAGGCCTGTTTGGGCCCGACTTCAGGCTTATAAGAGGCTTTCAGAGGCAGGTGGCTGCTCTGGTTTAAGTGTCTGAATGACTCAGAATCTTGCACTAGAAGATGATACATCGCTGGGTGCAATGGTCCAGGACGGAGTACGGAGGATTTGCTCCCCTCCCGGGTCCCCCTGGCTTGGATGCCAGGACTCTCCCATCTATGGCCAGCAGGGGCTGCTGGAAAAGTCAGCAGGGTCAGGCTGCTTGTGCTGCTTGGTTACCTGTGTACCTGGAGTCATCAGGATGGCATGGGGCAGGGCCAGCACCCTGGGGACACAGTGTCCTCGCTGGCAGATGCCAGAAGCTGCTTCCATTTTCCAGGCACTGCATTTTAGTCTTTGGTACCTATGTTTCTTTAAAAACGTGTCTCTCCTTTTTGTTCTAAATTCTTACATTTATATAATGTGTTGGAGTCTGCCAGGTCCTTCCACACACATTACCAATGGCTCCCAATTGCCTGAAGTCCAAAGCCTTAGTGGAGTTTCTGGCCCTTAAATCTGCCTCTCACCTTGCGCCTTGCATCTTGATCCTCTTCCCTACACACCCTACATTCCAGCCCCTGCCGACCACCTGCTGCTTTGAAACAGGCCATGCAAGTTCTCATCTCTCTTCAGTCCATTGTTCAGTGTTACCTTTCTCCTCTGTGGTTTCCTTTTCTGCCCAGAGAATTCTTGCCCAGCTGTAGATGCCTAGGTCAAATGTCACCTCTTTAGTGAGGACTTTCTAGATGAAGCTCTACGTTCATGAGCCCCAGAGCACCACAGGTAAACCCTCTCAAGGCCACACCCATTAGGATGACTATTACTAGAAAAAAAACGAAGCAAAGCAAAACAAAACAAAACCCCAAACCTGGAAGTAACAAGTATTAGCTAAAATGCGGAGAAATTGAAACTCTCATGCATTGCTGGTGAGAATGTAGAATGATATAACTGCTGTGGAAAACAGCATGGCAGTTCTTAAAAACAATTAAACATAGAATTACCGTATGATCCAGCAATTCCATTTCTGGGTATATACCCAAAAGAATTGAAAGCAAGAGCTCAAACAGGGATTTGTACACCTATGTTCTTAGCAGTGTTATTCACAATAGCCAAAGGATGGAAGCAAACTAAGTGTCTGCCAGGGATGAATGGATAAAAAAAAAAAAAAAAAAAAAGCGGTATACAATATAGCCTTAAACAAAGAAGGAAATTCTGACACATGCTACAACAATGAATGAACCTTAAAGACATTATGTTAAGAGAAATAAGCTGGTCTCAAAAGGACCAATACTGTATGATTCCACTTATATGAGTTTCCTAGAGTAGTCAAATTTATAAAGACAGAAAGGAGAATGGTGGTTGCTGGAGGAAGGAGGGTGGGAGTGGGGAGTTATTGTTTGATGGGTACAGAGTAAGCTTACACATGCTAGGAACCCAAACTCATGAATGCTGAAATAACTTTAGTCACTGCTTTTAACTCTCTTAGAGGGAGAGTCTTTGGAATCTGGGTAAGTCGTGGGTTGCAGATCTTCTTCTCCTGAGCCACGCACACAGGTTGGCATGGCTTCCCCGGCATGGCCGGGCAGGTGTCAGGTAGCTGGACCACATATAAGAGCGTTTAGGAACATGAACTCTGACATGTGTGGAAAAGCCTCGGTCTGAATTCTGGCTGTAGTGTGATGACTTCGGTCAGTCATGTAAACTTTCTGGACCACAGTATTTTCGATGATCAGAATAGCATAAATACTACTCCTTACAGCTTTGTTGAGAGGATTGAAGGAGATGATTAGTATGAAAGTACCTACTGTATAATAACAGCTCACATTTATAGAGGCCAGTTATCCCGTGTCAGTAACAGTTCAAGATATTGCATATGTATTTAATCTAGGGAATATCATCACCCCCTTCACTATTGAAAGAGAATGCTGAGGTGCAGTTACTATAGTGGTAAGTGATGGAGGTGAGATTTGAGTTTAGGATTTGATTCCACTATGCCCTGCGACCTCAAAGTTATGTTCTTATGTAAAGCTATTTATCAACATACCCTTAGGAAATGACTACCAATTACACACACACACACGCGCGCGCGCACACACACACACACACACACACACACACACACACACACCTTTTCTCTATCTTTCTACTACTTCCATTTACTTACCCTAAGTGAGGGAGGGGAAAAATCCAGGGGTCATCAGGTCACCAGGCAAAGACCAAATAACTCTTCAGGTTGACACACCATGGTTGTGTTCTTGGATGGCAAATCCCCTTTTCCTTTCTCCCTTCCCCAATTCACTCTCCAGGGTGAATATTTATTTGAGTTGCAATTGACATGGCAGATATAGGTTAGTCTGGAGGAGCAAAGCTTCTAACAGGGACACTAGACTTGAGCCAGCATGAATATAGTGGAATATTTACCTCTTTTCCCTCTGTTTTCCATACTAAGCTGCAGAATTTATAATTATGCATGATACAGGCCTAAGTAGTATCATTTGTAGTCCCTTTGGACCACGCCGTGTCTGTCGGGGTACCGAGGCTAAGTTTCCGTTCTCCTTTGGGTACTTCCTTTTTTCTCTTTTCATTCCCATTCTTCCCCCCCAGCTCCAGCTGCTTCCTGCTGTGGTGTGAAACTGTCAGAGAATGAAGTACAGACAAGGGCACTGTGGTGGGGAGCAGGGCGTTTCTTCCCACCTGGGTAGTACACTGCCGACAGCACCTGCTTTGGGTAGAATTTCTTTCTGCGGATCAGCCCTTAGCACTTCCGGAGATTTCAGAAATGTTTGTGACTCATGATTCTTATATATCTGTCATTCTTGCTTTGGAGAATTTCTCATTTTATCAAAGAATTATTAGCCTGTGACATGAAGACTGCTTCTCTCTCTCCCTAGTTTCAAATTATCTTCCTTCCAAGGGTGAATTTTCAGTGGGAAGACTTTTCTTGTGACTCATACTCGTTTCTGCAATATTTTGTCTGCGGTACTAGTATTAGCAGTAAATACAAAGGCCACTTTATCTGTGCACATATGCGTATTCTACAGTCTGTGAATGATCCTTTCCTATCAAAGGCATGTCATCTGAAACCTTCGAAGAAGTCCGCCTTTGTAGGTTTCTGCCCTCTGTCATCTATTCATAATGTCACATCATAGTAAAATAGGAAATTTTCACACTCCCCGATGATGTGAAGGCGGGGCGGGGACGCTTGGAGAAGAGAGATCATCATGGATGCGTGATTTGTCCTATAATCTAACCCAGCCATGTAAATTAACACAGTTCCATTCTAGAAGACTGAAGGAAATTGGAATATGGGAGGTTTAACATTTATCTAAAATGAAAATATAACTCATAGCTCTTTAGGCCATGCCCAGAAATGGCACACACTATATTTCTGACATCAAGAAAGATATGTGGATATGTGTCTGCTCAAGATCTAGGATGAGGGCCATGAACATGGACTTTGGGTCAGAAAGACCTGTGTTCTGTCCTTTATTATCTGTGTGACCTTAGGAAAGTTATTTAATTTCTCTAGGACTTAGTTTTCTCATTTACAGAATAGATAAATGAGGATAACAGTACATATTCCATAGGGTTGTATAATGGTTAGGAAAAGGGTTGGCTGTGAATAATAGGAAACCAAGTACATCAATTACTATAACAAGAAAGACATTTATTTCTCTTTCTTAAAAGTCTGGGTAAGTGGTTTAGGGCTGATATGATGAATCTGTGCTCCCTCGGACATAAGCTTCTTGTATCCTTTTGCTCTGTCATCCTCAACCTGTAGCCTCCACCTCATGACCTGGGATGGCTGCTTGAGCTCCAACCATTAACTTTTCATTCCTGCCAGCAGGAAAGAGAAAAGAGGAGAAGTAGCAGTGTCTATCTTTTCCCTTCAACCACTTCCATTTATAAGCCATTGGCGAGAACTTAATCTCATGAACACAGCCAGCTGTAATGGAGGCTGGGAAACGTAATTTTTAGTCTAAGCAGTCCATACGTTTAGCCAAATATTGAGGCTCTTGACTGTTGAAGAGGGGAAAATGGGTATTGGCCCAAACAAATAGCAATCTGCCACAGGTCTATACAAGATTTAAATGGGACAGTGCAGGTAGAGGGCCGAGAACAGCGTTGGCCACAGAGTCAACACTCAGTGATTGTTGTCGCCATCGACACCACCATGAGAAGGTGGGGAATACTCTAAAACTATGACAAGGTGTTTCCTTCTTTTAACCTCCTCTTGCTGATAAAGTCACCCTTATCTCCATTTTAAGACACGATAAGCTTCAACTTTCATGAAGGCCAAACACCTAGGCCTTTAATGTGACCTTATGAAATACAACTATATAAAAGGAAAACATGGGAATGGTGGCCATTGGCTTCCAGATAATGGTTCTTTGGCTGGAGAAACAGGGGTGGGTTGAGAGTGCAGTGGAAGAACCACCTAGTTAAATACATGTTATTGTCAAAGTCATAGCTTTAATTTTGGATAGTGGATTCACAGGTGCTATTGCATTATTAAAAAGAACTAATAACTAAATAAAAGCAGAGATATTTGGAACAGTGACCCAATGATGAGGGTGTGTCATCAATAAGGATCACAATTAATCCAATTCTATGTGCCTGAGGTCTTTAATTTGTCTTCGTGTGTACAGTGTTGCATGATATATGTGTTTGCATGTGAATAGCAAGCAAAAGCAATACTTTCTATTTATATATACTTTTAACTTGTAAAGGGCTTCTGCACATCCAGAAAAACTGTTTCGGTAGTTCTTTACAGATGATGGAAAGTTTGGTGTTATACAAATAGGACTTTGGACTTCTGTGTCCTAAGGGAAATATTTCATCCTTACAACAGCTCTACAAGGAAGGCAGGGCAAATGTTATTATCACTATTTTACAGACGAGAAAGAGGAAATCGGGAGAGCAGCAGACGTACGTGAGGTTACCTGGAATGGAACTTAAGACTCTGCACCCCTTGTCTAGTGCTTCTTCCTTTAGTCCATCTAACTCCCCAGTTAGTATTTATGTATTAGGCATTTGTTCTGTCTGTTACATTATTCTTGTGTTTGTGTTCATATATGTGTGTTTTCTGTGTGTTGTGTGCAGTTTATGTAATCTCTACGCACTGTATGCAAGCCCTTAAGAGTCCTTGCGTGCCCCGCCCGCTCCCCTGCCCCCAGGCCTAACTGGCCCGTGTAATTCCAGAAGGACTCCCCAGCTTGAGTTTCAACTCTCTTGTTATTCCTAGGTCGCTGGGCTTCGACACCTCCCCAGAGCCCCAGCTATGTAGGCAGGCAGTTTCGATATCAGGGACCAATTCCCAGGCAGTGAGCATAGATCAGAGGAGCAAGTCAGTAATGCTTCAATAATGATAATACTGACTTCGTTATGATAATTTATGAAGAAGAGTTCTTACAAACACCACCTCATTTAATTATCACTCAGTCTTCAAAGCAGAATTTATGGTTTTTCTCTTTTTCAGATACAAAATGAGGATAAATGACTTGCTCAAGGTAACTCAACTTGAGGACAGACTTGAATTCAGGTCATTTGTCTCTGAATTCTATTCTCTTTCCACATGCCTGGCTGCCTCTGAAAGTTCACAAAGCGCTTTTCGCATTTCTAAGCCTCGTGGAGAAAAGCAGGTGATAGCTCAATGCCAGGCAGTAGGAAGCTCCCAGTGACCCTCTGCAGAGGAAAAAAGACCAGCTCAGAGCCCTGAGTGGCCCCAGACTTGGGACCTCCTGAGAAAGACTGAGCAGTTGGACCCATGCCCGCTCCTCTCAGTCCTCCAGCAACTCCTAAGTGTGCCTTGGGAGGTGACAACAGTACTATAGATCTGATGAGGTAAAGGCATCTTTTCATCTCTCTGGCCTTAGGCAGTCTCTTTGTCTTTGAAGAGCCAGGGTTTGGGGGAACTGTCTGTCTCACCGCATCAGTCAGGGAAGCTCTGGTTCCTGCTGCTAGAGGTGAACCCTTTTGCCTTTGGCTTCCGGACCTGTTTCTGTGCCACTTTTTGCAATGCTGCCTCCCTTGCACCTGTCTGTCTTCTTCCCCACAGATTAAAGCTATTCACCACCGCAGGGCCTATCAAGCATGGCACCTTGTACTCAGTCAAGGTGTACACTAAATGAACTCTGCTTGAAAAGAGCAAATATTTGTGTTAGGGGAACTGTTTCTCTCCTGGAGTGAGCCCTGCCTGTCCTGGAAGAGACTGTAATGGGAGGGTAATGCCTGCCTTCCCCTCTGTCCCTTACTCCCTCCCTGCCTGGCCTCAGTCCCAAGAGCCTCTGTCCTCAGGATGTTCTCTCTCCTTCTTCCTGAGCTGGGTCTCTCCAAACAAGGGGGCTCTGGAATGTTGCGGGGGAGGACACATTAGGGGCCATGTGTAGCCATAGGTCAAGCCCCATTCTCTAATTTGGCCTTATGGGTAATTAAACTGAGGTTTTGTCTTCACCTGTCTGGTTCTTTTGGCTTATTTCCCTACTGTTCTATTAGTCAGAGCTGGGAGAAGACCAGCAGAGATATATTTGATGATCATCCCCAAAACCCATCAGAATATGTATAGAGGCCTTCTGGCAGCTTACATTTAGGGCCTTCCTAGTCTCCTCCCCTGATGTGGGCTACAATGTAGGTCCAGCTAGATCCTTGATATCTTTTTCGGAGACATGTTGCTAATCTGGACTACAACTCGGTTTCTTCAAAAATACTCACTTCTCATGGCTGTAGGTTCAGGGTTTAACTTTTCCACATTGGAAATCAGAACCTATTCACCAGACCTTCCCTTTTATTATGTTCCTTGTCTTATCTAATTCTCTCCACAACTCCTCGAAAGGTATTGCTATTCTTCCGGAAAGGTGGGGAGGGGGAGGGAAAGAGAGGGGGGAGAGACACACACACACACACACACACACACACACACACACGTGCGCAGGTGCGCATTGCTTGGGCTCATGCAGCCAGCCAGTTGTTAAAGGCTTCCCGGAATTCAGGCAGTCTGAATGTCAATCCATCCTCTTCCCACCCTGTATTCCTTTTTTAAAGTAATTTTACATGAAAAAAAAAGTTCAAAGGTGTAATTACTAAATTGTTCATAGTTACATATGTCTATTGAAAAACAATAACTTTATGAGAGAATAAGTGCAAAACTCAGAGGAAAATATTCAACTAAGAAAATGTTTAATATTTGCCTCACATCAATTTCTAGGATGTATGGCCCATGTAGCTCCAGCTCACCACTGAGATCTCTTTCGGTCCGCACTTCCAGTCATTCCTCGCCTTCAAAGTACACCCCCTCTCCCAATTGGCTGCTGCTAAGAGACAGACAGTTGGGAAAAAGTGGATTTTCTATCTGAACAGCTAATTTCACACGACTCCCCCTTCTCTTTTGGTAGCCCCGATTAAGAACTAGGATTTCTCGGTTCCCACTCTCTATCCCCCAGACCCCCCAGCCCCGCCTGCCACGCTCGGTGAGTCTCGTGTCCTCCCCTTTAAGGCCAGCCCCGCCCTTCCACCCACGCCTCCCCGGCCCCGCCCCGCCTCCTCAAGCCCTGCCCCCTCCGACCCTCCCCTTTAAGGACCGGCCCCGGACGCAGACGAGGCTGTGACGCGGCCGCCGGCCCCCGGGCTGGTTACTTTGTCGCGCGGCCGCTTTCCCCCCCGGGCTGGGCCCCTGCCGTCCCGCGTTCCACCGAGCGCCAGGCCCCGGGGGGAGGGTGGGAGGGAGGGAGCAGGGCCGGTGGGCGCCAGCGGCGCACGGCGGGACCCACGGAGCCCCGCGACCCGCCGAGCCTGGAGCCGGGCCGGGCGGGGGAAGCCGGCTCCAGCCCGGAGCAAACTTCGCCGCCGGGCGGGGGGTGGCCGGGACCCCGTCCGGAGCCGGAGGAGGGAGCGGCCGCGGGCCCGCCGGCCTCCGCTCCCGCGTCTCCCGGCACCATGCTGTCCAACTCCCAGGGCCAGACCCCGCCGGTGCTGTTCCCCAACCCGCCGCCACCGCCGCAGCCCCCCGCCCCGGCCCAGCTGCCGCCGCAGATCCCGCAGCAGTTTCCCCAGTTCCACGTCAGGTCGAGCCTGCAGATCAAGAAGAACGCCATCATCGACGACTACAAGGTCACCACCCAGGTCCTGGGACTGGGCATCAACGGGAAAGTTTTGCAGATCTTCAACAAGAGGACCCAAGAGAAATTCGCCCTGAAAGTAGGTTTGAGGCCCGGGGGAGGAGAGGGCGGGCGGACGGGGCTCCCGGGGTCGAGCCCCCAGCGCCCGGGAGCGGGCGGAGCTCGCTGTCGCTCAGCGTGACCGCGCCGACCCCTCCCTGGGACGGGGCGTCCCGGCCGCGGCGGGGCCGTGGGTCCTGGCGCCAAGGGTGCCAAGTGCTCGGCAAGGGCGAGGGGCAGCGAGACAGTCAGGTCCCAGCCGGCCACGCCGCGGAGACCGCGTTTCCGGTCACCTCCCGGTGTGAGTGGCGGGGCCTCGAGAGGACTCGTGAGGACTCTGCCATTTTGGGGTTTGAGCGGGATCCAGCCGAGTCGGAACTGTTGGCTTCGGGACCACTTCTGCTAATTCCACCGCGTCTCGAGGAAGTGATTTTCGGGTGTTGTGGTTCCCCGTCCTCTCCTCCCTCCTTCCTTTCTGCGGGCACAAAGGACCCATTACTCATTGAGCTGGTTGGTCCGTTGGTTTGGAGAAGTCGGATTTCAGAGGTTTATTTAGCCTCGCTCCTTATTTGGGAGCCGGAATGTGTGATTTCACTTCCCTGGGCCTCGCGAGTGCGGCGGTGCCGCCTTGCGGCGCGTGGGCCCGCGTGGTGGGTGCAAGGCTGGGGATTCCGATGGGCCACCGCCCCCCCCGGGGAGGGAGGGATTGTTTTGATCCGAGAGCTGGCGCCCTCCTACCTTCAGTGTCTGTGAGGCTCCAGATGGGAGGCCAGCAGGCTCCGGCGCGGCTTCTGTTTCCATAGCTCCATTGATCATTGTCAACCCGGTCTGGAAACCACGCTTAGCCCGGTGCTGATTCCGCAGATCCGAGGTGGCCACTTGAGTCCTGGACATGCGCCATTGGTGGACAGTGGGAGGGAGAGTTATCCTTGAGTTGGGGAAATCCACACTCTTATTAATTAATTTATTTTTTTTAGAAGGTGTGGTAGAGGGAGAATGGGGATTCATTGAGAATACTTACTTCAGAAGTTAAACAATGGACTTGGAGGTCTGATGAGATGGGTGGGTGGGTCCCCAATGTGGTGGGAGCCAGTGTTCAGAGTCACTAAAAAGGTTTTCCCCTCAGAGGGTTTTCAGATCAAACCACATCTCTAAAGGTGACACATCATGCCTCTTCTCTTTAAGGTGTCTTAATGATTGGAGGAGAAAATTACTTCCTGTGTTATATTTCTCTCTTCCCCCTCAACCCTCATGGCTAGTTGTAGTTCAGCTATTAATACAAAACTCCAATATGTATTATGGGTGGAACTGTTGGAATATATAATTAGATGTAATAAAATCTTGGTAGGTACTTCAGGGTTGTAGAGAGAAAGCATATCCAACTTCCAGATTTTAAGGCCTCTAAAATTATTTTCTTACTCCTTTCATTCTTTATTTTCCGAGAGAGGTTTCAACCATCCCCCACATTGTCAGATTTATTTGGTTTCTACTTTAAGGTGTTGCTGTAGGCTTTCGGTTGTTGTTTAATGTTGGACTTTTGGAGAAGGAATAGATTAGCATCTTGAACACTTTAATACTTTTTGTGCCTTGGATCACTCTTTCCATACTTATACCTGGGGTCAGGGTGGGAAGTAGTTATTTGACCATGGATGTGACCTTGGAGAGTGGAGCTGAATGAAAGTTTGACCACAGTTAACCCAACCCGTTGGGGAAATGACAGACATTTCTTTCCAGGAGAGGTTTCTGTCTTCTCTGAGACGCCATCTGCCTTCACCCATCAGCAGTTTGGGGACACTGGCTGCTCATTTTCTTGGAGAGTTGGAATATTGTATAAAGACTTCAGAACAAAAGCCCTCAATTTCTGCTCCTTTTTCTATTTAATAGACACACAAAACCACCCTCTAGAATGCTTTTGGGTGGCAATTCAGATATCTGTTGTAATTCATGGGAGAGAGATTTTGATATTTTCTTTCCCTGTGAATAGTTCCGAAAGGGAAAAACCCAGCAGGATTTTAAGTAACACTCAGTTTATTCTTCTTGGGTTAGAAGTGGGTGAAGATTGAAGTCAGAGTCTGTTTTGACAGGCAGCCTTTTCCCAGATCATATAAGTTGACTGAACTGTTAAATTGTAGATTTCCCACATATCCTTGTGTAAAAACTTAATAATAGAAGAAAGAAGGGCTGAGGCATTCAGAGACTGGCAGCGGTGTCAACAGCACTTCCACATCCAAATGCTGGCTAAGGCATAATTACAGCCGTAGGGGTAATCTGGTTCAAAGGATCCAGTTCCAGCATACACCAAAGAGATTTCTAGATCTTGAGTCTTGATTAATTTAACCTTAGGTTCTGAGTAGTGAAGTGATTTTCAAAACCCAGGAGTGTTTTGATTATAAAGCAAGGAAGGATGATGTGTGCATGGCTAGGGTAGGGTGGCAGGACGGGTTGTCCTATCCGGAAGGTGCCTGAAGAAAAAGGAAGGAGACCTGTACTCAGGCCGGTCCTGGGGCTTGGGGGCAGAGAGCCATAGGGCAGCAGCAGGGCCTCTGACTGCTGTTTCACAGCTCCCAGAGTTGGTGGGAGGTGGTGGCTGCCCAGATGCCCTGCTCCCTGTCTGTGGTCTGTGACTTCTTCACCCTCTTAGGTGAAATCAGTGCTTTAAAAAATAGTCTCAGCTTGCCCTGCTGCTTCTCCGTCTGCACTTGAGAGAGCTAACATTTAAATGCTTTTGGTGGGTGCTATGACCTCACCTCACCATCTCTCCTGGCTGCTTATGCTGAGTTCTGAGTCATACTCATACTTCATCTAACAGTTGGAAGGGACTTTAGAGGTCATCTCCTCTAGCCCCCTCATTTTGCAGATGAGAAAAGCAAGCCCCAGAGCAAAGACTTACTCGAGGTAACATAGCCCTGCACTTGGAAGAGCCAGAATGAGAACCCAGGAGGCCTGACTCTGGGTCTCAGGCCTCTTTCTACTTCATAACTGCAATGGCGTCAGCAGGCTGGGACTTGGGCCTGGCTGCTGCTCCCGAGCCCCTCAAGCTGGAGGAGCTTCGCTCTCACTTCAGACCCTCCGTGACTTGTGGGCCAGGGGATGCTGGGTGGTGGGTATTAAGTATTAATCACCTTCCCAGAATAATCCATGAAGTTGGAGGGACAGTTTATAAACTAACTCAGCAGCTCCATGAGTTTTGAATCTACAGTAAAAGTTTTTTTTTTATTTCCTTTTTTTTTGTTTTTTCACCATCCCCTCCCCTTTTTAGGGAGTGTTTGATAGAAATTTAATTTATTATTATTATTATTTTTTTTGTACAAGAATATGGGAATTCTATTAACTATTTATTTGATAGGGGTACCTAGTCTCAACCCACTGGTGTAGTAATTGGTCGTATTCCCCATAGGGTTCCTCAGCTGCTTCTTGCTTCACTGTGTCATGGTGACTCTTAGATATTAGCTGAACAAATTTAATTAAAGCTGGCATCATTGTCCCTCTGTGCTGGGTGACTGATTAGGTGAAGCCCTGTTATTGCTTTACAAAATATAGAATGTTGTCATAACTTATCTCTGTTTATCTTTCCATTGCATGGATTAGAGAAAACAAGGTCCTGTGGTTTCTTCTCCTTGCCTTTCTCCAGTGGTCCTCCCTCCCCAGGTCACTTAGTGTCACTGCGATATGGCTTACTTTGGTGTTCTGAAGAGGAGCCGGCGAACCACTCATGGTTGGTCTGACACTGTTAGAGGGATGGATGACCAGAGCTTCCACGTCCCCGCAGTGCAGGCAACGGCCTGTCCAGCACACCTCGTGCCGTGTTCCTGTCCAGGAGCAAGATCGGTAGTGTGGCTGGGTGACAGGCAGTGCTCCAAATTGGGGTTTGTTGGGTGGAATCTCAAGGCGAGGAAAGTTTCATTGCCCAAACCAGCCTCTTTTATGATCACTGTGGTTACAGGTAGTTAACAGCTTACTGAGCATCCCACCGTATGTTTAGTTATATAGAGGATGCGAACATATAAAGTGGCCTTAAACTTTGGGGGGTTAAGAAACCAATTTGGAGAAGGTGAAATGAACAAATGTAGTCTAGGTCTGCACTGTTCATTGTAGTAACCAGTAGCTATGCATGGCTATTTAAATTAAAATTAATTAAATTAAACTAAATTAAAATTTAAAAATCAGGTACTGGCCACATTTCAAGTGTTCAGTGGTTACTTGTGGCTAATGACTACTGAAATGAACTGTGCAGAAGAACATTTTCATCTTTGTAGAAAGTTCCACTGGACTTTGCTGGTCGAGGAGTTAAATTGTATGGTTGGAAAGAGAGGAACTTTGAAATAGAGCAATTGTGAGGACTGAAGGAGCCAAGGACAGCTCACTATTGGGCCCCTGTGGAATGAGCAGATCTGCAGGAGATCATGGTGACATTGGCCCTGAGTAGAGTTGAGAGGAGAGCAAGAGATGAGGCCGATAGGGAACCAGTGGGGCTGGTGGCTCAGAATTGAACCGAAGCCCTTTTTGTATTAGAAGCAGGTTTTAAAGTGTTTGAAGGGCATAAAGTAAACAGGATGTTATAGAGAAAGGTTATGAATCACTGAGGTTGGGGCTTGTGGTTTTTTGAGGGAGGATTTCAGAGACCCTGTCCCTCTCCTGGGGCCTTGGCCCCTGTCTACTGCAGCAGGGCTCTTGGCATCCACTGAGGCAGGATCAAAGCCAGCTTGGCTCACGGTTCATTTTCACTTGTGAATTCTGGGATTTGCTAGAGCTTGAAAATAATCTCCAGCTAAGGTCTGGGATCAGTGGCTTACAGAAGGTGGGGAGTGGAGAATAGCAGCCCAAAGCCTTGGGCCCAGATATTGGGAAATGAAAGGGCTCCTTTTCAAGAGGACGGAAGTATTGGGATCCATGATTAAGATGTTTTAACTGCTTGGGATCTAAGTTGGGCCATCATCAGTTCTTTTAATTAAGAAGCGGGTGCAGGGGATACAGGGCGAGCCCTACAGAAGCCAAGCTTCAGGACTCCTGGAGGCAAACTTAATCCAGGGCCAAATACTGGGTTTGGGGGAGGGAGCTAAAGCTCTTGTCACCCGCTGTGATGTCTGTGCCAGGAGGAATGTCAGCCACAGTGGGGAAGGACAGGGCACCAGCATCTGTTTCCGAGTCTTTTCACAGTTCCCAAGTGGCCCTCCTGTGCTCTGATCCAGGATTCTCTGTGGTGGTTTGGTGTCTGTGGTACAGGATTCATACTTTCCTGCTCCCTCTCCTCTACTTTGGGCCCTTCCAAGGATCATCCGAGTTCTCTTTTTCCCTTTTCCCTGTACTGTATCTTTCCAGGTGGATCAGTGTCCCAGAGGGAGGTGGGTGGGCAGGGCAGAGTTGTTCTTTGTGATTGAGGGGGATGCAGCTGCTCTTGGTAATGATTTAAGGCCGGGTTGTAAAGGGACTCACACCTCGCTGCACCTTTGAGCTGACAACACTCCCCTGTCGTCTTTCTTGACTCTTTCCATCTCACCAAGGAAAAGGCTGGGCCAGTCCAGCAGGTTGAGTGGTCTGTCCACGGTCTTTCCTGGTGTCAGCATCAGAGCCTACTTCTCTGAGACCGCCTCTTGGTCTGGGTTCCTCTAGTTTTTTGGGTGCTAGAGGTAGTAGTACCAGGATTGTGGACCTGGCGGTACAAAACTGAACTCCACTAACTGGTCACTAGGATCTTTCTACATAGGTCACCTTATAAGCGGGGACACTGGTAAAGAGAAGGGGCGCCACCTCTGGGCAGCTTTATGTCCACCAGGTTTGTAAACCAAATCAGATTTCTTACCTTTTCTAGTCTTTAGGGGATGCTGATATTTTTTATTTTAAGATACGTATGGATAGAAATATCTAGAAATGAGCCTGTTACTATGTGTTATGTGATAGATTAGAAAGAAAAAAAAGAGGTCTAGTCTTTGTGCCCTGCTAGTGAGTTCTGTGACCTTGAGCAGATCAGTTACACTTTCCAGGCCTCAGTACACACATCAGAGGGTCAGGCTACTGGTGGCTTCTTGAATACTGGCGTGTGGGGCAGTGGAAGGCTATGCTGGAAGCAAGAGTTCGAGGGTGGGCAGAATAGCTCGCTGACTTGCTCCGTGTCTGACCATCAGCGGTATGTGGGCCAGTGTGCATGCCTTTTTGATAGACTTAATTAATACTGTCCTGTAGGGTAGCCTGTGTCCAGTTAATTACTAATCATCACTGACTAGCTGCTCCTTTTCTTGTGTGAAGACTCTGAAGGTGTTTTAGTTAGCAGAGAGGATGAGCCGGATAACTCCATGTGCTGTGAGTCTACTCTTTTAGGGCAGTGGTGGCTCAAGATAGACATGGAGAATTCTTTCTCTTCCTCATCCAAAACTCTTTTCCCATTTGAAGTTGTGGTGCCAAACAAGGCCCCTGTGATTAGTGGTGCAGACTGTGCCCTCCACAGGGGCACCCGGCTGAGGGAAGGAGTGAGGGCTGTAGTCTAGCCCAGTGTCTGTTTGTTAAGCTTTGTCTTGGCGTGTGCCGGGTCCGTCCAAATGACTGCCTTTTTTTTCACTCCAAGATATGGTATGAGCTGGGGGCCATTCTGAGGTGAGAGTTGGTGACTGATTCCCAGAGCTGATAAGGAAATTAGGATTTCCATCCAGGTACCACTTTTAACCATAGGACTGGGTAGGAAGGGATATCAGGAGTCTGAATAAGCGTGAGGAGAGGGGAGACGCCTGGTGATATCTGTTCTTTTTTTTCTTCCTGCCCAGTCAAGGCTAATGTAGTGGTTTCAGCCCTGGAGCTTTTGGGTCCTGTGTGCCAGGTTTGGCTGGAGGAAGAAGAGACACAGTGGAAAGGGGGATAAGTCGTGCTCAGCCTCTAGCACAATGCGGAGTTCTTGGGGTCTTTATTCTCTGATCCAGTAAACACCTTTATGTGCCATCCAGCAGGTAGGTAAAGGCTGGGACATGGCCTCAGGGTCAGTCTGTATCTGTAACTGATGTTCCCTCTAGGACCAGCCAGGCTGCGTTTTTATTCCTCTAGGAACCTGAGCTGCTCCAATGGGTCATAAGAAAAGGCATCTTACTCTTAAGGGATGTGTCCGGGCATCTCCATGGCCAGTGTTCCCCAGGACTTGTCCAGGAGGCGAAGAGCGGCGACTGGAGGCAGACGCTTTGTGGCCACCGTTGGAAGTCTTTCCTGTCTCAAAGACAATGAGGGAACACGGGGAGCCTCCGTGTCCATGCCTTCTCTCCGCTTGGCTTATCATGATGATTCTTCTTTCGAATCTGAAGCCAAGGTGAAATCTCTTCAGTGCTGGGTAGCGGAGGGGCCTAAGAGGAGGCTCACCGACAGTCTCCCTGCCAGCTCCTCCACCTCCATGTTCCTGGGGGCGCTCCTTCCCGCCGCTGCTCCCCATGCAGATAGTCGAGTTGGTCACTTTGCTGCCATTTTGATTATTCATATCATTACGAGGCTGCCAGGCCACACTGGGCATTTGCAACCTGGTCTCCTGCCCAGGGCTCAGAACTGCTACTCAGTCCCTCTGTCCCAACCTCTAAAAATAAACCTGCCGCTGCCACAGTCTCCCCTCACTGCCAGGCCCTGGTGTCTGTCCAAGGTCTTCTTGCCACACTGCTGAACTTCTCTCTCTTCACTCCTGCCCTCCCCGTTTGGCCCTTTGCTTCCAGCCTCAGATTGGTAGGTGGTCTGGGATCCACTCATTTTCTGAGTGCTGGGAGAGGGCTGTGACTGGTATTCGTCCAGGTAGCAAGCTGTGGGTGCACAGAGACTCCGGAGCTGCCTTGCTTATTCCCCACTAGGGGAAGGGTGAGAAAAGGAGGAGGATGACTAAGTTCATCAGTTGATTGCACTTTTGGCTGTGCTCGCCTCCAGCTCTGGCTTCCTTCAAGCTCCACCTGCAGGCAGGCCTGCTCACCAGAAGGTGTGTGGGGCCGAGGAGGAGAGCCCCACCTGCAGCTGTCCCGGGCCCTCACCTCACTGCCCTGGGACTGAGCTTGCTACCTGCCCTAGGACTCCTGTCCTGTTGCTAAGCGATACTAGGCACCTCTCTCCACCTCTGCAGTGTGGGGCTTCAGGTTACCACACTCTCAAGTGTGACCTCATCTTGTTGGCTTTCAAGAATAACTGGGCTCTGGTTCTCAGGCCTTCTTCCTGAGTCAGGCTATGGCCCCTCTGGCCCTCTCAGCTTAGCCATCTGCAGGGTGTCACAGAGAGCATGGGTCTCTTCTACCTCCTGACTGTGGGGGGTGAGGAGCTTGGTGATCTGTGTCCACTGAAGTGACCCCTTCCCTTGCCTCCCATGGATCCTGGGGACTTACCGAAGGAAGTGAGGAAAGGGCCTCTGGTAGCTGGGATACCTGTTCAAATGATGGAATCTGGGCAAAGTATTTCCTTTGGTTTGGCTTTGGGATTTTCTCCTTTCTGAATTTTCTAGTCCTTGGACAGGTGTTGGTATTGATCACGGTGCAGGAGGGGAGAGTTTCATGTCTGTGTCTGGGATGAGGGCTTATTTGGGAGATGGATTTGTGGGGAGAGTGACAGGAGCCAAAGTAGGACTTGGGGGGCCATCTGCCTTCAGTGAGGGGTACAAACCTAGACCATGTCTCCATGTCTGCCTTCTGCAGTCTGTCCCCCTGGGGCCTCCTTTCCACTACAGGGTTAGATTTCTCTGCCAAGGCCCATTGGCCTCTGTAGGGGAGGAGTTGGGTGTAAATTGCTAAGAGTTTATTTTTAACTCTGACAGAAGGGGCCCTGTCCTTGAGTAGCCATGTTATCCCTCTTCTTTCCCCATTCCGCGCCCCCTTCCTTGGCTTCTGTAATGCTTAGAGGATCCTAAAGGCCAGGCTCCACAGGAGCTGGGAAGAAGAGCCTAAGTGAAGAATGGCAGATTGCTTGGCAGAGCTCAAGGGGTCGTGGGGGCTGGGAGGGAGAGGGACGGCCCTGGGCATTTGAGGCCACTGGTGGAACTTGGAGCATTCTAGGAATGCAGATGGACTGGTGAGGAGAGTGTGTGCTTTGGAGCTTGGAGCACAGAGCATTCTGCTCTGCTGTGTCGGTGAGGGCGGCAGGGGGTCATCTAGTGCCTTTCCTCCTGCCTCTCTCCTTGCAGGCACCCAGATCTCCAACAGGCAGAAGGCCACGGGGACTAACTGAGCATGTTTAGTAAGTGACTAGCTTTATATAAATGCTCATGTTTATAGAAATACCGAGTTTCGCTGTTCCCTCTGGCTGTCAGGCTCACGAGCTTCGTGTTCTTTCCACTGGAGCCTGTGTGGGATCCTCAGGTCCTTCATACCGTGTGTGTCCCCTGCTCCTGCAGTGCTCCTGGAACCTGTGCCAAGAGGTGGAACGGGGTGTGAGTGCCCCTCTGCATGGGCCTCCTGATTTCATGGAATTGTTTTGTTTACCTTGCCTTAGATTTTTTTTTTCATAAAATTGGGTTTGAGGTGTAATTAGAGAAAGAAGGAATAGTGGGGGGATGGGCAGTAGAAACACGGGACTGACTCAGACCCTCAGCCAAGGAAGGCCTCGGCCCTCAATTCCTTGGAGCGCACTGCGGGGATTAGCTGCCTACCGCCCAGCTCCCCCCTTTGCAGCTTCCCAGCTTCAGTCCTTCAGTGGGTTCCCTTTGCCTGCAGAATACAGGGGATGTCCAGACCCTTCTCTGATCTGACCCTGATAGTTTCTTTTTTGTACCTGAATGCAATGCGTGCTATGTTTCAGCTCAAGAGACTTATCTCTGCTGTTTTCTTAATAGGACTCTGCTTTCCCACCCCTTTACCTTGGCCGTCCCATCTGTCTGTCCATCTGTAGTGTCTTTGCCTTCCTGCTCCACCCCTCTTTGCATTTGCCTATTTTACCTTGTATGATGCTGCTACTTTCGTGAAGCCTTTCACACTAGAAGCAGGTCTCTCTCATGCCTCCCTGTCAAACTTTCCAAGACAGTCTTACCTTTTATTCCACATTTTAAGTGTCTTTCTCCATGTGCAAGGTGTTCCTCTAGATATTGGATTCTAAGTTCCTTGCAGACCCACATCTTTATTATTTTTATATCCGTTTTCCATGTGGTGACTATATGCCATCATTAAAATAAATCCGTAGGGTTTTTTGGCATTGTGCGTTATACCTAGCTGCCTAATAAAGGTGTGATAAGTGACTACTAGTGGATGCTACCTACATAAACATAAGGTACTAACGGTGATCCTCAGGGTTGAGGGGACAGTTCTGGGAGGATGACAGTGTTGGGTTGGGCTCTGTGTGACTGAGCCAGGTCCCCCTAAGTGTCTGTCCCTGCTCTTTCCCCTGTCTGCTAAAAAGCCACTCTCAGAAGAGTGTTCTGGGCATTTCTTCCCTCCACCCACTCGGATTTGCTGACTCAAGTTGGCACCTCCTGTTTCTGCTAACGGAGTTCTCGTTCTTGTAAGGGCCCTGACCACAGTTTCCCATTGATGCTTGTCCTTATCCTCCCTCTTCCAGAACCCCTCCTTTTCCTGTTCTACTGTGGAGGTGACCCTTCTGCTTCTAGGAAAACTTTGAGCCAAGGACAGCTGTGGAACTTGCCAGCTGTTCTACAGCTTTTGTCATCTAGTTAGCTTCAGACACAGCACAGATACGCAGATGCAGTCCAAGGTGATCTATCTGCCAGTCTTGCTCCCTTGTGTTGCAAGGGGACTGGCGTTGCACACCAAGTTGTTGAGACTGAAGTCAGAGGTTTGAACCTCGTGGGGCCACTTAATTCCATGCCGCAGGTTTCCAGGGGAAACAGAACTGGACTGGTATCCGAGAGATCTGGCTGTGTGGTCCTCAGCAAGTCCTAGAACCTGTCTGGGCCTCACTCACTTTCCCCACTTGTAAATCAAAGGGCTCAGACTTGAACTGGAAGGACTTTGCATTGAAGGGCTTTCTTCATTTGCTGGTTTTGCAGCCTCACTGCTGGGAAAACAACCCAATACTGGTAAAGAGGTGGTCAGCCCAGGTTCAAGGGAGCCTGGGGCCTGGGAGCCATCCTCTCTGTCCTCACCATCTGCAGGCTAGTGTTTTTCACCCTCCTCCTGGCCATATAGTATTTTTGTTCATTGAGCCATTTAACCAATGTTTACAAACGTTTGCGCCTGCCTCATGTCTCTCCTGCTGACTGGCCCATCAGGAAGCCCAGATGGCAGGATTAGCCTAGAATGGGTGATTCTTCAGGGTCATCCGCTTGGGTTTAGACCCATTTAATGCCTCTGTTTTATGAGATGAGAGGAATTTCAAACAACAAGGGTTATTGCTAGTGGCTGAGACTAGACCTCTGCCTTTCTAAGCAGGATTTGCCTTAGGGTGCCTTCTATCCCTCTTACTACTCAAGAAAATTAATTAGAACCAAGAAAGACTTTTGCAGCCTCCCTAAGGATAGAACAGAACAGCAGATTAATTTTGATACATGTAACAATCTTCTGTTTTCTGTTTCATTCAGATTATTGTTGAAAGCTTAGCAACACTGTGAAGGTTTTCCTAGATTAACAACATCTTTATTTAGCAGACACTATGTATCAGGCATTGTTTTAGGTGTTTTACTTACATCCTTGTTGTTAATCTTTAATAATACTGCCAAGTAAAAGCCCTCATTTTATAGAAGAGGAAACATGTTCAAACATGTTCAGAATAATTCACTCATCACTCATTCACAATTATTCATTGAGCACCTAAGGCTGTGCAGTATTTTAGGCTCTGGGGATACACCACTGTACAAAGCAAATTAGAAAAACAAATGAAACAAAAATTCTGCCTGCATGTAGCTTACATTCTAACGGGGGGAGACAGACAGAACATAATTAATGAAGCAACACAACGTTTTAGATAGTGATAGGTATAAAAGAGAAGCTAAAGCAAAGGAGAGGCCCTGGAATGCTGGGAGTGTGTGTTTTAAATAGGGGCTCAGTCAGGGCCTTACTGCAAAGGTGATATTTGAGTGAGTCTTGGAAATATTTGGAGGGGGAAGGGCATCAGGCAGATGGATTAGCAAGTGCAGAGCCCCGAGGCTGTTAGTGATGGACTAACTCTAAAACCCCAGCTCCGTATAGCTTGCAGTACTGCCTTTCTAATAGTTCTTTGTGACTGCATTATAATTCATTACTTAGTTGACCTAGCAATTTATGTTTTATCATCAAATATTTATGGAATGCTTATTTTGTGCAAATTGCTACAGTAAAAAGATGTGGGCCCTGCCTTTGGGAACTTAAAATAGTTTAGAGACGTGAACACCTATGTATGCATAAGAAATGAAAGGAATGAACAAAGACTGTCCCCTAAATCTGGATTGTGCCCTTTCACACATATTCCCACTCGACACTGCGACAGGCAGTACCGCATGTTCTCTAATAATAACATCCTTTCCTTATAATGTTGATAAGATGCTGCTGTAGGAACTTAACTTTTGTTTATATCAGTTAGTCAATGGTAAAATGGTTTCATTATCTATTGTTTCACTTAAGGTCACAGAACCTGTCGATGACATTAAGTGAGGACTTACCTATACCTCTCTGACAGAGGTAGGCCATGTAGTCCTGCTTTTATACGCAAAGAAAGAGGTTCAGAGAGGTGGTGGGGAAGGGGATGGAGTCAGGCAACTGGGTGGCCACAAAGGATACAGAGACATGGATGGATTTCTCAAGGCTGGAGGGGATTAGGAGGTGGGATCACTTTTGCTTGGCGCTGGCATAGACACTTCATGGACTCACCCCTGTGACACACCCAGGGGATGGTGCACACAAAAGTTTGGCCAATAGGAAGGTTTCTAAGACTTGTGTGAGAAAGTTCACTAGGTACTCCCACCTTCTGTGTGGCTGCGGGGCAAGGAGATGATATCTCCCCACAGATCTTTCTGGTAACAGGGAATGCTGAGATCGGGTGTTGCCTGACCATCACATAGAACCAGGGTGGAAATGGGTAAAGAAAAGGAAATGGCTGAAGCCGTGGCAGAGGTTATTTTTATCCGCTTTTGGGTTCTCACAGGGCTTCTCCTTTGCTCTGAAGAATCACATCCTTCATGTGTTAAGCCTCCCAGGTGAAGGAGTGGCAGGTGGCAGATAGGATGATGGGGAGGTCGTCTGCCCAAGCGAGCTCTGGCCTGCTTTACTTTCTGCCTCTCAGGAGCTGGGTGAGCAGAAGTTGGGGCTTGGGATGGAGCCGAGCGACCGTTAATGGGAAAGTGAAGCAATGAGTCGGGTCTGTTTTTTCCTGAGCATGTCCTGTGACAAAGGAAGTTGCAACATGATTTTCTTTCTTTATTCTTTCTTTTTATAGAGCAAGAAAGGGGAAAAAACATTTTCCAGTAAACTTCAGAAACAGTATCTAGTCTTTGATGGATGGTTGTTGCTCCTCTCCCCCTACAGTGCTTATTAACTATCTTTCTTCCATCCGTCTTCCTCTGTACCTCCAGTGTCCCTTTTCTCCGAGGGATTCTGCAGCAGGCTAGCTACCTCTCCGAAGAGAAGGTAGTCATGACTTGGGTCGAGGGAGCCTTGAGAAGGTATCTTGTCCTTTTCCCTTCAGGTGAGAGAAAGGCTGTACCAGCTGATGCCCGGAAGGTGGCCTGGTCACCTTTCCTTGACAGTGAGAGCTGTTTAAATATGACAGGTGTTCCCAATACTCACCTGGCCCTGTTTACTGCTGCGTCAGTCTGTGTTCATTTGGTACCCTAGAAGGTTGAGGCAGTACTTGTTTCACCGCTCAGATGACCACACTTTTTGGTAGCTTCAGAGCACGTCTTGGCAGATGCTGAGAAAAGGGCCCCAAAAATGTGGGAGGCAGAAATCAAGGCTGGAAGACCACACATGTTCATCCGGAGTCCTTGGTCAGGTTTGAATTTGGCCTTTGTGTTGTGCCTGGGCAGGCATCCAGTTGTGTTTGGAAGTGTGTAGATGATATATTTTTCTGATGAAAACATTTGAGGTCTGGAAAAGTAGTGGAACTTTTTTTTTTTTTTTTTTTTTGGTGTAATTCATTTCCTCTCTCTCAGATTTCTATATTCCACTACAGCTCAAAAGTTCCAGTGCAAACCTGGTTTCAGACTCTCGCGTCAGTCGACTGCAGGACATCCTAGGTCTTCCCTGAGAATGAGGTTTACTTGCTCTAAGGAAGCTGCCCAGGTTGGCGGTGGCCACTGGTGCTGCTGCTGCTAACTGCTTTCCTGGGCAGAGCAGGGCAAAGTCCTCAGGGGTGAGGGACGGCAGTGGAGGGAGTGGGGTCAGAGTTTGCTCGTTGGCCCAGATCCCACAGTGAATACGTAAGCTCTTTCACAGGAAGCAGTGCTGGCCAATATGGTAGCCGCTAGTCACATGTGGTGGTTTCAATTTAAATAAATAAAATGAAACATTAGTTCCTCTGTAGCACTAGCCACCTTTCGGGTGCTCTGTAGTCACATATAGCTAGTGGCCCCATATTGGGCAGTGCAGATAGAGAATGTTCCATCATCACTGAAGGTTTTCTTAGTGCTGGACTCTGAAGTAATCGTTCTGTATCCTGGTAAAGATTTGTCTGAGCTGGAAGATTTGTGGAAGAGCATGAGGGTAGGTCCAGGCCAGAGGGTAAAGAGAGAATAGCCATTTAGAAGGGGAGCGTAAATAGTATTTAGTTTGTCTTGTTTAGGGCTACATCCCAGCAAATGGTCATCTAGCCCAGTGGCTCCCAAACCAAGTCTATTGTCAGAATCACCTGTGGGTAACATTTGAAAATACAGATTCCTGGGCCCCAGTCTTTGTGTGTTATGGAGTTCAAGACTCTACAGAGGTGGTGTTCAGAAATGTGTGCTTTTATTTATAATAATTATCTGGATTTGGCCACCACTGATCTATCGAACCTATGCTTAAATTCCTCCGGTGATGGAGAGCTTGCCCCTTTTCAAAAACTTACCATTAAAAAACAATTGTTCTTGTTAAAGTTCAATGTGTATTGAGTTCCAGATTTGGTTCCCTGCACTTGTAATATCCATTAGCGCTAGTGTGTGTTCCAGAGCTTCACAGAAGGCATCAGATCTGTCTTCTGTGGATGCTCCCCTGCCACACACTGTCACCGCACATTTTCAGAGTGCTAGGGCTGCCAGAGGCTCCAGAGAGATGCAGAGAGGCGACACCATTCCCAGCCTCCTTCTGATTGTCAGGCTTTGCTGAGAGATTCAGAAAAGATCCCCATCTCAGTGGACGCTGACAATGGAGCCCCAAGGGTTGTCCAGCTGGTGTGGCCCACGTGTACTGTCCACCTCTCTGCTGCTCCATAGGAGAGAGTCCCTGTTTCTCTGCATTGTTAACACTTGCTTTTCAAGAGATGTGATGTTTTTCTTCAGAGACCCAGCCATTGTTCCTAGTCAGAGAGGACCAGGAACATCACTTGTATTTAGAGACCTTCAGTGGCCTCCCCTTGCGTCCATTATGAAGCTCAAACTCCTCAACACGGTATCCAAGCAAACTGGCTCTGACCTTCCGTTCTGCCTTTACCTCCACACCCTCGCATCATCCGCCAGAAGGTGGCTCCTTCCCGCACTGCAGTGCGTTCTCATGCTTCCATAGCTTTGCTTGGGCCTTCCATTTGTTCGTCCTTTTATGTCTTGTTAGAATTGTACTTATCCTTCGACGCTAGATTTTACTTACCCCAATCCCAATTCCAGACGGAATAACTCCCTCTGCTATGCTAGTGGTAGTTCATGCAGTCACTCCCATGCCCTTCCCTGAGCTCCTTGCGGACAAGGACCGTGTCTCGTTGGGTGTCCCCCGGTGTAAGCACAGTGCCAGGTGCTCGGCTGGGGTGCAGTATGTGCCCATAGAAGCGGGTTAGTGTCTTGCCTGTTTGTCTTTTGGATTCCGGTGAGACGCCAGAGGGGAGCGGGGCCCCTTTCCCTGCACCAGCTGTTCTTATCTGCAGTGACCTCAGGCCTCATCTCTGATGAGAAAAGTACCGTTTAGCAGCTGATAATTAACAAGCAGGGCATGGAGCCTTGGCTGCCTTGGAGGCAAAACTGGTATTTAAACAATAAAGTTTTTAAAATCAAGAATGAAAGCGTCAGCTTCAGAAGCAGCCACATCCAAACACAAGCCTCCCCTGTCTCCCCCCACCCTCCACAGTTAGCGAAGATGAGTGGAATGGCGAGTAGTGGAGCCAAAGAATTCTCTTTAGCCTTGAAGGAGTCCAAGGGTGGGTGGAGTGCTGGCAGGAGCCTGGAGAGGGACTTTTACGTTTCTGCGCTCTGGGGTGGGGCCTGGGGCTGCTTGGGGTTTGGGGTGGGAGGGGGGACTGCTTTGTTAGAAAAGGCTGTAAATGTTCTCTTTCGCTCTTAGTTTCTATAGATTGGACTACTTTTGCCAGCTGACAAAAAGAGAAATTTAGAAAAATAGAGTAGGAATAAACTCTGGGCTTTTTCCTAAGCTGATAAGGCTCACACTTTTGTATTGAGTGATAGAGGCGGTTCAGTACTGCCTTGTGGTATGTCATCTTGTTTTCTCTGCTTCTACTGGAGGTGGGAGGGGAGAGCTGACATCAGGGCCTCCATCCTTCCTGGGTCAGAACCAGAGCACAAGGAATTCCCCAGCCTCTTGATGGTGCCCAGATACTAACCACAATCTCCATCTCTGCTGAAGGCGTTCTAAGAAACATACATGCATACCAGGAACAGTCCGTGGCCTCAGAACAAGGGCAGCTGCTCAAGAGGCGACGGCTTCCTGTGCAAGGGTTGGGGGGCTTGAGAGTACTCTGTAACCTGTCATGGGGCGAAACCTGCCTCTGCTAAGCTGCAGAGGTCAGTGGGAGACACCCTTTCAGAGTCTGCTTCATTGTAAATAAAGCCCATGGCAGGAAACCAGAGAGGCTGCTAAAGGGTCTTTTCTGTAAGTTCACCCCAGGGTACATGGCCTCTATTTTTCAACATAAAGGGTCTGTCTGACAAACAATTTTTTCTTGGGGGATGACTATCAGATCCAAGAGACAATCTGATATTTATAGTTGGAATATGAAAAGACTGAGCTCTCTGAAAAATGTTGAGGACTGATGCCATCCATGTCTGAGTGTCTGTCAGTCAAGTTACCTGTCCATTGGTATCTGGCTCTGATGGAAGGAGGGTTGAATGAGACCCCTTGTTGGTCAAGCTTGGTCAGCCTGCTGTTTTCTTCAGGTGTCTGTTGGAATAAGTGGTGTTGGTGGCTGAGCCCACTCAGACCCTGTGTGACACGTACAGTGGTGACCCCTTACTGACCATAGGTGTGTGCATTGAATGTGGTCACGCCGTTACCCTGCTAGCCAGATGCAGAACAGTTGGGGAGGTCTAGGGGGAGACTTAATAAGAGATTAAGACCAGCTGGCTCATCTGGGGTCGAACCCTTGTCCTTGGTGACCTAAGCACAGTCAGGTTTGGCTTGAGTGTGTGTGGTCTGGTCTCTTTGATGACGTTTTAATGGTCCTTGCGGAAGCTTCATCACCGTTTGAATTAAATGGTGAAGATACTACAGGCATACGTGTACTCATTAATCTGTGCATCCGTGTTCACTGGAAGCTTATTGAGGGGAAAACATGCAAGCAAAGTATTTCTTACATGCTCCAAATGGTGGAGGAGTTCTGTACAGAGGACTGGGTGAACATGGAGGAAAGAGCCACACTACGGTATTGGAAGTGTTGGTGGAACCCCTGAGATGCTCTGTGATCAGATGCATCTGGGAAACGTTCTGCAGTGCACATTAGCATTTTAAAGGCTCTGAGAAGTGCTATTGTAAAAGAATCTATTTGATTTTGTATAACCTAGTGCTTCTGGTTTATAGAGGACCCCTTTTTCACTTGCCACTTACTGACGTCCTACAGGAAATATTTGAGAAATAGCAGTACAGTTTCCCTGCTTTGGGAGAACTGTCCAGTGATTCAGAGAAAAATTCCCCTAACTCTAGGTCAACACAGGTTTGAGAGGCCTAAAAGGTGTATGTGTGTGTGTGTGTGTGTGTGCGCATATGCATACACACCCCCCCCACACACACACACATTCACTCACCCCTGCTGGGGGGTGTGGCAGAGAAGGCCCCTGGCCAGCGGTTTCCTTTGAAGTTGGCCCTGTATGCACCTCTGCTGGCTTTGTGCTTCTGGAGAAGGCCTTTGTCCTGGCTTCAGCACACTGAATAGCAGCTACATCTGTCATCCCTGGGAAGTGCGGCATCAGGGATGAACAAGCAGCGAGCAGGCGCCCCTGCTTGAGGCCCAGGCTACTGAGAGCTCCCCGGTGTCAGAGAAGGGAGGGGCTGGTGATCCCATGGCAGCTGCTTGCTAATCCTGGAAGTGGAGGGGAGCAAGATTTAGCTCCCTTATCTCTCTGCATTCTCCCGTCTGATGGGTGAGATTGTGTTGCACCTGGAGATGGCAGCCAGGAAGAAGCAGGTGGGCTGGGTGTTGTCTCCCCTCTCTGCCAACCAAAGGGCATCTGGAGGGTAAACCAGGGTGGAAAGGCACATGGCTCTCCATCACCCAGGGGAATGGAGATGACGGCATTTTGGTTTCAAGTTAAAGAAGAGTTCTAAATTGTAATGTGGATTTACTAAAGTTTGTAGAGTTTTAAAATTTGAGAATCTCGAGTAGAATTGTTTTCAGACCATTGGTGACAGTAGATGGATATGAATGATTGGTCCCCCTAGATGGCCTGAGAAAGACTGAGAGGCCCCACTGGGTTCTTCACTCAGAGCAAACCCAGGCCTGGGGAATTCCTGATCCTGTTGCTGATTTCAGCACCCTCCTGATGTGGCTTTGCCAGGCAGCCATGGTTATTTCTATGGAAATAGGCAACTGGGAAAAAATGTGGATGTGAGTGAGAATCAGTCACTCTTGCTGGGGAGTATACACTTCTAATGTGAGTAGATCTCAGTATCATTAAGACAAGCCTAGTATTTCCTGTCTCTTTGTATGTATTTATATTTTTTATGCTGCTTTTCCTCTGTTGACCTTCTCAAAGGGAGGGGAATTACTCTGTCCTCAGCAACCAGGGTGAGGTGTCTGTCACCTCCCAGCTTCTCTGGCCTTCTGCCTGCTTTTCTCAGCCACAGCCACAGCCACAGCCACGATGGCCAGCTGGTGTCACTCAGATGGGTGAGGAGCATACCCAGCTCCTGGGTTAGTAGAAAGGGCAGATGCTGTCCTTTAGTTCCCCACCCCTTCCACTCCCCACCCCCAGCAGGAAGTCTGAGGAGGCCAGGCTTTGGTTGGGAAGCTGGGGTATTAGGGGCTGCTGCCAACTTGAGCTGCATTTGCAGACTCCCAGGCTCCAGCGTCCCCGGAGGGACCAACAGCTCTGCCCCTATGGGTTTGCTGTGGCCCCCAAGTGGGGGGAGCCCATGCCAGGAAGCGCTGAGCTTACTGGAGGTGGGTGTTGGGTAAGGGTGGAGGAGGACTAAGGAGTAGGGAGGAGTAGGGGTGACTCCCTCCTTCCCCCATCAGCTGGGGATGCATCACCATTGCTGGGAATGCACTCAGGCCGCTTCTAGACAAGTTGGTCATTATGGAAATTCTTTCTTACCCCAGGGTGGGGTGCTACTTGTTTAGAACAATCTTGACATGTGCTCTTTCTGCATCCTGGCAGCACGGCTAAGCCATTTACCTGCTGGCCTCAAGGCTGAGCCCTCGTTCCTGTCATCTCTCCCTGTTCTTTCCTCACCTCCCTGAGGAGCGCAGCAGGCACGGAGTGGAGTGGGATGGCACTGCACACCTCGCTTCCTCTTTCCCACAGGTGCTAGCCCTGTGGGTGTCTGTTTCCTGCCATGGCCCCACCTGCAGCTGTGGCATGTTTGGACCTAGAGAGGGCGTCCTGTTCTGCAGAACGAGGATCCCAGATCCCCTAGGTGATCGCCCAGTTCCCCCAGGGGAGGAGTGGGGTTTCCCCCACCCCAGGCACTCCAGAGATTTCCTCCGGGCTCCCGGGCTCCTATTTCCGAGTCTTGACCTCTAAGCAGTCTGTCCTCTTCCCGCTAAAGGAGAATGGTGGGAAGGAAGTCCTGTCAGAAGTTGTTTTGGTCTTTGAGGTAACGGTCTTTAGTTTGTGAAACGCACAGATATTCCTCTCCCCTTTAAGATCTGAGGCCAGGAGCACTGGACTCTTGAATAGATAAGGCAGAGGAAGAAGGAGATGAAGGGAATCCACACGGTCTACTCAGGGCCCTTGTTTGAGCCTTTACCTCTGTCACCAATGAGCTGTGGAGCCGTGGCAGACATCTTAGACTCTGTTGTAAGTGACTATCATGTTGGCTTCATCTGGGTTGCGACTTTAAAGGTGATCTTGTATACAGAAGGGCTATAGAATATAGTAAAACTAAACAAGCCAAAGCCATCCTGAGAAAAAAGAACAAGGCTGGAGGCATCATTCTGCTCGACATCAAATTATACTACAAAGTGACAGTAATCAAAGCATGGTATTGCAGCAAAACAGACGCATGGACCAGTGGAACAGACTTGAGAGTCCAGAATTAAACCCATATTTATACGGGCAAATAATTTTTGACTTAAGAGCCAAAAATATACAGTGGAGAAAGGAAAGCCTCTTCAATAAATGGCGCTGGGAAAACTGGAAAGCCACCTGCAGAAGAATGAAACTAGACTGTTGTCTATCACCGCATATCAAAATTAACTCAAAATGGATTAGGGACCTGAATATAAGACCTGAAATAAGAAAACATAGGAACTAAACTCAAGGACCTTGGACTTAAAGAGGATTTTATGAATTTGACCTCAAAGGCAAGAGAAATAAAAGCAAAAATAAATGAATAGGACTACATCAAACTAAAAAGCTTCTGCACAGCTAAAGAAATCAACAAGGTAAAGAGACAACCATCCGAATGGGAAAATATAGTTGCCAACAATGCCTCCAATAAGGGCCTAATAGCCAAAATATACAAAGAACTCATACAACTCAATAACAACAAAAAACCAAGTGATCCAGTCAAAAAATGGGCAGAGGACGTGAACAGACACTTCTCCCTAGAGGACATACAAATGGCCAACAAATATTTGAGAAGATGCTCATCATCGCTAGCTATTAGGGAAACGCAAATCAAAACTACAATGAAATACCATCTTGCACCTGTTAGAATAGCTATAATCAACAGGACAAGTAGTAACAAATGTTGGAGAGGATGCGGAGAAAAAGGAACCCTCATACACTGCTGGTGGGACTACAGATTGGTACAGCCACTATAGAAAACAGTATGGAGGTTCCTCAAAAAATGAAGAATTGATCTACCATTTGATCCAGCAATCCCTCTACTGGGTATTTACCCTAAAGACTTGAAAATTCATATCCGAAAAGATATTTGCACACTGATGTTCATAGCAGCATTATTCATGGTGACCAGGACATGGAAGTAACCAGAGCGTCCTATGATAGATGATTGGCTAAAGAAGCTGTGGTACATATATACAATGGAATATTACTCAGCCATAAGGAGATGAAATAGTGCCATTTGTGACAATATGGATGGAACTCAATATAATCATGCTAAGCAAAATAAACTAGACAGAAAAAGGTGAAAATCACATGATATCACTTATATGTGGGATATAAACCTAAAAGCAACAAACGAACAGGACAAACAAACAGACTCATGGACATGAACTTTAATAGCCTAGCGGTTGCCAGAGGGGAGGGGGCAGAGGGGAGGTAGATGGGGTATGGGGGTGTCAAATATGTGGTGACAGAAATCTAACTTTAAGAGGTTAACACAGAGTGTAAATATATATATGCCGTACTATTAAAATGTACAGCTGAAACTTACTTGATTTCGTTAACCAATGTCAGCATTAAATGAATGAATGAATGAATGAATGAATGAATGAATATATAAATGAAATACGAGGAGTCAAACATTACATGGATTTGACTGTTGGGGATTGGCACCCCAATCCCCACATTCTTTAAGAGGAAACTGCATATTGGATTCACTAAGATGTATTATTAAAATAAATTTCACCTGTAAATAAATAAAACTGAATAGAATTTTAAATTGTTTGTTGAGATAGCATTGTTTAATAACATTATTTCAGGTGCACAGCATTATAATTCGATATCTGTGTGCTCTGTTGCGTGCTAACCACCCAAGTGAGGTTCTATTACTTACCTAGGAAGCTTATAGTACTTTCAAGGTAATATTGCTTACCTAGGAAGACAGAATCATGGCAGAGAATTTAGAATTGGAAGAAACTTTAGACCTCAGGTAGACTAGGCATATGTTAGATTTTCCAGAGAGGAGACAGTGAAAGTGACTTTTCTGCAGATCCTCAGCAAGTTGACTGTAAGATGAGGACTAGAACCAGGTCAGCCAGCTTTCTGTCATGTCCTTCTGTCATTTGGTATACTTCAGGATGTGTCTGTGGGGTCGGGGGCCATAGATAAATAAATCAGAGCATAGGAAATCCAATAGTCTTGTATGCAGTTGGGTTTAAATTATCCATGCTATTGAGGACAATAGGGTAGATAATCTAAAAATCATTGAAATTGGACTTTTCAAAATATCAGTGCATTTTTTCTCTCTCTAGCAAAAGTACCTCCTTAATTTTCTTGGGTTTCCATAGTGTTCAGTGTCCCAGAAACCCACTGTGTGTCGGGAGGCAGGCTGCTCCTGTTCATTGAGTCAGTGTTTGCTTCAAAGTGGATAATCCACATGCAGACAGTTGAGAGCTAGCTGTACCCAGCCTCTTTCTTTGAGGACGTATTGACACAACAGCAACCTCAGTGCCTTTTGCGGGCAGGAAATTGGCTGGAGCTCACTGAAGCTGTATTTGCATCTCTGTGTCCTTGGGTTCTTGACAGTTTGCACACAGGCAGTGAGTAGTAGACTGTCAGAGCAGGAAAGCACTTTAAGGATTCTTTAAACTAGTCCCTTCATTGTCCTGGAGAAGATACCAAAGCCAGAGAGAGGCAGGGACTTGTCCCAGACACAGAATAGGATAGTGATGGAGCTGGTCCCATGGGAACAAGAATTATGATAAAAAAGAACTGAGCACCAGCCTCACATGTGCTGCATCCTGGTGAAGATCGCCTGTCCCCAGGTAAGCCAGGCCTTATGCAGTTCTGCCCTTAAGAGGCTCCTGTGTTGGCTGAGACTGTCCATCTTCTCTTTTTCTCTCTCTTCCCATGACCTCTCAACCATCTCTTCTTTACCTTTTGCTCCCTAATGGTTAGCACTTCCCTTCTCTTCCCCACTTTTTATTATGAAACATCTGATATTACAGCAAACTTGAAAGAATCGTGCAGTGAACACTCACGTATCCAACCACCTAGATTCTCCCATTAACATTTTACTTTCCTTGCTTTGTCAGTCTTTATCCATTTTTTCTATCTCTATCTATTTATCAGGAAATCTTATTTTAGGGATGCATTTTATAGTAAGTTGCAGATGTATGCACTTTGGAGTATATAGGCATTAATTAGAGTTTAAGATTTGTTCATGCATTTCTTTGGAGGATTTTTTTGGTGGTAAACTTTATATAATAGTGAAATGCTCAAATTTTAAATGCATCATTTTATGAGTTTCGATAAATGCTTCTATCCATGCAACCCAAACCTCCGTTAAGATATAGAATAAAAATTTGTATTACCCTAGTAAGTTCTCTCATGCTCCTTCCCAGGCAATCACAGTTCTGGTGTTTTTTTCGCTATAGATTAATTTTGCCTATTCTAGAACTTCATATAAATGAAATAATCAGCATGAATTCTTTTATGTAAGATTCATCCACGTGGTTCCTTGTATGGTAGGTTCCCCCCCCCCCCCTTTTTATACTAAGTAGTAATCCATTGTATGGATATGATATAATTTGCTTGTCCACCCTCCTGTTTGTGTACATTTGGAGTGTTTTCAGTTTTTGGCTATGATGAATAAAGCTCCTGTGAACATTCTTGCAGAAGTCTTTTTGTAGAGATCATGTTTTCATCTCTTGGGTCGGTACCTAGGAGTGGGATTGCTGGGTCAAAGGAGGCTGTTACTTCTTGTTCCTGGCTCTCTCTGCCCTGCTGCTCTCTTGTATTCTGCACTCAAGACTGTATTAGAAAGTGCCTGATTGCCATCTAGGATATTCTCTTACTCAATGTAGGAGTCCTCAAGAGCCCACCTGACAGCCTCTGCTGGAATTTACCTAGGGATAGGGAGCTTACTTCCTTGTAGGCCCTTACTCTTGCGGGATAGCTCCTTGTAATTTCTGCCTTGGGGAACCACATAGGACAAGTCTGATTTAGCTCTCTTCTCTGTGACAGCCCTGTAGAATTTCAGGACTGTTATCACATCTCACCTCTTAATTGCTATTTCACGGTTTCTCATCTTCAAGCTAATTGTCTCAGTTTATTGAGCCCTTTCTTATGTGATATGGTTCTTAGCCCTCTGTCCTGGTCATCATCCTTTGGAAGTTTTTCAAATGTGTTGCCCAGAAGCGAGCACTGGATTCTTGACGTAGTCTGAGTGGTAGAGTGTACTGAGGTCTGAACTTCTGTCTTGATCTAGGTACTTGTTCTGTCAGGGAGCTGAAGGTGAGGTGAACTTTTTGGCAGTCACATTGCGGCATTAATGAGTTAATGTTTGTGAAAAATATCACAAATCTGAGGTGATATTAAGGTATTCAGATGGAAGTCATTTAGAGCCTCTGATAGTAATAGCATATATTGCATTATTAGTAATAGCAATATTATTTATTTCTACTTGCCAGTATCTCGCTTAATTTTTGCCACCACCTTCTGAGAAAGGTACTGTTAAAAATATGTAATAAAACTATTTGATTTAAAACAGGGTTTGCCAACTTCGGCATGTTACATTCTAGACCAGATAATTCTTTGTTGTGGGGAATCATCCTGTGTTTTGCAGGATTTAGTGGCATCCCTGGCCTGTACCCAACAGATCCCAGTTGCAGCCATCTCTAGGCCCCTCAAGTTGTAACAATCAAAAATGCCTTCAAACATTTTCAAATGTCGTCTGAGGGGGAAAACTATCTTAGGTCAAGGTGTAGTCATTGAAAAAGAATTTAATACTTTAACTCTTCCTGAAGAGTAACCACTGTTACCCTTCATGTATATACTGTATATTATGTCCTTTATACAGACAGGCCTCGCTTTTCATGGTTCCAATATGTGTGAATTTCAGTTATCACAGTTTAGTTTAAATAACACCAGTCCCCCAACATGGTGGCTCACATTTCAGTTGCCGTGGTGTGTTAACTGAGTAATCGCATAGATACAGACTTTGCTACTACTCTGCAGTCTGCAAATTACAGATGTTGGTTATGACCAGTGACCATTTATGTCCTTTCTTTTGGAGTCTGTCAGTGGGTCCCTGTCCCTCTGTTGTTTGTTCACCTACAGACGTGAAAGTGTGCAGTCGTGTTGCCTCCTTGTGTCTTAGTGATAAACTTACGTGGCATTTTATAAAAATGCATAATCGATGGATGGAACTGGCCAACAAAGATGAAATTTCAGCAAAGAAATGAAAAGTGGTAATGCCGGAAGTGAAATTCGAGATGAACATCAGTGGAATTATAGAATAAAAAACTAATTGTGGAATGTTGACATTGCCACCATTTAAGACTACATATGCAGCTGGAGGGACACAGTCAAGGCGAACTCATGGACAGAAGTGGTTGTGACGAAAAAGATGAAGTAATTCCAGAGAGGAAGCGACGCTGGGAAAAACCTTCTCATTGAAGGCACTCTTGGAGGTATTTTGCAACATTGGAAGTGCAAAGGATAAAATGTTGGAAACTGGTTTAAACTTAGAAAGGACTATGGTAATTTGTAGAGGCATAGAAAAGAAGCTTGATCTGTATCATATGTTATATAACAAGGAGGCAAGCACTGTTCAGACTACTCTGGATAAGGTTTTTACAAAGAAAGAAAACACTCATTCTTTGTGTCTCTAATATGTTTATTACAGTGTACTAAGTAAATATTAGTTTTATGATTTTTTTCATTTATTCATTTATAACTGACAGAAAAGGAATTTTTAATGTTTTGGCAAAAATTTCTAAAGGTCATTGAATGATCTTTCTTTTCCCCACTGATGATTAAGATTGCTTTGCATGGTTCCACATTACTGCACAAACAAAGACTGTCTGTATTTACAAAAACGGGGGCAAATACACAGATACATTTCTTTTGCTTTTTCAAAACATTTTACAAAAATGGGATCAGACTATATGCATCAATCTGCAGCTTGGCTTTTCCATGAAAGAATACCCTTTTTTGTAGAAATTTTGATCTCAGTATTTGTAGATCTACTTCATTCTTCTTGATAACTTGCATACTACTTTATGCACCGTTATGGCTGTACCATAATTTATGTGACCAGTTTTCCAGTAATGGATATTAGTTTATCTTTAGGTTTTTGTTTCCCCCCCCCCCTCTTTTGAAGGAATGCTGAAGTGTCTATCTCTGATGGGGTGCTATCATTAGCCCCATTTAATACCTGAAGACAATGATGAGAAGGTGAAATAACTGCCTAAGGTCAAGCAGCTACGTAATTTAGAGCTAGCATTTGAACTTGGGACAGTCTAATTCCAGGGCCCTTGCTTTTAACTACAGTGCTCTACAGCTTCTCTTCGTTTTTCTTAGAAGTAGCTTTTAACAATAAGACGACAGCAGCAGAAAAAATAAGTAAATAAATAAAAAGTTTTTTGAGCTAGGCACAATTCTAGTTGCAAATATGTCGTTATCAACTAAACAAGCCTATGAGGTAGATACTGTTATCTTTGGATTATACTGAAGGAAACAGGAGTTCCAAGAAGGTTAGGAAACTTCCGGGGCCCATGGTGAGGTAATGGAGGAGCTGGAACTCACTCAGGCAGCCTGGCTTCCGAACCTTTGCTCTCACTCATCATGTGATATAGATCTGACTTGAGAAATGTCTGTTTCATTATATGCTATTGTACAGGATTTTTTTTGAACTCTAACATATGACTTTGTTTTTGGTTAGTTTTAGCCCATATTTTCACCTTTTAAAAATTCATTAGCTAGCATACTCCCAATGTTTTAGTCACTTGCAAGTTTGATGAGCTTGCTGTCCACTCTGTCTTCGGCTAGCTTGTTGATAAAATACTAGGCAAAGCCAAAGATGGCATCCTTTGGTTTGTCACTGGAGGCGTTTTCTGGGTTTAGTCGACAAGCAAATATTGAGCACATCCACGGTGCCGCGTACTGGGCCTAGGATTTGGAATCAGGAGGTGAACAAGACAGGGTCCCAGCCTCCAGAGGCACAGGGTCTATTCAGCAGGAGAAGGAACAGTCATGTAAATAATAATAGTGAGTGCTGAAGTAGGAGTTTAACAAGAGTCTTGTGGAAGCAGAGTGGAGAGGGGCTGACTCTTCTGGAAGTCGTCAGGGAGGCTTCACAGAGGAGGCGACATTGCACTGGTGCTTGAAGGATGCAAAGGGATGGCTTGTTTGAGAACATTGAAGTTCAGAGTAGCTTAAGTAGAAGGAATGTGTTGGGAGGTGAGGGAAGAGATATTCTGAGTTAGGGGCTAGGAAAGACCAAGTTAAGGAATCTGAATTTTATCCTATTAGCCAATGGACATGTTTAAAGAAGAAAATGTTCTGCTCAAATCTGCCTTTCAGCGGTTGACACAAGATGTATTATAACCGATTCAGTCTGCTGTTGAATCCAGTTCGAAAGCATACAAGAGAAAAGGGAACCAAGCAAACAGCAGCAAACTTGGAAAAGGGAAAATGGATTTGAGAGATCTTTCCAAGACAGAATTGCATTGCATCTGTGGATAAGAGATGGAGAGAGGCTGAAGATGGCTACTTCGAGATCTTTACCTGGGAGCCTGGTGATGTCATTGTCATTAACAGGCTGTGGAGCAAGTGAGAGGGGTCAGTGAGTTCCAGTCTGCTACGTGTTCAGCCTGTCCTAGGTCCATTAAATAACACTTTATTATTGGTCGTTTATAACCATTGCAAATATCGAAATGCTTCGTCATCTTGCTGTGCCTTCTTTCTTTGTTATCTCAAAAAGGTAATCAGACTAGTTTTCATGGCTTCTCAGGGAACTCAGACTGGGTTGTTATGGTCCAATTCATGATCTGTTCTAGAGTTTTGCCAGAGGCAGATGTGAAATTGAGCAGTTCTTACTAACGTTTCTTCGTACATATTGTTTCTGTTTCATTAACCAGACTGTGAACTCCCTGAATCCCCTAGTGTTCAGGCTGGTGCCTGGAGCACAGAGGGTGCTGAGGGAATGCCTGCTGCCAAAAAAAGCAGGGCATTGCCCATCTCAGAACCAACAGTGGTTCTGGAATCACCTACAGATTCTTTCTGCATTCTGGGTATGATTTGTCTACGATTGACAGCTTTTAACTCAGCATCCTTGGACACTTATAAGTTGGTTTCTGGTCTTGCTTGGATTTGAGGTTCCGAGAGGGAGAGAGAGAGAAGGGTGGGGAGAGATAGAGAAGGCAGGTTGGGGTGGGGGGGGGACAGAGAGACAGAGACAGAGACAGAGAGACAGAACTGTGTGTACATGTTGAGCTCGTTCCTGCCTGAAGAGCCTCCTCCTTGGTAGAAAAGATGGGACATACCTATCCGGGATGAACATTCCCCCTTCTGTGGTATTTTTGTAGGTTACAGCCTCTGTCCCGGCGAGGGGCCCACTTCCTCCCTAATTCTTCTCATAGCTTTGCGTATAGGTTTTAGACATTCCTAATTTTTACATTTTCAAATGCAAAAATGCTCTGCTCCTTTTGTTTTATGAGTAACTTTTTGAGTCTGTCCTGGTTATGGGCAGTTGCTCTTGTCTTTAGACATATCCTTTAATATCTGAACTCATCAGAACTGCCTGTGCTGTGGCCTTACCATCTGTGGCTGCCTCCTCCTGGTTTCTTTTTTGGGATTATTGTTCTTTAGATGATCAGAATCCACCTGTTACAGATCAGGCCGTATCTTTCAAAACGCATTTCCTTATTGGGCTCTCTGCTCGTACTGTTCATGTGTGTCAACATCTAAATATTGATTTTCTGGAAATCTAAGCTAAATAATTTTCGTCCCCAGGTTTTTTCTTCCTTCCTTTTAGCTCTAAAATGATGAGGTTACTTCCTCTCATTATCGTATTTTTGTTGTTATTGCTTTTACTAAGATTTTTAAAAATTATTTTTATGTTTTTTTTTTTTTTTTTTTAACATAATTTACTAGACTTTGCTTCCTAGTCAGGATTGAGTTTAGGGCTGTAGTTCCCTTCCTTGCATCTTTGGCTGTATGAGAGGCGAACCCTTTCAGGCTAGGTGGGGATTAGTCCAGTGCCCGGCCCCAGGCAGAAAAAGGCCGCTCTCTCTGTCTCCTGCGTCCTTGTCTCTGTGTTGGGTGATGAGCGCTGCCTTGTGTCTGGGACATTTTTTTCTTTTCTTTCTTTCTTTTTTATTATTAGTTTGAAGTTCACAGTACATTGGTTAGACATTTATATAGTTTATGAAACGATTCCTCCGATTACCCTGTCACCCATCTGGCTCTCTACTCAGCCATTACATTACGGTGACTGCATTCCCTGTGCCATGCTCCTCATCCCCGTGACCTATCAACTACTAATTTGTACTTCTTGAACCCTTCACCCCTTATCCTCAGCCCCGCAACCCCCTCCCCTCTGGCCATCACCAGATTGTCCTCTATATTTGTGAGGCTATTTTCAATTAGTTTGTTTTTTTTGTTTGTTTCTTAGATTCTGCATGTAAGTGATATCATATGGTATTTATCTTTCTCTGACTTATTTCGCTCCGCATAATAACCTCTAGGTCTATCCTCGTCATTCATTGCAGATGGTTGGATTTCATTTTTAAACGGTAGGAAATCGTGGTTCATATCTTCTGCCTGACCATGTAGTCTCTTATGCATTACCACAATAATTACTTAACTTCTGGTTCTTTTACCTTCTCTCCTCACTTGGGTGCCCTCCACTCTTGGGCAAGTGGAGTTGCAGAATTGTTGTCAGGGGTGGTGTGTAAATGTGTGCGTATGTGTGTGCGCGCGCGCACGAGCTGCCCTCTTGATTTTTAGGACCCTTGTCCTCTTCACTCTCTCAATTCTTTCTACCTCGCATTAGATCTGTTGATCAAGGTATATGTGCCGTGAATCTCATTCCACTAAATTGGGGTGATGATGATGAGATGGCATTTGTTACTTCCAATTAAAAATTTAAACCTGCTTTGTAAGGTGCACAGGGTCAAATTGATGGAGGCAACATTGGCCAGAAGCAGTGTCCCTGACTTCCTTCCATCTTAATTTTTCTCGATAATTTGTTCATTTCTGTGGATTTTTAAAGTCATACATAGATACTACAAAGAATATGGCATTTTTCTTCCTGCCACTCAACTTGTAGCTTAAAGCCAACTTAGAGAGTGTAGTGTTTCTTACCACCGTGTACCTGTGCCCTTAGGCAGAGGTGCCTGGTGACCAGTCGTAGGCCCTGGCCTGTAGAGTTGTTCTGATACAGTCTGCCTTTGTGAACAGTAAGGGTCTATACTGCAGCGCTTCCACACTGAGCTCTGTGCTGGGCCTGATGGATACAGGGATAACTGGAGCAGAGACCCGTGAACAGAGCAGGGAAGGGAGACATTTAGGAGCAAGAAGAAGACAACAGTAAACCAGCATTAGAAGCTCGGGGTTTGTTTGCCAAAGCCTCCTTGTAGTGGGGGGCAAAAAGAACTTGGAGTTAAAGTTAGAATCGGCGTGAGTTGCCTCTATTCCTTACTAGCCATGCGGCTTCGGGCAGGTTACTTCCCTGGGCCCTGGTTGCCACATCTATAAACAGAGTCAGTGATTGAAAGCTCTTAGGCAGCTTCACAGACAGTGTATTTGCTCTGTATAAAGTGCACCTGACACATGTTGGTAAAGTATACATGAAAATTCCTCTTTCTCTTTCGAAGTCATAATCGTCTGATAGAAGGAACAGAAATATCTGTGTTCTCCAGTCTTTCAGTTTCCTACCTGAGGCTCTAGAGTGATTGACAGCCCGCTGTGTGTGGCGTTCACGTCCGTGTAAGTCTGAAGTCGTCAGTGGTGGTAATTTGGGGTCTTGGTTGTATTGTCCAGGAAGATGCCAGGCCTCTATGTCAACTGAGGTGCCCTCGTATTTAGAGTTGCACCAGGTCCTTCCTGCTGTGGCCAGTATGGGATCCCCGTCCCTCCTCATCTCCTTCTTTAGCAGGAAGGTTGGCTTGGGGCACATATAACTGTGTCATTGTCAGGCCAAAGGTCAAGTTAAGAACTGAGGCAAACTGCACTTTTAACTCTAAACCCCTCGACTTAATTAAAAAAAAAAACAAACATGCAGATGGCAAAGATTTAAATGATAGAAAGATATAAAATGAAAAAAGGGGCAAAAATACAAGCTTCTCTTTGGTACCTACTCCCTGGTAGTCAGCACTGTTAACATTTTTTAGGGATGGTAAATTTCTCCAGAAAAATTACCCACAAGTCCATATATCTTCTCACTTTTGTCTTAAAAAATGAACAAAACGACAACAATAAAAACATCCAAACGAGATTACATTTTACATTTCGTTCGGCACTTTATTTTTGGAAATTTAAAAAGCACGCAAAAGAGAAAAATGTCACTTATCTTACTACCATTAATAATTAACCACTAATTAACCTTTTGGTGTATTTGCTTCTTGTCTTACTATACTTTAAAAGTTACTTTAAAAGTTAGTTGTGTAATGCTAATGCAGTTCCATTAAAAAATCAGAACATTAATGATGAAGCTAAACAGCATCCTGTCCCTTGTCTGCTTGTCTGCTTAGCAACACTCTCTTCTCCGCATAGCGGTGGTGACGGCCTGGCCCACTGTCACAAGGCCCTATAATATTCTGTGTGTTTGCTGCCATTCATCTGACCAGCTCCATTTGGGTTGTCACTGTTGATTTTTTTGCCATTAAAATGCTTTAGGAACACATTTGTAGGATGATTTCCTAGCTGAGTAGTTACTGGGTCCAGGTTTGAACATTTACGATTTTGATAGACATGACCAAATTCTCTAAAACTATGCTAGTTTATATGCCTACTGATTATATGAGAGAGTGCCTTTTCCTCCTCACATCTTTTCATAAACCCAGGAGTTTTATTTTGTTTTGTTTTGGTCAAACAAAGAAATTTTGCTGTGCTGGTGAAATGATTACCATTGTTTTTATAAACTTTTTTTTTTTTTTAAACAAGTTACATGAAGCATCTTCTGTTTGGCAATCTGTTTGTCTTTAAACTGTTCTTATTCTTCATTGCTTCTTATATTGGATTGTTAATCTTTTGTAGTTGATTTACCAGAGTTAAGTTAGCCTTTTGTCCATCGTGTGTTGTAAATATTTTTTACAATTGTCACTGCAGTGTGACTTTTAAGATTGTGACTTTTAAGGCTCTTGCCCTTTGTTTTGAACCTCAGTCTTCTGTGGCTGCCTCAAGAAGCTCCCATGAGGGGGAGGGTGGGGAACCACAGGGAAGGTCACCCTCATCTTTTGGGCGGTGTGGCTGGGTTGTTTTAAGGCTTTTGGTACTTAATTTCCCATTGTAAGTTTTAGCTTTGTTTTGGGTAATGAAAGTAAGTAACAATTAGAGGCTTTTACCCTCAGCCAAGTGTCTGGGAATGAGTGCCAGTGTGAGGAGCCTCAGTGATGTACTTGTGTTTCTTTTGTTTTGGTGACCTTATAAGATTATAAAAATTTGCCGTCAGACTTATGTTTAGATCGGTTTCCAGGGGAGGACCACCAGTTGCTCCTTCCTGAATTCCGGAGCAGGGTGTACTTTCTGCCCCTCAATAGATGTAGAGGAAAACCGCTATTCAAACCAAACCTGTCTGTCATCTCTTATGTCCCTGAGCTGGGCTCGATGAAGAGAGACACGTGACCCATCTCTCCAGCCTTTCAGCAGAATCCCCCTCTCCACCGCTGCTGCTCCGTGGCAGCCCCCTAGTTATTTCCTCTGCAGCACAAATCGCAGTGTGCAATTAAACAATTTTAAATTGTTTATTTTGTACTTCATGCATTACAATGGGAGCCCCATGGGGCCCAGGCCTTATTGTTGTGTATCCCAGTACCTTCCAAACCAGTGTGTGGCACATACTGGGCACTCTGGGTTTTTGACGAGTGATGACATTCTGGGAAGGTGAGATCAAGTACTGCCTGTGCTGTGTGTCACCTCCCTCTTCCTGGTGCGTATGTCTACGTGTATGTACACGGTGTATGTGTATATATGTATTTGTGTGTATGTATGCATACATGCATGCAGATATAAATAAATGTACACATAGCACTGTACTGTACATAAGGCTTTGTAACTCGTTTTTCACTTACTATTAGATACTTTCTGATAAATAAATTTAAGGAAACAACAGGTTGGGATTTGTGCTGCAAAAGCAAAAAGTAGAGTGCTGCCACCGACTGACATGATGGTGCCTGAGGAGCTGATAGACACACTTAAAAATCCATGTTCCATTAAATGCTCTTCTACAACATCATTTTAAAGCTTATTGATTGTATAGACAAATCTCTGTTACTGTTGCTGGACACTCAGCTTGTTAGCCACATCTAGTTAAGGTAAACAACTATTGGGATACACACACGCACACCATTAGTAGCTTAGGGTAAAGTTCTGAAACTGCAATTTCAAGATCAACAGGTTTGCACTTTAAGGCATGTGTAGTTTTCAGTCCTCACTTTTGGTTGTTGATACAATGGATAGTCTTGGGCAGATTTTGTCCCCTTTGCCTTACCATGGGTGGTTGAAAAGGACGTTTGGGAGCAGTGAGCATGGGGTTCAAATTCCAGCCCTGCTGTGGACAAGTGGCTGAAAGGCCTTGAATTAATCATTTAGCATCGGTGAGCCTGAGTTTTGTCATAAGATAGGATGCTTCCTCCTGGGTTGGGTGTAAGGATGAGTGTGAGGGTCCCCACTTGACCTACGTAGCACCCAAGTAGCACAGAGCACTCCTGGAGGCATAGGCTCCTCTGCACGCCTCTGGTTCTGAGGCTGCCTGCTGCTTGCCGCCTGCTCTGTGCTAAAGAGGTTGCTCAAATTCGGCCCCAGCAGCAGCCTTTCTTCCCAAGCCCTCCAAAAGCATCCTGCAAAAGCATCCAGGTCAGCCCCCTTCCTGTGGCACGGATTGGAGGATGGTGTGTGACCCGACCTCCTGCTGGGAGTACAGAGGCTGTCTTGTTTAACGACGTGCATCATGGACAGACAACACACTAAGGTCCTGATTCAGACTTGCATCTCTCTTGGCACCGCATCAGTCTTGGGAAGGGATGGCTTCCTCTCTCATTACATTGCAGTCTTGCCCCCAGCTATCCAGTTTAGGTGGTGCAGGGAGGGAGATGGAGAACTCAGGGCTAGGATGCCAAAGCCTGCTCCCCTCCCAGTGTTCTGGGTCCCCTCTCTGCCTAGCGCCTGGAGCTATTAATAACACCTTAAATGAGGTGAGTGGGAATGGTATCTCAGTTGCCCACCTCAGTTGGACTCTAACAGGTGTGTGGGGGCAAAACAATAATAGCAAACACTAATGCAGTGCTTGCTATGTGCCAAGTACCAGTTAGTAATTTCCATAACGTGCATGTGTTAACTCATTTAATGTAGACAGGTACTGTTATTATCCTGTTTAACAGATAGGAAACTGAGGCACAAAGGCATTAAAAGGCATTATCTTGTCTTTATATCTGTTTTGCTGGTTCGAAGGGCTTCAGGCCCAGATTCTATCTTCCCTTTTCTCTGGTTTGGCTAGGCTTAGGATGCTGACTACTCTGGAGTCTTCTCCTGTGCCTCATGATGGCAGATTTGGTGGGGGAAGATAAGGGTGACCATGAACAGCTAGAATTCAGGTCCCATCCTGCTTCTCTCCAGGTTCTGGCAAAGGCAGAGAGATGCATAGAACTGTATTTTGGGAGAGCTCCCATGTCTTCCTTATTGCCACTGTCACCCTAGACGTTCCCCCCAGCAGTGAACTCTGTTGCCTGGTCCTTGGTCCATGCTACACTGGCCTTGCCTATTACATTGCAGTCTAGCACATCCAAAAATTAATCTTTTCTACAGTGCAAGAAAATTTCAGATGCAGACTTGGAGCGGGTAGAAAAGGCACAGTATCTGTTCCAGGTTTAGCTAGAGCTTAAAATATTTCACAATCCCTTCCAGGCATTCCTTGTCTTAAGAGCCTGCGTGACTTTTTAATGAGAAGACCCTTCCTTCAAATTCACACCCTTGGAGCTGTAGTCCTGGACCTTTGGCTTCCTTTGTCCTTGTCCATGCCAGAGATGTGAGGCCTTTCCCAGGTGACTCTCTTGGCTTCTGGCTAAACCTGCTTGTGGCCCCTGGCAGCAGCCTGGGAATCCTGTTTTCCCTCCCGTCTCTTCTCTGGCATGGAGCTCAGGCACCTCCCCGCTGTTCTTTACTTAGCCCTCTACTCCAGATTAGCACATTCTTGAGTTCCTCTCTCCAGGCTCTCCACACACCGCAGCTGTCTGCAAAGCCTCTTTGGCTCTTCATGGCTCTGCCGCATGAAGTCCGCCAGCCTGCCTGCCTGACCAATTTGAAGGTCTTGTGGTCATTGCTTGCATTGGTTTTCCTATACATTCAGGGACTTATGATAAACATGTGCCTGGATGTCAATTACCAGTCTTCATGGGAAATTCTTAATACGTTTCTCTTAGAATTGAAAAATATTACTCTTTCCAATGTGCTTATTTTGTTAAATCGAATTCAGTTTTACAGATGAGAAAACCTTTTCCAGAAGTGTAGATTGGCTTCCCTGCCTGATACAGGCTGGGGAGTTCAGAACTGGGATGCGAGTTTGGTGTGTTTCCCAAGGCTAGATTTGTTGTACCGGGTACGTCTGGCTCCTCTACCAGATGAAGAATTGTGTATAAGCCTGGAGGTGGAATGTGAGCCCAGGCTTTCTGACTGCAATTCTCTTTTGCCTGAGGCTGGACACTCTTACAGTGTCTAAGGGAAAACAAAACAAAACAGAACTTTGAGTGTGTGCTCTGGGTTCCTGAGGGGCTGAGGGGCATGAACTTGGATTTGGGCTTTGTTGCATCCTCATTTAGTACAGATCTGGTTGGTTCAAGCATAGAACTGGTTCTCAGGTGGTGGTCACTAGGCTATAGACGGAAACCCAGCCTACAGTGATGCTGGTGACCTGTGCTGGCTGCATCACGTGTTCCAGCCTCAACACAGACATGACGGGGAGACTCCTGTGCTATGGCAGCTGTGCTGCTAGTTCAGTGATGAGCACCTGTCTAATAACAAAGTACTCTTAGAGGTGTTATTTCATTAGCTGCTTATAATGGCTTTAGAAGGGAGGGAGCCAGGCAGGTATTATCTCTGCCCCCCAACATATCAATGTAAAACGGGCAAAGAAAGGTAAGGACCTTTCTAAGGTTATGCAACCAGAAATTGATAAAATTCCAGGCCTGGGCTGTGTTTTTTCCTGATTGTAAATCCGTAAACTCATGTTGCCTCTGAGTAAATCTGACAACTTTTCGTTTCTTCCTTTCTGGGCCTCAGTTCCTGTGTGCCTGTAGGGGGCGATAGAGGTCTTTCCTGTTTGTCTGCTCAGAACTTTTGCTCCTGAACACTTAGAACTTATCAGTCTTACAGCACATTATCTTAGTGGGTTATAAACATTTTCTATGTGTCTATCTCCCTTATGTACTCCCCACTCCTAGCCTGAATTCTTTCAGCTCAGGACCCTTCTATTTGATCTTGACATCCAGCGCAACGTGTGACCCATAGTAGGAGCTCAGTAAATGCTTGTGGAATTAAGTTACATGCACATGAAATCAGACATTTCCTCGTCCTACTCCTCACAAAACTTGGGGAAGGAAAATAAACTTTTTTCCTGGTCTATCCAAATGAATGAAGTTAAGCAGGGCAGAACTCAGCACCTGTGAGTGCCCTCAGATGGCCACTAGGTGGCAGTGTGACCACATGGGGACCTTGCTTCCTGCCTGCCCTCTAGGAGGCTGAATTAACAGGGTGCCTGTTTGGGGCTTGCCTCTGCCAGGATAGTATGCAACTGGCGGTGGGTCTGAGACTGACAAGTCTCAGCCTCCACTCCTCTAAAAAGCTTTGTGGCATGGTAGAAAAAGCTGGGCTTTGCAATCCACCAGGCCTGGATTCCAACCCTGGCTCTGCCTTCCCCCGGATTCTGAGCCTGGGACACAGTGCTTCCTCATCCTGTAAAATGGCAACTGTTGTACAGTTAGAAAAAGTCGAGTATATCATGGGCCACAGCATAAATGAATGCTAGTTATATTGTTGGAAATTACCTTGTTCGCCTTTCACTGCCCTCTGTAACCCGGCTCCATGCTGGCCATCTTATCTTACTTACCAAGCTTCATGTACTTCCCAGCAGGTCTCTTGGCCCTCTCTGCTGCATCCCTCACTCACCCAGCTGCGCTCCATCTTGGCCCAGTTCCTGCCAGTTTCCTGTCTAGAGGCCTTCCCTTCTGCCTGTTCACTTCCTTCTTAGCCCGACTGTCCCTCACAGCCCCCACTTCTAATGTTCACAGCAGTTGGGGTGTGTGTTGTATAGGGCTAATCTTGATTCCCACAAAGTTGGTAAATCCGTAAGAGTCCTTGTATTCATTATTTTGGCATCTGTGCTGTGCACTTAGCAAGACATTCTGTAATGAGATTGACCGCTACTATTATTGAGCGCACACCAGGGACTCTGCTAGGTGTTTGGCAGAATTATTTCATTTAATCTTTACAACAAATCTATCCTGTTGTACCAACGGATATATCAGGATGCTTTTGATTCTTACCAAAAAGACTTCATGAGGGATGCTTGTTGATGTCAGCCCAGATCCAGGTAGTTGCCGTCACCTTGGTTACCTTCCTCAGTGTGTTGGTTTATTCTCTTAGGCTCCTTCCCCCTATGGCACCAAGATACCTGTCATAGTCTCAGGTGCCATATGCAGGAGGAGTGGTGTATGGTCCTTGTGCTGCCTTCCAGAGGCCTCTCAGCAGATTTCCTATAAAGTTCTTCTTGGCTAACGTTGGGTCTTAGGCTTGTTCCCAAACTAGTTATTGGTGAAGGGCCTGGAATTAATGAGACTGGCCTGGACTAGTCGAGACTCGTGAGTGATCCAGGCTCCTTTAATGCCCCTGGCCACCTGGCCCACAAGAGAAGAGAGGATATGAATGAGGCTTGGAGTTAATAATTTACTCAAGGTTGCAAACCTTGTAAGAACCAGGATTCGAACTACATCGGGCTGACTCCGAAACTATCTGTTGGTTGAATGAAGTAGACCTCAGAGGTAGAAAGACCGTTGCTTGGGATTTGATGTGCTGGGTTTGAGGGATGACAGAGGTACCTTTTCTTATAGGTTCTTGAGGCTCTTCTCTCTCTAGGCCCTGTCCATTGTTGGATTGGTGTTCCTCGTCTGTCTTTCTCCCATGCCTCCTTTACCCCTGCCTTCCAGTGCCCAACTGCTGCCTGCCTTCTCGGATAGACTTCATGCCCTTAGCTGGAACTAGTCAAGGGCTTATCTCAGGATAGCTGTTAAGGTCCCACGAAGGGTCATATTGAGGTTTCTTTTAAAGCAGATAGGGGAGCTGTAAAGCTGTATGTCAGCATTTAGGAGAAGGAGATGCTGGGGAAGATGCCAGGAGGCTTGTAGAAGGCCAGCAGTAGTGAGGAGTTCCAGGTGAGTCAGTGAGGATGTTGTCAGGCTCTTGGGCTGGGGCTTTGGAATAGGCCCACATGGGGCAGCGGGCAGCGGGCCCCTGCGGGGACTGCAGTTATTCAGGAGGCCGTTGCCTTGCAGATGCTTCAGGACTGCCCGAAGGCCCGGCGCGAGGTGGAGCTGCACTGGCGGGCCTCCCAGTGTCCACACATCGTGAGGATCGTGGACGTTTATGAGAACCTGTATGCGGGGAGGAAGTGCCTGCTGATCGTCATGGAGTGGTAAGTAGCCTTACCTGTTCTGTTCTTGGCCCAGCTTTTCCCTTCTTGCCCAGGCCCCTCACCTTCTGAGCACTGCCCAGATGTTCCCTGAAGTTTACAATGAAATGCTTGATTTTTTTTTGTGGGGAGCGATGGAGAGTGTTGGCAGGTTGTTGTGTTCCCCAGGTCTAACCGTGGCTTTGTTTCAGTTTGGATGGTGGAGAACTCTTTAGCCGAATCCAGGACCGAGGAGACCAAGCGTTCACAGAAAGAGGTAGAAAGGGTCTATTGTGGGACAGTCCTTGGGGAGGCAGGGCAGAGAGGTGTCTGAAGGGGACCCTCTGCACTGCCTGCCATCCGTGAGAGACCGGAGGCCTGCTGTCTCTCCCCGCGTCCTCGGCTGAGCCGGAGTGGCTCCTTACGTCTTGGCTTCTGGGGTGGGAGGTGGATGGAGGGAGCCCGAGGCTACATGGGGGAGGGATTAGTGTATTGAGTATTCAGACCTAAAGATGCATCTGGTGACTTTCTCTCCCGTCTTCCCTCTTCTCTACAGAAGCATCAGAAATCATGAAGAGCATCGGTGAGGCTATCCAGTATTTGCACTCAATCAACATTGCTCATCGGGACGTCAAGGTACAGCTGTTCATTATGCCCCCTGGACCACCTCGCCTGAGGTGCTACAGAGGGCCCTGGGGTCACAGCGACCCTGGGAAGGTTGCCAGAGTTGCCCTGCATCCTTGCAGCCTGGTTCCTCCTGAGGGTGGAATGGTGTGGGGTGCCATTCTCTGCTCTGGGGGGCCTGCACTCTCTGGCCAAACCCCAGAACTCAGTAGTGAAGCCTCTGTGACTATGCTAGCTTTGTGGTCCTCTGAGTCAGTACTACACAGTCACACCTTTGATTTCTCTGTCCCTGTGGCATTTGGTGCTGGTTCTCTGCATTAGCCTCTTATCTCCAAGCGCACCACGAGCTCTTGGGAGACAGGGAGCTGGTCAGATTTAGCTGACATTGTTCACAGCGTGCGGCTCACAGGGGATGGGCAGTGTTGTTGTCTGAGGAAGGAAGGAGGGTTTAGCCTTGTGATTTCTGAGGGCCCCTCACAGATTCACAGGGTTGTATTTCTCTGTCCCCCTTTCTGTAGCCTGAAAATCTCTTATACACCTCTAAAAGGCCCAACGCCATTCTGAAACTCACTGATTTTGGCTTTGCCAAAGAAACTACCAGCCACAACTCGCTGACCACTCCTTGTTATACGCCGTACTACGTGGGTGAGTATAGAGGAGGCCCACAGGCTTGTCCTTCCCCAGAGCTTTTCTCGAACCCTCCTCTTGCTGGTCTCAGAGCCTCAGGTCCAAGGAGGCTCCTGTCCTCAAGCTCCTCCTGGCTCTGTTTCTGCTGCAGCCTGGCTGAAGTGGGGCTCAATCAGAGTTAGGCTGGGATTGAGGCATCCCATAAAGTTATCTGCCTGAGATTGCGGGCACGATTTTACACACGTAGGCACTTTCCAGAGAAGAGCTGTCCTTCCGTCTGATTCTCCGTGGAGTTTAGACACAAATTTTGTTCTGCCGGTCCAGCCAACAGGTGCAGGATAAACTTTCAGAATGCGTGTGTCAAATTAAATGAACATCGTAGGCCTGAGAGGCTCTTGCAGTTCAAGAATTGTTTCGTCTTAAGATTCTAGCCCTTGGGTTCCTCTTGGAGGATGGTCTTATGTTCTCCTCCATCCCATTCCTGGGCTGGATTATGGCTGTTCTCCCACCCCCAGCTACGGTCCCATCATGATAGTCCAAAGGGTTGGAATGGGAGTGTCATCTCTGGAGAAACTGGGGTAGATCACAGTGTTCTAAGGGTCAGACCCATCCATGTTGACCTTTGGCTTGCAGCTCCAGAAGTGCTGGGCCCAGAGAAGTATGACAAGTCCTGTGACATGTGGTCCTTGGGCGTCATCATGTACATCCTGTGAGTGTGTGCTGGGGTAGGACCAGGGAGGGAGGGGGCCGGACGGACTGGGAGGAGGCATGTACCTCTCCCGGCTGAGAGGAAGAAGCAGAGGGTAGCGTGCCTCCGTTGGACGGGACAGTCCCTGGGAATCCCCTGCATGTCCCTTTCTCTCAGTGCTTAGCAGATTCTCATAGCCGAGTTGCAGGTATAAACTAGCTAATGGGCAGGAAAATGTGTGGTTTAGATACTTGGTTTGTTGGATTTCTGGGCCCGCTCCTTGACTTTGTATATTGAATCAATGAACCCCAATTTCTCTGTGACCTTTACAAGAAGAAGTCTGTTTTTCACCTTATTCCTGGTGCAGGGCCCCTAAATAATACCAGCTCTGCCCCTCTCTTCCTGCTTCCCCTCGGCTCAGGCTGTGTGGGTACCCACCCTTCTATTCCAACCATGGTCTTGCCATCTCTCCGGGCATGAAGAGTCGCATCCGAATGGGCCAGTATGAATTTCCCAACCCAGAATGGTCAGAAGTGTCGGAGGAAGGTACGGAGCCCACGTGTGCATGTCCATGCGTGTTTGTGTGCACACGTGCGGGTGTATGTGGGCATCGTCTCATGTAGGTGGTGAGCCGTGGGTCTGGCTGCCTGTGTGAAGGGCCTGTCAGGTGGGGCAGCGTGATGGTCCTCTGGGTGGCTCCGTGGGCAGTCGGCCCCCACGCGACACTCCCCCGCCCCTGGTTTCTCCCTGAAATGTGTGGGAAGGAACAGGAGACGGAGAGTGGCCCCTGAGCTGTCTCTGTCCCCTGCCCCACCCCACAGTGAAGATGCTCATCAGGAACCTGCTGAAAACAGAGCCCACTCAGAGAATGACCATCACAGAGTTTATGAACCACCCCTGGATCATGGTAAGCCTGGCAGGTTGGAGATACCTTGGCCCTGGGGATCCATCCCTTGGGACGAGGGCTTAGCCAGGACTCTGCCCTGCCCAGGTTTCCACTTGGACCCTTTTTCTCTCCCCTCAGCAATCAACGAAGGTCCCTCAAACCCCACTGCACACCAGCCGGGTCCTGAAGGAAGATAAGGAGCGGTGGGAGGACGTCAAGGTGAGGGGCCCCCTGGCCGAGCAGGGCTTGGTGAAGCAGCTCATGGGGACGCCCAAGTGTGCATGGTAGTGCTGGCCGGGGAGGGTTTAGTTCTGCATTTTCTCACCCCAGAAAATGTCTGTTAGAACAAGAACAGCGACTCCGAGCCTCTTCCCTGATCAGTTTAGGGCAGAGGATTCTGTTTCAGTCTAAACTCGGCTTGGCTGTTTCTTATAACCTCTCTACTCCCCGAGTCTCTAAAGCAACCTGAGAGGGCACCTGGCGCTATCTTCTTGTTTTGCAGATGAGAAAACTGAGGCCCAGAGAGGTGGGGGTGACCTGTCGAAGGTCACACAGCTAATGACTGGCTGGGGCAGACCAGAAGCCAGGTCTCCCGCCTCTCTGGTCAGTGGAGAGTGGTGGGAGCACTGGCCGCTGACCCAGCTCGGGGCTGAGGCTGCCGTCGGCCCGGGCCCCACTCACCAGCCTCCCTCTTCTCTCCGCCCTCATCACTGCCGTCCTGCCCTTACTCGTGTCTCTCTTGGTGTAACCCCCTCCCCCCAGGAGGAGATGACCAGTGCCTTGGCCACAATGCGTGTCGACTACGAGCAGATCAAGATAAAAAAGATTGAAGATGCGTCCAACCCTCTGCTTCTGAAGAGGCGGAAGAAAGCTCGGGCCCTAGAGACCGCGGCCCTGGCTCACTGAGCCGCTCAGCCCGTCCTGCTCCGTGGAGGACAAGCAATAACTCTCAACCTGAATATATTTTTTAAATGAAGAGACACAGAACTGTCCACTGCTGCCTCCCCTCCTCAGCTGCATGGACCCAGAGCCTCGTGAGAGGTTGAATTCTGCCTTTGATTCTGGCCGCCCCAGAGGGGGAGAGGCTGGGAGGTCGGGAGGATGTGGAGAGAAGGGAGCAAGATGCTCTTGAACCTGTGCTCATTTTGCAGTTTTATCAGTAATTTGACTTAGAACTTTTATGAAACTTCTTTTATTGTTCTTTCCCTACTCTTCCCCGCCCCCCACCCCAAGCCCTTCCTCTTGTTAAAGGGTATTTGTGGAAACTGTTATAGGGAGCGTCCCCATTACATCACCTCTGCCCATATTCCCACTATGGCCTGAGGTTGCCTCTGGCTGAAGCGTTCTCAGAGCTCAAGGCCATGGAGGGCTGAGGCCAGGATGCCACCCGCCTCCTCTGCTGGAGCCCTCAGGCATCACCAGTGCGCCAGATGGATAGGAGTGAGTGCGGTTGTGTGTTTGTGTGTGTGTGTGTGTGCGCGCACATACCTGTGATCTGTGCCTGGGACTGTGTGTTTGTGGGGCCAGGGGCAGACAGGGCTGCAGAGGGAGGGGCTCTTTTGCCTTTGGCTGACCCTGCCCGCATTGGGCCTGCCACAGTGCCCGGAAGCCTGTCTAGACTCTGAGCCGGGCCCTCCATGGCCTGCCTCTGATAGCTGGTTTCGGGAGGTGGAGAGGAGTGACTTAGGCACTGGCCCACAATCAGGAAGACTGGACCTCCTGCCCCTAGGACTCCGACTCCCCACTTAGTGCTTCCTCGTCCTCTGAGGCGCTGATCTATCAAGTTACTTCTATTTCCCCTTCCTGCCTTTATTAACCCATTCTTATTTTTCTTACATTTTTAGCCATTTCTCAGGCCTCCTTTCAGCTCATGCAGATGAGCCCGGGCAGTTTATAAGTGACACAGAGCTTCTGTGTTGTGCCCTGGCCCTGGGGCCGTCAGCCAGCTACCCCCCTGGACCAGGGCAGCACCACTTCTGTGGTCCACCCGCATGTGTCCATTGTGTGGCTTAGTGGGTGGGTGGGGCCTTCGTACCAAAGATGTCTTGACTCTGCCCCTTCCTCATTAGCCACTTCAACCACCCCCCCACCCCCCAACCCCCCGCAAACAACTTGGCTTCATGTGTCCAGGCAAGTGAGGGAGGGGGGGCTCCCTCAGTATTGCTGAGGAACAGCATGAGGAGAGGTCCTCTGTGCCATGGTGTCTTTGGAGCGGGAGTGGCAGTGATACTCCAGCGTTCATCTCCCTCAGGGCAGGGTGGCGAGGGGCACCCAGGGGCTCCTCCGGCGCGGAGGAAGGGCTCCGAGTGCCTGCAGCGCCTCCCATGTCTGATGGTGTGTCCAGCACTTAGATTGTTGTAAACTTGTTGTTTTGTATGAGCAAAATTGTCTTTACTAAACAGATTTAATAGTTGAAAGTTCTTTCTCTTCCTTCACGGGGCTCAGGCCTTCGACCTCCCACTTCTCCCGTCTGCACAGTTCCCACACATGGAGAGCCGTCTTGTGTGTTGGGAGAGCAGAGGCTGCGTGTCCTGGCAAAGGGCAGGAGAGGAGGGCAGGGCCTCCGGGGTGAGCAGGAGCCAGCGCCTGCCCTGTCGAGGGCATGGCTGGGTCGGGTCTGGCGTCCGGCCACCACCGCTGTCCTCCTTTAAGCAGGCGGGGGCACCAGTGAGGGCTAAGGAGCACGCGCCCTTTTGCCAAATACTGAACCAGGAGCCAAGGCGCTTATGATTCTTTGGCCTACTCAGCTATAGCCGGACACTGGCACCCTCAGCCTGGCGGGACTCGCTGGCTTGGGGGGTCCAAGGAGAAGAGGGTGGTGGTGATGTTCAAATCCTGGGAAAGAGACCTGGGGAGCAAGTTGGTGTAGTTCCTGAAAGTTCCACGAGGGGGCGATAGGGGCCAGGCAGAAATCAAAATACATTGCTGCTGGAAGAGGCCTCAGGGTTCATGTGACCCATTCCCCTCCACTCACAGATGAAAAGACTGAGGCCCAGAGTGGGATATTTGAGTCCCACGATGACCTGGTTTGCAGTAGGGCCTAAGGTAGAAATTGATCTACTGACTCCACTGTTCTCCCTGCCAGATGGTAAAGTGGTGCATCCTAGATAATGTCACATTTTCTCACGTGACCCTCAGAGCTGTCGGGGAGAAAGACGAGGCAGGGCAGTTATCCCTGTTTGGTGAACGAGGAAGCCAGCAGATCGGGTAAAGGAATGTGTGGAGGCCAAACGGCTAACTGATTTGGACTAGGACTTGCAATCCCAGGCCTGGGTGTCTCTGCCCTCAGACCCCATCTCCCACCTGGAGGAGAGGCCTCCTCATCCCTTCAGTCATCAGTCAGCTCATGTCCCCTCTGCCCAGGCTCGTGAATACAGGCAGCTTGGCCCCCGGTGGCCCCATGACCTCCCCTTCAAAGCTCCTGAATGGATCACTGTGGTTTGTTCCTATTTTGAAACTCCCTATCACTGTGAAACCACTGTTCAGATGAACCAGCATGAGGCTTCGCTTTCAGAGAAATCCAGTTGTCTGAGCTTATGAAGGTGTCCGCAGTGATAACTGGGGGCAGAGGAAATAAGGTTAGTAAGTAGGGAGTCGGGTGAGAAAGGTGAAGGGAATTGTCAGCACTCCGCTGTCTTTGGAGGCTGTATTTTTTGTTGCTGCCATAATACATTTTGTGATTTAGAACAACACAAATTTAGTATCTTATAGTTCTGTAAGTCAGAGGGTCTGATGAGGTCTCACTGGGCTAAAATCCAGGCCTCAGGAGAGCATTCCTTTTGGAGCCTAGGAGATTCCGTTGCCTTGTTTGTCCAGCTTCGGAGGCTTCTGCAGTCCTTGGCTTGTGGCCCTCTTCCTCCGTCTCTCTGACCCTCCCGTTGTCACTTCTCTCTGACCTAACCAGGAAGGAGTCTCATCTCCTAAGGACCAATGTGGTTATATTGGACGTGCTCAGATAATGCAGGAGGTCCTTAACTTTAATCTCAGAGTCCCTTTTGCCAAGGAAGGTAACGTGTTCACATGTCCAGGGATTAGGATACGGGCCTCTGTGTGTCGCCGCTGTGCCACAGAGGCCTGTCTTCCCGCCTTCTCATCCTCTTGCCCCGCACTTTGATGCTGTGTTTTGCTTCCTCCTCTGTCAGCCCAGCTCAGGACACTTTTGTGGCCAGTGAGACTCGGCCTGGAGCTGGCATTCAGAGAAGATGGCTGGGGTGAGGGGCCAGGAGGGCCCAGCTGGGCCAGTGGGGCCTGGCCACGCTTTCCCACTCTCCCCATGCCCTGACCTTATGTGCTGGCTGGCCCTGTGATGCCTGGTCTCTAGGATGAATCTAACCTCTTTCTGCTAAACCCCCAGATGGGATGGAGATGGAACTATTGTACCTAAAGGCAGATGCTGGCTTGCATGACTGCAGGGGCGCCAGGAAGTGATTCTCAAACACCCTTAAGTGGTGTGAGATGTAAACAGGGTTTATGGACACTTGTAGGCACCTTCTGAGAACTGATACCCATGCATCAGTATTCTCCGTGATCTCTTCACCTCCAAGGTAGTCAGCCTAGCCTCTGATTTACCTGTGAGGAAACAACCTCAGAGGAGAGAAAAACTTTCCCAGGCCTTACATCTAAGCAGAAGTGAATGACATATCTCCTGCTTCCAAGTTTGGAGTTCCTTAAGGAAGCACACTGAAGATGTGTTGATAAGGATGGGGGCAGGGTGGGGGAGGAGTGGAGACTGGATTCCTCCCCCTGAGTAGAGTTGTTTCCTTTTTTCTGCGGAAAGGGAGTGACATTCCTATGCCCTGTCGCTATTGCAAGGATTTCAAGGAGATGGTTAAAATCCTTTGTACCTTGCTAGGTCTCAGGTGGCCTTTATCACTATAGGAGTTCCACCCTCAGGTGTCTTGCCCTGCCCAGGGAAGCCCCGGTTTGGAGTGGGGCGTTTTCCAGGCGGGTCTATGCTGCTGCCCTCAGCTTGAGGGGCAGGTCTCTGAGGCTTAGGTTGAGGAGGCAGTTGGGTTGGTAAACAATAACAGTAAATTTGGGGTTTTCCTTTGGCTGGGTTTGTGACAGGAAATGCGGAGGACTGTGAATTACAAGTGGGTACAGTGGGTAGGTCCGGTGTGAAGGAAATTCAAATATTCAAGAGAGGCAGGCGGGGCTGGCGAGGCTGGGGAAAGTGGCTGCCCTGTCCACTGGTGAATGTAAACAAACCTGCTGGTCACCCCCAGGTGGGCCAGAATGGGAATGGAGGAGGCTTTGGGGTGCACCCTCAGCCCTGGAAATGTAGCCCCTCCTTGGCTCTATCTCTTGAAGCCCAAGTTTGGGGTCCCCAGCCACCCTGGGGGGAATCTAGCTGAGTTTAGGAGTAACCACTCATTTGGAAGAGATACCAGTTTCCAGCTCTAGGGGGACATTTGGTGAATTTATCTAGCTTTCTCCTGCACTCAATTAGACCCACACGAAGAGACCACCCAACAAACTAAGTCACTAACTACCCAAGCACTTAGCGTATTCCTCACACCTTGGGAAAGACAAGTGTAAGACCTAATTCCTGTTCAGTCCCTGACTAGTGACGTACGAAACAGGTTTGGCAGCGAGAGGCCTGTCTTTCTCCATATCCACAGGATGGACACGCTTTGTAGTCTGAATCTATTTGAAACTGCTGAGACACTGAGGGGTGTGTCATCCAAGCCCAGGTGGCCCAGGGGATCTTCCTAGGGCCCTAGACGTTTTGAGACTGGAGAGATGAATGGGTTGAAAGAAGCGTGCCCCGGGGGCTGCACCCTCTGGACGAAGCTGGGGATGACATCGGTCCTCCCTCAGCCCGGACGTGTGAGGCCTACGCGCAGCCACGGCAAGACTTTGAGAGGTGGAAGCGCTGTTAGTGGGTGTGCCGCGGTTGGGCCGAGCTCCTTGGGGCCACGCTTCGAGCCGGTTGGTACTCTGGCCTCCTGGGCCAGAGCTGCTCTTTGAGAAGACTTTCCCTACAAGGGTAAAGATGTCATGGTATTCAGCTCATCTTGAGCACCTACTATGTGCAACGCCCAGTGTCCAGGATGTTGGAGTGACGTGGATGAGTAAGAAGTGGGTCTGTCCCTCAGGGGGCTCAGTCTGGAGGAGCAGATCGCCCTGGCATCTGAGGACAGTTTTGATGGTAGAAAATGAGGGAGCCGCACGGGGGAGGTTTTCCCACTGGGCCAGTGTCTTCCTCCTCTGAGTCTCGGTTCACCTGTTCTGCCTTCTGGTCTGAACAGCTGTCTGCTCAGCTCTTCAGTTTGACCTTTAACCCCCGACGGTTCTGCGTATGGGAAATCCGATTTACCCTCCTCAGGGGCATTCTTGGTGTTTTCCGTTCATTTTCTCTTGTCAGCCCCTCCAACCTGGATTCCCCTCATTCACCAGGTTTATTTCTCCAAAACCAAAATTTGGGAAAATATGTCTGATGGGGATTTCCCCATCCATTCGTTTTTCAAGAAGCCTTATGAAGTTATACCTTAAATTTAGATCACATTCAGTTATACAACTTACAAATCACTGGAGAAAAGAGTGATGTTATATGAAATTGGGGGCAGGGGTCCTTCTGGAAAATCAGGATGAATGGTTGTCAGGACTTCCTTTCTCCTCTCACTAAAAAGCTGTGGCTCTGCCGTCCCTGGTCCTCACGGTCCTTACACCTCTCAGTATATTAAGCATGGGAGCATCTCTGTTACAAAAACAAGTTTTAGTGTGCCCAAGCTTCCACACTTTTTTTTTTTTTTGCACACCAACATCTTCAACCCAGGGTTATCTTGAATGTACATCCATCCACTGGAGGGAATAGTTCCTGCTCTTAGGGAAGTTTCCGCCCAAAGCCTCTGGCCAAGGAGGTCTTGGCTGTCAAACCTGCAGGATTCCAGGTGGGGCTTGGGGCAAGCGGTGCTTCGGAGAGGCCCTGGGATCTGAGAGGCATTGAACTGCCATGCAAATGAATTGTTTTGCATAACTTTCTTGCTCTAAGGGACAGTGAAGTTTCCTACCCCATCCTACACGCCTGCCAGGATTTGCAAGTGAAATACTGGAACTGGCTTTCCCCTTTTTCATTGTCCTCTCCTCCTAGGTCCTTTTCTGGATTTTATTTCAGTCCCTCAGGTGCCTTGTGACCAAATTCTGATCTTAACCTCTCTGATCCTAGGGGAGGAGTATTCCTGGGCTCTGAGATGCAAAGTATCTGCAAAGGTTATGCAAATGAACCCTTAGTCTGGGTGGCTCTGGCCTGAGTCTAGGCCAGTTGCTAGCTCAGGCTACTGCTTGTCTGAAGCCATGTGAACCTTGATCTGGGCCCTGCCTCAATCTCTGTAGCTGTGGGCTTCTTCATCAAATAGCTAGAGCTTCCCCGGGCTACGAGGCCTCAAGTTTCAGAATGAGCTCAGTTCTCCCAGCCCTTTTCTCTAACTTCAGACCTGTGGTTCTGAATTCACCAGTTGGAGGTTTGCTTTTCAAAGAAACCAGATCTCATCTGAATCTGAGACCAGAGACATTGGTAGCCTGCGGTTCACGGACAGCTGGTGTCTGCAGTAAGACCTGGAGGGGACTATGAGTTCTGCTGTCTCCTTTTCTGGTCAGAAACCTGTTCTAAGGAAACAGCCCTTATTGTGAGACTCTAGCTTTACCTCTCACCTCACCCACCCATGGTGAGAACGAGAACAGGCCATTCTCTGAGTTGGTCTGCAAGAGGAAGAGATTAGGGAGATCCAGTCTGATCAATTTTCTATTAATTTCTCTACATACGTCTATGCTTATAAACCTACATGAGAAATTTCTTTGAAGGTTATAACAAGTATAAGCAGAATAATTAGACCTATTCTGCAATTTGCTTTTTAAAAAAGTTGGGGTGAAATATACATAAAATTTACCACTGTATTTTTCAGTATAGAGTTCAGTAGTGTTAAGTATACTCACAGCGTTGTGCAGTCTCCAGAAAAAAACAGCTTGGTTTTTTAATTCAGCACATCTTAGTGAATGTCCATGTCAGAACTAAGAATCATGATATTCTTTTTTTTAAAACAGCTGCAGAGTATTCCACAGCATAGATGTCCCATGATTTATTTAACTATCTTCTATGGGTGGCTATTTCATTAATTTCCATTTTTTTTTTTACTATTAGTATTAATGTTGCAAACATCTTATACAATGTGTTTGTGTACATTTTAAGGATTTTTGTAGGACAGATTCCTAGAAGTGGAATAGTTAGAGCAAAGTGTGTATAGGGTTTTGGTCTTGGTAGGCACTGCCCAAGAGACTGGCAGTTTGTGAATGAATACACTTTGCATATAGCTTTCTGAATTGAGAAGCCCATGAGAGGATTGGCTGTCAGCAGTGCGGCAATATGGGGGTAAAATAAGTCAGCTGAGAATAAGAGGACATTTGAAGCACTTCCCCAAACATAAATGCATGCCCTTGATAGTATCGTGGGTGACTGGAAAAATCAGATCTGGAGCGGGCGAGGGGATTCCTTCAACTTCTCCCCGCTTCTGCAACTCTGCTCACTAAATTATAGTTATTTGCATATTTTTTGGGTGTGTAGGCAGAGTGGCTCAAAGACAAATCTGAGGTTCAGCCTCGTTCAGCCTTCTATGGGTGCTTGGCCTTGTGCAGGTTACTTGGCCTGCTTCTCAGACTGGGGCGTGAGTGTCCCTAGTAGGAATACCAAGGAGACGACTGTGCACATGACTCAGATGTGAGACTGAGAGGCCAGTGCTGTGAGAAAGGCCCAGAGCTCCATGGGAAGTTACTGGGGAAGGGTCCCCTCTGATTAGCGAGAACAGAGAAGGACACATGGCGGAGGAGGTGCTTCTGACTCAGGCTTGTAGGTGTTGTGGGGAGCACAGGAGACATGCAAGGATTTTTTTCTTATTAGTTGCTGAATCACATTTTACCTCTAAAACCCTTTGTGGGATGCTGATGGTGTGCCCAGTCCTCTGCCGATTGCTGAGTTTGAGGAATGAGGCCCGTGATGTGCCTGTCAATAAATAGCTCAGATGCACTGGGCACAGAGAAAGCTTTGGAATTGTAGTAAACTTGGGTTCAAACTGTGGGCAGGTGACTTGACCTCTGAGCCTGAGTTTACCAACAAGTATGACAGGGATAATAACTATGGAACCTCACAATTATTAGAATTTTTATTATAATCATATATACTTATAACTATAATCAGTATATAATATATAATGATAACTTTATTTTATTATGTAAATGTGATTCAATGAATCATTATTAATTATATTTAGGATAATTAATTCATGACTTGACGATGACGCACCTCTCAGTCCTCCGTTCCAGCCTCATCGTCCCGGGTCCCCAGCGGCTGTGCTCTCAGATTCGTTGCTGCATCTGTGCTAAGGCCATGCTTCTTTCGCCTGCTCCCTGGGTGACTGGGCGCAGCAGGGATGTTGAGCACATCTGTTCCTGGGGTGACCATGACTCTAGTAACAGTGACTCTGGCTGGAGGCTTGCCTGGCAGAGTGGGCTACCCCGCGTGCGCTCCCTGGGCTCCTGACCGCTTTTCTCCTCAGCGGGGTCAGGCATGGTCCGATGGTGCTCCCAGCCCAGCCCGGCTCCCCGCTGTTTTCTCTCATAAAGACTTGCCCCTCATAAAACCGTTGCATGTTTAATCCCTTTTTCATATCTGCTTCTCAGAGGACCCAGACAAGCATGACATTTCTTACCCTTATAGGGTTGTTTCAAGGAACCAATGAGAAATCATGTACAAGCCTAAGTATATGCCTGGCATGTGGTTAGCACCCATTATCATATATCAGAATAAGCAGACTTATTGTACCAGGGTGAGCAGGTTGATTTAACTAAAAAGGAGAGTTTGGGTTTAGGAATCAAGCAATGTGTCTTCTTTCTGACCCTCCGCTGTTCTATTTTCTCCTGGGTTCTCTGTTCTCCCTGCCCCTGCCCTTGCTGTCCCCCACCCCCACCCGACATATGTCCTCCTTTTTATAACTGGCACTTGTCCCTGTGGGCGTCCTGGGTTGGCCCCTGATTGCTCTCTGCCTGGGTTAAGGTGATAGCCACTGTGAGGCTTTGGTTGAGGAACGAGGTGGCTAAGGGTCTGCCACAGGCATATTCGGGCCCACTGGACTTGTGGCTCTTTAGCCCGGCAGAGAGGCCCCCGCCCATGCTGGGATGTGGACTTGCTGAGAGGCAGTGTGAATAGCTGGATGGGTCACTGGGTGGATGTTAGCCGCTGGGGGTGGTGGGGGCCAAGGGAGGCTGATGGGAAGACAGTGTGCCTTCCGAGTCAAACAGGGGCCATGAGAAGAGAGGGTGAGTCACAGGGTTTCTCTTAAAACCCCATGCCCCTGGTATCTAGAATGAGCTGAGAAAGGGGCCCGCCAGCCCCTGCCCCGGCCCCAGTTCTAAGAATGTGTCCCCTTTCCTCCCCTCCCACAGTTGCCAAAATTAATCAGGCCCCTGACTTGGGGGTATGGGTCTCTTCTCTTAGAAGAATTTGGCAAAGAAAACCACTGAATTATATCCCAGTAAATGAGGTTGCAGAGATTACAGCTGATTGGGAGGAAATGTGAGAGCAGCTGCCTAGTTTGGGTTTTAGAACCTGGCTTTTTCTGCTCACACCAGCAAAGAAAATGTGTCTTGAGTGATATAGGAGAGGCTGCGTGGTGTGGTGCCACTTGCCTGCTCAAGGCCCTCAATCTTTGTAAGCCTCGATTTCCCATTAGTAAAACGGTGATGGGAGAGTATCTTCGTCATCGTGTTTACATGAGAATAATTAGCCGATCAGTGTAAACTCCTGGCCCAGTTCCTGGCGCATGTGTTTGGAAGCCCAGTGAAGAAACTTCCCAGTGCGGCTCAGAGAAGAACCCTGGGCCCCTTCGTGACCTTGTCTTCTTCCGTTTTGGATTTTGACCTCCAACCACCCTATGAGGTAGTGGTATTATCATCCTCATTTCATACATCTGCAAACTGAGGCTCAGCTTGGTTAAGTACCAAGTAGACAGTTCTTTGTAGTGTGGGACGCTGTTGTTCAGCAGGAGGCGAGAGCCTGATGGAACACCCCTCCAAGGCACAGAGGAGGCAGAGAACATCTTCGAGGCTCAGAGAGGCTCAAGGCCCCTTGTCAGGGACCAAACTGCAGTTTAGGGGCCTACAGCACTCATGGACCAGAAGGGCCGGGACGACGCGGCATTGGCCACTCCTCGCCCCCGCCACTCACGATGGACCACTCCTCTTCCGGATAGTGCACAACTCATTTCCTTTAAATTTTGTTCATGGGTCACTTTTTCAATGACTCCTGCCCTTATCGCTCTATGTAAAACTATTCTCCCACTGTGGACTCCTCACTCTGGGTACTCTTTGTTCCCCTTCACAGCTTTATTTTTTCAAAATCATTTTTATTGACGTATGATGTCTATACAGAAAGTTACCTAATTTTTTCCCCATAGACCCAATCACTTGACAATCTCTATAATTTACTTATTTATAATGACTGGGGTGTACATTCCACAGGGCAGTGTCTGCTTTATTTATTGCTACATCCTTGTGTCTGGCACATAGTGGGTCCTCAACTATTTGCTGAATGTTGACGGGAACTTAGTATTGTCCAGTATTCTTGCAGAGAATAAACTTGCTCTTAATAGTTTTGTGGAGAACATCAACGGCACTGTCTAAGTGCCAAAGGGCATGGCAGAGACAGCTGCACAAGCTGGGACAGGGAGCAGTCCCCAGAGGTCTGTGAGCCCAGGAAGGCTCTCTGAAGGAAGTTAGCTGGCACCTCAATACTCTGAGTTCCCCTGTCACCCGAGATAGTGCTCCATTCTTGACAAAGGGAATGCCTTCCCTCTGTCAGACCCCAATACCTCCTGCCACGGTTTCAACCCACTTCCTTTGTTCTACCCTCAGTGAGTCCTGTGGCAGTAACTGCACAAACTATTCCTACCCACCTCATTCCTCAATCCCATGTACCAGCCAGCAGAGTGCAGGCTGCTGCAGACAAATCACCCACACGCTTGTGTAGCCCTGGAGGGACAAGCTGAAAACACTTACCTTTGGAGCGGGGCTCATGGGGCACTCTGTCAACACCTAGCAGAAAGTCGACACATGGAGGATGCTCAGTGGATACTGGGCGAGTGGTTGGGTGAAGCTGAGGATTAGCAGATACCCTGAGAAGTCCTAGTTACCTACCTTCTCTCTAGACTTGGTGGTGACAACATTGCAACTAATTTTGGGGTGTTATTTCAATTTGTTATTTATTTGTGTTTTAGTGTTTTATATTTATGTCACTTTTCCCAAGTAGAAGTTTCCAGAATTATGTTCAGTGTGGTACAATATGGCTGGATACAAATAAATAAGAAAAGCAATGAAAAAGGAAAATGAAAATGGGTCAATAAGGAAGGGAATTTATGCCCCAAAAGCTGTTACTCAGAAGCTGAAACTCACACGTTTAAAGCCCTGCCCAGGTCCAGGCACTTGGCTGTCTGCTCCCTAAGAATGAGCCATTCTTAGGCCAATGCTGGACCACAGCCCTCTCATGGGCATGGGGGTCAGTCCCTTGCTCCTGGACCCAAAGGGAAAGCAGGGCATCACAATTCTCATGAGGTTTTTTCTCCTCTCTGGCTTGCATTGCACGCCCCTGCCAGGCACATCAGAGAGCAAGTTGGGTGCTGGAAATTCTGGAGGCACCCCTAACTCACAGAATCTCAGAGCTGGAAGCCTGTAAAGGGATACTGGTCTTTCTTGATCTTTCTGGAATCATAGAACAGCAAATCATGTTTTTCATGCTTTACCCCTATAAACCTTTTATTTTAAAACTATCCCTACATAGAAAGCAAAGCCCAAGGGGACATAGTTTTTTTTAGGTATTATGGTCACAAGAGACCGCATTTTACTGTTTTTACTAACAGAAAATAGATAACAATATTATTTTTCCCAATTCTCATAGCATATTTGCCAATACTTTTATAGAATCTAGCCTAGAGTTCTGTGAACTCTATAGCTTCATTCATCAGTCCCAGAGTTTATTCCCTCCAAGGAAAGAGCTCTGTAGCCATGTCAGAATCCACATCCTTTTTGTCTTGGTTTGTCCCCAGTGCCCCTGAAAAGTGGCAAGTGGTGGCCTCTGTAGACTCTTTCTGAGATGATACAGCAGAGGCCTTCACAGTGAGGCGGACAAAATTTCAGATGCAGAGCCTGACGCATGTGGACCCTTTTCTGATTTGGAATCTGTAGCTGAGAAGTAGCTGCAGGGCCAGGGACCACATTTTTCATTCCCTCAGGGACTTGACTCTAATTAATGGGATGTGAGCAGAAGGGATATGCCCGCCGTTTCCAGGCTTGACCTACTAACCTCCCCATATGGTCCCCCGTTTTCGTTTTTGCCTTATGTTCGAGCTGCATGTTGACATCCAGGAAGCCATGTGTCCTGAAGGCAAAGTGTACTTAGGAGTTTAACTACATTTTTACTGGTTGAGCACCGATAGTCTTCAAGCCCACTCACTATTACCTCTTTTCTTTCCTATTCCTCGAAACTGATGAAGAAGCTTGCATGCGTCCTCCTTGGGCACTGGCAGGAAGTTAAAACTGTGCCAATCTCTGGGCTTGGGAATTCTTACCCAAGCCTCATCAGCTAACTGTCATAAAACTTCAAGCCAGTGACCCCTCCCTACTCTCTCAAGCCATTTGGGGTTGAATCTTCTTGAGAACCTATCCTACTCCCCTAAGAAAGCCTCATTATGTGAGTAATAAACCTTTCCATACCTTGTGTGTGTGTGTGTTCATCCATCCTGACATTTGAATCACGTTTAGGGGGTGGAGGGGTCCATCCTGTCTCTGAGTCTCCCCGAGCATGAGTGACTGTGTGGACCAGAGTTCTTTTCTGTATCTCATTGCCACCCCCTCCACACACATTCTTTTATTTTTTAATATAAAATATAAAATAAAATAAAATAACATTTACTCCAATTTCCACCACTTAGAAATAACCATTTTTTACATTCGGCGTATTTATCAATACACATTCTTTTCACGGGTGAGCAACTGTTGGCGTTGAGTCATGGAGATTTCAGGGTTTCGCTGTTACGGCTGCCAGCGTTCCCTTCGCCGACACATCCGGTGATAAGGCTGAGTCTCTTCTCTCATCCCAATATCCTAAGTAGCTTTTGTGAACTCTGAGAAACAAAAACCATTGGATATTTTCATTTTTGATTCAAGAGAAGGTGCTGACTCTTTATCCAGTGAAGAGGTTGTGGATAGCAAAGACATTTGATTCAGAATACGGGACTAAAAATGCTGTGATTCTGGAATGATGGATTATTGATTTGTTTTACAGTATTAATGTGACTTTATTCATTCATAGTGTTTTCTCATGGGAAAAAAAAGAGAGAGAGAGAAGAGGGTTATCATGTGTTATAAAATAGTAAGAGAAGGAGGGAAAGGAAGAACCCAGTACTGCAAAATCAACCATCAAATAAACATTCCCTAGTCTTGGGTCACCAAAACCCAAGGGAGCTGCCATGCAGGCAATTTCCCACCCTCTCTCCTCTCTGTGAGTTCAAGATTTCACACGAAGTGTTGGTTCCTGGCAATAAACATTGAGTTGCATCTGGTCCATCTCTTACTTAACAACTTCAGCTTCTGACACATGTTGTTCCTGATACATGTGCCTCTTTTTTTCCCTCAGTCTCTCGCTCACTCAGTTTCTATGTGAAAGGCTTCCCATTGCTGCTCTCTATCTTAGAGCGGAGCGGAGTGACAGATTATAAACCAATGGTGTGTGAGCAAGTAAAAGAGAAGGCAACAGTCACTAGGATCCAAGGAAGGTTCACTGTTTAGGTCCCACCTTTAAGCTTTGAAGGCCACTTGTCAGAATTGTGCTTGGAGCGACACCTGAGTCAGAAGGAGTCTGTAAGCGTGGGTGCAGAGTCAGATTTCAGAGGAGACTCAGAGACATGCCTGGGAAACAAAGTACCTCAGATCCATAAACTGAAGCAAGAACAGAACAAGCAGCATAGTCAGTGAGATTGCCTGGGATAGAGAAATTCAGGTTCACTCAACGAGACAAACAGATGTTTTTGCATGGTGCTCATCTTGAGTGGAGAAGGAGAATTCGAGGGCACTCTGGGGTGATCTTTTGGACTTCCAGTACACTTGGTTTATCTGGATTTCATCAAGGTATCTGAGAAAGTCTTATATTATTAGTGTCTGGGTAAGATATAGATGTCTATTATTTCCAGCTGGGAGAAGGACCTTGATTGACATCTGATGTGCCATTGCCTCAACCCACCATATTTGATATTCTATCAACCTAGGCAAAAGCATAGAAGCCAAGTGTATCAAATGTTAGATCAATTGCCCCAAGTATCTAAGAATAAAGAAAATGTAAATGAGTAAAGTAATAAATCTTATTTAAAAGCCTTCAGCGTACAACACAGGAAGAGAATGAGGTAACTTGGTCCTAGTTCAAATAGAAAAGATGAGATTTTAGCCCACCCCATGGTATTAGTTTTCATGGTCTGTTGTAAAAAACTACACCAATTGGGTGACGTAAGACGACAGAAGGTCTGAAGGTCTCACAGGCCTGAAGTCTAGAAATTCAAAATTAGGGTGACATCAGGACTGTGCTAATATATATTGATGACTCCGGAATCCTGTGGAGATGTCTCCTGAAATGCAATTAGACGTCTCTACTTAGATATCTTCAAGTATCTCTACTAAGTCTATCCAACGCTGGGCCCTTCATCTTCTTCTTCTTCTTTTCTTTTTAAAAAAAACCTAGGTGTCCTCGAGGGTTTTGAGTTCTCAGTCAATGGCACCACTATTTGCCTATTTGTCTAAGATTTTCTTGTTTTTCCCCTTTCTTTACTCTCCACATCTGGACAGCCATCAGATCTAATTGATACTGTGAACTTCTGTACAAATATGTCTATGTAACTTTTAAAAAATTTTCCACCTCTGCTACTTTGGTTCAGACCACTGTCGATTTTTGGGTGGGGTGGGGGGAGGAGGGAGGGGAGAGGCTTTAATTACTGTACAGATTTTGAGTTGGTCTCCCAATCTTTGGTTTTATTCTCTTTTAATCTGCTTTTCATGCAGCAACCAGAATGCAAATATGATCATGTTATTCCTCTGCTTAAAACCCTGCAATGGATTCCCACCCTCTTTAGGATATGAGTCAACATCCCTAACATGGCAATTAGAAACTCGATGGCCTGATCCCAGCTTACTTCTCAAGCCTCATTTCTCTCTATTCCCTCTTCTACTCTCACAACCCCCCTCTGCCCCCGCATCTTTATACTTCCTCTTCCCTCCGCCCAGCACATGGTTCCTTTCACTCTTTGTCTAATTAGCTGATACTCGTATTCCACATCTCAGTTTAAATGTTCTTTCTTGTAGAAAGCCCTTTCCAGATCTGCAGTTTGCTCGCTCCCGTCAGTGATTGGTCTATCACGTTGCACAACTCCAAAGGGTGAAACTTGTGTTGTAGTATGTGTAAATAGTGCCCCCAAAGTTGTGCAATTCAGTCACCAGGCACACTTTGTTCCTCACTCTTATTGTTTAATTGTCTTCTCTCCTGGGTTGCAAGCTCCACATCTGATTCTCTGCTGTGTGCCTGACACACAGTAAGAGCAATCGATATTTGTTGAATTAATAAATGAGGCTCAAGAGAGAAATAAGTCTTTTAATGAGGACACACAGGAAAAAAGATGGGACTGGAAAAGATTCTAGAAACCATACCTTTTACAGAGTAATATAAGTAACTGACCATAGTTAAGAGTCAAGAACTCAGGAATTAGAACAGATATAATAGCTCCCTTCAATATTTAAACAGTGCTCATTTGAAAATGAAATATATTTATTTTACCCCAGAAAGTATAAGACAACTGAAGGTAAATTATAGGGAAGCCAATTGAGGCCTGATAATAAAACCGAAAAAACTTTCCAATAATAAGAGCTGTCCATAAATGAAACAGGCGGTACACAAAATAATTAGTTCTGCTTTATTGCAAACATTGAAGTAATGCTAGAGGCCTATCCGTTAGGATCATCATGGGTGGCAGTTGGACAAGAAAGCCTTCGAGGGTCTAACTTAAAATGTCTATGATTTTATGACTGTAGGGAGAGTTTTCTTTTTAGTTGAACTCAAGCATTTATGTAATGCCTTTTCTGTGCATGACACTATTGGGGATCTAGGAATGCAAGGCTCTGTACTCAAAGGTGCACAGTCAGGTTTGAGGGACAGTGTCAAGCTCGCAGGAAGCAATTAGAAGGCAGAAGCTTTCAGAACATCATCAGTTGTCTAAATGTGCAGTACAGTGGTTTGGCCAATGGGGAGATAACTGTGTGGTCCTTCACTGTGGTGGAGGGCTTCAAAGAAGAGCAGGCATTTGAAAAAGGGCCTTAGAGAATGAGGAAGAGCAGTCAAGGAGAGTCCACTTCAGGAGAAAGGGGACAGGATGGCAGAGCCCCGTGAGAAAGGTTGGCTGGGCCACATACACAATCAGGTGCATTTCACACATATCGTCGACAGCATCAGAGTCTGCATTTAGCTCTGCAAAGCTCTGCTTTCCTTAAATGAAACTGATGAGGAGGATGGAACAGGGGCTGGCCTCAGAATTTGCCGAAACTCAGGAGTCATGTCCTGTGGTGAAGGCAAATGGACTCCTTGCCTATCCTGAACTCCCTCAAATATCTGGAGTTCAGCGGATGAGTCAGAGGTGACTCAATTGCTCAGAAGAAAAAGCGGGTAGGGGAAGCCCCAGGATTGAAGTTGTCTAACTGTTTATAGACCGAGAGTTTACGTATATTTTTTGTACATACTTTTGGCTTCGAGTAACCCAAAACTCAACAGTGACTTAGTCAAAAGGAAAATTATTATCTCACATATTAGAAATTCTGAGCTAGTTCTTATTTTGTATTGATTAATTCATGGGTTTTACAAAGTCATCAAGGACCGATATCTTTCCATTATTCTGTTTGCTATTTTCCACCTGTTGATTTATTGTTTTAGGTTGAGTCCCCCCATTGTCACAAGAAGGCTTCAACAATTCCAAGCTTTAGAAGTGGACAAAAGCCAGAGACAGAAAAAAAAATCTACTTTTCTTGCTAGAAAAACATTTTCCAATAGTTCTTCAGCCAACCTCTCTTCATGTCTCATTGACCAGATTATATTACAAACCCATTCCTGAACCAGTCGCTAGGCAGAGAAAATGGAATTACCCTGGGAGAGGCACAGCTGCTTTTAAGCACATGGATGTCTGATACTTGACCAAAAATCAGGGTTATCACGAGAGGAGGGAAGAATGGCAGTCAAGAGTGGCTGCCACATGGCTTCCTAGTTAGGATGGTAAGTTCTTTTAGGTATGATAAAGACAAGGGGAGAGATGACCTGGCCAGTACCACTTGCCTTGCCTGAACTGGGAGTCCTTATCAGGATATGATGCCCTTGCTGAGGTACCTGTGGTTGGTTCATTGGAGCCCAAGATTCTCACTGAAGCAATAGGTTATAGGTTCAATCCAATGGCCTTTAAGGCAATTCACAGTCTTTACTCTGGGCCTGCTATTGTGCAAAGCCAGCAGCAAAGTTTCTTATGTCATCTTCATCTTGAATCTGCAAGTCAAGGAGTATTATCCTCCTCTTCATATAAGGAATTGAAATTAGGTAATTTACCCAAGGTCAACAGTAAGTGGTAAAATGCGGATTTGAAATCAGTTCTCAGTATGATATATGCCCTCCCACCATCTGTATTTCACCACTTCTTTCTTCTAACTTCAAGTTTTCATGGGTCTAGGAATAAATCGGGGAGTGCGATTTAGACCCATACTTCTCAGACTACCTTTGACTAAGAATTAAATTTTTAAAAATTCCAGTGTGTTGTGGATCAACATTTTTATAAAACAGAAGATAATTACCAGGAGAATAAAATGAGAAAAATTATAAAGATATTCAAAATACAAGCTCTATTTTCAATGATTCAGTCTAACAAACAAAAGGTACTCTGTCAAATTGCTATCAAGTTACTCCTCATTTCTGAACTTCCCTTGCCACGGACTCGTAACCGGTTTGTGGACTAGTACTGGTCTTCCGGCCACACTGAGCAGCACTGACTCAGACGTCGTTCTCCCTCCATCCTCCCCACCCCAGGCCGCAGCTCAGGATATGTGATGCTCTGATGCCTCGGTTGAGATGAAGGTGGGAGAATTACTGGTTGTAATGCTGAGCCAAACATTAAAGGAAGAAGTTAGATTTCGCACTGCTCTTTTCATGAGGACTTCTATTTTAATCAAAAGGCTTATATCACATTTGGGAGAACACTTTCTTGATGGTGATTTTCAATCCTCTTGCTACGTAAGAAAGAGATTGAGCACAATGGGAATATGCGAGATGGAAGAGGTTCAGCGGGGCGGGGTGGGGGCAGTAAAAACCTGCAAATAGGAGGCAAAAATCTATGTTTGAAGATTTGCTGGAGGTTCCCAGTTGGATGTGTCATTAAGTGATGACTCATTGTGGCAAAAATTATAAGCCTCTTGATTTGGGTGACTAGGGTTGCGTGTAATTAGTGCTTGCACATTTGTTATTTTTCTGACGTAAAAGTGACTTTAATTTGGTAAGGTATGTTTACAAATGTATAGGTCCTTTTATTTACTAGGAAATTCCAACAAGTCTATATTAGGGAGTTTTCCAAAAAATCCAAGAATTTGCTGCCTGGATCTGTTCTCTAAGATTTAGAAAACCTAAAATGATCCTTTGTCCAGCGTATGTAATGCAGAGAACTCCAGGTATGTGGAAGTTAGAATCCACCAGCAGCCTCAGGATGCTCAAGCATCTTCTACGTCCCTTTTTCAAATAATTCGAGCACCTATCTCATATTCTTCTTTCCACTCCCTTCCTTCTACTGCCATGAGCCTGATTGACTTCAGTGTCTTTGTGGAGGACTTATCCAAAATGTGACTTCCATATTTCTAATTCCCTTTTCCCTCAGCTTTAATTAAGCCATCTTCTCTAATGGTTAGAGCAGGGGTCCCCAAGACGTGGGCCGTGGACCAGTACTGTTCTGTGGCCTGTTAGGAACCGGGCCACACAGCAAGAGATAAGCGGCAGGCAGGTGAGTGAAGCCTCATCTGTATTTGCAGGCATTAGATTCTCATAGAAGCACTGGTCCCTGGTGCCATAAAGGTTGGGACCTTTAAAACCTCTCCATTTAGTCTTTCTACTCTCTGGTCACTGCCTTCTCTCCTTTGTTATTCAGATACTGCCACTGAAATTGTTCCTTGACTTTAACAGAACCTTCCGTCCGTTGACTCATCTAAATTATCCCTTTTTATCACCTCTATCCTGTCTTCACTTCCGTCATTATTCAACTTGGAATCCTGGGTCCATCTTCCAGTCAGGCTCTTACCTATATTCTCACTTTTCTCTCCCCCTTGTCCTTTTATTAGATCCAGAGGGCAAAACAGTTCTGCTGTGTGTTCACTTTAGGTGGCCAAGAGAATCCTGAGAAAAATTATACGATCTGGCAGACCTCTTCAATTCATGATCACCGACCTCAACTGGGCTTCACACTACCTAGAAATCTACTATATTTCTCTAGAGTTCTTTGCTTTCCACATATTTACAATATCATTTCAAATCTTTTTTTTCTCTCCTCAAATCTACTTACATTCTCTCCTTTTTATTCACTCTATGCAGAGAAAAATAGAAACAATCTGATGGAAATAACCTCAACTTCCTGCCAACAAATCTTCAAACCAACTTGCTCCTGTACCCACTGTCCCTACTTCCTTCCTGTTATTATTCGATGAAGGCATTTCTCCTCCTTCCAAGGGCTGTCTTTTCCTCTACCTGCATGCTATCCCCTCCTGCTTCCTGAGGGAGCTGTCTTTCCTCATTATTTCTCCAATTTCACTCCTCGATCTTCAACTTCTTTTCCTCCTCTATTGGTCCAATATCTCGAAAGAGTTATCCACACCTGTCACCCCACTTTTTAACCTCCCATTGAATGCACAATGCTATCTCTGACCAGTGGCGCTCCTCTGCACTCTTCTTGATGAAGTCATCGGTGCCCCCACTTGTCATATCCACTAGGAGCTCTTTCTGTCTTCATCTTACTTCGCCTCTCAATAGCATTTGGTCCAGTCAACCATTCTCTCTTTCTTGAAATAGTTTTCTTTCTTGTCCTCAGGCATGACACTCTCTCCTGGAGTTTCTTTTTATCACTCAGGCTTCTCTTTACAAGTTCTTTTGTCAGCATCTCCTGCTCCAACTTATAAATATCTGACTTCTCCAGGACTGGGTTCTTGGCTCTTTTCTCTTCTCACTCTAGATGCTTTCCATTAGTGGTTTTCTCCACTCCCGTGACTTTACTTACCATCTCTATAAAAAAGACACCCACTTATTTATCTCTAGAGTACATTCCATGTCCAGCTGACCACTCTGGACACATTCTGGGTCTCGGAGGCACCTCCAACTCAGCAGGGCCAGTGTATAATGTATCACCTTCCCCTCGAAACCTGTTTCTTCTCTATCCAGTTGTCCAGGCCAGATATCTGAAGTTTATCTTGACCATCACCTGCTGTTACCGCTGTCATCTAAGTAGTTGCTGATATTTGAACACTTGCACCTCTTTCCTTTCCCATTTATTGTCACCTTAGTCTAGACTACAATTTCCTCTTCTCTGGACAAATGGACCTTAAAGGGTCTTATTCAGAAGATCTGTCTTCTCTGCTCTACTTTATATCCTTCAGTGGCTGTCCTTTGCTCTTACGTTAAAGTCTATTTTTTTTTTTAACCCTGCCCATTTCTTTCAGCTCATCTTTAATCTCTCTCCCTCATGCATAAGGTCCCTCATTTGTTGTGCATCACCTTTTAGTCCCTTAAATAGTTTAAGTTCCTTCCTGTTCTAGGGCCTCAGAACACAAGAGGAGATGGAGAAGCCACAGAGTCCCAAAGAGGGCCCAGAGTCTAGCTAGGGTGAGATCAACACAAATCTACCCTTGCTTCAGAGACGGCCCCCTCCCTACCACTCTTTGCTGTTCTAAGGGGTCTTTAAATATGTGGCTCTGTCTGCCTAAGGTCCTCATCACCTCCCTCTTCATTTGGCCCTCTCCTAGTCATCCTTCATGTCCAGCTGATTGCCACCTTCTCATGGAAGCCTCCCCCTAACCCCGAGTTTAGGTTAGTTGATCTGTTAAAAGCTCCCACTTCTCATTTAGTAGATATCACAATTATAATAAAATTGTGTAGTTAACTTTATAATATATTTTTCTATAATAGCTAATAAATCCATAAAGGTAGACATCATGTCTGTTTATTCACTGCATTTGCACCCAGCGTGGTACTGAGAGCATAATAGGTTCTGGGTGAATAAATGTGCACCTCATAAAACCTGCAATTTGGCAAAGGCCAGGGAGAAGCCAGACTGCCTCTGTTTTGATTTGAGTCTCATCCTTGTCACATATGAATATAAAGATTATTCTACAAGGAGCCTAGATTAGTTATTTATTCTGCATATTTATGCTGGGGAAATAATATCCCCTTCTTCTAATCTAAGACGTCTTTAAATAGGCATGTGATTCTGGGTTGTATATTAGATGAACTATAGGCTCTGTCATGCAATGGCTTCTTGACTTTGGGGAAAAATTTTTTTAAAATATAATAGTAAGAGTAAAAGCAAAGTAGTGAAAAGGAATTTTTCACTCAAATGATTAACTTTGTAAACAGCTCTTTGTTCTGCTTCTGTAGACATGTTTGCTGCATAGCTGAAGAGTAGGGTGACCTCTAGAGTAGCTAAAGACTCATCCTCCTCTTTTGCTTGTTCTGTCTAGATAACAGATGTATTGCCTAAGTTCCTGTTTGAAAATCTCATGCCCTGTAATTGCCTGTAGCCTATAGCAGCGCCTGGCTCTGTAACCCATAGTAACTCGGGAGCTCAGCAGCCCATAGCAACTCCTGGGCTCTGTAACCGCCCGAGGACAAATTAAACAATCAGTCCATGCCAACTGTAAAACTGTAACTGTGCAGATAAGCCCTATAAAAGTATATTTACCCTTGAGCTCGGGGCCCAGATCATCAGAGCACTAGCTCTTCTGGGATTGTTGGCGCAATAAACCCGAGTTCTCCAACTCTCCGAGTGGTGCTTGGCTGGTTATTCTGAAACAGTAGTAAGCTGTTTCATTTTTCAGGTTGCTAGCAGATAAGCAACAGTGGCAGATAATAAGCATATCTGAACAAAACCCAGTGCTGTAATCAATAAAACTTTTACATAGTTAATCAAACTTATATTTAATGTCATGTGTAACTATTATTTCTCTGAATGGTAATTAGATGACTATGTTAAGCAGTTTACTGGACTTATGTAACTCCAGTGGCTATAATTCATATATAGATATTTATTTCACCAAGCCAAGTATTTCTGAAACAAACTTCAGAAACTCAAAAAAATGCCATTTTATTTCTTTCTCTCCCAAGCGCAGGGATGGTCCATGTTCCCTTACTAAACACAGTAGTATACACGGAGGCAGAAGACGTTGTAAGGGAAAGTCCAGGTCGGGTGATTGACACACAAGATGTACCCAGCTGATTTCCATGGTTTTAGCACTGATCTTACTGGGTGGTTCCACGTGAGCATTTTTCCAAAAGTCTAAGGGGAAAAGCTGCTTTTCACTAAGTGTTTACTCTGTGCTTTACATGTATTCATGCCTTTATTATTTTCCAACAGCACATCGAAGGGATGATTATTCTCTCTATGTTAAAGAAGAGAATGCTGAGGCAAGGGACGTCCCAAGGTCGCGCAGCTTGGAGCCCGAGTTCAACAGGCTCCGGCGGTGGCGCAGACTCCAGGCCGTGCACGTCGCGCCTGTGCCGCGTTACTTCCCCGCAGGTCCTTTATCTCCCCCATGTCCTCTTCAGCTCTTTAGGAGGCTTCTGGAAGCTCAGGGCTCTGTGGCTGCTCTACCCTGCTGGGAGAGAAAGCTGTTGATACTGTACAGATGACTGGGAAGCTGTCTGGAAAACTTCCAGTGCAGACTATGTAGACAAAGGAATGTGTCCCAGAGGGTTCAAGGTGCACCGGGACTAGCTGAGTGCAGGAATCCGACTCTAGAATTAGAAACAATGGGCTCGAGGGGAACTGGATGTCATCTAATTTAGTGGTTTTGAAGCTTTTGACCACAAAAGACTGCTGCTATTAATTTTCTCAAAGGAATCTCTATTTTGAAATATTTTGACTGGTTAAAAATATTTAAGGAAATAATTCCATTTTCTGATTTTGTTAAACAAAAATATAATAGATCGCTACCAGAGCCTCTGATTAGCAGAAGACAACCCATATTTTCATACAAAGTGACTATTACTCTGGCCAAGCACATAGAAATGTTTGTAAATGAGCCTGTGCAGACTTACGGGAAGTGGGGATAAAAATGTACAATTTCATTCAGATTTTTCAAATTTTGGGAATTGTTCAAAAACAATCCTCTATCTCTAAGCTTAATTACCTTCAAAAGGCCCCACCTCCAAACGCCATCCATCACACCGTGGGTTGGGGCTTCGGCATATAAATTTTAAAGGGACACAAACATTCAGTCCATAACACCTGGGAAAGAAGTTTTGCTAGTTTTCCAGATGAGAAACTGAGGCTCAGAGAAATAAACTATTAGACTGAGCCAACAAGAGAGAGGGCTGAAGGAGGGTGGTGTTCGTGACGATGGCGCCTCTGTGCACGTTGACCCCTGCTCCCATCCTCTGCTTCCCCCCAGCCCAGGCTCCTGCTGCATCATTCATAAGTATAGCTATTTCTTCTAAATTTTTAGAAGGGTGTAATAATATTAAAATTTTGTCCACAAATTCTTTGGTACTCATCCCTTTAAAACGTGGGCTCTAACTCTTCTCCCCTTGAGTATGGAATATACTTACCAACTCACTTCTAATAGATGGAATGTGGCAGAGTGATTGTGTGAGATTTCCGAGATTAGGTCTGAAAGACACTATGACTATCTCTTTGTTCTCTCTCAGATCATGGGGTCTAGGGAGGACAACTACATGTTGTGAAGACACACAAGTAGCCACGCATATCGGAAAGGCACACGTAGTAAGGAACCAAGGCCACTGGCCAATAGCCAGTGAGGAACTGAGGTTTCCTGCCAATAGCCACCTTGGATGTGAATTGTCCAGTTCCAGTCAAACCTTCAAGTGATTGTAGCCCTCGCTGCCATTTTGACTGCAAACTGATTAGAGATTCTGAGCCAGAACCCCTAGTTGCCACTCTCAGATTCCTGATCTACAAGAGACTGTGAGATAACATGTTTGTGGTTTTAAGCTGCTAAACTTGGGGGCAGGGGACAACAATGGATAATTAATACAAAGGGAAAGGCATTTTGTGCTGTTCTCAGTTCTCCATTCTCCACATTACCACCATGGCCAAGCCATATCGCCGTTTCTGAGTCAGTTTCCTCTTATAGAAAATAGCAACAAAATACTATATAGTATGCCTGATACATACATGCCTAGTACTGACTAGCTCAAAATAAGTGCTCGACACATCGTAGTTGTTGTAGTATCAGCTGTGTGGCTTCCCCAGGGGAGTTTCTATCTGTTGGTTTCAGATGCCCACGTCCCTCACATGAGGTGCCAACCTCAAACTTAAGTTAGTGTGCAGGGCCTTGAAGAGAGTCCTAACTATCCAGACTTTCCTGGCTGAGGGACTCATGGCTTCTCTGTTTCAGTATAGAAAGCCTTAGCGATAAACAGCCTCGCTCCTTCTTTCCTTGTCTTCTGCTAGCCTCCATTCTTAAACCTAACCTTTCATCTCAGAATTTCAGCTTTGATGCTCCCCACTTCCTTCCTATGGTTACTTTAACCGAAATGAGTCAGGTCTTACTGAAAACTGACCACAGCCAGTCCCACCCTACCCTGGACCAGGGATGCCTAGGCAGAGTGTGAGGGGGACCAGTGTTTACTCAGTCTATTCTTTCTCCCTCTCTCCAAGCCACTGGGCTTTGAGTAGGGTTTCCCCAGCCACCATGCCCCTCCCAGCAGACCGCAATCAGAAGCCAATCTCACATCTTTCTGATGGCTCGAGGAGGAGTGGCGGCAACTTAAATCCTTTGGTATCCTATCAGGTGGGCTAATTTGCTTGTCTTCTACTTTACCGGGACCAGCTAATTCCCTTTGATCTCAGCTCAAGAAGGGTTTGGTAGGAGTTTTTAGCTGTGAATACTAATAAAAACTAATTGTATGCACGGGGACCATCTCATAGTGCCAGGGCCATGACAGCAGTCCATCTTCATTCTGATGATAACCCAGGCACACTAGTATTCACCTCTGGACCTTTGGTGCTTAAAGAAGCAAAAAACGACACCACCAACAAAAACAAAACAAAACAAACAACGAAGCCACTAAACAACTTCTGCCTATCTTTCTAATTCTGGTATGTAAATAATCTTCCTTAGCCTTGAAAATCAGCATGTTCTTGAAGGATTTAAGAATAATTTTTTAAAAGATTAAGTTTACAGGAAGACTATAATGGTCTTTGCTGCTGGTTTTTGGAGGAAGAATACCTATTTCCCCTGCTCAGATTTGGAGCCTTCACACTCGGGGAGAGGGTAGCTGGCTTCTTCCTCTGGAACACAGAATTCATTCATCTACTCTCTTCTGTCTTGGAGACTTTGAGGGAATAATTTTCATCAGACAAAAGTCAACTGACACCATACATGATTTTAATAAGACTCATTTATTTATTCAAAATTAAAATCTGCTATGAAGACAGACAAACAATGTAACATTCCCAGAGGAATTGAATTGCTTCTAGTTAAAATTGAGTTCTATTAGAACCAATTTTAGGTTGTTATAAATAACAAGCTAGCCACAGCTTTCAAGAAAAAAGTGATTGGAAAACAAGGTCAGGGGAATCCCTCTGAGCCACTGGAATATTCATTAACTGAGGGGCTCCCTAGGTTCTCTCCCTAAGAGGTTAAGAGTCTTTGTAACACTCTGGGAGCCCCAGGCCTAGGGACAAAATAAATTAGAGGGAGGTGAGGGAAAAGAGCTCATACCAAGTGTGGTCAGGCTTGGAATGGAAGCTTCAGGCGGCTCCCCAAGAAACTTTTTTTTCCTTATATAATTTACAATTTCTCTTAAAACACTTAAATACCATAGGGTATTACCCTATGGAAACAGCTTAAACACAGGAGAAAATAATAAATATTGAACTAAATTATAATATTGGGCTTCTTTCTAAATAGTTCACAGAGAAGCTCAGTAAATAAATAGAAGGGGGAGTTGAGGTATCAGAGGTAATAAATATTCTAGGGGAGAGGTATGGCAGGGTTCCTGAGGAGTTGGTTTGGCTCCCGGAACCCTGGGTTAGATTTTGAAGATCTCCAATTTGTGTCCCAGGGTCTAGTAGAGTCGCCACCCTGGATGTTTTGTTCCTTAGGATGTTTCATTTTTTCATCTTCATTGTCATGTAGGTTTCTATGTAGTTGATGAAGATGTCAAACTCGCTCATGGCTTTGTAGACCCCTTTCTCTTGGAGCTGTGTAGGAAGATAAGAAATGTTTGGTGAAAACACAAATTGAGCAAGTCAGTCAGTGGGTCCCTTGCTTGGATAGTCATGACCCTGGGGCCCGGAAGCTGCCCTTGACCCCTCAAGTCAGGAGGAAAAGAATGGACCCAGGGAACCTGAGGATATGCCCAGCTGCCTCGGGAGAGGCTGTGCATTGACATGAAGCATACCTCATGGTGGCAAGAGGAACATCCACTCTGCTAAGCACAATAATTTTAAAGGTCATGTGCTTACATAATGCTTATGTAGAATTTGATGAAGGACCCTTAGAGGAACCACTTTGAAAGCAAAACAGTGAGAGAAGAGAGGGAGACTCTTTTAGGTTTATTCTCTCCCACCAAGAGATTGAGCAGGACCCCCAACCTCGCTGCTCTAGCCTATGTCCGGGGATTTGTGTCCCCTTGATGGTGGAACCCAGCCCTCTCTTGATCCCCAGCCCCTGAAGAGGACTCGGGCCACAGGCTTTCTGGGACAGGGTTTAAATGTTCACAGACATTTGATTTGAGAGTTGACATTCTCAAGCACCGAGGGGGTTGTGAGTGATGGAAAGCGAGCGTGTTCCAACTCCAGATAAGTGAGAATCCTGCTTCCTGCTCTGCCTGAATTTTGGGGAGTCCAGGTGTGTTTGTGTGTGCACATTCACGTGTCAGTTTCCTGCACGTGTGGCATCAGTCTGGATTCCCAAAAAGCTACTTTCTGTTTCCTTTGTCACTCTCCCCAGCACCCAGCTCACTGTGTTCACAGGTGGCTGACTGGCTCAACTCACAGGGCTGCAAAGGCGGGGAGCAGTCATTTAGAAACCCCCAAAGACACTTCACAGAAAACAAATATAACCCAGGCGACAGCTCCTCGCTGACTGGGGAGGTCACACCATCTGTTGGGTTCCCACAGTCCCTCCTAGTCAAGGAGGAGGCCTGCTTAGCAACTGCCAGCCTCTGCCCCTTGGGGAGTGGGCGGAGGTCGTGTTCCCCTAACCGTCCTTGCCACCATCTAAAGCTTACCTTACTAAAAGCACTCTTCACCTGCTCCACTGCCTTGCTCTTATTTTCACAGGGTAGAAAGCGATGCTGTGGAGAAAAAGAGAAAGTGTTAAAGACACTGGTTCCCAGATCCTGAGTCCAAAGCACTTGGGGGATAAGCTGGTGGCATGAAGAAGGGGCCAGGCTTGTCCCGAATGCTTCCCCACCCCTATAGCCCTATCGCTTATCCTTCCACATCAGACGAGGAGAAACACAGCCCAGGAGATGAAACGTGTCTGCAAGGCTTGCATGAAAACCCAGGTCTTGGAGCTTCCTCTTGCAGAATGCCCGGTGCTGACTAGATGCTGAGCCAGCCATTCGGTTTTTTTCCTGCTTCTCTGTCCTGTCCCTCCCCTTAAGTTCCAGCCACTGGAGACCATTACTAAGTCCCCAAGGAACAGACACAGTCTCCACTCTGTGGACCAAGTCCTTTGCATTGTCCCATCCCACAAATAGAGATCCAAATCAACCAATTTCCCATTATCAGCGACAGAACAAAGGAAACCGGAAGTGAGGGTGTCATTTCTGTTGAAGAAATAAATTATCCTGGGGAATGGTTTGTAGAACAATTGTTTGTAGAATACTCGGGAAAACCCTGTCAGTCATTTCGGGGCCCTAGAGCTTTGCTTTCTAAAGTCCAAGATTAAGAGGTAAGTGGAGTTTCCCCTCTCCAGGGACCTTCACCTCCTGGTACCTTCTGCCCGGCCCAGTGCTTAGGTCACAAGGGACAAGGGAGCCCTGACTGAAGCTCTGGGCCCCTTTCATAAAGAGAGAGGCGAATAGTTAATAACCCACAAATGACTCACAAATAACAGGAAAGCTATTTGCAAGCCTTCACATGTAAATGCCTAGCAGCCACCCCCACTCCTGCTCAGAGAGAAATGAGAGAGCTCCTGCCACTCTGTGTCTGTGTGTCTGGGTGTGGGATGGTGTTTCGGGAAGAGCCGAAAAGCTGCGAGGGAGAGAACGGGTCTGAGAGAACGGGTCTGTTACTCACGCAGCGCCGAAGCCTCAGCCTGAGTGTCTTCAGCTTTTCCCCAAGGGAGTTCACGTGTTTCTTGATGTCCAGGCTCTGGTTCTCAGCCTGGGGCATCACCTCCTCCAGGTAAAACTGGATCATCTCCGACAAGGCTTGGCAACCCAGGTAACCCTAAGGGAAGGAGCAGAGGGGTGGTGACTGGTGGGAAGGGCTGCAGCTGCTAGTTTGATAGGGTAACTTAGTCCCCAGGAACCTTTCCTCTCCAGCTTCCTCCCCGCTTGACCGAGACCTTGGTAACCCTCTGGCCGGCTATGTGCTGAGTTAAGATCTTCCCACTTCTCCTTTTCAAAGTGAAGGAAGAGGACCCAACTCTTTGCAGGCATGAAGCAGAATCTCCCTTCTCCTAGTCACAGTGCATACTCCCCACCCATCCACCTGGCTCTCACCTTAAAGTCCTCCAGCAAGGACCCGTTCAGCAATATGTTGTCCAGCTGGTCCTTCATTTGCTGCAAGAAGAACAAAAGGAGAATGAATCCAAGGTTTGGGGAAATACTTAAAGTGAATGTCCTTTATTTATAGAGGTTTTGATTTTTAATCAATGCAGCCCTGGCCCAAAAATGGAAAGGAGAGTTTTCAAAATGAGACGTTCACTGTTGCCGAAACTCAGTCAAGTCAGGTCCTCCTCCATTTGGGGATCAAGTTATTTAAAACATTCTGCCCGATTTGGAAGCCAGGACAGAAGCCTGGCTAAGGTCCTGGTGTTCTTCCTGCAGAGATGCATCAGGTTCGAAGGGGCCGCCCGTGTCAGCCCCTCAGTGGTCTCTGCCTGTCTTCCTTCCTCCTGCAGACACCCCGGCAGGGCTGAAGGCTCTCTGGGAATGGGAGGCAGCCACTCACGCAGGTTTCCCCTGCATGGTGCTTCCCTAACTCTCAGCCTTTCAGGTTCTGGAATGCTCTAAGCAGAGGCAATCACTGCTTCCCTGACACAGGGTTGGGGCATCTATGCCTTAATGACCCCGTTGTGATTTCTCCCAGCCAATAATGTCTCTGGCTCCAGCAGAATCTTATAAAAAGTTTCTGAGCATAAGAGAGAGAGAGCACGCTTTTATCTTTTAGGCAGCTTTTCCGGCACATTCATTGAAGCCCTGGCTTGACAGGGGGACTCTCTTAAGAATTTAAGTTTGGGGAGAATAGGTGCTGGTGATGGAGGCAAGCTAGAAGGAGGGTTCTTAGAGCTCTAGCAGGGCGCCTAGTTCACGGGGTCTCAGGAAAAATAGACGGGAAGGCATCATACTCACAAAGAAAGCCTTCACCTTGTCGAAGGCAGCTCGGAGCTCGTGAAGCATGCTGGGCAGGCTGGCTGGGAAGTGGGTGCAGCTGTTCTCAGACGGGGTGCCCTGGTCTCGGCTGGCCCCCACCCCGGCCAGGAGGACCAGGCAGCAGAGCAGTGCTGAGCTGGGCATGGTGGAGCTCTACCCTCTCCTGCGAGTCGGCTGTGTGGTTTGGTCGAGCAAGAGCAAGCCCCTGATGTGCAGACCTCACCTACTGTGTCCCCCTTTATATATCATGGGTTCAATGAGGCCTCCCATTCATAAAGCCACAGAATGACAGGTTTCCTGGCAAACATTTCTGATTATAGCTCCACCTCTCCAACTTTGCATTTTGTTGAACTTCTTTAAGATTTAATTTTTGCAACGTAAGCAAAAGGGGTGGTTGAAAACTAACTTCTGCAATAAGGCTGTTTTTAAAATGAGCTACCTCTCTTTTAAAATAAAATTTCAGCTTCTCTTAATAAAAAAAAAAAAAAAAAGTTGATTTCCTGGGGTGAACAGCTGCTCCGTGCGCAGAGGCCCACAGTTGTGGGTTCCATTCTCGTGTTCCTAGGTCACAGTGACGTGGACAAATCGGCCATTCCAGAGTACACTGGGATTGAGAAATAATTGTATCCCCTTCCCAACCTGGGTTGAACACCCAAGGCTCCTCCTTGCTGAATCAGGAAGTCACCTCAACTCTCTGGGCCTCGGTTTCCCCGAGAGAAACACGAGGGTGAGCTAAACATCCTCCAAGCTGCCTTCTGCTTCTTTCATTTTCCGTTGGGAGACGGCCCCTGAGAGAGGCCAGCTTCCCACAGGGCGGGCGCCCGATGCACCCCAGGGTCCTGCTCAGGCTCCAGGGTCAGAGAGACACGAAGGCCGGTGTCTTCACCCCCGCGGCTGTCCCAGCACGAGGGGGAAGTTAGTGAGAGTCGTCACACGCACTGAAAGCGTGATACCTGCCAGTCGCTGTGTGTCTCACCATCTCCACGTTGCAGTGAGCGAACCCAGGCCCAGGGACGTTACGGAACTGGCACGAGGTTACGTGGGTGCTGAGTGAGGCAGCCAGAATTTGCCCCTGGGCCGGCCTGATGCCAACACCACGCTCCTTATCTGGCTCCACGCGGTCCCCAGTGTGTGGAAGGAAAAGATCGGGTTAAGCAGTCCTTGGGGTTTCTTCTAGTCATAAGCTTCTATGGCTGGACACTTAAGCCTGAAAAATGAGGAGGAAAAGTAGGAATAACAGGGCAAGTCAGTGAGGATGCCTCGCCAGCGGGACAGCAGGCCCCGTTCTCTCCTCTCACCTGTTCCTCTCCCTCTCAGAGAAGCCTCAGTTGCCTTGTCTTGGATTCGCACATGTGAATGTGTGTGCCTGTGTGTGTAAATGTGTGCGTGAGTGTGTGACTGTGTCTGTGACTGCAAGCATGTGCACATGAGTGTGTGAGTGCGTGGGGGAGGGGCAGGGCGGCCAGACGTGGCGAGGCACGTTGCTCTACCTCTAACTGGGAAAGACGGGGGTGGTGACAGCACTTCAGGCATCTGGACAGTCCCCGGGGTCCCGTGCCTTGCCCTCTCTCTTCCACAGGGGCTGCCCCAGCGCTGCGGAGGAGACAGTAACTGGGAGGAGCGCTGACTGGGGACGGGGCAGCAGGCGGGGCTCTGCCCTGGCTGTGCCCCTCTCTAAACCCAGGGCGGCACTGGCCTCCCCCTGTCTGTTTCCATCTGTCCCAGGGGGCAACAGTGCCTGCCACTTGGCTGCGGGGGCCTTGGGCTTCCCATGGGCTGGGGCTTGGGGAAGTAACAAGTGGAGCCACACGCAGGAATCTCCTGGTGTTTTGTTACTTCCTTGCCCTCCCGTATCAGCACTGGGACACCTCGGATGGCACCGGGTGCTGAGCCTGCCCCACTGGAGAAGGCCATGGTGTCACAGCAAGCGAGGCGGACATCCCCGGTGAGTGGGAGGGAGGAGTGGGGAGTCCAGGCCCACCCTGTGGCTGCACCTTCCGGGCCAGAATCAGGAGACCGTGGCCTCTCCCCTCACCCTTTGGGGACTGTTAATGTAGAAGCGTAAGAATCGTGGGGGGAGAAAGCCTTTTGGAAATGGGGGTGGGGTGCAGCTAACTCACAACCGCTGCACCTGCTGGACTCCCCGGGGTTCGGAGCACTGGGTCTTGCCATCAGGAAGCACGGAGGAGCCAGAGCTGGGCTTTGCGTCCCTTCCACCCTTCCCCTTTGCTCTTGGCTCCTGGGTTTTCCGGAAGTGTCTGCTCTAGTCCATAGGGCTGACCCTCCTCTGCGCTGGGTGTCTAGGTGCAGACTTAATGTGGCAGAACAGTTCGCTCAGGGAACTCGAACCCCGGGTGAGGCTCTGCGGCTCCGCTCCTTGGCTCACCAGCATGGACCCCTCCTGCTCTTGTTTGCCACCATGGCCTGTGCTTTCGTCCACTACTAATCTGCAACCCTAGAGCTGTCATCCATGTCCTATGTCGCCTCCCCTAGTCAGCTGTGAGGTCCCCAAAGCAAGACGTCGTTCTATTGTCCTTTGTGCCCCTGGGGCACAGGGACTGACCCATCATAGGTGCCAGGTGCAAAGCTTCCTCTTTCCTGTATTAGGATGGACATAGCAGAGTGTCCTGAGAACCTTGGCCAGGGCTGGAGGAAGCAATGCTAAGGAGACTGGTCTAGGCACAGGCAAGGACTCAGAGGGCTAGGGAGGGAAACTCAGGGAGCAGGAAACGTCTCTTCCACTTCCTTCCTATAATTTGCGATATATATGTAAGTATATATGCATATGCATACACACGGATACGTACACGCATGCACGCATGCACGCATGCACGACGTGGCAGGGAGAAGGGAGGTGGACAAAAGCCATTTCTATCTTTTCTAAATCCATAAACGATTTATGTAGTTGATCCTTTCCCCATCGGTTTGAAATCACTGTCCGCTCTCACTTCAAAATTTCAGAATCTAAATGATCAGAGAGGTAACAATAGGCAGATTTCTTGATGTCGTATCTTAATTAACAAATCAAGAAAACAATAGCATCCCTATCAACACATCTCACAGGACTGACGTCAACCTGGTACAAGAGAATAAGGATGGACTTTTCGGAAAAAGTTAAGTCCCTTTGCTTTTATATTGACCGAACAACGAGAACGACATAAATGGGAGTCATCCTGTTTCTCAAGGCTGTGAAGATAATCTGTGTATCTAAAAAGTCACTCGGGTCCATTAGGAAAAGTCCCAAACTTGCAGGTCACATCCGTATCATACATGGCAACCGTCCGCATGTTGGAAGACCCGAGTTCGGGTTTCCGTGTCAGGGAAGAGCCCGTGTGGAGCAGGGAGTGGGAGGGCAGCACGTGTGGAAGGAGCGTCGGTCTGGCCACCGCTGGCTCCTGAGGATTTCAAGAGGACACAAATGGCACCTGGCAGACTGTGGGCTCCTCCAGCCCAAGTGGCCTGAGTCCACTTATCCGTCGGGTCCAGGTGCATAGTGGATGTGTAATAGACGCTAATTAAATCGAATTGAAGTGAATTTTCCCTGTGGGAGGGAAAATACCTCTCCTCTTCCACTTCTGCTCTGGAATATTTCCTAATATCTATAATCAGCTGCCAATGAAAGAAAATCTGATTAAGCGCGGCTTAAAAAAGAAAGATGCTATTTTTTTGGTCTCTCCCATTCGGTCCAGAGGCAGGCAGTCCGAAGCTGGAGCAGCACTTGTATATCATCCACAGCTTGCTTTTTCTGCCTTCCTGCTCGCCTATCCATTGTGGCACGATGTCGGGGAGAAGAGGTATGGGTAAAGTCCAAACAGCCAAAGGCATGTCAACCCAGGAGATCCTAATAATCTTTCTGGAAATTTCCATTCACTGAGTTTCACCACTTTAGCTGCAGAGGACCCCAGGAAGACAAGAACTGCCAGTGTGTATGTGTGTGTGTGTATGTGTGTATGTCAGGGAATAGAGTCTGGTGGGTCCTATTTACAGTGCACTAGATAGTATTAGGAATCACCTCCTAGCTACCCTCAGGCTCGGCAAAGTGGTAACCTTCTTAGTACAATTGCCCTGCGCCTTGCAGCAATTCTGTAGCTCAGACCCAAGAGTATGGAACAGTCCTGTGGGGCTGCACCGGAGTTGCAAACGAAGGCCAAAGAAGCCTGGTTTGCTGGACTCCAGGTTCAGCCAGCTTATCTGCTAATGGGGCCACTCAGGAGGGAATAGGAAGGTTTGTGATTCACGCAGAGAAAGTGGGATGGTGGCTAACTGGGGCAAGGTGGATGACTGTCCTGTTGAAGAATCCCCTTGCGTTTTGAGTCCTACTCACCCACTAGTAGTTATTATTTCAAGGCTGATAATGGGAGTTTCATTTCTTCTTATCCTGGACATCTAGTGCGTACAATAATTTCCCCAGCTTGAAATAACCTCCTCAGCTCCCTGGATGGTTTCCTCAGCAGCTATACTACAACAGGCCTGGTCAACAGCAGAGGCTGGTATCACATCCCCAAGTGTGGTTTAATGGTGGCCCAAGAGGACGGGGTTCTGTTCCATTGTCCTTCTCTGGGCTCATCTGACTTCGGTCTTGTGGCTGGGCTGCTTCAGACTAAAGGCCTTTGGGCTAGAGTTTTTTAGGAGCCAGATGGAGCTGGCCCCTTGGTCAAATAAAGCAAGGGTTATGCAAACCGGACTGGGTGCTCTTCTGAGGATCGTGGCAGGCAGACGGTGCAAACCACAGCGGAAGGGCTGATTTTGGACAGCCATTGTGGAATTTCCCTTTGTGCAATGAGGCTCCAAATCAAGCAATTTGGATTTTCCTTAGGGGACAAGCACCGTGATCTGTAATTTTTATATGAGACATTTGGCTTACGGGAGGCAGGATACCAGGTGTTGGACCTCTTATTACCCAGAGAATACAGCTGTTCCTGTTCTGTCTGCATGAGTACTTAGAATAACTAGTTCCAGAGCCTGGGGCACACAGAGATTCTCTCAGCTCCAGGGCTGTCCCTCTGATGGGATTTAGTTTACTCAAATCTCCTTTGGATGGCTAACACTTCAAACCTAGCATGTCTCAACAGGGCTGGCTTTGTGGCCCTGTGACTTGTGTAGTCACACAGGGTCTATGCTTAGAAGAGTCCTGCCCTTGCTCTGTTGTCACTGGCTTGACATTCTTAATATTTGTGGAACAAGAAGCCTCATGTTTTTAGCTTGCACTGAGCCCCCAATTTATGTAGTTGATTCTGCGTATGAGACTGAACTCATCATCTTTCTCTGGTCTCACCTTCATGCAGTCCTCCCTGATCAGTAAAGGGCACCGTACAAGCCAGAAACCTCAAAATAGCTTGTTGATTTCTCCCTCTCTGCCAACCAATGTCCAATCTACCACCATGTCCTCCAAACTTTTCTTCGCAAACATCTTTCTAATCTGCTTACTTCTCTCCACTTCCATCTGCAGAAGCAACAATTGTCTGGTTCATACTACTATCTTATCTCTTCTGGACTCCAAAATAAATGCCTAATTGATGTTCTAACATCCATTCTCCAAACCCGTTCTCCACTTTGTAGCCAGAGTGATTACTTTCAAACATCAACCTGCATAAGCCCTTCAGCTGCCGCCGCTTTTTCTTTCTGGGTGAAGTTCCCTCCCAAATCTTAGAATATTTGCAGACAGGAAAGGATTTCTATTGTATTTGTCTCTGAGCCATGACCGCAGCAGTGTTAAAAGGTATAGTCTGGCATGCCCTTTCACCACAATTAGCCTGAACCACCATCTCCTTATTCAAGAGACCGTAATGTTGAGTACGTCATCTTTGACCTTTCTCTCTAAAATGTGCCCTTGGCTCTAAATCCCATATTTTTAATATCATCTATAACTCCCTGTATCATCTGACCCTGTCTGTTTCTCCTGCGTTGGCTCTCAGCACTTTCCACTTCCCCTTGCACTCCGGCGTCACTGGCTTTCCTTTTTTTTTTTTAAATGTCTTCAATGATCCTTTTCCTTCTCTTCATCCATCAGTTCTCAGCTGAGATGCTACTCCCTCAAATGAGTCTTTTCCTATTCTCCAGTCTAGGTCATGTCTTCTGGGTAAATCATCTCAGAACACTTTGCTCCTTTCTTATTCTAGTACTTACATCAATTTGTAATTATACATGTGGGCCTGTGCTCACTTCATTGATCTTCATCTCTCCCATTAGACTGTCTCATGAGGGTGGGGCCTATGTCAGTTTTTGATCATCATTGTTTGCCTAGTACTTAATATAATTCTGGGCACATTCGAGTTTCTCACTGAATGTTTGTTGACTGACTGAATGACTGAATGTATGCTTTCTAAGCTTTTTGTAACTGTAACTGGCTATATGTTTATCTTCTATCTCATATAGGTAGAGGATGAATTCACTTAGGGAAATAGTTACCTTCACAAAGTACATGCCTATTCCCAATTAGCTTTTCTATTAAAAAAAAATCAATCTCATTTACTAACCAACACTCTTCCAGGCATATGTTAACCAAATCCTCCATGGTTATTGGTGTGATAAAAAATATCTTATGTCATAAGATGTCAGAAGAGGAAGGACCTTGGACATTATCTAATCCATACCACTCATTTTACAGATGGGCAAACTGAGTCCCAGAGAAGAAAATGACTTTCCTGGGCACTAGAGACAGTTAATGGCAAAGGCAGAATCTGAACTCAATTGTCTTTGCATTAGTCTTCTCAAATCGGTACTTAATTCCTTGACTCAAACTACCCCTAACTCTAAATCTTCAACCACACTCCACGTATTTTCAATGTGTGCTTTAGATGCACATCTGCATTTCATGGGGAGAGCCAAGTGCTTCCTCTGTCCTGGATTCATGCAACTTCTATTGTGACTGTGTTATTTATATGTCAGCCTTGGGTTGTAAACTCTCCAAAGGATGTGCAACTGTGTCCAGTGTGGTCCTAGATTTTCTAAGTTGACTATTCTCAAGCTATTTGCATTCTGACCCTTTTTCATTCTTAAATATTGTCAAAGACCACAAAGAGCTTTTGCTTATGTGAGTTTTATCTATCAATAGTTACACTAAAAACTAAAACAGAGAAATTAAGAAGACTTTTATTTATGACATTTTAGAGTAATCAAAATAAAAAAAGCTATTACAAGTTAACATAAATAACAATTTTTATGAGACATAACCATATATTTCAAGTCAGAACACATTTAGGGGCATTGTTTGACATTCATTCCAAATCTCTTTAAGTATCTGCCTCAATAGAAGCACTTGTATACTTACATCTGTTCCTACATTCAAATTATTGTGATTCATTGTTTTGGTTGAAGTATTTAAAGAAAGTCCAGCCTCACATAAATATACAGTTGGAAAAGAGAAGACCTCCCCAGAGGTCCTTGAACCACCCTTTGAGAACTGCTGGCTTAAGTGTTTAACAAAAATCTCTGGGTGAGGATGAGTGGGAGGAGTTTGATCACAGTTCGGTTTCAGAGGAAGGGGCAGGGGACATGCCCACAGGGCACCTGACTCGGATGCAGAAGGGAGAAGCCCATTACTTCACTGCTGTCTGCTTTATTCAGAGTTTCCAAATAGCTAGTGCGATTCTTTAGATGCTCCTGTGAGCATCGTATATGTCATGGAAGCTGAAGGGCCTCATACACATAGTGTTTGTGGTTTCAAGTCAGAAACCATGGGAGTTTTGGGGCTGATTTGCAGTGCTTTATCTATTACTGTAAATCCCGTCTCCAAGGGGCCCTGAGCCTAAAACCAGGTTGTAGGGGCTGTGTGCACTCAGGGAGCCCAAGGCTATTGAAGGGATACTGTTGCAGGCTTATTTTGAGTTCTACTTTTTACTTCCACTTTTAATTCTCTCTCTTGCTCTTTCCCTCTATTGTGAGTCTCTCCTGCCCCGCCCCCCACCCTCCCCCCCCCACCCCCGGTCTCCAGTTCTGAGAGGCAGTTAAAATACCCTGCTTTCTCTGTTTCTCTTTGGTTAAACTGGTACTTTCTAAGTTTTTAGATCAACCTAGAAAATAAAGTCAAACATTTCTCAGTCCAACTGGTCAGGATTTATCCAGTTAGATCAATACAATTGCTTTCCATTGTCTTCATACCTCATGAAAAGTGAAGTGGCAATGCAGACGGGGGCTTTCACTGGTCTGGCTAGTTTGGAAATCACTGATAAGGTCAGCACCACTTTAGAAACTGGGTCAGACTCTGAGTGAAATTAAAACTCGATCCCTGACTGCCTGTCCAGCTGTGGGCGACGCTCTGCAGAATGAGTGGAAATAGAATGTCTTCTTTTTCTAGAGATGGACTAGGAATGTCTGAGGCTCTAAGATGCTTCAAACTTCAAACACAGTTCAAAATAACACACCAGTAAATTATAAGATAAATTTAAGGAAGTTAAACAAGGTCTTGAGACTTGTGATGACTACATCAATGCTTTAAATTATATATATATATATATATATTTTTTTTTTTTCTCCCCCCAAATTAAAGAAAATCTGTTTGTGCCTTGGTTTCTGGGTGATCTGGGACTGTTCTGAGTAGCAATAAAGTCAGGAACCTCAAGCAGGAGTTTGGGTATAAATTGGATCAAGGAGTCCATTGATTGTTTTCATAGAAGAAAGGTTAAGGGTTGTGCGCTGACGCCTCTCTTCTGCGGTAGACCCCATGTACCTCCGGCAGCAAAGGCTGGATGTTTGACAGCAAGGCACCCATCTTCCCCACTTTGGCACCTCCACCCCCTGGGTGCAAATGTTTGGTTACTGCAGATCACACGATGTGCTCTGCCTTTGGGCTGGTCTTTGCAGTCGAGTGTGGCAGTTAAGCATGTGGGCCCTGGAGTCAGACTGAATTTGCAGCTCAGCTCTGCCTCTCACCATTGGTGTGAACTTGGGCAAGTTACTGAGCTCTCCTGTGCTGTAGTATCTATAACTGGAGATGATGACTGACACTGTGAGGTTGTTGTAAGAGCTGAATGGAGCAGCATATATTTATAAGAGCTTAGGTGAGTGCCTGGCACATAACAAGCCATCAGGACATCTGAGCTGTGATCGCTGGTGTTTTCCATGGGAATGCTCAGCTGTTATAGCTAGATGCATCCCTTTGTGTATCTGAAGACTTGAAACACGACAGGCTCTTAACCCCAATATTCTGAGGATGCTACAGGGGGACAGAGAAGTTGATTCCACAGTAGAAAGAGTTCTAGATCAAGTGCCTAGGAGAATGGTTACCAGCCCTGAGCCTTCCACTGTGGAATCCCAGACACATTCCTTTTCATCCCTCTGCCTTGCTTTCTGCATCTACAAGCGGAAGCCTTGACAGTGTTGTTTTTCTGAGGTGCTTTCCAAATCCTACTTCCTAGACTTTTGTGATTCCCCTATTTCTCCTCTCCACTCTGTCCCATTTACCTTCCTCGGCACGAGTTAGTTGGCACATGTGGTTCTGATGCATACTTTCCCTCTCTGCCAAATCCACTAGGTCAGCATGACTGCAGGACCCTTCACCCACTTCCAGTTCACAGCATCTGCCCAGCTCTGGAAGTGCCATTCTGTAAGAGAAGCAAAACCTTTTCCTCAAGCAGCTTTTGCGTGTGTTCACCTGTATTTCCTTCTCGCAATCCTGGCCCCCTGTGTTCTTGAGGTTGCAGTTTCGTTGTGAGTCAGGCCTGCTGAGAGCAGTGGAAATCAGAGGGGCCTCCGTTCGCTCATCAGGGAGGACGTGATTCTGCCTTTTCCTCAAGAGCACGGTTGGGGGCAGGAGGTGGTGGGGGCGTGGGAGGGAGGTGATCACCTTCCGGAAGTGGATTTCTCACATTGACTGTGTCTAGGAGGGAAGAATATTACTGGAAAGCCCTAGAGATCGCTTTACATCTCTTTCAGAAGGGCCTTCACGTTCTTTAGAAATTATTTGCACCATGTGGTAAAATGTCTGTGTCATTTTTCATGTCTGCTGCGAGTCAGGCTAGTGCAAAGGAGGAAGTGTTGTTCGTGTGGCTGGCTTACGATAGGGGTCTCAGAGAATAGGTTTTCTTGGTGGAGGGGACCTGGGATGCTGGATTCACATGGCAAAGCACAATGAGGCCAGTTAGAGTGCTGTTTTAGTCCCAGGGGATTGCCAGCTGCAAATGCTTTGAAGCAATGAATGGAGTTCCTCAACCCCTCAGTTGTACCCCACAAGGAGAAGTAGAGAAGCCAGGAAGGAATGCCCAGGACTGGAAACAAGATATGTGACTGTTGTGGTACAACCGTTGTTGGGGAGCACCACCGCACACAGGCTCCAATGAAGCAGATTCATGGATCCCATGAAGAAAGCTCCACAGAGCAAGTAGACTGAAGACCCACACAACAGAAACACACAGATAGTGCAAGAGTACACATAGGCCACCTCCGATTTAGAAATGCCTGTTTTCTACAGATGTGAAGGGCAACTATTGGTTCTTTCTTATCCTTATGAGTTAAGGAACCCCTTCTTTCAAGGTTCTGCTTCCGAGAAATTCTTGACGAAGCAACTGGTAACTTCTAGAGAGACACTGGGCTCAGACTCAGAGTTGCAGAAGCAGCAGCCCCTCAGGTGTGCTGACCCCCCGAGGATGAGTTCCATGGAGGGCTGGTCATGAGCTGGGACAGGCGGGAACGAGAGTGGATCATCTGGGAGGTCTTAGTCAAGCCAGGTAGAAATCAGGTGTTTAAACTGAGGGTTTTTGACAGGGGCTTTCAAGTGAGGTAAAGTGGAAAGAAACCTCCCAGAAAGGGGTCTCAGGGAGAGAGAGTAGAGTGTTATGGGTGGTGACCAAGACAACTTTGCCCATTTCAAATGTTGCCTAAGGCTGGTCATATGCCCAGTAGAAGAAAGCAGCTTTCTTTTATAAATCTTGTAGATCTTAGTTCCCAAGAACTTGAACTGAGCTTGGTGCTATTTGTAGTATAACTTAGTTGTATTGTAGGATAGGAACATATCGGGATTTATAAAATGAGTTTCTACGAAGACATTGTTTCTGGTTCCAAAAAAGTGACACAAATATCTGTACGTGAGTCAAAAACTATCTGCACTGAAGTATACAAACTTGTTCCTGGTCAAAGGGGCTGCACGATTCAGTCATGTGTTGGGAAGGGGTGATAATGGGGACTTGAGGCTGGGAAGTGGTAGAGGAGAGAGAATAGGGCATCCTTAGAAGGTGTCATGGGTAAACAGGCCTTGTAGTTCTGCCACTAGAATACAGAACCCCATATACACCTCTGCCAAGAAAACCTTATTGTACCTATAAGATGGAAGAAGTATTAAAACTCATGTCCTATTTATGAGCAGAAAAGGGGATAAATGCTTACCATAGTTCTTAGCACATAGTGAGTCCTCAATGTCTAATACTTGGCTATCTTTTAGTTGTACTATGGCTACTATCTAATTACTCTATGACTGCTACAACTACCAGGGCCACTACTATCGGAACAGCATGACTGTTGATACTACTACAATCTTTCTTTCCCTTCTGGGTCTCCTGAAATAACTCTGAAAGTCCAAAGGGCAGTACAAGTGGAGGAAGACTTGATATCCCCATAGATACCTCCTTGAGGGGGCGGGGTCTGCGGGGGACTGATTAGACAGGGCCTTTGATGGAGGCAAATGAGCTGGGGAACAGCACACAGGAGCTTCTGGTCATTATGACCACAGCTGGGGCTTCTGTTTCATTTCATGTAAAATCAGAGGGCTTTAGGGTAAACTGGAGGTGAGGAGGAAGAGCTGTGTTGTAGCAGGAGATCACACGGAGCCAGAGTATAGGTTGTAGTGACTGGAAAGTTGAGGTTGAGCCTGGTGGGGTCAATGCAACAGAGACCTAGGGCTACAGAAATGGTGCGGAGTGTGCTGAGATCTTCCCATTGACTCCACCCTAGCCAAGCTAAAAGCCAAAGGAGATTTGGCCATAGCTGGTAGTTATTGCCATTTCCATTCTAAGAAAAACCAGGTGAATTCTTTATGTGGATTGTTCCTTTCAACCCCCGGTAGCTAGAGAACAGAATGCACTCTTTAAGTCATTTTGAATTTCTCCAGACCAGAGGCTCATTTTCCTGATGAACCAGTTTTATTATCAAACTCCCGTTTGCATTAAACTTCAGTGGCTGTGTGGTGCCTTCAAAACACAACCCAGCCATCTGAGCATGGCATTCATACTCCCGAGTGCCTTTGCAGTCTTCTTTACCACAACTTTTCTGCCCAAGGTTTCTGGCCAAAATGAGGGCTCTCGTCTGCTGTCAGAAGGAGCCCTGTGCTCTTCCCA